>NC_136059.1:594996622-595644122 GCF_964261635.1 Lissotriton helveticus
GGACCTTGGTTTTATGTTTCGGTGCTGAAGATGGTTTCTCGGCACCGTGGTGTGGCTGGCTCGATCCCGAGCTGCCTGAAGGCTTTGCGGGCTTCGGAGCCGGGCCCGGAGACGGGGCTTCTGAAGTCTTGTTTCGGTGTCGACCTAGACCCGAAGGTGAAGGTGTTACCGGAGCCTTTTGTGTTTAAGGGGTAGGGGCGTCGACGTCAGTACTCGCGCTCCGTTGACCTGGGTTAATCATCAGGTCTTCTGAGTCCGAATCGTCGGCTTTGGAGATGCTGGCCTGTTCATCTCCTGTCTCTAGTTCCGGATCTTCGGTGCCTGCCTCAAAGATGTCTTCCGGCGCCAAAACTGTTGATCTGGACATTTCGTGACGTCAAGCTCGACAATCACGTATGGTCTTCTTAGACCTGAAAGAGTCACAGGCCTGGCAGTGTCGACTCTCGTGTTCTAGCGAGAGACAAAAGTTGCAGACCTCGTGGAGATCTGTTTGTGGGAATTTAGCCCACACTTGCATTTTTTAAATGGAGTCCTTTCCATATGCTGGTTGATGGCGCCGATCACCCCAACAACGGCCCACGTCGTCGACCGGACCTGAAAAATTCTTTGGAACTGGATACACTTCGAGAGAGATCGCAATCAAAACCATACCGTCGATCGGTGCGAGTTTTGCGCGTCGAAGGGGAAACGAAGCGACGTCGACCTGGAGCGCTGCAAATTACATCCGAATCGGATGGCAGAAAAAAACAGTCTAAGGATGGAGTTGATGTCCATGCGCACTACTAACCAAAGGAGTCACCTATCTTGTGACTACAAAGACTTCTACAATAACAAAGTGCAAACATCCGTGCCCAACACCAGATGGCCATCTATGCAAAAGTATGCGATCTACAGCTCATATGCCTCAAACATATTCTTTATGTTTTCAAATTTCATGTCTTATGGTTGCTCAAAAAGTATTTGTCGCATTGAGGGTTGAAACGCAGTTGATGCACCTCTGGTAAATTGGGATACAGCATTGATTGTGTTCTGTTCCAGTTGTAATGCGCAACTTTAATGAACTGGAAACCCTTTGCCACTGTGATTGTCTTTTGTTTATTCTGTAAATTTGTATATGTTTATCTAGTGTAACATGGTGAGCACAAATTGTCTGTTTGTATACTGTATTGTGTTGTTATTCTTGTAAAAAAATGAAATAATAATTTTAATTGTTTTGAAGAATCTCTTTTATGGGTACCTTTTTCTTTTTCCTTGTTTTTCGGTTTGACATGTTTGTGAAATAATTATTTTCCTGGAACCACTGTAGCTTTCACATTGACCACAAAGACAAGGCAGGAGAGGCAGTGGCAGCACAACTGATCATAGAGGGAAGGAGAGAGCGGGAAGGGACATGCCAACTGACGATGGAGGGCAGAAGGGAGTGATCAGGAGAACAGACTGACAACGCAGGACAGGGGTGACAAGGGTAGGCCAACAAGCGGACCACATAGGGAAGGCGTGAGAAGCAGTGGCAGTACAACCTAACAAGCAGGGCAAGTGGGAGGGGGAACAGCAACAGGAGGGCAGTAAGGAGGGGCAGTGGAAACACAATATAACAAGGAAGGCAGGAAGGAGGGAGTAGGGGTAGGGGTAAAGACTCAGACAATGGAGGGCAGGGGCAGCAAGCTGACTACACATGGCAGATGGGACGGGTCGTGTGAGCCTAATGGACCACACAGGGTGGGTGGGAGAGGCAGTGGTAGCATAACGAACCATGGAGAGCAGGACGGAGGTGGCAGGCACATGTACACGGGCAATAGAGGGCAGGGGGGGGAGGCAAGGGCAGCAAGATGACCACAGAGGGCAGGCAGAATGGGAAGTGGCAGCACAACGGACCATGGAGGGCAGGGGCCCACACAAGGATACCTGAGGGCAGGAGCAGCAAGATGGTCATGAATGGCAGGCAGCAGGGGCAGTGGAAGCACAATGTACCATGGCGGGCAGGAGGGAGGGGATAGAGCATGCACATGGCCATGTAGGGCAAGATGGAGGAAATAGGGGTAGAGACTGACAACAGAGGGGTGGAGGGACTGAGGCACTGGCAGGGACAACAAGCTGACCACGCAGGGCAGAACAGAGGGGCAATGGCAGCACAACGGAACATGTATGACAGGCAGGACGGTTAGTAGCAGCACAACAGACCATGGTGGGCAAGAGGAAGGGGGCAGGAGTATGAACAAAGGACTATGGATTGCAGAAGGTAGGGGTTTGACTCAGACAACAGGGAGAAGGGGGCAGGAGCTGGGGCATCAAGCGGACCACACAGGGTGGGCAGGAAGGGCAGCCATTGGCAGCTACTATGGGACAGTGGTGGTGAAGTGGGTGAGAGAAGGGGGGGGAGAGTGAGGGCACGTAAAGAAATTGCACTAACCTGGACACCGCTTCTCCTCTGTTCTTCTGTCGATGACACAGCAACAGGAAGGACCCGGGCTCCCAGTCTCTCCCAGCCAATAACTACACTGCTGATAGCGCCGTGATGGGTCTGAGGGCGGTGGTTCGGCGCTCAGAGAGTGAGTGGAAGCAGCCTGGGTGGAGAACATGCAAAGTGCACATGACGGTTGGCTGGCTGGAGATGGCCGGCAAAATCGCCATACGCACTTAATACCACTCCTCCCGATACTGGCTAATAGCCCTGCCAGACCCCCCAAAAATGGGCCAGTTTTGTAAAATAAAATTATAATACTGCTGTGTTATTAGAATTGTGTTTTTTGTGTGGGGTGACGCTCCTCCGCCTTAGCCGAGGAGCCGCTGCTGGGGGCAGCAGCAAAACCGACCTTGGCAGGTAGGATGGAGGGGCAGCCCAATGGTCCATAGAGGGGGGATAGGAGCATGGACTAGGATGGTATAAGGTAGTGGGAAAGGAGCAGGGATGAGCAAGTAAGCAGGCTATGCTGGGTAGGCGGGAGGGGCAGTGGCAGCATGTCAGACTGCCTTGGGCAGGCACGAGGGGCAGTGGGAGCTCAATGCACTATGGAGGTTCAAACTGAGGTGGCATGGTGGATGAAAAAATGACAGCTTGGGAGGCGGTTGAGTGATCGCCAGTGGCTGAGATTAATTCAAGCACTCCATACATTAGCTAAACCTAGCTGATGAGCGAAATCAGTACTGGGTTGCTTGTGTTCCAGTTCAGGGAAGAACTGGCCTGGCAGATTGGGCTGGGATGGACTGTTCCCAATGGAGCACGGCCAAAACTGATTTGCATATGGCTTGGCCCAAACTGAGGTGGCATGGTAGGTGAAAAAATATGGATTGGGATACTGCTGAGCGATTGTCAGATGTTGTTGAGATTAATTCAAGAATTCCATTGATCACTACTTTTTTTATATCTAATGGACCATGGAGGGCAAGAGGAAGGGGAGAAGAGGCGCAGAAAACAGATTGCATCGGGAAGCATGGCAAAGGCAGTAAGCTAACCACAGACGGCAAGCGGGAAGGCCAGTAGCAGCACTTCGGATCATACAGGACCACAGGGAGGAGGCAGGAACATGAGTTCTAATGACAGATGGTAGAGAGGAAGTGCGCCAGGGCAGCAGCAAAGAATGTATGACAAGCGGGAAGGGCAGTGGCAGAAGAAATGCCACACAGGTCAGAAGGGAGGGGACAGGGCACAAAGTAGGACATGGAGTATTGGGGCAGCAGGTTGAAAATGGGACCATGGGGGGAAAGACCTGCAGGAGGAAGGGTGCAGGGGCTAGCACACAAAGACTGAATGGCAGGGAGGAGGGGTGCAGGCATAGCAAGCTGATCATGCAGAACAGGCTGGCAGGGGCAGCAAGCCATCCACAGAGGACTGGCGGAATGGGTTATGGGCAAGCAGCTGGCCAACAAAACAAGTGGTGACATACCGCTGGTTAGCAATCCCTGGTAAATCCAGACACCACTTCCACATGATGATCACTCACAAAGGCCACTTAAGTTATGTAATTCTGAATTATGCATTTAGTGCACTTGCTATATATTTGACCCCCCCCCCCTATCTAATAGTCACCATTCTATGACCTTAAACAACATTAATAAATATTACTGGCCATCCCAACAAGTAACATCAGATCAGGGGGGAGTAAATAGGGCATGGTTTTCGCTTGAAAGATGTGAGGCCCTTGGAACAAGTTTGTATGCACTTACTCAGCAACCGGTTGGCGGTTCCTACTATCAACAAGCATCGGTCTCGCATTTGTGAAAGTTAGAGTGTTTTGCCATTTGTTTGTAGTGGAGTGGATGTGTTTGTAGTGGAATTATGTGGTTTGAATCTGAATTGTTAGGTGTGGAATTGTGTGGGGTACTTTCATGTTCAGAATTAAGTAATCCTAGATGACTGCACTATGCTGTAAATACTATCAAACCTTGATCCAATGATTTTAAAAGCACTGCAAAGTATTTTATGGCAGCAAAATCCTTCACTATGGCTGAAATTTAAAGACTCAGGCCAGCTTTGTGTGAACTACTGGTTGCGTGTCTACACTCATCAGATTTCCTTGTTTTTAATTCCTATAGTCTGATTAAAAAACTGCATGGGGTGCTGCCCATATACAAGAGGGAAGCTCTGCTTCCTCTGGTGGAAGCACAATTAAGTTAAGTGCTTAAACCAGAGCACTCCTCCCTTTCAAAGTGAAGAATGCTCCATGGTGAGCTACATTCAGTATAGTAAAAAGGGAAAGGGTGTGTGAGATATCTAGATAATCTTGTTTCACCTTTTAATGAAGTTACTGGAAGCCTTAATCATCCACCATCCACATTTTAGATGCGTGGTTCAAGCACCTGTACTATGCATATACTCTATACATGCCAAAGCTATGCCTGCAGTTGGTACTTCCAAGAAGACAATGAAGACAGCCATCATCTTGTGAACCTCAGTCATAGAGCTGTGGATCAGAGCTAATGAGGAATGTCACTTCCTAAGTGCTATGTTCTACTAATGCAGCCATCCACCAAACAGATATATGTTTACCCAGCAAACAAATATAAATGTCAGAGGCAATTGCTGATTAAATTAAAAATAGTTACCCATATAGAATATGTACAAAATAATTTGAGCTTCAATGCAGATCCAATAAGAAACACACGCAGTGCTTTCATTTACAAATGTGCTTCAGATTAAAGGTTATTGAATAAGGTCACAAATGCTGTTTTGTGGTTCCACTGTTCTTCCACATTTTTGTCAGGGCTGCTTTTGGTTCCCAGACAGGCCCTGGTGGTAATGGAAAAACACAAATATGAGCTATTGCTGGGAATCAGCCCCCGGTAATGTGTGAATAGATCTAAGAGGCTAAAACAACGGGTACAAGGCACTCAACAACAGAGAAGCAAGTACTGAGAACTCGAACGGTTGTTATGGTGTGATGATGAATAACGAATAGTTTTCTTACCTGTCGGTGTAGTTTTGCAGCTTGAAGATCTTTCTGGATTCACTATGCTGAGCATTATTCCGCGGTCTTGTGGTTGGGTCCGGATTCGTAGTCTTTTCTTTGTTTTTTTTGGGGTTTTTTTGTAGCCCAGGTGGGCATCGGCGTCACACTCCCTTGGGTGCATTTCCGGTGACGTCGGCATGCTTCCTGCGGAAGCTCCCACTCTTGGGCGCCATCTTCGGGTTCTTTTTTTCCGTGTTTCTTTCGTTTCCGAAGTCATGGCAATGTTCTATTTAGGTGATATTTTACCGCTTTGTACTATTAAAGTCCTTCCTTCTTTAACCACCTCTTCTCTCTCCAGCCTCATCTTTCTGGCGGAGGTGGGTGGGTTCGCTAGTGAATCCAGAAAGATCTTCAAGCTGCAAAACTACACAGACAGGTAAGAAAACTATTCGTTTTGCAGCGTGAATCTTTCTGGATTCACTATGCTGTGCATAGATTTTGTAGCGGTTTCTCATCTCTGTGGCGGCTGGGTGGAAGATGAGCGTTGGTTATTGAATATGTGCTGTAGCACCCTTTGTCCGACTTGTGCTTCCTTGTTCATCTGTATGTCCACACAGTAGTGCTTTGTGAACGTGTGCACCGAAGCCCATGTTGCCGCTAGGCATATGTCTTCTATGGGTGTGTTAGCCAGGAAGGCTATTGTAGCACCCTTTTTCCTAGTGGAGTGGGCACGTGTCCCCTCTGCTAGCTCTTGTCCTGCACGTTTGTGGCAGAGTTGAATTGTCTGTGCGATCCACCGTGCAATAGTCTTTTTGGTTACTGCCTTTCCCATGAAACTGTTGGCGAATGACACAAAGAACTGTTTTGATTTCCTGTGTCCCTTCGTCCTCTCAATGTAGTGCATGACTGCCCTTCTGGCGTCCAGGGTGTGCAGAGCCCGCTCTGCGCTAGTTGTTGGTTTTTGGAAAAAGCTCGGTATCTGTATAGACTGGTTCATGTGGAATTTGGATACCACCTTCGGCATGAAGTGTGGGTCAGTCCTCATCACAACCCTATCATTGTGTATTTGTATGTAGGGTTCTTGTAGCGTTAGCGCCTGAAGTTCGCTTACTCTTCGTAAGGACGTTATTGCAACCAGGAAAGCTGTTTTCATAGTTAGCATCTTTAGGGAGGCCTTGTGAAGTGGTTCAAAGGGTTCCTTCATGAGTTCCGTTAGGACTATGTTTAAGTTCCATGCAGGTGGCGGCACCCGCTTGGGTGGCGCGATCCTTTTCGCTCCTTCTAGGAATCTTTTCACCACCTGTGATGTGAAGAAACTCCTGCACGTCTCTCCCCTTGTGTAGGCGACTATCGCTGCCAAGTGAACTCTCAACGAGGATGAGCTAAGGTTCTTTTCCAGCAAGTGTGTCAGGTACCTTAGCACTGTGGAGTCCTTCTTCATTTTATTGTGAAGTCTCTCTTTCCTGCACCACATTGGGAATCTTTTCCATTTCGCAACGTAGCACTTCCGAGTGCTGTGGCTACGTGCCTCCCGAAGGACCCTCAGGGTGCTTTCTGGTAATCTCAAATGTGCAAACTCTATGTCCTCAGGAGCCACGCTACTAGGCTCAGGCTCTCTGGCTCTGGGTGTAGCACCTCTCCGTTCTGCATGGAGAGTAGGTCTTTCCTCCTGCCGAATCTGTGGTGTGCACACTGTGTCATCTCCATGATCTGCGAGTACCATGTCTGTCTGGCCCACTGTGGCGCGACCAGTATCAGGGTCATGTTGCTCGCTCTGCACTTGCTCAGCACTCTGTGCATCAGTGGTATCGGGGGAAAGGCGTAAGCAAATGTCCCGGACCAATCTATCCATAGGGCATTCCCCAGTGACCCCTCCTCGGGCTGTCTGGATGCGAAGTTTTGGCATTTTGCATTCCGGCGTGTGGCAAACAGGTCCACTAATGGTGTTCCCCATCTGTCGAACAGCCACATTGTCTCCTGAGCATTGAGCTCCCACTTGTGGGATGCAGATGTCTGTCTGCTGAGCCAATCTGCCTGTATGTTGTCCTTCCCTGGTAGGTGTATGGCTAGCAGGTCTATTTTGAGAGGGATGGCCCATCTCCATATCTCCTGCGCCAGCGTTGAGAGCGGGGCGGACTGTGTACCCCCCTGCTTGTTGATGTAGAACATCGCGGTGGTGTTGTCTGTCTGTAGCAGCACCTTGTGTTTGTACAGTCTTGTTTGGAAAGCTTTCAGTGCAAGGAAGATTGTCTTCAATTCTAGGTAATTGATGTGCCTTGTCGCATCTGTTGGCGTCCACAGTCCCCTCACCTTGAGCTCCTCCATGTGAGCGCCCCATCCCTTCAGGGATGCGTCTGTGGTGATGGTCACTGTTGGCGTTGGGGGTGTTAGAGGCTTTCCCCTTGTTATGTTCTCCATGGCCCACCATGTCATCTCCTTCTGCACTGCGTGCGTCACAACCACTAGATCCTCCCAACTGCCTGTAGCTTGTGACCATTGTTCCTGTAGCCATTCTTGAATGGGTCTCATGTGGAGACGTACATTGGGTACCAGGTGTATGCATGATGCCATCATCCCCATGATCTTGCTCGCAGTCCTCACTGTCCGAGCTTGTCCCTTCCGTTAGAGGCGAGTTTCCTTCACCAGCGCCCTCGCCCTCTTCTCGCTGGGGAACACCTTGCCCTGTAAGGTGTTGATCTGTGCTCCCAGGAAGATCTTCACTTGTTCCGGCTTCATTGATGATTTCTTCCAATGGATGGAGAACCCCAGGCTTATGAGCGTGCTCGTCACTGTATGTGCGTGCTGCTTGCATTTCTGGTATGAATTTGCTTTCACCAACCAGTCGTCGAGGTAAGGGTATACGTGTATTCCTTGCCTTCGTAGGTGCGCTGTGACTGCAGCGAGGCACTTTGTTTAGACCCTTGGTGCTGATTTTAGCCCAAAGGCTAGTGTCGTGAACTGGTAGTGGCTTTCTCCGATGGTGAACCTGAGCATATGCTTGTGCTTTCTGTTCATTGGGATGTGCAGGTAGGCGTCTTTGAGGTCTATTGTGACCATGAAGTCCCCGATCTGCAATTGCGGGAGCACCTCTTGCAGGGAGGTCATTTTGAATTTTTGCGTTCTTATGAATTTGTTCAGGAACCTTAGGTCCAGAATGTGTCTCATTGTCTCGTCTACCTTTGGCACCAGGAAGTACGTTGAGTATATTCCTGTGTTTCTTTCCTTGAAGGGTACCCGTTCTATGGCCTGCTTCCGCAGGAGTTCCTTTGCCTCTTCCTTAAGACACTCTAGCTGTTTGCTTGCTAGTTGTTTTCTCCTTGGTTTTCTGCTTATTGGCCTCCCCTCCAACTCTATGCAGTAACCGAATTGGATGATGTTGAGGATCCATTTGTCTGATGTGATTTTTCTCCATTCCTGGAGGTAAAATCTTAACCTTCCTCCCCCTGGTGTTATGTGGTCGTAGATGTCTAGCTTGTCTTGATCCCTCTGTACATGCTGCCCCCATGGATCCTTTCTGTGTGTGGGCACACAGAGTTTTTTGAAGTCACTTAGAGGCGGGCTGCTGTCCCCCTCTTCTATTCTGGCCACGTCCATTTCCTCTCCCTCGAAAGGACCGGCCTCTTAGTTGGTATTGCCAGGACTGCTTCTGCTGACCCTGCTGGGCCTGCGAGTCTGTCTGGTGCGTTTGTTGGAAAGCCTGGTGTGATGTACCTGGCTGATTTCCACCTCTCCCGCCAGGCCTCCGTGACGGTGTTCCCCTTTTGTTGCCTCTGAACTGCAATGCTCCCATGGACCTTGCGGTTTCGTTATCTTTCTTCAATTGGCTGAGCTTCTCATCCACTGTTGTTCCGAAAAGCGTCTCGTCGTTGAACGGTGTGTTCAGAATGCTGTGTTGCACCTCTGGTTTGAAACCTGAGATCCTTAGCCATGCGTGTCTTCTTTCAGTGACCCCTCTCATCATGAGCCTGCTGGAGGTGTCTGCTCCATCCAGGGCCGTCTTAAGGCAAGAATTTGCTGCGTTCTTCCCTTCTTTAACCAGTTTTTCGGCCTTCTGCCTGGCATCCTGGGGCAGGTCCTTCACCAACTGCCCCAGCTCCTCCATGATCTGGTACATGTGTCTGTTTATCAGGGCGTTGGAGTTAGCCATGCGCCAGTGGGTCGCGGCATTCCGTTCGATCCTTCTGCCCACCAGCTCCATCCTTTTGCTCTCCTTATCCGGTGGTGGTCCAGAGGTAGTGGGTACGTTAGCCCTCTTCCTTGCTGTGGCCGTGATAATGGAGTCTGCGGAGACCATCCCCTGAATGTAGGATGGGTCTTTTGAGGAATGTTTGTATTTTTTCTCTGTTCGGGGAGTTACTGCCTTGCATGTTGCGGGTTCCATGAATGCTTCCTTCCCCTGGGCCAAGACGCTGTCGAGCATTGGCAGGTACTGGCTCCTAGTTTGTGTTGGGATCAATGTCTCCAGAAGGAAGTCTGCTTTCTGCTTCTCTTCATCGAGCTTCAGCTTGAATGCCGCTGCGGCAGACCTTATCACCGAATTGTAGGCCCCGATGTCGTCCGGCGGCGAGGGCCTCGAGGGATACGTGTCGACCGCCTCCTCCGGGCTGTCGGTCTCGACATCCATGTAATCCACCTCCTGTAGGTCAGAGGGGGCCGACTCTGCGTCCGTCCTGCTGTCCTCTTCCTCCCCATAGTTGTAGCTATCGTAGGGATTCTCGTACTCTTCCTGGTCGTCGACCACCTCGACGTCCGGGTCTTGTTCTTGTTCTTCGGTGACCTCGTCTTCCTCCTCGACCACCTCCACCACCGGTGGCTTGGTCTTGTGAGGGATCGTGAAAGCTTTCATCTTTGCGTCGAATTCTTTCTTCCGCTGCACGATGTTTTCCATTTCGGCTTCGAGGCGCCTTCTCTTTTTCTCCATCTCGGCCGCGTGTTCCGCGTCGGATGGTTCGGCCGCTCTTTTTGGCGGCTGGCTCGGCGTCGTGCTTTTCGGTGCCGAAGTTTTCGACGTCAACGTCGAACCGGATTTCGGGTCTCTTGTCGGCGTCGGTAGTTTAGGGTCCTTGTCCCTCGGCGTCGATCGATCCTTTTCGGGGACGATTTTCGACAACTTCTGCTGTTCAACAGCTCTCGGCGCCGGGGACTCCTTCTCAGAGGATCCGCTGGGCCTGTGAGTACTCGCGGACGCCTGGTGCTTTGGCGTCGGCGCTTTCGAGGCCTTGCCCTCGTTTTTTCGAGACTCAGAGTCTCTCGGGTTCTTGGGGGCCGGAGAGTCTCCTACCTTATCAGAAGTCTTCGTGTAATCGGTCTCTACGACCGTGTAGCTGTCGTCTTTGGCGGCAGCGTTGTCCTCTTCCTCGGAAGACATCCCCAGGTCGTGGAGGGACGGAGTCGGGGCCTTCCCCTGCAGGGTGGCGTGCGCTACCCTCTGTCTCTCTCTCACACGAAGGGTCTTCGGGGTGAAGGCGGAGCAGGCGTTGCAGTCCTCGCTTTCGTGATTCACCGGTAGACAAAGGTTGCATACCGGGTACTGGTCCTTCTGCGCGTACTTGTGGTGGCAGTTACGGCAGAACTTGAACGGCGTGTTGTCCATCATCGTGCGCTCAGGGCCTCCCTGGTCGCGTGTTCGTCGACGGTCGTCGAGGATCTCGATGAATTCGCCTCTTCCTTTGCTGACTCCTCGTCGATGAAGTCCCCTGGAGTCTTCTGATGACCTTCCTTGGTGATTTCTGTCTTTTCTTCTCTTCTTTCTCCAAAAATGTCTGGAGCCCAACGGGAACGATCCAGACCCGACCGCAGAAAAAAAGAATCTGAAGATGGCGCCCAAGAGTGGGAGCTTCCGCAGGAAGCATGCCGACGTCACCGGAAATGCACCCAAGGGGGTGTGACGCCGACGCCCACCTGGGCTACAAAAAAAAAAAAAAACCCAAAGAAAAGACTACGAATCTGGACCCAACCACAAGACCGCGGAATAATGCACAGCATAGTGAATCCAGAAAGATTCACGCTGCAAAAGGAGAAATACTCGCACAGAGAGTTCAGCAACATAAAATGTGGCATGAGACAGAACCACAGTAACAAATAAGTCCCAGAAAATTAAGACAAATCCTGGTCCAGATAAGCGCCTCACATATTGGGTAGAAAAATGTGAGGGTTCCTCTGTAAAACATAAACAACAAATATAAGCATTCCTTTGTCGTTTCAACATCGCTCCTGTTGATACACGTGCAAATTATCAATATTGAGGGGACAGGGTAATAACAGCAAGTGAAAGAGGGGCTGAGGGTGAGAACAGAACGACTCTGCACCCTTCCCACTCCACAGTTTTGTATATATAGATAATGTATGTTAAGTACAGGAGTGCAAAAATCTGCTTGGTGCCGTGGGGGAACCGTGTGCATCAGTTACTAATTGACCAAACTTAAATGTGGACCCAGGCAGAAAGGAGCTATTATAAAACAGCGTACCCACTGCTGTTGGCTGGGGCTTCCTTCTAAAACACATATAGCCGAAGTTCAGTGTTGTCTGCCTTGTGGCTGGATAAGGAGTAGGCGTTCTGAGGCACTGGAAATACACAATTGCCATAGCATAGGCCTGTCTGCACTGCAGTCTGATCCGAACAGGCCTGTACCGACAACATAAAGCACGCATGGATCACCCCCTTTACCAGTGACTGAGTCACGCAACCGCCAGTGATAGGACTGCTTTGCTCCCACTGTTTGACCTTTTGTGAGTATTTCTTTTATGTACATACGTTTGCTTACACTCCTTATTGGAATACATCGGTGGTTTTTGCTTCAGTCCCATGGCATCTCAGGATTATGATTTTTCACTCAAACTAAACTGCTTGAAATATAAAAAATGATCCACACACTTGTATTAGAGTCAGCAAACTAATCATGGAGTTCGTGTGACATTTAGGAATCACTTGCAGGACGTCGGAGTTAATACTTCAAAATACTTTTATCGAGGACTCCTCAGATGCCAAACTAGTAGGGAATGTTCCAAGTGGGGGTTGGGTTGTCCGGAGAAGGTGCTTTAAATGCCTGATGAATGGCGGCTGTGTTGTTTAGAGCCGGAGTTAGGAGACATCGAAATGGTCCGCTGCGAACAAAACCGGTCAAAACAAGTTTCTCCAACAATACATATAATATCATTATGACCTTGTAATAGCAGTAAAATATTTTGCAAACCTATTCTTTTCTGAGCCAAGGCACACCTGATTTTTAGCTATGTTTGCACTATGCAAATGCAACATATATACATACAAATACATACATGCATCAAAATATTTCCCCAGTGAGACATTGTCTATCGTACAACCTAGACCCATAACTCAAGCATACAGATGAAAACATTCCAAGTCATGTCTACCTAAAGAAGGGAAAGTTTTATTCCTTGACAGAAATCACAGTACCATAAAATTAAATGAGGTTAACTACCTATGGATTGTAACTGGACTTTTGTAGCTATGATGACAGTAACAGGCTGCTTAAAATCATAAGGCATGTTGATGTCTATGCCAGCAACAGACACTTTTCTCCTTCTCTTAATTTTGCACTTAACACATAATTTTTGTGTTGTTACCTTTCCTTGCACGTTTGTCAAGCCAAGGGTAAATTCAAGTCTGATGGAGATCATAATCTGCAGATTGAGAGTTATTGTCTACACGTTTTCAAACATGGAGGCATTCATTAGCACTGTAGCAAGACAAGTAAGTTGCTTAAATACAAGTGATGGATTTGGACCAGGGGTCTCCAACGAGTAGCTCGGGAGCTAGTGGTAGCTCGCCAAAACTTTCCAACTAGCTCTCGGAGGAGAAGTCAAGCCCAATTTCAAATTCAGAGAGTTGGTGCCTATTAAAGAAGACAGCACTGCTCATCTCTAGACCCTTAGAGTGACAGCCAACCAAACCTAGGGTAGTAACTCATACTCATACAAGTGGCAGGCCTATAGGGCCTGCCACTTGACAGTCTGTATCCAATCTCAATATAACTAAGCCACAAGGAGATTGACCATGTAAAAGTCCCTGCTTTATCCGTCACAACACGTGTGTGAACAGTGGACCATAAAAGAAGTATGGCAGTAATAGCCTGAGCAGTAATCAGTGCTGACTCACCAAAGTGTGGGACTGCAGGAGTCAGAGTGAGAATGTGGCAGTTGGGTGCATGATCAGCTCAAGACCTGAGGAGAAGAGGGCATGATCCAGACCAGAGAAAGTTAAGAGATTCATCAGCATGTGTGTGCTTCCATAATAAAAACTATTGCTTCCTGAAAGCTACGCCTGGTGTCAAGGTCCACCAAATGTGTATGCTAGCCCCCATCATAAGGGTGTTATCTGTGACATAATTTGGCCGGTTCCTAACATAATAGTGGTCATCCTTCACTATTTTGGGTATTTTTGGTCTACTTCTGGTACACTGGCAGACATCATTTACATATTAGGAGCATGACTGGCCTACATTTACCTATTGCTGGCATAATAATGGTCATGACTGATATATGGTCTCTGGGTTTTCTTCTGGAAAGCTGAGTTTCTTTGCCCACAGTGTAAAGTGGTATTTGATACAAAAATGTGCATTTTCAGAAACTGATTCATGATATTTCAAGCTGAGCTGGGGAGACCTACTGCTGTACTTATATCCTTTGTGCAGTAGGGAATGTCAAGATTTGATTGATAAGTCAGGTGGAGGCATTTTATATTGATAAGCTTTTTTCTGGCATTTCTGCTGGTAACCACACCTGGAATACTACTGATAATCCTGCTTTGGATGGTCATAGTGTATTATAGTCACTATTTTACAGTTATAAAATTTGCTGGTAGCTCAGGAAGACTTTCCTTGAGCAGAAGTAGCTCTCACTACAGAAAAGGTTGGAGACCCCTGATTTGGACAGTAATTCCGGTAGTACTATTTTACAACCATAGGTCTATGAAACACTACCGAGGACTGCTGATTCCTTGCTGCTGAAAAAAAAAATCAGCTTTTTATAGCAGTTAAGTAGCACAATTGCTATAATTGGCACACCCTGTCAGCCTTGCAGTGTGCACTTACATAGACTCAGGCCCGAATGTTTAAACTGCCAGGTGTTAATATCTAATTTAATAGGGGACATTAGAATTACGTGAGCATAGGGTGTTGGTGTCTTTGTAGAAAGAAAGATTAATTAATGAGTGAAACATTGCCCTCCCCTGGATTCCCGTTCAGACAAATGCAGTTAGTTTCTTTACCTGTTCATTTGGTGCACTTGCTTATCAGTGCTTGTTTCTGGAGAGATAAGCTCATCTAATTCCAAAGTACCAGTCTTCACTGTCATTCTCTGATCACTTGGCAGTCCAACATTTTGCAGTACCACTGTCCCTTCTGGGGTTTTTCTTTCTGCTATCCATTCAAAACATAAAATATGCAGTTAAAATAGTATTGTTATAAATCTACTTAAGTCTGATGATATATAAATAGGTAACAACTAACATTACAATTTATAGTTTTATCACTTTGAGAGAAACGTTCAGGTAGGCTGGGTTCGGGTAGTTGCATTTGTGTGAGGAGTTTGAATTGAGCACAATTGTGTATCGGGAGCAAGTGGAGTTCCCAGAGGCGTGGTGATGTGAGTTGGTGATCCCAGCGTAGGTGGTGTTCCCATCATCCAACTGGATGGTGACTAGGGCGTGAATGACAGTTTTTCTAGTGTTGCTTGGGAGCCATTTGAAGATCTTCCTCAGTATCTTCAGAGTGTGAAGCGGGGCATGGAAGCAGGATGAATTGTGCGGTCATGTTCAGTTTGGGTGTGTGATTGACAATATTTAAAAACATCATGACTTTTAGTTCCAGCAGTGCTACTGCAATTGCACAAGCATGTGTTGGTACATGAGTACTAACAACACTGAATACATTATGAGAATTATTTGCCTCATTTATGAGGCTGTACATAATAATGATTCCAGATAACTCACAAAACAGTCCCCATGTAGGGAGTTTACAGAAATGTGATCCAATAATAAAATATTTCTTTGCACCCTGTGTTTTAGAAGTACACATTGTGCAAGTCATCCTTGGGCAATGGCCCCACAACTTCCAGTCGAGATGAGAAACATTCCTACTTTCTCTAGCTTGAAATCTCTTCTAAAATACATGCTGAGAAAATCTTCATAATCACTATTTCCTTCCACTACAATGAGCAGTATCTGCAATTCTGTTCCACTAACCCAGTCTTATGTGAACTAAGCTGATGCATAATTTCTTGATTTAACTCAATATTCATAACCCTAGCAGACATGTATCATGTTTATACCAGATGCACCTGGATGTCTTGCTAATATCCTTCTGGGTTGAATTTCTCAATTCACCAGCACCTATTAATGCATTCAATGGTTCATAGGACCCTACACTTAACTAGCAATGATCAGACAGATATGTCCCTGACTTAATATACATCTATGTCTTCATGCTTTGCCCCTTTGACCTGCTCCAATAATAACGACTCAGAGTATGCCAAAGCTACTCATATAATTGTTTTTGTTCAAAACCTCTTTTACTCTTACAATTGTAAGCGCTTTGCGTAAAGTTCTGAAATCGCTCCACCAAACGCTTCTTTTACACCTGTTACTGAAAACACTCTTGTAGAGCGCTTCTAACATTTTTCCATTAAATGCTTGCTAATTTTTTTTTGTAGTACCCTGAAAGGTTTATGTTACTTAACTTGTAAGCATCTATTCGTAGTGTGCAGTGCTGCAGATTCACATGCTAAGCACACTCCTGCCATCTAGTGTTGGAACCACACTATACAACTTGTTTTTCTTGGAGAAGTCTTTGTTGCAGACGTGAAGTCGAGACTCCTCTATGAGTGAATGCGCATGCTCAACAGCTAGTGAGGATGGAGCTTGTGAAGATAGATAAAGGATTCAGAATTATATGTGTGAGGCTAAAATATACATACATGAAATCTGACACCAGAGAACGCCTGCCGGGGCCTGCCTGAATAGATGCTTACATGTTAAGTAACATATGCCATTCGTAGCATGTGCTGGCTGCAGATAAACATGCTATGCATAGACTGTAAAGTAGTTTTCCTCTGCAGTGGCTTCAGTCATCAGATGATGCAGATGTGTGAAATACAGTTCTTAACACTCTTTGACCAACAAGAGCTTGTTGCTTAGCTTGGACATCCACACAATAGTGTTTAGTAAAAGTCAGTTAAAGGAATGCTTCCTACAAAGACCAAAGAAGCACCTTTCTTTCTAGTAGGATATGCTTGCATCACTAATAGCAATGATTAGGACACTTTACTCCGCATGCGTTTACATGCGTTTACAACGCGTGTGATTACCCCACATTTTTTACTCCGCAAAATCTTTTACAATGCAGGGCTTTACAACGCAATCCATTACAACGCAATTTACTAGTCTAACTCCACCGGGGCGTTGCTTTGGGGAATGCCTTGTTTGTGGGGTAAAGCCCTGGGTTGTAAAAGATTTGCGGACTAAAGGCATACTTTGTAACACATTCCTGGTAAAGGATGTTTATCATAGGCAATGTATGTTTGGCTTTTATGTAACATCTGCATGCATTTTAATATCCATTTTGCAATTCCAGCTTTTGAAATTGTGCTTCCTTTTCTAGGATTGGAGAAAGCAACAAAGAATGTGTTTTCCTAAAACATTAAGTCCTATAAAAGTAATACGTTGATGCTCTTTTAACATCAAGTATGTGAAGGGGGAGGGAGGTCAAGTGTTTCATTTAAGTAAAAAAGGGATATGACTTTTGGAAGAAACTTTGGATTTGTCTGTAGCCTTACCTTGTCTTAAAAACTTGAAGATATGGTTCTTCTATTGTGTGGGCCGGCAACTCACTTACCCTTATCAATGATGTGATAGCTACTAGAAAAGCCATAACAGGAACTGTAGTGAATAGGAATGCAAAGGCTCAAAAGGTGTGGACAATAGTCTTGTAAGTACCACATTTGAATTCCTGATGGGACCGGCGGTGCTCATGAAGGAATTATTATTTTAAGTACTTCTATGAAAGATATAATGACCGGTATGCTGGAAAAGGGACTGGTGCTTCTGATTTTGCAGGTATGCAGGTATATTGCAACTGTAGCAAGCTGCAGTTGTGTGGAAGTGTATGCTAGCATTGATATTTGTAGATGCAGCAGATAACATACAATTTGTTGTACTGTGGGAACACAAGGGTCCATGTTTTGAGCAATACAGTAAATGGACAAACCTTTTCCGTTTAGCTGTAGAGCAGGCTTCAGCTGTTAAATGCCTTGTCTCTCTTAGAAAGTCAATACACTCTGGAGGCAGTTGTAAGCATCCAAATTCTAGGACTTCAGGAGCCAAATTATACGGTCGAGTTGTTTTTGGTTGGAATCACTGACTCTGCCCCCTCTGTGGGTGAGGAGGTCTGGAGTATTGGCAAGCATCTTGTGAGGTACAAGGGACAATTCCAAAAGTGTCATGCACCAGGGTTGTCGCTCCCAAGGGGGAGACTGAAATCATCTTGAGAGATGCCTGAGCTTCTTTACAAGAAATGGAATGAGAGGGAGAGGTGGAAAAGCGTAGACAAATATCCCTGACCAATTCATCCATGGTGCAGTGCATATGGATTGTGGATGGTAGTACCTGGAGGCGAAGCTTTGGCACTTTGTGTTTTCTGCGGGTGCATACAGGTCCACATTCAGCGCCCCCCAATGGTGAAATTAGAGTTGGAGGTCTTGGGGGTGGAGTTTCCACTCGTGCACTTGTTGCGTCCTGCTGAGCGGTCTGCCACAGAATTGTCCACTCCCAGGAGATATTCTGCCAGAAGCTGGATGTAATGGTGAAGAGCCCAATGCCAAATTTCCAGCGCTAAGTGAGACAACTGTATTAAATGGGTGCCTCCCTGCTTCTATGTGTAATATATTGCTGTCATTTTGTTTGTTCTGAGGAGTACAACTTTCCGAGTTATATTGGTAATAAAGGCTTTTGGTGCTAACTGTATTACGACGAGTTCTAGTACATTGATGCGCACCGTTTGTTGTTGATAGGGCCATAGGAGTGATGCATCAGTGGTAATTGTCACTGGCAGAACTGGGTCCAAAAAAGGTTTGCCTTTGATAACATTGTCTGTGCTCACCTATTGGAAGGACCATTGGACCGCGGAGAAAATCAACACTAGATCCACTAAACTGCCCTCCACTTGTGACCACTAACATGCTAGCCACTCTTGTAGGAGATGTATGTAAAGTCTGGCGCGCAGCATAATTGCTAAACAGGTGCCGTCATGCCCAAGAGGTGCATCACTACCATAACTGGCAGGCAGCGGTATGACTGAAAAAGAGCCCGTTGGTTCTGGAGATTGAGAATCCTCTGGTCTGTGGGATATGCTTTGACTGTAACAGAATTTAGAGTCACTCCCAGATATGTCTGTATTTAGAGAGGCTGTAAGTGGGACTCTGATGCACGGATTGTAAAACGCAATTTGTGTAACAAGTTGATGGTCGCCTGTGCATCCTACAGGCATTTCTGTCTGCTTGAACTCTATATCAGCCAATCGTCCAGATATGGGAAGACAAGAAGGTTGTGTCTCCTCAAATGGGCTGCTACAACTGCCAGGCATTTGGTAAAGACTCTTGGTATTGTTGTCACCCTGAAAGGCAACACCTTGAACTGGTAGCAACATCCAATTACCCGAAAACTGGGGTAACGTCAATGTGCTGGATGAATGGGGATGAGAAAGTAAGCGTCCTTCAAGTCGAGTCGCCTTCTTGAAGCAGAAGGATCACATCCTTAAGAGTTACCATATGGAAGTGTTCTAATAATATGTATTGATTGAGGGGTGGGGATCCAGTATTGGTCTCAGAGTTCCGCCATTCTTGGGTATCAAGAAGTATAAGGAATACAAGCCTCTTTCGAGGAATTCTTTTGGAACTTGCTCTTTGGCATCTTTCGACTGCAGAGCATTCACCTTGTCCTTGAGAAGGTTAAGGTGTTCAGGGTTTGTGTGCGTGGTGGCATGTTTAGGGGCTGTGATGTGAGTTCTAGGCAGTATCTGTGCTTAACGATGGCTACACCCAATGGATTGCATTTTGGACCAAAGGTGGTGGAACTGCTGCAGTATTGCCCCAACAAGTGTTGTGTGATCAGGGGGAAAGTTGTGGAGAATCACTGTTTAGATGCAGAGGCTCACTTTTCCAAGCGTACCTTTACCTTTTCCTCTTTGACTGCCCCCTTTGTTTCCTCCTCTGTAATAGCCACTAGCACTTTGCTGGTGGCATACCTGCTGTTGTTTCTGGTAGGACTTAGTGCTAGTAGTGGTGGTCCTCTCTGCATCCCTGCCCTGAAACCTACGAAAGGACTGCTGCCTAATTGTTGTGACAGCAACACCCCCATGGAAGTCAGAGTTTCAGTGTCTTCTTAAATTTTTCTGAATTGAGTATTCACCTCTGCACCAAAGAGATGCTCACCATCAAAGGTGTTGCTGACCTCAGGTTTAAATCCCTATATGCGTAGCCAAGCATGTCGGAGTAGTATTATTAAGAAATTAATTCCTTGTGCCGCAGTATCCACACTGCCCAGGGTGAACCGAATAGTTGCATTGGAGTTTTGTTTGCCTCAAGAAACTAGTTCTTCTGCTCTTTGTTTATTCCTCTCTTTGTTCCTCCATGTCATCGCAGGCAGCCCTGTTATACCATAAGAGAGGGCCCACTGAATTGGCTATGCACCAATGATTGGCATGTCCTACTGCCATACGTTTGCCTGATGTATCTATACGCTTCCTCTCCTTATCCGAAGGGGGAGTGTCACCTGTACTTTGGGAAGCTTCCCTTATACTACCTGCTGTAACCAATAGGGAATAAGCCCTTGAGTGTCCCCTAATGTAAAGCGCATCATTAGGAGAAGGTTTGTATATGCGCCTGATTCGAGGTGTTAGTACACGTGACTTAACCGGATCTTTATATATCTCTGTAGATACTCTAAGCATTGACCCTATCATGAGTAGATACTAAACTGAGCACTCAGTTTTGGAGAGGGTCGCCACACACAAAAAAAAAAAATCACCTTCCTCTTCAGTGGTGTTCATCTGAACTTTGTGATAGCCAGCTATGCGCTGTAAAACACTGTGATGGGAAGCAGTGCCATCTGGTGGTGATGCCTTAACCGGGCTGGGCACATCAATGCCAGGGTCTGGTGAAACAACATCATATGCATCCCAAGGACCTAGACTCACTGGGGCCACTCCCTGAAAGTCATTATCATGAGTGTACTTAGTAGGGCTCCCTGTGTCTATGTCGCCTTACTGCATGGAAACTGGTGACATAGATTGTGGTGAAATGTCCAGTGGCATAGGGGGCTGGTTGATTTGTGTTCAATTGTCTTTTTCTTTGGAGGAGGCTGAGGTTGAGCAATGTCCTGAGGAGTCCTTGTTTGATTTGGTTATTCTAAAAAATGTTCTGCCTACCAACGTATTTTTCTGTTCATTAGTCCTTGAAGGTTCTCTGAGACATTGCCCTCTGTATCAGGGTGGCCTGTGCAATGGGCTTTTGGCAAGTTTCTTTTTGCCCGACGCTCCTGTGGAGTCAAAGCTATTGCTGTCTCTATCTTTGGTGCTGATGGCTTTTTAGGCGTCAATGCCGATACTGCGTGTGGAGTCCATGCCAATGACTTTACCAGCACTGAAGCAGTACACGTCACCAATGGTTTGTTAACGCCATGGGCTGTGCAGGCATCAATGGATTTGTCGACACCAAATGCTGCTTTGGATTCAAGGGTAGCGTGTCCCCTTCACTTTTGCCCTGTAAGCCCAACTAGGATCTAAGCTGTCATCCTGTCTCAGATCCGATGAGCCTCTCGGTATCGACCAGAAAGCTGCCGTGCACTAAGATGCTGAAAAGTGGGCACTGCGGGTAATTGTGTGGTGTAAGCATGGGTCTGCTGACCCTCTGTATTCACGGCCTTTGGAGTAGTTTTCATCCTGGAACCGGATCTCGCAGTCTTGTTCGGAGTCCTCGGATGCGATATAATGTGAATTGCACAATAGGACGCCCTCTTCAGCCCCATCTTCCTTTTCTTCTCTGTCAGCGCCAATGCGTGCTTCTTCCGCGGAGAATTCTGCCTCCACTTCCATATCCATAGTGTGAGCTAGACTTCTATTGCGTTGTTTTTGAACAGGTTGTAGGCTGTGCAATCCTGTTCATTATGTTCCAGCCACAGGCAAAGGTGGCAGACATCATGCCGATCGGAGTACACGTATTCCCAGGCACTACAGGAACTTTCGAAAAACTCTGTCTATCTTACCTTCCATTACCCGGAGCTGAGCGTTCTTGGTGGTGCAGAGGAAGGAGTGCAGTCGAGGTAGACCTCTCAGTGGATGTTCCTTAGAAGGTCACCGGGTACGAATCTGACTATCAATACGAGGTTTCAAGGTATTGACTGATTCTGTTCTGCAGTGGGAAGTCATAAGGACGCCCAAGTTGCATGGAGCTCTGGCGCGAACCTTCGGGACCCTAAGTCGGAAAAAATAATTCTAACAATGGAAAATGACCATGCATATTCACTGGAAGAGGAGAAGCATCAAAGACTTCTTTGAGAAAAAAGTTGTAAAGTTCGGTCCCAACACTAGATGGCAGGAGTGTGCATAGCATGTGCATCTGCAGCCAGCACCAACCACAAATCTGTTTTTTCTATACGCTTCCTCTACTCATGATATGTCTTGCACAGCACAGGAAATCTGGTTGGGTGGCGTCTGCATTGTATAAAACAATAGCTGCTATTTTACTTCAGTTAACTTAAAATAAACGATTCCCTTAAAATAAAGAAAGCAAAGTGAAAATGTAAACTCAAAAGGAAAATTATCATAAATACCATGACACCAAGAGAAACCTACGGCAACAACAGTTAAGGACACGAATTTCGTAGCGCGCACTGCATCGCAAAATGCGATGCTGTGCGCGCTACAAATTTCGTTTTATTAATTAAATTGTGTACTTACCTGCAATTATCCATATGCCGGTTTTTAGGTCCCTCCACCCTACCCCTCCCCCTCCCCGCCTCCCTGCCCCACCGTAACTCCCTCCACAGCCCGCGGCTGGACAAGTGCCAAGTTTAACTACAATGCTTGCCCTGTATTGTAATAGTGCTTAGGACTCTGTAGGAAATGCTTGGTACAACATGAACAAAGAGTCACCATCTCAGTTTTTGCTAGTGCAAAGGCTGCAATCTAAGGACTTGGTTGGGGGACCAACTCAGAAGTAGAAAACTATGAAATGGAAAAGCTGTGCTAGGCTGAATTAGCAGTCAGGCAGAGAAAAGTAGAAATGGGTACTTAAGAGTTAATGAAGAGGAAAACTTGAATTTAGAGCACGTTGTATAAATAATAAAGAATATGAGTAGAATTATAGCTGATCCTGTAATCAGCCACGTCCCTATATTTGACATGAAAAGGAAATACTGAACAGAAACATTAAACTGTTCTGGTGCACCTAATGACATCAATCATGATTTTAGATCCTAAGAAACACCACTGGTACAGAAAGGATATTGTTACTTACCCAGTAAGCATCTGTTCTTGGTATGTAGAGCTGTAGATTCAAATGCATTGCATACTTCTGCCAGCTAGTGTTGGGTCCGGATGTTTGCAAGTTGTTTTTCTTCAAAGAAGTCTTTCCAATCACGAGGTAAGGTGACTCCTTTCGGTGATAGTGTGCATGGGCATCGACTCCATTGTTAAATTGTTTTCAGGCAGAGGGTGAGAATGGAGTTAGTAAGTGTAGAATAGAGATGTCCATGCATGTGTATGTAAAGTAAGAAACAGCAACAGGTACAGGGGAGGCGGGTGGGCACAAGTGGATCTACTGCTCTACATGCCAAGAACAGATGCTTACGGGGCAAGTAATATTATTCGTTCAAGGCATGTGAACTGTAGATCACATCCTTTGCATAGACTATACAGCAGTATACCCCCAACGCGGTGGCTAATCTGTAGCTGTTGCAGTTGTTTGAAGAAGTGTTTTAAGTACTGCCTGACCTACATTAGCTTGTTGCCTCGCTAACACATCTACACCATAGTGCTTGGTGAATGCGTACGGTGTAGACCTTGGTGCTCCCTTATAGAGGTCAGCTATGGGAATATTCCCTAAAAAGGCCATAATAGCACTTATTTTGCGGGTGGAATGCACTCTAGGGGGTATTATCAAGGTTCTTTTTGCTTTCGTAGAACATGTTTGAATACATTTCACAATCTATCCTGAAAGGCCTGATTTAGATATGGGATTGCCTTTGTGTCAGCGGCGAAACTTCTTTTGTTCTTTCCACATAATATAGTAGAGCTCTTCTAACATCTAGTGTGTGTAGATCTCGTCTGATACTGAATCAGGGTGAGGAAAAAACACAGGTAACTCAACTGGTTGATTGATATGAAAAGCAGAAACAATTTTAGGAAGAAATGTGGGATTGGTCTAAGAATCACTTTGTCGTTGTGAAACTGAAAGAAAGGCTCTTGTATAGTTAGTGCCTGAAGTTCACCAACTCTCCTTAGGGATGTGATTGCAATGAGAAAAGCAACCTTCCGTTTGAGAGGAATTGTAATTGGCACCTGTGCACTGGTTCAAATGGTGGACCCATTAGCCTCGTAAAGACTATGTTTAAGTTCCATACTGGTGCAGGTGGGACTCTTAGTGGTATCGCTCTCTTTAATCCTTCCATAAAGGCCTTAATCACTGGTACTCTGAATAAAGATAAGTGTTCTCTATTTTTGTAAGTATGCAGCTACTGCTGCTAGATGCAAGCGAATTAATGTGTAGGCTAGTCCAGATTGCTGTAAAAGTAAGAGATAACTGTTGATGTTTTGCACTGAAGCATTGTGGGGATTGATATTGTTATTGTTGCAATAGATAACAAACCGTTTCCATTTTGCTGCATAAGTAGGTTTTCAAGCCTCTTTTAGGATATTTATACAGTCTGGCAGGGATTGTAAATAACTTGTAAATAACCAAACTCTATGACTTCAGGAGCCAAATCGCTAGGTTGAGCTCTTTGAGATTTGGGTGCTTGATTTCTCCATGGGCTCCAAGTGAGGAGACTGGAGTTGAGATGCAGCTTTTGGTATGGAACTACTGAGAGATCCAGTATGGTGGTGAACCAAGGTTGACATGCCCATGTGGGAGCTATGAGAATCAGTTTGAGGGATGTTTGTTTTGAGCTTCCGAACTACTAACGGAATGAGTGGAAGAGGAGGAAAAGCACAGGCAAATATCCCTGACCAGTTCATGCATAGGGCACTGCCTTTGGAGAGCTGGTGTGGGCACTTGTGGATTTGCTGTCTTTGTCTGCTGAGAAGGTCTGCAATCTGATTGTTTACCCCTGAAAGATGCTCTTTCAGGACATAAATAATGTGGTGTATAGACCATTTCCAAATGGCTTGTGCTAGGCGTGACAGTTGGAGAGAGTGTGACCTGCTCGGTTTCTGTATATAGTACATAGATGTCATGTTGTCTGTGCAGACTAGGACAGCTTTGCCCGTGAGGTGAAATTGGAAAGCTCTGAGCGCTAGAAACACTGCTAGTAGATTGAGGTGATTTATATGGAGACTCTTTTACTTAAGAATCCAAAACCCTTGGATTGAGTGATTTTGTAGGTGAGCACCCCACCCAGTGAGCAATGCATCTGCTGTTAGCACTGTCTGTGGAATAGGGTAGATTTTGTGGGTTCCACCACTACAGAGGGCGAAGGGTGCGGCCATGTACCAACACTAGATCGGTGAACTAACCCTGTGACTGGTTTTACTGACTAGCTAAGCATTCTTGAAGGGGACGCATGTGAAGTCTTGCGTGGGGAACAATTACAATGCAAGACGCCATCATCCCTAGCAGTTGCATGAATATTCTTGCTGGTAATGATTGGTTGGGCTGAAACTGAGTGAGAAGGGACTGACTACTGAGAATTCTGGTTGTACTGGGAGCGGCTAGAGCTTTTTGAGCATATATTGTGGCTTCCAGATAGGTTTGTGTGTTGGAAGGCTGTAGATGAAACCTCAATGTGTTTACTTTAAACCCTAGTTGGCGTAGTAAGTGAATAGTGGTTTGAGTGTGTTGGAGACACATTTGGTAAGTGCTGGCTTTGATGAGCCAGTCGTCTAGGTATGGGAAGACGTGTATGTGCTGTCTTCTCAGATGGGCTGCAACTACTGCAAGGCATTTGGTAAATACCCTGGGAGCAGTAGTGACTCCAAACAGTAGTACTTTGAAATGGTAATGAAGACTTGAGATCATGAATCTGAGATATTTGCGATGAGCAGGATGAATTGGAATGTGGAAATATGCGTCTTTTAATTCTAGAGTAGAAACAAAGTTGCCTGCTGTAGAAGTACAAACACTTGTTGAAGTGTCACCATGTTGAAATGCTCTGACAGTAAATAGTGGTTTAGATGTCTGAAATCTAGAGTAGGTCTCAAGGAGCCGTCCTTTTTGTATATTAAAAAAAATACAGGGAGTACATGCCTGACCCTTGATAGTGTAATGGTACAGGCAATATGGTGCCTTTTAACAAAAGACTGGACTTCTTGTTCAAGTTAGTGTAAATGTTCTGGTGACATTTTGTGAAAGCATTTTGGAATGTTTGGAAGATTGTTGGTAAGCGCCAGGCAATAACCATGATGGACAATTCCTAACACCCATTTGTCTGTGGTGTTAGATTGCCAAATGGGGAGGAATTGTAGAAGACGTCCCCCAACAGGTGTTAAATGAATGGGAGGAAATGTAGACAAGCCACTGCTTGTTAGGGAAGAGCGATTTACGTGGTGTGAAACCTTTACCTCTACCTTTGACATTGTTACATCTGCATCCTCCTCTAAAGAAGCCTCTTGTAGAGGAAGATTGATTGTTGCCTTTGAACGATGCAGCTGTATTATCTGAGGACATGGTTTTCGACCCTCCTTGATAGAAGGTGCAATGAAAGGAGCCACAATTGGAAAGAGACTGTAGAGTTCCCATAGACTTGGCCACTTCTGTATTTTTTTTAATGGTTTCCAATGAGTTATCCACTTCGTGCCCAAACAGATGCTCCTTGATAAATGGAGAATTTAAAATTGACTGATGCGCTTCGGGATTGAAACCAGAAATCCTCAAGCATGCATGCCTCCTTAATAACACACTAGTGTTGATCTCTCTAGCTACGGTATCAGCAGCATCTAAAGCCTATCTAATTGATGAATTGGAATGAGCTTCTCTTCCTGCACTAAATCATGAGCTTTTGCTCTTGTACTCATCTGGGAGATATTGGAGCAATTGCTCCATTTCATCCCAGCGTGCTCTGTCATACTTGGCTAGTAGAGCCTGGGTGTTGGCCATGCGCCAATGATTTGCTGCTTGGGCGGCTACTCTTTTAGAAGAGGCATCTAACAGTTTTGGCTCTTTGTTAGGAGGGGAGCATCCCCTGTAGTTTGTGAATTGGCCCTTTATGGACATTAGAGACAACCAAAGATTCTAGTGGTAACTGTCCTTTAATAAAAGTTGGATCAGAGGGAGCAGGCTTATATTTTTTGTTTATTCTGGGGGTGAAAATAAGAGCGCGTCCACAGTCTTTAAAAATATCATCGGCATGTCTTATCATACCGTTGAGCATAGGTAGAGTCAGGCTAGTACTATGTGTTGTACTGAGCATTTCAAATAAGAAATCTTCCTCTAGATATTCCTTGTGTAACTGTACTCCATGATATTCTGCAGCTCTAGCAAGTAATTCTAGATATCCCACATTATCATCAGAAGGGAAAGGCTTTGCAGGATAAAGACCTGGGTCGTTATCTGTGGGTAAATCAGTGTTGTAATCCTTCCAGGGATCTATTGGTAAAACATTGTCCCCCCCCCCATCTCCATTATCATTATCATCATCATCAGGTGGTGGTGGAGAGTTAGTTGGTGTAATAAGTAGATGCTCTAATGTTGAGGCATGTGGTGCAGGGGACCGTGGTGAAGGAGGAGGAGGAGAGTGGTTAGTACCAACATTCTTCCTCTTTAAAGGAATTTGATAAAGGTTTGCACTTCTGAGGCCGTTTAGTAAGGACATGTCCTGTATCTGGATTTATATAAAGTTACTTTTGTTTTGGGTCCGATTTACGTGTTGGGACTTCGAAAATTGGATCCTGTTGCTTCGTGGAATATTTTTCCGTTTGGGCACCATAGATTTCAGTGCCGGGATAGAATGACTTTTCGACGCCGAAGGTTTCGATTCTGAAGCAGTCTTTGGCGGCGGTGTCAAGGATTTCGGCTCCAAGGCAGTTTTCGGCTTTGAGTCTGAAGGTTTCGGCTCGGTGGCTGACTCAATCTAGAGCTGGAAGGCTTAGCGACATTTTTCGGTGCCGATCCGGAGGGCTGTGCATCAGAAACGTCTTCTTGGTGGCAACTGTGTCCCGAATGCGGAGGTGGAACCGAAGCCTTTTGTTAGGGCTGTTTTGTATTTTGGGGCAAGGGGTGTTCAGTACTCACGGGACGTTGACCTTGTGGTAAGTCTTCTTCCATCTTGGAGACTGATTACGGAATAGATGCAAGTTCTTCTTTTTCTTCCTCGGTCCCTTGTACGTCGAATTTGTGCTCGGATCCTTCCCCGAAGATGTCCGGCGTGTATTCAACATTTTGACTCTGCATTTCAGGACGTTGAACCCAACAATCGCAGGGCGTTTTCTTCAACCGATATGGTCAGCACGCGTTGCAGTCCTGTTCGTTGTGCTCCGGAGACAAGCACGAGTTGAACACTTCGTGAGAGTCAGTGCGTGGATACGTCGCGTGGCACAGAGGACAGAATTTGAATGGAGTCCGTTCCATCGACTGCGAGGTGGACAGACGCGGCTTGCGTGGACTGCCTTCCTTAAGTTTTCTGATCTAAATAGAGATTTTCCTCAACGGATATGATACGCAGAGAAGCGGGATACACGTTCAAAGCAATACAGACGCAGGTAGGGTGGATTGCGCACGGAGGGGAACTGGAAGATCGGTTTAGAACATCAGCAATACACGTCTTAACTCGATGACGGAAAAAAACAAACTAACAAACATGCGCACTACCACCAAAAGGAGTCACCTTACCTTGTAACTGGAAAGACTTCTTCGAAGAAAAACAACTTGCAAATATCTGGACCCAACACTAGATGGCGGGAGCATGCAAAGCATGTGATCTACAGCTCACATGCATCAAACAGAATTTTTTCTTTACTAGAACATTACTCCATGTACACATCTCCTGCTGTTACGACATACAAAAAACAATAAAGCAGCTGCTACAGAGAACTTTAAGGATCACCATGAGAATAGGCATCAAACTGGACAAACTAGACGCGGCATACAGAAACAGAGCAGAATCTAAATGCTTCTGATTGACACGACAGTGATGTCTGTAGAACTACAATACCAAAAGGTTCGAAGAGACATTTTATGGAAAACCACCAATAAAGAACAAGTACTCTGTATATCATTAAAGAGCAGAACAATCAGTGTTGCAAGGTTTCCTGCAAAGGCATGAGAACATGGTGCTAAATTTGGGATATACAGACTGTCTCCATTAAATGATACACCCTGGAAAAAAGACTTGATGGGTTTCTAAATGTTGAGAATGTTGGGGATATAATAATATTTAGACATTTGAGAGATAAAAGGAAAGCACAGATTTCAACATCACAAAATAAATAAGTAAACTGTCACGGGAGGTGTTTAAAACCAATTATTGAAAAAAGTATTTTAAAGAAGTGAAGGAATTCAAACGGAAAAAACATAAGTAGGAGACCCACTATATATGGAGAGGATGAATTAGTAACAAACTGCTTAAACTGGCAGGTGGAAAGTCGAGCGATACAGCAAAGAACAAAATCATATCCTTCTCCCTCACACAGGGTGGTCAGATTAACTGAGAATATTAAGATCAACCCAAACACCTACCCAATAAAAGTTAAAATATGGACAAAGATGAGGTCTACTGGGCATGTACCATAGTGAAAAGGTATACCTACTTAGAAGACAACAGCGCTAATGGATATGAGGCTCAAGCAGGCCAAAGAAAACATTCTCTTTCTAATGGCATCAATTTTGTTCAATTCCCTATCCAGGGGATTTGTTGGGAAATAATTTGGATTAACTTCGCTTGTTGAGGTTTGAACAATTAGGCACTCATGTAGGGTGCTTGGTGATAAAGTCCAGGTTACCGGGAGCCACTCTATGTTACTTAATTCCCTAGTTACAGGTCAACTGAGGAGCGGGCACATGAACATGGCTTAGACCATGTAGCCAGAAGTCGGAAAAAGCTCAGAGAAAGCTGTTCCCGTTTGTATAATCTGTCACCACATTTGTTTTTGTCTCAGTAGTGGGAAAAGGTAACTGTAGTGCCTCAGCAGCGCTCTGAACCACCATTACTGTTTTTCAGAAGACTTGTTGAGCCCACTGGTATTTTGTAGATCAATACGGTGGATTCTCAGTGTAATCAGGAAGGAGGAATCTGTCCCCTTCTCCATCATCATCAGTGTCCTGAGGGATACAAGTGTTTATTTCACTGGCTCTGAATCTGAGCCTAAAATAGCGTGAATCTTCTTCTGGTATTGACATTGGGGTAGAGGAATCTAATTTGAATCTGGCTGAATGACTATCGGTTGCACATTTGTAATTTTCGAACATGACAAAAGCTTGAATAAGGCCGATGTTGGTTTAGGGTCCAAAATCCGTGTTGAGAACAGATCATCGACCGGTGTCGTTGGAGTAAGTGTCAGTGTAGGCACAAAAGGAAACAGTGTGGACCTTAGCACTGGAGTAGACGTCAGTGCCAGGATCGGCATGGGCTCAGTAAAGGGTTCTGAGGGGCAGACCAGACAACAAAACTTCGACTGGAGACCCCTGTGGCTTTGTGGTGTAGTGTAGTTCCTATTATCCCAATAGGCTCTGCGCATTGTAATAATATCTTCAATAGTATAGACGTAGGACAGAGGTTAACTAGGTCTTCTACTGACGATATTAGACTTAAAGTTTAGTGTTTGCCAGCTAGCTCAGAGTTCACTAGAAACCTTCTCGAATAGACAAGGAGGAGTTTAACCTCCCTGGATAGACAAGAAGGGATTTAGTTTCTGACAACCATAGAACATGACAACTTTGCTCTCAAATCAAGAGTGTATCTCTAGAGTCGTGTGAAAACAAAAGACAACTTATTTTACTCAGTCAGTTCAGTGCATTCTTAGTTTCACCAGATTGTAGACAAAAGGAAGAGACGGGCGTGTTCAATAAAAGATGTTATTTATTGATCAGTCTCTTTTCTCATACAAGAGAAATGAATCGCTATTATTGCAATACTTATTGTTAAGTAGAGTGCATACAGTAAAAACAGAATTATAAAATAATACTGTAAAAGCATTGACATGGTTTCTTAGCCATATGATACTTAAAATTGATAAAATAGATACATACATATATACATTGACTAATCGTACTCAACTGGTGCTTCTAACTACGCCTACCCCAATGTACCTGACCTAAGCCTAATACGTGGGCGGGAGTAGATAAGTAGCAGTTTAAGTTAAGTTTGCTTTGCCAAGGGTCTGCTTCAAGAATTCTCTGCAAGGGGTTATTCAGTTCAGTACCTGGGATTTAGAAGGCTGGAGAGCTGGTATCTCTATCTCAGGGCTTGATATCCCAGCTGCCTGCAAGGGCGGCTGGAAGCGCCGGAGCTGGATTTCTCGGCAGGAGAAAAGGCAGCGTCTCTTTCTCAGCGCGTCAGAAAGGAGGGGCAGCGTCTGTGGGCTTCGCTGTCAGCTGGGCTCCTCGGCAAGTCTCGCTGCTCCAATCTTGTCACCACCTCGTGTGTTTGCTTAAGGCAATGTCGGTATTATTTATACCTGAAAGGTGCCGAGATTGACGTAAGGATGGACATAAATACGTCAATAAGGATGTCATAAGAACTGGTCGTTCGCACATTCTTCACTGAAGTTCTCGGCTAAATCAAAACAATGGCTGCGGGGATTTCCGAGGTCGCTGTAGGTTTGTTTTGTTTTGAGAACTCCGTATGCCTATTACGGGGCTGGAGAAATAGTGTTTGCCTAATGAGATGGCATGCGCTATGACCTAATCAGATAACGGGCTTCTGTGCCGTTGTATGACTAATCAGATAACGGGTTTTTGTAGAGTTGAATGGCTGCTAGTTAATTATTAACCAGACAAGGGTCAGAAATAGGGGGATCGATACAGTACCCATAGTAAATACATCACACCCACTCCACGTAATCTATCTCCATATTTACAAATCTAGGCATAGTAAACAAAACTAGTAGTGCATGTGTATACCGAACCACCCCAAAATACAATCAAATGCATTTTGAAAATTGGAAATGCGAAATACACGAAAAGATGAGTATAGTTACTATATGCACTTCAAGCAGTATAATAATGCAAAATCTAATACGCATATTTTGAAATCAGCATGAACGAAATGCGGAAATTACACATGAAATGGCTCTTAATACAGAAGAAAAAAATTCGAAACCATCTCATCACAAAATCATAAATACTTGTGAACATGCTAGAGGGTAGCTAATGTCTCTAGAGTAGCTAAAAATAGAAATTTTGTTCTCTAAGAATAGTTTTACTTTAAGCAGAAGATAGTGTCCCAAAAAATCGTAAATATTTTTGGAAATGGAGAAAAAAAAAATGTCCCGCTCTCCGTAAAAACTGGTGAGAAAATTTCTTATTGCTTTATTTTCAAAGTTGAAGGCCAAATTCAGGGTATAGGGAACGCCGTGTGCTAGTTTGCTCAAAGTCATTCTTTCTGTTCTGGTGAAAACATCATATTGTTGAGACTTTAGAAAAAACTGTCAACTGCTTCTTGCGAAAGTTCCACTAACTCGGAAAAATTAATTAACATGCATTCATGAGCATGATTGCCTTCATTGATGTTTCGATCAGCATTGCTGACAGAAGGTCGTACCTGATCGATGCTGCTTTCATCTTGTACTTCACTACTCTTCAATCGTAGTGGTGAAGTCTCCACGAATGCCGACATCAGGATTGGTAGCCGCTGGGGACAGTACAAGGCATGAGCCGTTACCGGACCCAACAAAGTCTCTGCGTCCATTGGCACATCTGATTGTAGTGTCAGACAGGTGTCCAACACGCATTCTTCGCCGCATAGCAAGCACCTTAATACAGGCATAACACAACGTTGCCACATCGGTCTAAATGAAAGAAACCAAGTCATGTTCAGGTCTCTAAGCCGGGCTATTCCAAGGATTTTAGTTATGCGGTCCCTGTAGCGTATGGCTAGGATTGTTTCTTCCATTGTCGCTGGTGTCTTGTCTGTGACGTGGTTTGCCATAGCGAAGTAACAGGATCAAAAATAGGATGCCTGCCACTAGTCCCAAAAGGAGAGGAAGTCCGCCAAAGATGGAATGGACAAAATCAGGAAAAATACCCAGGATGGCTTTGAATGGGGTTAAAGCTCCCGAAAACACTGTCTTAAATACACTCGAGATTCCACTTGTATCAGAAATATTTAAGATTTCGCTCAGTATTTCTGCGAAATGTATGGGGGAATTGGTTGATAACAGTGAATGAATCTCTGCAGTTGTCCTTGCAACTTGGAGATCATACGTTTCTTTTGATGACGTTAACCGGGTTGGCGTCTGTAGGAGCACAGTCTTCATTCTGCTTAAAGTATCAATTAGAATAGAAGAAATTTTCAAACTGGGCCATAACCTTGCCTCCCTGTCTCGAGCATCGTTTGGGAACAATACTCGTTCACAGCACATGACCTTCGTAGTCACGGTTATGAGATAAGGTTTTCCGGGCAGCAGACTGCAACATCTGCGATCTACAATTAGAATGTAACTCCCGTTCGAGAGTCTCCTAAAGAATGGTTCTATTTGTGTTGCAGGTGTGCCTAGCTGTTGACATGAAAGTTTATTTGTAGTCCCTTCACAGGCCCCATGCAAACTAATACCCTGACACAGAAGTGTACCGCTTAGTGACCTTGCACAATTATTGCCACTAAGAAACACATTCTGGCCTTTATTACTAACACATGTGTGTGTATAGGGCAAGTTCCATGTTGACTTAATGTACCCTTTACCCAACCTTTCATACTGGCCTGCCTGTATATATTTTTGGCAGTATTGAAACTGGAAAGTTGTTATCGGGATATTAATTATCCCATGTATTATCCATTCAATGACAGGTCGTTCTGACATTGTCAATGGTAATCTCTCAAGTTTTTCAATGCTCAGAATTGTATAGTCAGCACCCTTCTGTGCCAAACTGATTTGTTTATCAGTAAGGTTAAAGATATTAAATAGTGACGTTGTGTTGATTAAACGCCAAGGCACATAGCCTGAACGCAGATTTTGTAACGTCCAGCCAAGTTGTACAATAGAACGCAATTGGGACTGACCGTGTTGTAACATCAGTAAGTCTTGCGATATTATATCGATTGCTGAAGACACAATACTGTCCAGTGAATATATTCTGGAGGACAGAGTCATTAACCCATTGTCCACAACAGAAAGTGATTTTTCCAAATTAATACGGTCACTTTCCCATAGTTTTTCTGCTGTCTCAATTTGAGTTTCTTTCCAAGCTTCATTGTAAGCTGCATATATAGAGGCCGCTATGAAACGTTTTTGACGCTGTTTGCGTGGTCCCATAATGAAATCACGCAAGTCAGCACCCTCTTGAAGTAAAGTTAGGTGTTGCTTAATTTCTGCCAGTGTGGATGTTTGTAGCCATTGAAGGCAGAGCTTGCCCACACTGTAAGTAGTTACTATCCCTGGATGTTGTTTTGGGAATATCTAGGGTCTGGCCTGGTCAATTTGAACCCCTGTATTTTGTTCAGGAATCTGTCTTGACAGTTATTTGTGTCTGTGGGCCAGATCAACCATTGTTTCCAATCAGGATGTGTTCTGTTTTGGTTTAAAATATGGTTCACGTCTATCTCAACATCTATAGAGCTATTACTGTTCGTTGTTGGCTTTGGAATAGACGGTTTGTTTAAGTCTTTGATTTTGGCTAAGCCAAGACAGGTAGTTTGTTGAATAGTGTCATTCAGAAATATAATTTGTTCTGGGATCATGCAGGCTCTGAACAATGATTCTTTACCTTGTACTTGCCAATCTTTTGTACCCCAAACAGTTTTTGCTTCAATGTTATTGTTCCAGAAATCAAAACCAAATGTATTCATTTGCTCAAAAAATGAATCTGAATATATCAATTTCGTGTTTGTAAGCATGGTCTTCATACCTGTCTTATTCAACAATTTGAAATAAAATGTTTCTGCATTACTTGTGTTAAACCCTGAAAAATATGAATATTTATCATAAAATGTTTTAGAACTACCCTTTGGAGGAGTAGCACAATGTTCCCATTGGTTATAATTTAAAACATTTCTAGGTTGAGCAGATTTATGTAGATAATGGTTACCATAGTGGTTGTAGCAGAACATTTGATCATAATTAGACGAACCCTGCAAATAATCATGTTCTGTAAATTTAGCAGACATTACTAGGTCAGACATCATATCATTAATACTTTTAAAGTCCCAATCATCAGCAAATGTGCTTGGTTTTACAAAGTCACTTAACGAGATCTTAAATTGATGTGGATACTTCAGGATTTCAACCGGGCCATAGATTTCATAATCAGTATTGTCCCATGCTACACCGCCTGGTATAGGATTGGCTGTGAAGTTCACTGAAGAAAGTTCTCTTTTCTCGACATGTGAAGATGTGTGTGGTTTAAGGACCAAGTTGATTTTCTGGCTTGCTGTGTCCATTTTAGCATATTTTCCCTCAATGAAATGTCCCAAGCATAGTACCATGATGAGCCAAAGTATGAGGACAAATGCACCTAATGTCACCCAAATTTCAATCCATGAAGAAGTCAGATAGGTTCCCTTTAGTTGATGAAAAAGTTCCTTTGCTTTGTCTTTAAAAGTTTTTGTTGATGGCTGTACTTCTGGTTCACTTGGATCTTCAGAAAAATCATCGAAGTTGATGAAGTAGCCGGATGCCGTTCTGTCAATTGGTCCAATTGCTTCTGGATTACTTTTTGCTTTTGGATTTTGCTTTGTTTCATTAGAAAAGTCTGTAGTTACATCATCGTAGGTCGGTGTTTCTTGATGAAAAGCTTTGATTTGGGGTTTAAGAGGTTTAAGTTCCATGAGAGCAATATCTGCATGGATGTCATCAAACTGTATTCAATGCAACATAGGGAAAACGGAGGTCATGTTGTTTGGACAAGCAGCAGCACATTGGACGCCTGAATGGTGGCCCTTGGAATTGGGTCCTGTTCCTAGCCCTAAAAGCACGGTGAAAAATCTTGGAGTGCTTTTGGATCAGACACTCACTTTCAAGGACCACGTAAATCAGGTGGCTAGCACCTGTTTCCGAGCCATTGGAATGCTAAGAAGAATGTTTCCCTATCTGCCAGACTGCCATAGGAAAACACTTGTGCAGGCATTAATCATCAGCAGAGTGGATTACTGCAACGGCCTTCTATTAGGAGCAAATGAAGGGCAGTTTAAAAAGTTACAGGTGATCCAAAACACAGCAGCAAGGGTAATCCTTAATGCTCCCCCCAGGACTCCCTCTCTCCCGCTGCTGACCAGGCTCCACTGGTTACCAATACGGAAGCGAGTGCAGTTTAAGACCCTGTGCACTATCCACAAAAGTGTGATAGACGAAGGTCCAAAATATCTAGCCAAAATCTTCCAGCCATATGCCCCTGGACGAACCCTGCGCTCAGGCAACCAGCAGTTTCTGCAGGTGCCCAGAATAAAAAAGTCCAGACAAGGAGGGCGAGCACTAGCCCATATGGGACCAAAGCTTTGGAACTCTTTACCTCTGGAGATGAGATTACTTACCAGTCACCTGACCTTCCGAAAGGTTTTAAAAACACACCTTTTCCCCAGCAACTGAGCCCCCTCTGTTAATATGTACCATTCTATCTTACCATAAATCATCCGAGGATATTCTTACTGGCAAAGCGCGGAGATACCCCTTCGGGGGTCTATTCAGGCGCTATAGAAGAATATAAAATAAATAAATAAATAAATAAATAAAATTGCTTTGTTGCATAGTCCTTGTTGTTTCACTGTAGATTTTTCAAATGTGATCAGTCTTTCAGTTTGAACCTCTGTGGATGTAGCAAACTTTGGTGTTCTGCTACTTCTTGGGAGTCCACTTGGCCTACTATTTGTTATCGGCCACATGATTGTGGTTTAACCAGGTCGATGGATATGACTCGGTTCTCCTTTTTACCAGCAAGGGGCGGTAATACAACTGATCTTGTCCCGTTGATAGCCAAGACAGGAACTGCTTTTCTGTAAGAAGGCCCAAATTCCTTCTTTACCGCGATCTTCTCTCTGACCAGATCCCCGACTTTTGGAATCCAGACAGGCCTTGCTGGGACAGGTGGTTTTTCTTCAGTGGTTGTTGGCTGCTGTTTCAACTTTATGTTGCTCAGGTCTTTTCTTGTTTCATTTAAGTCCTGTAAAATAGCCAAACGATCTTTGATATCAAAGCATTTATCTTTAACCACTGAAGTCTGACTATCAAGGTCCTGGATCAACATTCTAGTCCCGAACAATAGTTCGTACGGACTGAGTCCTTTCAGAGAATTTCTTGGCAGGTTATTAAGACTACGTTGGACACTTATTAAATGTTTGACCCACCCAGCTCCTGAACCTAATACCTTTGCTGTTATAGATTGCTTTATGTCACGGTTTTTTCTTTCTATGATTCCGTTTCCCTCAGGATGAAATGGACAAGAGTACCGCAATGCAATTGAGAGAGCTAAAAGCAGGACCCTGGTCAGAATGTAGCATGCCAATTGCGTATGTGCCGATAAAGACTCGCAAATCTTTTATAACAGTTCTGGCGTCAGCCGATCGCTGGGGCCACATCCATATGAATCTCGTGCATGAATCCACTGCGACCAAGATATATTTATAGTTACCATCCCTTTGTAAGGGACCACAGTGGTCCAGGTAAACACAGGCTAATGGTTTATCTGAGATTAGAAGGGGCGTCTGTGCTGGTCGCCTCACTGTTGATACCTTCATTCTCTGACATATTTCACATTCTAGAACATAGTTCCTTGTCTGTCGTCTCATTTGCGGCCACCAGTATCTCTGTTTTAATAATGATACTGTGGCTGAGACGCCAGCATGTACAGAAGCAAGCCCTTCGTGTGCCGCTATGATGAGTCCTAACCTATGTTCCAACTTTGGAATTGCCCTATCCCCCACTCCAGGGATTCGAGCAAACGGAACATTATTTGCATCAGTTATGTATGAGTACTTTACTGGAAAGCCTTTCGGGAGTGTTTCTATCGCATCTTTTACTGTAGCGCTGACAGCCTGTAATATTTCGCTGTCTATTTTTGTTTTGGACCGAGTGATGGCAGCTACGGACACCGTTTGTACAGCTGCCTTCGCGGCCTCATCAGCCAATGAATTCCCTGCAACGTGAACGCCATCACGTTGATGACTCAGTGTATGTATCACGTGAGTCTTTTGTAGTTCCTTTTGCAAAAGAACTACTTGTTCCCAAAGCATTTTATGCTTGATTGTGTTACCTTTTGCGTCTTTAAAACCATTCTGAACCCAGATCTGCAAGTATTCATTGTAAGATTGGACGCAGTAATATGAATCGCACACTATGAGTGTGGGGAATTCTCGATCGGTATTTTCAAGCGCCATCTTGAATGCCAGTAGTTCTGCTCTTTGAGCTGTACAGTCTCCTAGAGATTGCGTTTTAGTGACCACTGGTTTAAATTTCCCTTCGTGCCATTGACCCTTAACAATCGCGCATGCAGCACTGTAAGCTTGTTTACCCCATACTGCGGGTTGTGCTGATCCGTCTGTATATATTATACAGCCGTAATGTTCTAGAGGCAGAATTTCGGTCGGCGTAGGACATTCGAGTTCATATTGGAGAAACTCTTGTGTTTTTAAGTTGGGATCAAATTCGTATGCCACGTCTGTTGCAGCAAGAGAATTAGCCCATTGTATCCATCTCGGATGGAGTGCTTTAACATTCGGAATGCTTGCCTTTGTTACCGCCTCCAGGGCTGGTATCGGTGTCACGATGATTATTCGTTTACCTTGTGCTAGGGCTCGTTCTTTTGCTACAGCAGTCTGTACCGCGGTTAGAATTTTTTCCGTTGGGCTAAATTTCATTTCAGCTTTTGTGTACAAGTGTGATTTGTATGCAATTGGTACCTTCTCTCCCTCATTAGAGGTTAGGTACGTGAATCCGCATCTTCCTGGGATGACTCGAATCACAAGGTTGCGTGTGTAATCACGTGTTTGTAATTTTGTTTTAACTAACATATCTGTTTGTAAAGATCTCAAAATTTCTGTGTGTTTTTGAGTCCAATTGATTCTTTTAAAATCTGGTTTTATAAGATCATAGAGAGGTTTAACTCTCTCTGCATAATTTATAATGTAAGTTCTTCCGAAATTTAGGAAACCTAGAATTGATTGTAAGTTTTTTAGTGTTCTAGGTGCTTGGATTACAGCACATTTCTCTAGGAAATTGTCAGCCAGGCTTTTGCCTTCACTTGATAGTTCATATCCTAAAAACAGGACAGTTAGATGGGCAATTCTTGACTTTTTAAAGTTGAATTTGTAACCCTCTGCTGCGAATCCAAGTATTATGGTGTTCACTCTCTTCAAGTGAATATCCAAGTCATCATCTGTTAGATAGATGTCATCGACATGAGATAATGCCTCATCATCATATATTTGTAGTAACTCTGTTACTCTTGCTGAGAATAATCCTGGGCTGTTCTTGAACCCCTGGGGCAAACGACAGAAATTTTTTTGCGCGCCATTTATTGAGAACGCGGTCAAATATCTGCTCTCTGGTGCTATATTTTGACAGAAGAATCCATTAGAGATGTCTAATGTTGTTTTGTATTTTTTGCGCAGTATGTTATTCATTAGTGCAGCACTATGCGAGTTTTGTACTGCAAAGGTTTTGCAACATGAGTTAAGGTGTCTGTAGTCCAAAACAAGACGATATGAATTATCTGATTTGGAGACAGGAAACAAAGGATTATTCATTTGTGAGGTGCAAGTTTCAATCACCCCCTGGTATTCAAGTTGATCTAGGATCTCTTTTACCCGTTTTTTAGCTTCTTGCTTAATTGGGTACTGCCTCTGTGCAGTAGGTTGTGATTTTAACTGGATTTTGTGAGGAGGAGAGTCCTCATCCCATCCCACATGGTTTTTATATAATGCAGGAGCTTGGGCTACTGCCCACTTTCTTGCAAGTGTATATTTTTTATGAATTGGAATATGATTTGAGAAGGCAGGCATAATTATTTCTTCGCCATGAGGGCACTCCCTGACAAACTCTGGTGGCCAGTCTCTTTCAGCTAGAAGGATGTCATAGCCCTTGGATAGATTATCCCAAAAAACCCCACTTATTTTCCTAGTCTTATCCCCCTCTATACGCAATGTTATTTCATATATTTTATGAGGTTTGCTAACTCTGGTATCTGCAGTTTCCACCTGAATGTATTCATTCGTGTCCACTGTCTCCAGATGATTCATAAGGATCTTGCGAGCTATGCTCACTTCTGCTGCGCTGTCTAGCATTGTCTGAGCCCATTCTCCGTTTTTCAGCTGTGTCCTCAGTATTCTCGGCATGGTTGATTACTTTAATACTGGCTACCTTCTTTTTTGGAAACTGTAATTTTTTATTTTGATGAGCAGGTTCCTTGTCTTTGGACTTGACGTGCTCTTCCCTGTGTTCTGATCGTCCTCTTCTTTCCGATTTCTGCGAGGAAGTCTGAAAAGATTGAGAGGGACGTGTATCAATATCTTGATATCTATCAGGTTTTTTTTATATTATCCCTATTTCTAAGGTTGTATTTCTTCACAGAGGGCTCCCTTTGGGGAGACTTGCGTCCTTGGTCCGGAGATCTTTCTCTCCGCCGAGGAGACCTTCCTCTGGACTGGAATCTTTTTTTTTTGGGAGTGGATTATTTTTTTCCATCCCAGCTCTTCTTTTGATTGTTTAGATTATTTTTAATAAACACCTTTTCAGGACTTTCAATAAGTTGGGGTTTTACAGGTATTCCACCCAAACTATCTCTTCCTAGTTCTTCATAGGATTTTTCTATGATTCTGGCAATTTCAAATGGTTGATCTGCTATATTTGTCTCTTTCAACCTCTGGCGGATCGCCATATTTGCTGCTTCTCCCTTTATATTGGCTAATAATATTGCCGAGACCGGCTTGAAGTCTTTTAGTAGTTTCATACCAAGAGTTAAAGCAGGTTCTGGACCGTATTCATCTTGAATTTGTTTTAGCACATCTGGTATTACTGACATGGATGGGACACCATGTGTTTTTGTGTAAATGGAAGCAAAGACTGTACCCCAAGTGTCACAGTCCTCCACATGTGGTGCGATTCCCATTGGAAGACAGATAGTCAGAATTCTGTGTTTCTCAACAGAGGTGGTATCAGGGAACACTGCCTCTATTTGAGTGATTTTTTGTGCTAACCAGAATGGAATTTGTTCCCGTTTTGCGGGTACTTTACCTAGACAGGACTGTATGTTCTGTGGTGTAATTTTATTTGTGTTCCCCTGATGAGGGATCAGCTGTGGAATTTTAATCGATGGTTGGACTGTTGAAGTCCGCATTACATATTGGACTAATTGTCTATGTATTTTAATTAATTGTTTTAGCTGTGCTAAAAGATCTGGTGCAGGCATTTCTTCAATGTCTGGATGTGGTGTGTATCCGGCTAGGACCGGCCACGTTGCTCCTGGTCTACCTAGTGGACCGAGCCTGGTGATGTGATTATTATGTTTTAGGGCGCCATTAAACCAGAGCAGGTGCTCTTGGTATTTGAGTGGTATTTCCACCTCCTCGAAAGGAGTGTACTCATTAGGAGGTTCCTCTATTTTATAGTAGTGGAAGTCCTTTGTTACAGCGTTTGCTGCTGGAAAGTTTATCCATGAATAGAATACCTCTGTCTGACGATATTCGTGTGCCTCAATTACCAATATGACTGTACCACCTCTCGGTGTCAGCCCATTTTCTATAGGTTTTAAAGTTATAGATTTTCTTACGTTGACCGGGATGAGTATTGCATCCGGGTCTTGCTGTAGGAGACTATTGTCATCCGCTAGGAGTTGAGCTGCTATTCTAGCTGTCTCCCTTTCTTCTTCAGTTTCTGACATTCTACTGTCAAGAAGGTTATTTTGTTTATTTGCAGATCAGGTTTCTATGGAAACAAAGATTAGATGCACAATATTTTGGAACAGTGTATCCTTCAACGTTGAATAAACCAAGAACCATACTTAGGAGTCTCCTCCTACGAAGTTTGGCGGATATAACCTTTCACCCACTCCAGACGTCTTTGGAGTATTATGGGGAAAAAGGGGTCTGTGTGAAAAAGCACGACTGAGTTACTCTAATGTCTTACGTTAGATTTATCGCCTATCCAAACCGTTGGGCGCCATGTAGTGTAGTTCCTATTATCCCAATAGGCTCTGCGCATTGGAACAATATCTTCAATAGTATAGACGTAGGACAGAGGTTAACTAGGTCTTCTACTGACGATATTAGACTTAAAGTTTAGTGTTTGCCAGCTAGCTCAGAGTTCACTAGAAACCTTCTCGAATAGACAAGGAGGAGTTTAACCTCCCTGGATAGACAAGAAGGGATTTAGTTTCTGACAACCATAGAACATGACAACTTTGCTCTCCCCTAATCAAGAGTGTATCTCTAGAGTCGTGTGAAAACAAAAGACAACTTATTTTACTCAGTCAGTTCAGTGCATTCTTAGTTTCACCAGATTGTAGAGAAAAGGAAGAGACGGGCGTGTTCAATAAAAGATGTTATTTATTGATCAGTCTCTTTTCTCATACAAGAGAAATGAATTGCTATTATTGCAATACTTATTGTTAAGCAGAGTGCATACAGTAAAAACAGAATTATAAAATAATACTGTAAAAGCATTGATATGGTTTCTTAGCCATATGATACTTAAAATTGATAAAATAGATACATACATATATACATTGACTAATCGTACTCAACTGGTGCTTCTAACTACGCCTACCCCAATGTACCTGACCTAAGCCTAATACATGGGCGGGAGTAGATAAGTAGCAGTTTAAGTTAAGTTTGCTTTGCCAAGGGTCTGCTTCAAGAATTCTCTGCAAGGGGTTATTCAGTTCAGTACCTGGGATTTAGAAGGCTGGAGGGCTGGTATCTCTATCTCAGGGCTTGATATCCCAGCTGCCTGCAAGGGCGGCTGGAAGCGCTGGAGCTGGATTTCTCTGCAGGAGAAAAGGCAGCGTCTCTTTCTCAGCGCGTCAGAAAGGAGGGGCAGCGTCTGTGGGCTTCGCTGTCAGCTGGGCTCCTCGGCAAGTCTCGCTGCTCCAATCTTGTCACCACCTCGTGTGTTTGCTTAAGGCAATGTCGGTATTATTTATACCTGAAAGGTGCCGAGATTGACGTAAGGATGGACATAAATACGTCAATAAGGATGTCATAAGAACTGGTCGTTCGCACATTCTTCACTGAAGTTCTCGGCTAAATCAAAACAATGGCTGCGGGGATTTCCCAGGTCGCTGTAGGTTTGATTTGTTTTGAGAACTCCGTATGCCTATTAGGGGGCTGGAGAAATAATGTTTGCCTAATGAGATGGCATGCGCTATGACCTAATCAGATAACGGGCTTCTGTGCCGTTGTATGGCTAATCAGATAACGGGTTTTTGTGCAGTTGAATGGCTGCTAGTTAATTATTAACCAGACAAGGGTCAGAAATAGGGGGATCGATACAGTACCCATAGTAAATACATCACAGTGGGACCCATGACCACACCAGAGAAAGCCAGAATCACACCACAGATTTGCAGTATGGCCTCTCTGAAGGCTGTGCTTTGCTGCAGGGTTGAAGACAGACCAGAGAGCTTGGGGTGTTTAGGGACCAACAGTGAGATCGGTTTGGATGAGTGCAGTATTTACCTTGATGCCCTCGCACCTTCTTGCTATACTTCGAGTGGTGGTATGGTGTCAAGTACCAATTGTTTTACTTGTGCTTGTGCATAGACTTTAAATTGGATTTACTGAAAGACTTTTACCAGGAAGTGTACTTTTTGCATGAGCGGACTCTTGAGCAGAACTACAATCAGGTTTGTGACTTGGAGCAGGACGAAACCTATGCTCTGACCACAATCTCTTATGTTCGACGACAAAGAGTTTTGCTTACGGTTCACAAATAGCCTTCGGGTGCATAACGGCAACCTTTTCACAAGGTTGCCAGTCATGACTGGAGCCCAAGCATCAGAGGCACACCTAATGCAGGCCCGTGATAGGCATCTGCTTTCTGGAGTTTCAGTACCTCTTGAATCTGTCATTCTTGGTGGGGACCTTATACCCAAGCGCACTGTGAATTTTTTCTGGGAGCTATCTGTAAGGCCGACGAGGTTGGAAGGGGAGATACGGATCTGTATCTAAGAGTACATGTTCAGCGCATGGATGGCGCCTATATTCAGCAGTCTGCTTCGTCACTCCTGGGCAGCAAGAATCACTGTAGAACCACAGAGAACCACCAACCAAGCATTCAGGAGCACTGCTGAACAAGTTACTTAACTTTGGTAATGCATTATCTGGTAGAGACAATATCTAGCTGCAGAGTCCTTACCTTTGAATTTCTCATGAGTCAGTCTTGATTCAGAAACTTTTGCTCGAGCAATACCCCTTGCGCGCACTGTCGGATGACTCTTTTCGGCTCTGCTTGATGTCGTCTGTAGCACTGGTTATGATGTCACCGATATAGGTGCCGCCCAGGTGTGTGGAAGTCAGTTTTTTCCAAGCCAGAAGTGCAGAGCCACAAATTAACTGACGAGAACGTGTGCAAAACTAGGGCCCCGAAAAAGGGAGTAACCCTAGTCCTAACAAAAGGAGTCTGCAAAGCGGGGAGGCATGGATGGGCCTGTAAGAAATCTGCAGCAAGACAGAGTCTCTACCAGATAATGTGTTACCGAAGGTCAGTAACTTCTTCATCTGATAGAAACTTCTAGCTGCAGATTCCTTACCTTTGAATTAGATAACCAAGTCCTACTCTCCCGGTGGTGGGTTGCGTACCAATTCCTCAAACTAGGACGTCCTGCAGAACCAAACGTGCAAATCGCCTGTCCCTGCGGTACGGACTGTCCAGGTAGTAGTACTTGGCAAGCGTGTACAAAGATGCCAAGGTTGCTGGCTGAAAGATGTCCAGGACTAGGACACCCCGAGCCAAGGCCGTAGTTGCAGCCTTTCCCCTAGTGGAATTAGCACTTAATCCCTCAGGGAACTGCTTCTTAGCCAGGGTATAGCAGATCTTAATGCAGAAAATAACCCAGCGCCTGACCCTTCTTAACTCCCACGTACCCCACAAACAGTTGGTCATCTGCCCCAAACTCTTTTGTGTGGTCAATGTAGAACAACAACGTTCTTTTTGGGTCCAGACGGTGGAGATGGTCCTCTTCCTTAGAGGGATGCAGGGAGCAATGAATGTGGGAAGCATGGTAGACTGAACCAGATGGAATGGGGTCACCACCTTAGGGAAGAAGGAAGCACAGGTGTGAAGCACCATTTTATCTGGCAAAGACATCATGTAGGGAGGTGTACAAGATAGCGCCTGCAGCTCACTTAATCTCCAAGCAGATTTTATCACCACTAGAAAGGTTGTCTTGATGGTAAGCAGCCGGAGGAGACAGTTGTGTAAAGGTTCGAAGGGAGCAAACATAAGAAAAGTGAGGCCCAAATTAAGTTCCCACTGCGCCATAACAAAGGGCGTGCGCGGAAACAAGTGAGCCAGCCCTTCAAAAACCTATTTACCATTGGAGACCTTAAGAGAGAGGCTTGGTCTGGCAGCTGCAAAAAAGTGGACAGAGCAGAAACATAACCCTTAAGAGTACCCAAAGCAGAGTCCTGCTGGGCAAGGGTTAGAATGAACAGTGGGAAGATAAGTAGAAAGAGGGTCATTAGACCTTCTGTACAATATAATGCAGATTTCTGCCAACGGCAGCGTATACCATCTTAGTGGAAGGCCGCCTGGCCGCTCAAATAAGGCAACATACTTCAGGAGGAAGGTTAAAAGCCATCAACTGCCGCCACTCAATCTCCATGCATGTGGGCAAAAAGCTGATAGGTTCGGGTGGAAAACCCTCCCCTGCTGCTGCAACAGAAGATCCTCTGTAAGGGGAGCCTGATCAGAATATCAATACTCATTTTCAGAAGTCCTGGATACCAGACTCTCCTTGCCCAGTCCGTAGCCACAAGAATAACGTGGGCCCAGTTGTTCCTGATATTCTTCAGAACCCTGAGCAGGAGTGGTATGGGTGGAAAGGCATACAGCAGGCCTGAGCTCTACTCGCGACGAAAGGAATCGCTGAGCGGTAGCTGCCTCGGAAACTCCAGAGCGCAGTTTTGCTGACATGCATGTTCTCTTCGGAGGCGAACAAATCTAATCAAGGATTTCCCCATTGCTGAAAGAAACCTTGTGCCACCTCTGACTGGAGACGCCATTCGTGATCCGCTAGGCGGTAGTGTTGTCTGTGAACACCTGCACTAACTTTCCCTTGATAGAGGGAAGAAATTACTTCAATGCCCTCTGAATCGCTTGAAGCTCCAACAAATTGATGTGGAGCCCAGCCAAGCCAGAGACCATTGTCTCGTCATTTCCACCTCTCCCAGATGCACGCCCCATCCCAGAAGTGAAGCATATATCATGACTGTGAGATCGGGTTGGGGAACGGAGAGGGGTCTGCCGTTGATCCAATCGGGGTTCGTCAACCACCACTGCAGACCTCTCGCAGCTCCATCTGAGATCTGAACCACGTTGATGAGATTTCCCAGATGTTGCGCCCACTTGGTCCATCTGCAGAGCCCACATACGACACCTAGCATGCTTTACCAACAGGATGCAGGAGGCCATGAGGCCCAACAGGCTCAGAGTGAGTCTCATTGAACTCCAGGATGGAGGTTGAAACATTGGAATCATAACCTGATTTTCCAGGACTCGCTGCTCGGGGGGATAGGCTCAAAACTGCACTGTGTCCATAACAGCCTTGATCAAAGGGAGCGTCTCAGAACAAGTCAGGTGTGACTTCGGCATGTTTAAGAGAACCCCAGTGTTTGCCATAGCCTGAAGGTGGGAAATAGCCTGTGGCGAGGACGACTTCAACAGCCAGTCGCTGAGGTAGGGGGAAGACTGACACCCCTAATCTGCGCAGATGAGCTGCGACCACCGCCATCACCTTGGTGAACACCCATGGGGCACTGGTAAGGCCGAAGGGGATAACAGTAAACGGAAAGTGCTCGTGTCCTACCTTGAACCGCAGGTTAACTGCTGGATGGGAGTGTGAAAATACACATTCTGCTGGTCCAATGCTACCATTCAGTCTTCTCTGGTCTAGGGCAGACAAGACCTGAGGTAAAGTAAGTTTCCTGAACTTCTCCTCTTGAGGAAGAGATTGACAATCCGAAGATCTAAAATAAGCTGCAACCCTGTTCTTTTACAAAATCAGAAAGTAGCAGGAATAACAACCACTGCCTACTTCTGAATCCGTGACCCTCTCAATAGCTCCCTTGGCGAGCTGTAACTTTCTCTTTGAGCAATTTTAAATGATCCTCCACCAGCCGTTCTTGATTTGGCAGAATGGGTAGAGGAAAAGAAAGGAAAGGCAGAGAATAGCCCTCTTGAATGATCTGCAAGACCCACTTGTCCGATGTTATGGAGCACTGGTGGGGGAGATGATTATGGATTCTCCCACCAACAGGAGTGGTGTGGTGTGGTCTTGCAGAGTCAGACTAGGAGTTCTTGCAGGCTGCGGCTGCAGAGGGCAGGGTGGCCGATGACTTCTGGCTTCCACTCCATCTTCCGCATCGCAAAAAGCTCTTAGAGCTCCCACCCTCAGACATACAACATATTGTTTGCCTGCCCATTACAATGAACTTGTAGATTTTTTCCACGGGAAAATTCAAGACATTTAGAATACATTTCCAGTTTCCTTATGCCCCACTGATCCTTTAGCAATGGAGAAGTCCACTCTACACTGAGCAGGCACTGGAGGAATTTCCCATTATGAATTTGGATTTCTTATCGGGATCTTTCACCCAAATAAAATCTGGCTCCCCTCTCGATCCAACTTCCCCACACTTCCTGCGCTAAGTCAAAGAACTAGTGCTTCCAGTCATATTAGAGGTGATAAACCCATCCATTTCTTCCGGCTTAGTCCCAGCTCCTTGGAAGCATGCCATGGTGAAGGCTATGTTTAAAAAGCCTAGCCTTAACCCTGATGACCTGGGTAACTACCGCCCTATCTCCTTGCTCACTGGGATCTGTAAGATCTTAGATAAATATGTCAACATGATCCCCTCAGACGTCCTGGAAACTCATTAACTTCTACACTATTCACTGACTGAGTTCCGTCCTCAACATGGAACAGAAGCTGCTCTGCTGACTGTGGTCGAAGAATCCAAGAGAATTCTTGATCAGGGAGCAGTAGCCATCATCCTCCTCGACCTAAACTCTGCATTCGACAAGGTCAACTTTGATATACTCTTAAATAGACTTAGCAAAGTTGGAGTCTCTGGTAGTGCCATCATCTGGCTCAGCTCCTAATTGGATTGCAGATCATTCCAGGTATTTGCAGGAGATTATTTTTCTAAGACCCTACCGCTCAGCTGCGGACTGCCTCAGGGTTCTTCCCTGAGCCCCACACTATTTAATTTATACATGGGGGACGCTAGCGAACCAGCGGCATGGCGGCCGTACTGTAGTGCAGCTCTGCCAGTCGGGTTAACAATCCGTCAAAAATATGTGGACCAATACGTGCATCAAGTGCCAAAAATGAAATAGACTGGCAGCGGAATGCACGAGGACTCACCCCAGGGCGGTGTAGGTGATATGTTCCTGTGGTGAGACCGGTTTTGTGTGGCAGTGTGAATAACATTGCGGCCTCCCGCACACAAGATGGAGGCGCGGTCAGGCCTGTGATCGCTGTGACAGACTTCACTCATCTCGGCTTATCGGCGATCTGGTTAAGATACCGCAACTCGAGCTAGGAGCTCCATGGCAAGATGCACACACCAGGTGAACTGCGGCGGCAAGATAGCGAAGACTTCACCTGGCAGTAAAGTACACTTGCGGCCGCTACGTAAGTGAGGCTCGGAGGGCATAGAAACTGTGGGCGGACTGCCATGACATCCAGCGGTCTAGCAGCGACCGGATCCCCCTACGCCCCTGTGGTGTGGTAACCACGTGGGAGCAGAAAGCATTATAGCCTGTTGTCTGGGGCTATATCCACGCTGTGTGAGGAGGCGGTGTCAATTGCACGCTATGGCGGCTGATAAGTGCGGAGGGGGTTTGCCGGCTGCAGCGCAGAAGTGCATAGTGAAGACCAGAGACGCGCAAGTAAGGTCAGGGTATCTCTCCATGCCCAGCGGGGTTTCTGCTGGGTATCCAGCGAGGCTGTAGACACTGGGCTGTGGCACATTAAAGTGTGCTAGGTCGGCGAGGGAGTTGTTTATCAAAGGTGACAGCGCATACATCAGCGAGAAAATAGGTCGCGCTGCAAATAGAATGGTGCCCGAGTGGTCGTGCTGAGCACAATCAACTACAGTCTGGATGGAGCAGTGATCTGCAAAGGAGGTTTGCACTTCCCAAAAGTGGCGCTCGGTGCCCTGTGTCTGTGCCTGTAACCATCAAAGAGACTGGGCAGGTAGACCCGACAAATGACAATACCCACAAGCCTGGCAGCACTGGCCAGCTGTGACGAAGTGGTGATGGAACAGGCACGAGGGAGTTTGTTACTGTATTGATTCACTGCAATCATAGAATTTGTATTTAAATTTTGTACAGCCTGGAGTGGGGGAATACTTTTTTTGTATAAGATGTCTGCATATTGGTGAATCAAGGGGGATGCCTGCAAGGTATAAGTAACTTGTGCCCTGCCACGCCAGCTCTGCGGGTTGGAAACAGGTACCTAGTCGCCCCTGAGTGGGTAATCCCTGCATTGGTTGTTATGTTTTCCTAATACATATTCAGGATATGTCTTTGGCATGATTGGGATTCGGAAGTGGGTGGGGTGGGGGGCTACGGCAGTTATGTTTAAACGTGTGACATGACATACATAGCAGTGCACCACTTGGGGGCATGATACTAAAATCCCAAGCCTGGACAAGCACAAGCTACGATGCAAGGAGAAATTGTTCAAATGGGGGGTGACATCAAGTTGCTGACATGGAATGTGAGGGGATTGAATAATCTTAAAACGATCAGACATGTCCTAGCGTACCTTGACAGACAACAGGTCCAACTGGCCTTAATGGCAGGAGACACATCTGACACCAGTGGGCGAGTGCAGGGTGGGGGGGAAGATGGGCACTGGTAAAAGTGGCAGCTTTATACTTCAACTATGCCTGGGGGGTCATGATCCTGGTTAAACGGGGAACACCGTTCAAATTGATGGAAACTGACTCGGATCATCTAGGGCGCTTTACACTTATAAAGGTGAATCTGGCGGGGACGGTGCTTACGAGCATGACAACCTATGGCTGGGGGACTGAATACTTATGGACAGGAGTGCAAATACGCCATGGCAAGGGAAACGAGCTGAACAAGCAATACAGGATATTATGCATTCATAAAATTTGAGAGATATTTGGAGGGATAGACACTCCAACACCCGAGAGGGTACATTCCTGTCGGCAGTTCATAAATCATGGTCCAGGCTGGACTACTGGCTTATATCTGAAGCGATAGCTCCTCGGGTTAAAGGTGACAAGCACATGCCACAAACACTCTCGGATCACTCACCGGTGGTGCTGGACATTGATATACTGACTAGACACTGGCAGCCGTTTCAGTGGCACCTGCAGCCATCATCTCTGCTAGATCCGGTTTTAAATAAAGAGGTGCGCCAGGCCATTGAACTCATGTTTGGTGAGAATGAGGGTACTGTAGATACCGCTGGCTCTCTGGTAGAGGCATTTAAAGTTACGATTAGGGAGATATGCATAGGGCTACAGGCAGGTGTTCTAAAGGCATTATGCTCCCTCATGAGACAAATTGAGAGAGAATTGTCCCGCTTAGAAAAAGAGTATGCAAACACGTCGAACATTGAAAGGCTGGCAGAAATTAGGGATCTGATAACAGATCAAGAGATTAAACATATGTCTATGTGCTCGACGGCGAGGGCATATGGGGATTGCCCTAGCCGTACATTAGCAACAAAACTAAAAGATCGGAGGACACAGAAATATGTCACGGAGCTCGAGGGTTCAGATGGCATCAAATGCCACAACACAGCTGAAATAGTGGAATGCTTCAGAGAGTATTATACCAAACTATATGGTCCTGGGGAGGAACCTGACAGTGCGGAGACCCTTGCCTTTTTCGAAGACATTGCGCTGATGTGGCTCTCGGACGGGCAGAGGAAGTACCTGATGCAACCTCTCACGATGGAGGATGCGAAAGAGGCAATACGATCGCTACTGTCTGGCAAGGAAGCTGGCACTGATGGTTGCAGGAAGAATTTTACAAATAGTATGCTGATCTACTTGCTCCGCATCTAGTAAACATGTATAGCGAGGCCTGTAAGTGTCGAATTCTACCACCCACACTTAAGGAGGTGTTAATCGTCACACTGCTTAAATCGGGTAAGCGATCAAACAGCTGCGAGTCGTGTTGCCTGCTCTCCTTATTGAACATTGATACAAAATAATTGCTAAAATCATTGCCACCAAATTGTGTCCACTGTTGCCAGCGTAAGTTCTCCCGCACCAATCGGGATTTGTCCCATTACGGTCCACATCTCATAATTTAAGAACAGTGTTTGCAGTGTTGCATCAACTAGACCCAGATACTAAAGCTGTGGCAGTGTTGCTAGACGCTGCTAAGGCATTCGATTCAATTCAATGGGGATACATGTTTGACACGTTGAGAAGGATGGGATTGCCTTTTGCCTCCATACAATGGATAGAGATTCTGTAAACATCTTCAGTGGCAAGGGTGCAGATTAATAACTCTTACTCTAGCCTAATAAAAATACATAAAGGAACTAGGCATAGCTCGCCTGGTGTAACCGCTTCTATTTGCTATTGTGATGGAGCTGTTAGCGTGCATGGGGCGACAAAAACATGGGGGCACCGCATTACAATTCATGCAGCGGCCGCGCATAATTTCCATGTATGCGGATGACATGGTGCAGAGGAGAAATTACACTAGTTGATCCGTGAATATATTAAATATGAAAGGTTGTTGGGGCTCAGAATTAACTGGGGAAAGTCTTCTAACCACTAGTACGAGACAATTCACACTGGAGTATCCGTTGGAATGGACGGAGGAACCTGTCAAATAGGGGAGTGGGTACACATAGATCCGGAGATAGTGTTGAGGGAAAACTTTGGCAGGGCATTGGTTGTGGCTGAAGAGCAGGTGAATAGGTGGATTAAATTGCCACTGCCCCTAGCTGACAGAATCGCAGTCATAAAGATGGTTAAACTTCCTAGGTTTCTGTGTCTCTTTAATAATGTACCTATTAAGCTATCTGGCTCTTTTTTCACCAGGCTGCGTTCTGCACTACTCCTTTGATTTGGGCGGGCAAGAAATCCAGGTGTAGTTGAGAAGCTCTTACAAGGCCATACGCGCAGGGTGGCTTTGGGGCTCAAGGTCTTTATGTGTATTATTTATGTGCTCAGGCAAAGTTTGCACACTACTGGTTTTACCCTCCCCATTTTATTCCGCATGTCGCGGTGGAAGCCGATGATGTGTTCCCGGATCAACCTGTGACTTTGCTGTTGAAGGTTCATAAAAACTTTTCCCATAAGGAAATGTGTACTGCTGACTGCATGGCACTGGCATGGCGTGCAATGGCGAGACGGGCGGGTTGATCCCCTATATATGCTCCGGTGCTTCCGATAGTGTACCACCCCAGCATCTCGGTAGCACAGGATAAATGAGCTCTGGAGATACTGGCGGGCATGGGTATAGTTACAATGGGTGATGCATACCCAGAGGGCACCTTTGTCACGATGGCTGCTGATTTCACTGTTATACATGCGGCATATATTTCATCAACATCCAATGCATTTCGGGCATATATGACTGCCCTTCATCAGGTTGCAATACTAAAGAAAATTAAAAAAAATGAAAATAATCAACATATAAACTATACATCAGCAAATTATTCGTACATGTGACTTGTGTAACTTCGTGTTCAATGTTAAAGTATGAAACTAGAGTGTAAATATCCTACATGCTACCGCACGACCACTATTAATCCCGTGGAGTCCAAAAAATCCTTCTAAGTATCGAGTTTATAAGGTATGCACACTGTAAAAATATTAGTGTATTTTACATTCGAACCCTTATAACCTTTTAACCTGTGGGAGTAACTTACAAAGTTAAAAAAAACTCACATGCCAGTGTCACCGCGTATAGCGAGAACTCTTCTAAGAAAAAACGGGGGAAACCAAATCGTAATACCTGTACTCATGCGGATTATCGCATTCAGATTGTTCAAAAAATCTAATCTCCAACAACAAACAAACTGACCTGTTCTTATCTCACACCAAAGTTTCTTCGAAGTTCCCAAAAGTTCCAGCTTGTTTGGACTATCAGTTTGTTTTCAAACATAATATCATTTGCCTTCCAGGAGTCTCACACTGTCTGTTGCAAAATGGAGGGAGACTATGTAGTGCATAAGTATGTGGTCTAGCTCGTTTTTTGGTCACATGATTGGTCTCATGGCCAATGAGAAGGCAAATGAGATTATGTTTGAAAGCAAACTGATAGTCCAAACAAGCTGGAACTTTTGGGAACTTCGAAGAAACTTTGGTGTGAGTTAAGAACAGGTCAGTTTGTTTGTTGTTGGAGATTAGATTTTTTGAACAATCTGAATGCGATAATCCGCATGAGTACAGGTATTACAATTTGGTTTCCCCCGTTTTTTCTAAGAAGAGTTCTCGCTATACGCGGTGACACTGGCATGTGAGTTTTTTGAACTTTGTAAGTTATTCCCACAGGTTATAAGGTTATAAGGGTTCGAATGTAAAATACACTAATAAATTTTACAGTGTGCATACCTTATACACTCGATACTTAGAAGGATTTTTTGGACTCCACTGGATTAATAGTGGTTGTGCGGTGGCATGTAGGATATTTACACTCTAGTTTCACACTTTAACATTGAACACGAAGTTACACAAGTCGCATGTACGAATAATTTGCTGATGTATAGTTTATATGTTGATTATTTTCATTTTTTTGAATTTTCTTTAGTATTGCACCCTGATGAAGGGCAGTCATATATGCCCAAAATGCATTGGATGTTGACGCAATATATACCGCATGTATAACAGTGAAATCAGCTAATGAATGGAACAAATGAAAGCAAAACGTAAAAGCATTGACATTTTGTGAAATAAAACGAAGAAATATTGAAGGAATACTGTGTTCAGAACCCTCATTGGTTATTGAGGGGTGATTGTGTGCCTGCAAGGATGCAACTAATGACCCATTAGGAGCACGTTAATTTGATTCATTTTAGGCGTCATAGGGCATTCGGACGCCACTTGTGGAGCACCTTTAAATTAACTCTAAATCTGTGAAAAAGGCACGACAAAGGGAAGCTGTGCACCTGCCTCAATTCTAAGTGCCATAAATGACCGCCATCCCAGTTCACAAATGTCGGTATTCAAGTATTACCGGCTTCGGGAAGCCATCTGAACCTTTTAATGATAGACACCCTATCAAACCTATCCTGCTGAGCCTACTGCAATCGTTTTGCGCAAGCTCGATTATATAACGCAAGCAGATACGGCACCCAAACCCAGCAAAGCAAGTGGACGTTGGGAAATCTCACTTTAGTTGTTCTGTGACAAGGCGGCTGACGGCTAACTGCAACTTGCGCATAATACACTTCAAATTTGTACAACAGCTGTATTATACCCCCACATAGTTACAAAGATATGAGTTAAAAGAATTGACCAGTTGTAAAAGATGCCATGCGCAGGAGGCAGACTTCTTCCATTTGGCCTGGCTGTGCTGCGGAATTCAAGGATTCTGAGTTTCCGTCATAAAAGCGCTGACTGAAATGGTGCTGGAAGAGGTGGGCTGTACACCACAGATGTGTCTACTGGGGCTTGTGAAGCATTTAAAATTGGAAAATAGACGCTTTGTTCTTTTAGCTTTGTTAGTAGCCAAAAGAAAAGTGGCGCAAAACTGGCATAGCAAAAATGAACCTAAATTCAAGGATTGGTTGAAGGATGTGGTATATCGTAGAGATCAGTTGTTGTGTTATGCGGAGGAACTGCCTACACCATCAAGGCCAAGGGATTGCTGGGCGTCTCTCACAACATACCTTCTGTTCACGGGTGCGGATGTTCACCAAACATAAAAATTTAGGGTAGCAGTGTGTGTCTCGAAATGTGAAACGATTGGCAACATTACATCACCATTATGTATTTTGTTGAGTCCTGCAAAAGGAAAAATTATGACTATATTATGTTGTCACGTGGGGGTTTGTTGACACGTTGAGGCGTGTATTTTGTATGTTTGAAAAAAGTTTAAAATAAATAAATAAGAATGTATACATGAAACCGCTCGCAGATATTATTCTGCCATATGGGATCAAAAACGTCACCTATACCGATGATACACAGTTGGTGGTTGCTCTCAACCACCACCAGAATACTCCATCCGACCTGAAAGTTTGCTTAGTGAAAGTGGCATCATGGATAGACCACTCCTGTCTCAAACTAAATGGAGGAAAAACAGAGCTAATGCTCCTGGGAAACTCTTTGAGTCAGGGGCTTGCTATAGCATCCTCAGACTCCTGCAGTAAATCCTTCCTCTCCTTCCTAAGAGAACGAGAAGAATGATGGTCCAGGCCCTGATCCTTTCTCGGTTGCATTATGGGATCTCCCTCTATTTGGGAGCTCCCAACTCTACGATAAGGAAACTCCAAGTTGTTCAGAACTGTGCCGCTCGGCTACTACTTGGTACGCCCAGAACTCAATCGGCTAGGCCTGTTCTGAAGGCCTTACATTGGCTTCCTATCTCAGATGGGATAACGTTCAAATCCCTGTGCGTAGCTCACAATACCTAATGCGGGAATGGCCCCTCAATAAATGAGTCTCTCATCACCTTTTACTACCTCTAGAGATGTCTACGTTTGGCTAATTCAAATTTGGCCATAATCCCCAAATTTAAAAGGGTGAGAAGTGTAGGAAAGTCCTTCTCATACAATGTAGCCAGACTCTGGAATACTCTCCCTGGATATCATCGGTCAGAGTCACGTCACCTTCCTTTTCGGAAACTCCTCAAAACCTGGTTGTTCCGAAATGCCCCTCTTTAAACCATTTATCTCCACTCTGTCCTGCTGCTAGCGCTGAGATGCTTTTGGGTAGCAATGCACTCAATAAATGTTGTTTTAATATAAATTAAATTAAATTCCTTGGACGGAATGAACGGCGCACCCGTCCCCGCACAACTTGGACAGGACGTGGTTGGGATAGGGCTGATGCAGCTGGACTCTCCTTCCAATGCCACGAAAGGGGTGAAAGCTAGACTGGCTACGAGGTGTAGAAGAAAGGTCCAAGGATCTGGCCATAGTTTAAGAGTCCTTGAACTGCACTAGGGCCAAGTCTGCCTTCACCCCCAAAAAACAGGATACATCAAACAGCATGTCCATCAAGTTTGCCTGGACATCGTCTGAAAAGCCAGTTGTTCTAAGCCAGGTATGGCACCGCAAGACTACTGTAGATGAAATTGCTCTGCCCAGCGAATCAGTCGTGTCAAGGCCACACCTAATGGTGATTTTTGCTGTAACTTTCCCATCCTTAACCGCCTGAGAGAGCACAGCCGGACCTCCTCTGGGACTTGTGGCAGCACTTGTGCAACCGTCTCCCAAAGGGAGTGGGAGAAACGGCCCAATAAGCATGCGGTATTCACCAACTACAAGGCCAGGTTGAAGGAAGAAAACATCTTACCAAGTGACTCCAGCCTCTTGGATTCTCTATCCGGTGGGGCGAAAGGGAACACACCCTGGGAGGTAGAAGCTTGCACCACCGAACTTTCAGGGGTGGGATGTTGGCTGAGGAACTTCGGGTCGCCCGGAGACGGATGATGGTGGCGTGCAACTGTCCTATTCACAGGAGCCTCTGTGCTAGGCTAGGACCATGTGTCTAGGACATCAGTAAGTGCCTCATTGAAGGGCAAAAGCGGTTCAGAGGTGAACGCCGCAGGCCGAAGCATTTCGGTCAGATTAATCCTGACCTGCACGAAGTGCTACTACAGTCCGAGGGCCGGGGCTACTCTTTGGACCACCACAGCATAAGAAGCCCCCTCCTCCGTAGCCAGAGAGAGCAGGCCAGTATCTGGGTAAGTGTCCAGTACACTGGCCAACCCAGGTTCCCCATAACAGTCCATCTGCTCTGCAGAAACATCCTGGTGTTCTGAAGGGTCCAAAGACCCCTCCCAATCCTCTCCTGAGCCTTAAACATCATCAAATTGTGAGGCAACAACTTAGAACCCCTGGGTTCTATCGACGCCGGAATTGGCATTGAGAGGTGCATTTCCGACTCTGTGTTGTCGGGGAAAAGGATGGGGCACCGGCAGCCCCGAAGGAACCGCCTTCTGGTCCGACGCTGGGGAAGGTTACGATGGCATGACTGTCGTCGTACCGATCCGGGCCCCACAAGCGCCATGCCTGGAGCCGACAGTCAAATTCGATGGGGCTCCTTTCAACCCCGTGGGCTCACCAGAGAGGCAGCCAGTTCAAACACTAGGCGCATGGCCGCGTAAAATTCTTTCATTTGAGCCGGGGTCGCTCTGGCTCCCTGAAAGGTAGGGAGGTGCAAAGTCGACCCTGGCTTCGGCTCCGCAGAACTGTGCTTAGAGCGTCAGTTCAACTTACCTTGTTCATCAACTGACAACAGTCGAGGCGAAGACGAAGTCCGCTTGGACTTCTACTTCGTATGCCTCTTTCCCGATGACCTTGAGTGGGCTGAAGAGGACTTGGGGCTCCGGGAGCGGTCTTGTGACCTCCTCTTCTTTGAACAAGACAGGGACCTCAGCGGAGTCTTGCTGGATAGTGTTGACTGCCCAGACGCAAGAAGCTTCACAAGGAGCTTTATAGCACGCTCCTGCAAGGCCTTCAGAGTTATAGTCCGACAGTCCGAGCACGACTTAAATTTGTGGGCGCACTCAAGGCACCAGAGACCGACGAGGTGGGGGTCAGTTACAGACATCATGCGGTGACAGGTACCACATGATTCAAACCCTGTCTTCCTTTAAGACATCCTCGCACACAATGAAAAAAATTCCGAAGTTGACAAAAAGTAAAAAAAGGCTGGTCAAAAAGCAACAGATGGGTGCTCTTCCTGGATCGGCGCTCAACTGGCATGAAAAGAGATGAACTGATGTCTGCACGCCAGGGTGGCGCCTATATAGGTAACCGCGAAGTCATAACCAACGCTGACGACGATGACAATGAAACACAGAGCTAAATGGAGCCACCCGACTGTGCGTGAAGGGGCATTGCTCGTTCAAAAGTTTCTAGACCCAGCCTGACATCTGGGAAATTCAAAGGTAAGGAATCTACAGCTCAAAGTCTCTATCAGATGATTAAATTCTCCAGAACTAGTCTGGTGCCTGGGGATATATTGCAGGTGAGGAAGCTGCAGCCGAAAGTATCCATCAGAAAAAGATTTAATGCTCAAAGCAGGGATTATTCAAACTATTAAACAAAAATATAAAATGAGGGAAGAGTGGTGGAGGTGGGGTCAGGAGGCATATCTTTCATTTAATGCTTCCGGTGAAGATAATAGAAAGGGTTACTGATAACTTAACCTTCAGCATTTTGCTACAATAGTGTCTGTAATAAGATTCATGAATAAACCAACTAGGCTGACTATAAAAAGTTGGTAAAGGACAATAAGTCTAACTACACTCATGCAGGATAGAGAACTAAATTGCTAGCATGCAAAGACAATGAAGAAGAAGCTTTGTTCACATGCCACCGAAATAGATTGAACTATGGTAAAAAGTAGTAGCACAAAGAGCTGCAAGGTGTTTTTGCTATATCAAGAGAACCCCCTCCACAAAGTACTTATTAACCTAGCATTTGTGATGTGATTAAGAAGTATGCTAATCATGCACACAATAATATACACACATTTTGAGAAAGAGAAGATGAATACAGATGTATTCTAGTAAAAAAAAGGTAACTAAACTCTGATGCAGGATTTACTTTAATTTGGGAGGATTATGGATACAGACCATTAGAATTTCACAACAAGTGCCAAAAACTTACCATTTTGTGCTTGATCCACCTTTAGTGGATCTACAGTAGCAGATTTCTGATGTCCATTTCTTTTTATACTTGATGCTCTTCCAATATTAGGTTTCGGCTTAGGGAACCTGCTTCTAAATGGTTTTAGGGGCCCGGCTACTTTTATATCACTGTATATAAAAATTAAACGATAGTCACCTTTTCAGAATACTATGTATTTAAGAATGTGTGTTTATCTATGCACAGTTTAAATGACTTTGGAGCACGTAATTGTTTAAAATTAATTTAACTTATTAAACAATATCATCTCATAGAACAAAAAAAAACAACAAACAGCGCTAAGACAACAGCCGTGGCCTTGGAAAGCTGTTTCAATAATGATTTTTTTCATTTTTATTGCAAGCAAATGTGCTATTAAACGTTTAATAAATCACATCGCCACCCAAATGTGACAGCCATATATTTCAAATAAAAATCTTAAATTAAAGCATAAAATTAACCAATGCATATAATTGAAATACAACAATATAAATGCTACTACTAGGCATTTGTATCTAGAGCAGGTATAGAATATGTTTTTAAGCACATAGCAGAAAAACATTTTATTTGTGCATGTAAACAATACTATTGACTTTGCAGTAATGTAATCTGAAGACTTATTTAAACATCCAAGGATGATTAGAAAAAATAAATATTTTATTGTCATTTGCGTGATAACTGTACATTTCGAAAATAGACAACAGAGAGAACATCATACCAGAGAACTGCTAACTGCTGGAAACATGGGGGTTAGAGGTATGATTCAAAGTATTTGAGAATCTCAGTGACAAGGCAAAGCCAACAGGACAATAGCCTAAGACCAATAATATATTTTCCCCTGTTGCAAAATGGAGCTAATACTGACTTCTATAAAGTCAGGGACGGTACCAGTCAAATCAGACATGATGCAAGCTCACCACACTTGCTGTGCTAGAATGAGCTCTGCTGGAGAACCACAGGGGTCATACATATATCTATTGAGCCAGGTCTTGCAAGCAGGGATGCATGGGCCCATTGACTCCTGGGTTTCATTGCTTGATTCAGTCTGCTGTGCCATGAATCTGAATTATGATAGTTATGAGCGTGTACCTCCCCAGGTCAGTGGCCTCTTCTTCTCAGTCTGACTGGCTGGGTTTGCTAGGTCTATTCCAGGTCTAGGGATACATGTCCATGTAAATGAACCCAGATGCTTTCAGCACAACACAAAGGGGGCTCAGGTACAGTTGCTGGAAAATACATGCCTGGAAGGAAATGTATGTGTGTACTGTAATCTCCTCCATACACATCTATGCATTATCTCTGACCCACATGGACAGAAGCAGGTTGTGTGTCATGTTCAAAAGGACATAAAAAAGACCTTAAGGTGAGTCACCATTTTCTGCATTATTCAATGTTACTGCACGGAACATCATTTAGTCTGCACAGTTTTTCCCCACACAAACACTTGAAACAGGCCACACATGCATTTTTCACTAACCAGAATGAATAACAGGAGGAGACGGGAGAGAGGCAATGAGGGGGAGAGAGAGTGGGAGGGAAAGAGACAGAAAGAGTGCGAACTGAGAAAGTTTGCCCAACTAGCCTCTTTTCTAGGCAATAGTTTTAGTTAAATTTAATCTATGATTTTTTAGATATTACTTTAGCTGATTGTGCTGTAAACTGTTTTCATCATTCATGTTTCCAGACAAGGGTCATTAGGAAATTGCCATCTGTGGAAACAGGCTGTTGGCGCAAGTTACAAAGCTTGCTACCTGGAAAAGATTGCCATCCAGTGACGGATGGTGACTTTGAAAGTGGTGAATGTGTAGCAGGGAAGTGGGCCAGGACCTGTGGTGTTTTTGCATCTTGAATTAGTGCTAGACCAAACTATATTTATCGTCAACTTTTTTTTTTAATTCTTTGTTGCATATTTGGAACAGAAAAAGATAATGTCTATCTACAGAAAATACTTGTGTACATATGATTAACAAAACATTAAACGACAAAATTGGGGTTTAAATACAAAATATAAATAAACATTAACGTGAAAAAATCAAACATCCTAATATCTTTGAAGTCTTATATCAAAATCCTATTTCATATATAGATATCAGCGTTTCAATTAAGGAAACATGAAAAAAAAATCTGTCCCAAATATGCAACATAGAATAAAAAAATAAAATAAAAAAAAGTTGAAGAAAAAGGAATAAATAAAGTACCAGATCAAATAAAAGAAATAGTTTGGTCTAGCGCTAATTCAAGACACAAAAACAACACAGGTCCTGGCCCACTTCCCTGCTAGACATTTATAAACGGCCCAGCCAGAATCTGGCCCACTGGGTCTAACTGCCCTAGTTACAGATTTGAAAGTGGTGAGGCATAAAAGTTTGGTATGACTTTTACGTAGTGAGGAACACGGGCAAACTTAATGGACAAACGTGGGGTCCAGGCTAGATCCTAATCCAGATTTAAAAAGACTGGCAAATTGTGCATTTCATAGCAAATTAATTTAGTGATCAAGCAAGGCTTTTAAAGCACTGGGAACGTATAGTTCTGAAATATTAAACACATAAAAACTGCCGTATATCTTATTGCATTAATATGTTCAACAGTTACTGTACTGGCCAAATTATTTATAACTTGTTGTTACTCATTTATGTTAAACAACTAACCACCACTGAAAAAATCAATTGCACGGACAGGTTTTAGGTGTAGGTCAGTTGTTTTATATATCTGGATGCAATTACATCTCCGAGAGAAATCAAAATACTGGTCGGGTAGCAAACTATGGGAAATCATAGAAATGTATTTTACGTGTTCCCTTTTAGAGAATCAACACATTTTTCATCCCACGTAATGACCTGTCTTCACATACTTCTTTGTGACTGATTGCAATCAGTAGCTGTGAGCCCTTCCAAAGTTGATGCCACATGCAGTGCAAGACACTGGGCAACTACACACTTTAAAAGGCTGAAGTTGTTGTGTTGTGCAATTAACCTTCAAAATGTTTCAATTCTGAAATTTCAATAGTATTGAGGCCAGTGGAGGGAGTTTTGGCCTTCACTTAAGTGTGCTTTATGTAAGATATATACGTCCTTTTTCTCTGCACATCGCGCCCATCTGAATATCTTCAACCACCTCTCTTTCCACTATTCCCCCAAATGCATTTCCTTGCATCTCCCTTACTTCACCACTTCCAAACATACACTGCACTCCCATGTAAGCAATTTATTTACTTTTGCCCGGTAAATATTTTGCCATGTGTGCACCCCCTTCACACACATTTTCACAAAATTGCAATTGCCACTGGAATACATGACCATTGTTCTGAGTGCTCTGCAGAGAGGCCAACCCACTGCCAGGCACTGTGCTTTGGCTTCAGCGTCAGAGCTCTCAATTAAAGCCCATCAAACCCCTGCTCAAAGTATGCATGGAAAAAAATACAGAAAGAAACACAACATGATTAAATAGCTAACTCTGAAGGAGGCAAGATTAAGTAAAACTTGAAATGAGAGACAAACGTATCGCTTTTAACTTTCATTTGTTCGTAAATCAAGCCATGATTTTGGCATTAATGTTGTCAAGGGCATATCACTGGCGTCCAAGACTGCAGTAATGAGGGCTGGAGGGCCATGGGCCAGACTGCTATGATCCCTAATGTCCATCTTTATCTTGTAAATCAATTTTTTTTAAAACTACACACAATGTTTTTTTTTCCAGATTATTATTTCATCAAACCGTGGGAAGAAAAAACGGTGCCATTAATACCATGTTATTGGTAAAGTCTGCATTGCATGCTCTTGGTCGGGAGACTAAGCAGCATGACCACACACTTGAAGGGATGTAGTACTTACAGTGAGGCACGCAGCTGATTTAAAGACACTCTACCAGCTGACCGAATTAGAACTGCAATGCATTTATATCAAATGAGCCGACATAGCTCCCCTGGACTGGAGAGACTTTAAGACGCACAGCATGTACTTCTGTGCAGGATTCTGTGCTCAGGGACAGTTTTAATGTCATACAGCATATAACTGTCCACTGTGAGCACATTTCTCCTGCTTTACGTTTGACTCGGATATTTGTATCAAGTTCACAAGGGGGCAAGAATCCTGGCCTGCTGGTCTATTGGATCCATTTCACGGAAGAACAAATGCAGCAGCTCCATTTCGAACGGGGCCAGCGAAATGCAGCCAGGCCCTGGGGAGTCCCAGAGGGGGAGGTTAGGCTGGCGCGGGGTCTCAGTACAATATGCACAACTGAATATTAGCATTTAAACATTTACAATTACCCAGGATAAGACTCCAAAACACATGTACATGCATCCACTTCTATGTGTGATGAATGAGAAAGGGCGGGATATATGCCTGTGAATGGTGGACGGCTGCTCTCACGCAAGGACAGACTTCAACACCCGAAACTATGACGGTAAAAGCATCACTGGCCTTCAGTGGATGCTGCCGTAGAATACAATGGAATTGATTCATTATGAAGGGCTCTAGAACAGAAAGCCCTGCCTCATGCGTCACAGTTCAGAAAGTTGATTTACTGCCTGGCATCCGTCTCCTACTTCAGAGTGATGCGGACAGTCATCAATGGCACAGACAGTCCTTACTTAAATATATTGATAAATAAATAAATCGATCTATTTAATATTTGTGCAGGAATGTGAAGGAAATAATTTCAGGGGGATAAAGTCCCAGAGCCCTAATGGATAATCCGCCCCAGTTGCCATCAAAATGGCTGAGTCCATGTGCACCCTGAGGGAGGGCTTTGATACGTTATGTGGTGTGAGTGCAGCTTTTAATTCCTAGCCATTCTCGGTGTTCATCATTCTGACATCCTGGCTTAGGGGCTTTTCTGGCAGGCCTAACATCTGTAACCCTTTACAACATTGTGTACCTACATTTCATGCTGTGGTACTATGAAATGCTGATTGTGCCTTGGCTGAGAGAACAGGGACAGCACACTGATGAAGCAACTGACATCCACTGGTAAAATATATGAATATATCAGTTTAGAGTATATTTCACCTATTGCTGTCAGTATTAATATTCTGAAGAAGAATTTTTAAGAAATGATCTGGGACCTAAACAGCGCTAACACCATGGATGATCCTAAAAGCATAACTCAATGTGTTGCACTGGAGATAGCCTATCGAGCATGTTTACTTTGTCACTGTCACCAGTATATTTAGCTGCCAGGAGGAAGGGTTGACTAGAACTTTTCTTTGCAGTGGGTGGGGTTCTAATAACTAATTTATTTGTATAAATTAAAAGATTTTGCTGCCACCGCTGCATAACATTAAAATACCATGTGCAGTATCATTTTTTTGGTTACCTATTTGAGTTCTCTCCATTGCTGTTAGTATCTTCCGTAAGCTCCAATGTTTTACCATTCCTTCCACTGTCTGGAAGGGCTCTGCTTTGCCTCTCAAAGGTAGACAATTTCTCAAGAATGAGCGAAGAACCGCAGACCGGATCACACTGAATAACCTTTGGTTTAATATAGTGCTGGTTTTCCAAGGTCATAGTCTCGTCTTTCTTTTCTCCATGACAACTAATTTCTGTAACAAGAAATGCAGAGAACACATATTTTGAAGTTGCAAGCATAAGTGTATTTCCATGTTTGGTAGCAAACATGCTTTTGAGTTGAATGGAGCACTAAACGAGATTCTGCCTCTCACTTGATCATTCAAAAAGGTAAAAAAATCGAAACCACAGAATACAAAAAAACAACAGGAACCACAAGTGCATCATTTATTTATTCTTTGATTGGGCTGACCACTTTTATTTTAAGTGTATTTCACCATAACTAGTGACTGACAAAAGAAGGCAACTTCACGACTTTTCTGTTAGAATGGCAGTAATTAGCACAATTATACTAAAAGTGAACCACATATCTGATGACTGCTCATCTGTCTTGCTGGTAACACATTTGAAGTGATAAGTTGTTCCTGAAATGATCATGAGAAACTATGTCAAATTTAAGACTTCATCACATTTTAAAATAAATATTATCACTCAATATTGCTTGCATAGTAAAAACAATTAGTGCAAGAAATAAACAAGGCACTGCATACAATATACTGTTTTGTACTTTTGTCTTTACAATTTATGCTTACCAACTAAATTTCAAAAGAAATGAAGTTCAAAAGCAATCATGGCAAAATAGGTCACATTTGTTATCACATGTAAAAGTAAAATGCAACATTCCCACCTAATAATGCCAGCACAGTTACTCACTGGATTAAGCAAATTCCTTTCATATTTTGTGTTATCAATTTTATTTAAGGTGTTCTCTCGTGCAGTCCCGTTTACTTTCTGGCTGTGAAAGGACCCGGAGATGCAAGAGAACAGAATACTTTGTGATTACTTGTGGAAATACAAAGTCCAACATGCGTACGTATCTCGACACTTTCCTTATTTAGGATTCAAGATTTCACCCGAGAGGAAAAATGATTCACCGGTAGGGAAGCAGTGGATGATTATCAATTGTACTTAAGGTGTTCTATTGTGCAATACCATTTACTCTCTGACTGTGAAAGGACCCGGAGGCGCAAGATAAGAGAATACCTTGTAATTACTTGCGGAAATACAAAGTCCATCATGCTTACATACCTTGACACATTCCAATTATTTAGGTTTTAAGAATTCACCTGAGAGGAAAAAGTATTCAATGGTAGGGAATGCAGTGGGTGTTTATTTAAAATGTTTATCCAAACCGAAACTTCACGAACAACATCCAGGTGCATTTTTCGAATGGACTGGAGCAACACTAAATTGCACAATCGCACAATAGTTTTGAGGCAGTGTTCGGGATCTTCCACACAGACCCACATTTCTGCTGCACACCATCAAACTACAGATTCCTCACCTTGTAAATCTTCCCAAACTGTTTTGATAAACTGCTGCCACAGCTCCTGCATGCTGGCAGGAGGTGCTATTGGCCTTGTCGCAACTGCATCCCGCCTCCGGGCATGACAACACGGAGCTGCACATTAGACCCACCCTTGCGCAAGGATACCAGTTTATTGATTGGTGTTTTCCACCTCCAAAATCTAACTTGAGACATTATGATGATATTCAGGAGTCCACGCCACAAAACAGGGGGGTAGGAGGGTAGTGACGAATCTGCTGAAAGATATAGTTTCCACCAGAAACAGAGTTGAAGGTATATTGTTATTCTGATGGATATTTCCAACAGCAGATTCCTCACTTTCAGAATAGATACCAGAGCCTTACCTCCCAAAGGTGGAAGGTCGGAAGAATGGACTCAGATTAAATGTCTTGCAAGGGCCAAACGAATGGCCAAAATGGCTGTGCTGTTGGACCACACTGTGAGGGCAGAAGTGTTTTGTGAATGTGTGCACCAATGCACACGTCACAGCCTGGCAGATATCAAGAATCAGCATCTCCCTTGCCAGTGCCGTGGTCTTGGCCCTGGCGGATGAGCTGTATGCCTTCTGGGAGTTCCATCTTAGTCAGACAGTAGCAGATTATATTACAAAGGAGTATCCACCTTGAGAAAGTCAATTTTGCACCACCTTCCCAAAAAAAGAGCTAATCATCCACACAATAGTTTCTCGTACAGTCACTGAATACATTCAAAGCTCTCTTAGGAACAAGCAGGTGGAGCCCTTACTGCTCTTTTGAAGGTTGTGGCAGAGCGAAGAATGTTGGCTCAGTAATCCAATGACCAACATGGAACGGTGATATCACCTTTGGCCAGCCAGATTGTACAGCACCAATTTGTCCAGGAAGAAAGTGGTGTTTAGAGGTTGTGCAGAGTGCCTGAAGTTTATACATGTGCTTGCAGCAGCCGTGACAGTAATAAGAAAGACTGTCTTGAGAGTCAAAAGCTGCAGCGAGCAACTGTGCATAGGCTTGAATTGTGTGAATAAAGAAAATCAGGTCAGATTCAGGTCCTTCTGAGGCATGACAAATGGTCTAGCAGGAGCATTGTGTCAGGCACTTCAGAAAAGAGCGATTTAAAGAGAGGCGGCTGATCAAGCAAACACAAAGGCTTAAAGACCCTACAAGTAACCCTTAACTGTGATGACAGCAAGGCTGTGCTGGGCCTATAATAAAAAAAAACCCAATACATCAGAGACTGGCAAGCGCAGGGTTTAAATAACGAACCCTACACCAGGCTACAAACTTTTTCTTGCACACAGCATAGATGCATTTTGTGGAAGCAGGGGAGACACAGGCAGCAACGTGTACTGGAAACCCATGTCCCATCACAGACAGAATGTAACTCGCAATGACCTTTTTGACAGAAACAACAGTGAGAGATATTGTGTGTTCTTGACAGTGGCAAACAGATCTAGCCAGGGCATGCCCCATTGATCAAAGATGCCCCGTGCCACCTCAGGATAGAGACACCACTCATGGTGCACCAACAGATGTCCTCTCAACTTAACTTATCAGGCGTTCAGGGACCCCTCTAGATGATTATCTACCAGGAAGATCTCCCCCTAGTTCTGCTACCTCAAATGCCATATGCATGTACAGAGTTGCTTCTGCTGATGGGGTGAGGGTATGTGCAGGTATAGTTTTGCATGAATGTTTATGTATATTTGTGTATCGTACTGTGCTTGAACAAATGGTGCTGTGAGGCAGTAGGAGGTGGCACTTGGCCTCCTGGGGCCGGAAGGGAGCCAGGTGAGCCAGTGCTTGCACCAGCTGTAGTGCATTGGGATATTGCCCCATGGATGCGTTTGTGATATCCGAGCCATATACCCACAACATCCGCCACTTTGTAATTTCACCTCATCAACCTCAAAAGACAGTAAGTCGCAAGCCCGTCCTGTCCGGTACTCAACATGAGACCCCCTCCTTCACACTTTCAGTGCAAAAGACGGCAGCAGTCTCAACCCCACTGAGCCCCGTTGTGGCCACACTCCTGCCCCATGTGTGCCCAGCAGCAAAGTTCATCAGCGCCCAAATGTCTATAGTAAAAAAACACTTTAAACATGAGGCTTACCGGGGGCGTGGCTTGGCGCCGATGTGAGGGGAAGCGGACTCCGGAGCTCCGCCTGTGGCTTCCCCTGCTCTAACTATCCTGACTGTATGAGGGGGCCCCTCATCCCACAATAGGTGGGAACAGCCGGTGCCACGGGAGAAAGCCCGAAAAGCGACAAAGGCGCCCCCAAGATGGAGGAAAGCTGAAAATCTCTCCGACTCGGCTCCGAGCGCGGAGCTTCCAAGATGGCGGCCGGGCGCTGGTGAGGCTGTTATCTCTGGGCAGCGGCCAGTCCTGAGGCTCCCTATCTGGCTTGGGTGGCGGTGTGGAGGGCGGACTGCAGAACGACTGGCACAGGGACAAGAACCCATGGTGATCGCGGTGCACTGCAGATTGATCGACCTGGCTTGGAACAGAGAGCCCGCAAGATGGTGGCCACGAAGTGGTGCAGGGGGATGCTTGTGCAAAGACACTCAGGCCCGCAGTTCTCGGATAGGCCTGGACACTGATCCGCGCACCACCGCATTATGGAGACACAGTGAGCGGGTACCTGGCGGGCCTGGAGGCCCTTCCCTGATCCCGGCCACTGGCCGAAAAGTGGAGGGGGCCGTGACCAGAGGGACCCTACTCACCGAGCCATAACCCACCCAGCTCACAGGGTCCCAGCCAGACCTACCAAGCCGATTCCCCCCCGCGAACGATGGTTGTGCGCTTGCTCCATTACCGTGACAGAGACCATATCCTTCAGCAAGCGGGGGAAGCAGAACCTCCAAATCACGAACGCCAGGGTGATGATCTTCCCGGACTTCAGTAGGGAGGTGCAGAGGCAGTGCGCTTACTCCCTTGCACTAAAGCTGAAACTCCGGCAGCTGCAGTTACCGTACGCCATGTTGTTCCCAGCACGCCGAAGAGTAGTAGACGGGAGCACTACTCCGCAGGACACATGGCAGTGGCTAGAGGTGCGAAAACCGGGAACAAGAACTACTTCTCCACCGAGCACCACGGAACGAGGATCACCTGCACGTCTGGGATCACAGAGGTCCATGACGCCACCGGAACTCCAACTTGAGAGGGACAGGGCTGTGCAGGCGGTTGCAGAGATCAGCCGGGTTGAGGCTAGTCCGAACTCCACTGTCACTAGCCACAACATGGGCAGACTTGGGACTTCTCCTACCAGCAGCACGAATGGGAACTCTGAGCTTGACCTTCCGGAGGTTATGCTCCAGACGGCGGATTTACTCCAATGAGATGGGTGCATGAAGTTGGGTGAGGAAAGTCTAAGCTGGCGCCAAGGACTGGCTTCTGCATGTGCTGGACTTCGAGGGAGGAGGGAAGGTGGCACCAGCCATGAGCTGTAGATGAGGGCTCCCCTGTTTTATGTGGGTGGGGAGGAGGGGGAGGGGGGTGGACGGGAGGGCTCTGGGTCTCATGGGGTCAGAACATGCCTCACCACGTTTAGTGATCAGTTGATTGTTGCATTAGTTTGGATGGGAGCTAGTTCGATTGTACCTGTCCTGGGGAGTGGGGGAATTCAAGGGTTTCACAGGGTTTCTATCGGGGTCAGGCATGCCGCTGGGAGGGGGGGGGGATCAGGATGGGAGACACTGAAGACAGTACTATGGGATCCACCGTAGGTATTAAGTGTATGACCTGGAACGTCAGGGGGATGCACACTATGACACATCGCCATAAGATACAAGCTTATCTTGTGAGGAGAGGGGTGCAGATCGCACTAGTACAGGAAACGCATCTCACGAAACAAGAGGGGGTGGCTCAACAACGCAGATGGAGGGCCAGATGTTCTGCACAGCTCATTCGGTCGTTGCAAGGGGCACATTGATTTGGATTTGTGCGTGGTCCCATTTCAGAGCACTGGGCAGCTGGTTAACCCGGACGGCCGGTATATGATAGTTGTGGGACGCCTTGACAGTAGGGACATTGTGTTGGGCAGCATCTATGCCCCCTACGTAGATCAAGCTGCATTTTTGGCGCATCTCTTGGGGTAGTTGGCGACCCTGCTGATGGGGTCGGTATTACGAGGGGGAGACTTCAACTGTACTGTGGACCTTGACCTTGACCGTTCGCATTCCCCTCTTGTGGATGCCCCGGCGACCAGACTGGCGGCGGCGAGACAAGCATGGCAGCAGCAGTGGGGACTGATGAACAATTGGAGAGCTTCTCACCCAGGGGACAGGAACTACTCTTATTTCTCTTTGTTGCATGACTTATATGACCGCCTTGACTCGATCCTCTGCTCGCTTGACGTACATGGGGGGATCGTCCACAGTGAATATTTAGCTACGACAATATCAGATCACAATCCGCTGTTGGCGTCGCTGGATTGGCTGCAGGGTCGCCCCCCTATTCCTAATTGGAGACTAAGGCCAGAGGTTTTGGAAGATCCAGTGTTCCGGGACACAATAGGTGTAGCAATAGAGGATTATTTCAGGGTTAACACTGGGTCAGCGGAGAGTCTACTCGTACAATGAGACGCCTTTAAGGCGGTGGTCAGGGGACGCTGCATAGAGGAGGTGGTGTGAGTGCGGAGGGTGCTATTGCATGATGTCCAAAGTGCAGCGTGTAACCTTAGGGATGTAGAGAATAAGAGGCCAGAACGACCTGATAAGCAGGATGATCTCCTTGTGGCTTGCAAGGCCCTAGCGGTACAAATAGAACAATTGCAATGTTTTGACTATAAGGCCTACACTGCTCGGGAGCATGCCGACCGGGACACATCTGGAGCCCTGCTGGCGTGGCTGGCCGACCCAGCGCAGAGGGGGACATCGAAATTGGAGTTGCGGGACCAGGGAGGTGACACAGTTTATACTCAGTGTGCCATTAATGAGCGATTTCTGCAGTACTACACAGGGCTCTATCAAAGTAGACTTGGCCCAGGGCTCCCTGGTGATGGGGATTTCCTAACCGATGTGAAACTCCTCAGGCTTGAGGAGGAGGAGGCGGAGGACCTTGGCAGGGATATTGAAGTGGGGGAAGTGCATAGAGCCATCAAGCACATGGCTAGGAACAAGATGCCCGGGACGAACGGGCTTCTAGTGGAATTTTATTCCACGTATGTAGATGCCCTGGCCCCGCGCCTGGTAGCCCTGTATAATAGCACGAGACACGAGGGTTCCCTCCCGACCTCTACGCAAGAGGCAATATTGTCCACCTCCTGAAGCCGGGGAAACCGGCCTGGGAATGGACCTCCTATAGATCACTGGCAATGCTTAACTTGGACTATAAGATACTGAGTCGTGTGTTGGCTAGTAGATTGCTGACTCATATGCCGACCCTAATTCATGTGGACCAGGCCGGCTTTATTCCATCTCAGAACCCATCGATGAACGTTCGGAAACTCCTGCGCATTCTAGGGGTGGATACTTATTGCAAGGAAGACCCCTGTATTTTTACGATCGACATTGAGAAGGCTTTTGATAGCCTGGACTAGCTGTACCTATTTAATGTCCTGAGGGCGTTTGGATTGGGGGACCGGTTTGTGTAGGGGACGACGATTTTGTACAATAACTCTACTGCTGGGGTTCGGACGGGAGGACTGATCTCTGATACCTGTAAAGTGGGCAGGGGAGCCCGCTGTCCCCTCTGTTACTTGTCCTGGCAATGGAGCCCATGCCTGTCCATGCCAGGACGGGTAAACATTATCAGGGGCTGCTAGTGGAAGGACAGGTGCAGCATATTTATAGCACTTTATGCAGACGACCTACTCTTGTTTCTAGCCAACTCGGCAGACGTGCTTCAAGGAGCTAAGGAATTGTTAGGCACATTGGGGAGGATTGCGGGACTCCAAGTCAACTCAACCAAATCGTGCCTGTTCCTGCCAGCCGTGGAGGGGCTGGTCTGCAGGATGCGGAGGGGGTTCCCTGGGAGGTCAGCTGCTTGCCATATCTGGGGACCCGGAGCTACCATGACCTCGGGGATATCCTGGAGGGTAATATAGAGCAAGTGGTGCACAGCGTTAAGAGCTGCTTCGAGTTCTGGGGAACTCTCCGGCTGTCTGTGGCAGGTAGGGTAGCACTTATGACGATGGTTACCTTACCGAGGCTTCTCTATCTCTTCAGGACGCTCTGCATCTGGATTCGGCACAAGATCTTGGTGCAGCTCAATGCCTTGATCACAGGGTTTTTATGGGGCAACAGGAGGCGGAGAGTGGCACTTGTCACTATGCAGCGGCCCAGGGCGGATAGGGTTTCGCTCTACTGGACCTTGAGGCATACTATCATGCAGAGCAGCTTCAATGGTTTATGAAATGGGCGGAGAGGTCGTTGCCTATGAGAGATAGAACGATTCCCACCTGATTTGCGAACGGTAAGACAGTGTGGGAATCGCCTGGCAAGATGGGCATGGATACGAATCCCATATGCGCCTGAGATTCCGCTGCGGATGTGTGAGGCACTGCCCCAAGGGGGAGAATGGAGTAAGTTGCGCCAGTGGGAAGATGCAGGGGTCATCACGATTGGAGACTTGTTGAGGAGGGTAACCTCCTCCCCTTCGGTGATCTTTCAGAGCGCCATGATCTCCCACGGGAGGACTTTCTCTTACATGCTGCTTTGACAGCAGCCATTAGAAAGCACTGGCGAGAGGGTTTGGTGGTACCCAAGACGTTCCTGGCATGTCAGTACGTAGTGATGACAGCCTGGACTATTAAGGCGGTTACATGTCTCTATAGGCGGATCACACAAGATTTGCGACAGCCTATGACAGCTTTACACCTTAAATGGAAGGCAGACTTGGGGGAGGCCATTGGGGAGAAGCCATGGGAAGAGATCCTAGAACGGGCTTGGAAGGGCTCTAGGAACGCACGCTTTCAATTAATCCACTTCTATATATTGCACAGGGCCTACCGAACGCTGGGGAAAATTAACGACTACTTTAGGGTATCTTCCACCTGCCCAAGGTGTAACCTGGAGGGGGCAGGGTTCCTTCACATGTTTTGGGAATGCCCACAATTGGGAGAATACTGGAGAGGGGTGACAGCTGAACTGGCCACAGTGACGGAGAGAGAGGTAGCATTGACGCCTGGTTGTTGCCAAGACAAAAGTCACTAGTAAATTCATCGACTTAGGATTGGTATTGGGGAAGAGGGAGCTTACTATTCAGTGGAAGTCAAGGAATGCCCGCAACCTTAGCGTGGGGACACACTGGTTAGTGTAACCAGGTGCTGTATAAGTTCAGGATTATTATTATTATTATTATTATTACAAAACAATAGAGGAAGTGTAGAGGAAATGATAGAATAACCCTCCTAGCAATATTATATAAACAAAAGGATTCTATCAATGTGTTATGGTGACTATTTTTTTTATTTTTCGATTTCCAATATATAGTGTGATAATAGGCTCTCTCTTAGATTTGGAAAGATGAGGGCACTATGTGCTTTTTAAAATACCCCTCACACACTAAAAAAATCCTTTAGTGTCATGCTTCATCATAGGGGTCTTCTCGTCCCTCTACGGGGCGGGCGTGCTACGACCTACGGACTACGCGGGAGCACTAGTTATTGTGACAGTAGGCTATGTGTAGGTGCTGTGTAAGTGGTGTCAGTGAAGTGTAGGGACCTAAATATGTGGGTGTGAGTAAAAAAGTTAAAAATTCCCTGGCTAGTAGAAAAAATATATTTTATTCACTTCTCTGGCTTCCAGTACCTCGCTCTGTTTGGTGAAGGAAGTGTTTGGTGCGTGGTGGATTTGTATATAACAGAACACTTCCCGGTGTGCCAAATCGTACTCTTTCTGTACCACCGAGAAGCTGAGTACTTTCCCCTTGGAACATCCTTTTGATTATGGGCAAATTGCTCAATTTCCCTGTGCCTAAAATGAATGTGTCCATCTGTAACGCAACTGGTGCTTGAGTAAAGCGCTTTGATACCTTCAGGTCGAGGTTGTGCTATATAACACCCCCCCAAAAAAAAACAATGGAGGTGGTGAACACGGATCAGAGTAGGGGCGGGAGCAAAGGCAACATGAGCACTCTGAGACAGGAGCTGATTACAGACAAGCTCAAAGTGAACAAGAGGCTGCGGTGAAACAAGAAACGTGGCGGGACCACTGAATGCAAAAAATAAAATAGAGCCTCGAACAAACGATAACACAACCCAAAATTAAGGCCACATATAAAAGGGTCAGTCACCAGGAAAGTGAAAATACACCCACAGGCAGGACGAAGTGGAGCATTTCACCTATAAAATGAAAGAAATTTAGAGTGGCACATGAAAAAACAAATTGAAAACGGTGGGCTTGGTCTAACCCACAGAGGGATTTCAGCATGGCTCGCAGAGCAGCACATGATCGACCTAAAAAGGGCAATAGATCCCAGCCTGGAAACTACTGGCCGATTAGCCTAATAGATCACATACAAAAGGTCTTTAGTCAATGTGTGCTAGCTAAGATCCAGGAATGAGTGGGCACCGTCCATCATCTCCTTGTATTTGCTTTGTTCCCCCTAAGTTAGCAAGGTATGCCCAGACGTGGGTCCACTGCTCACTTTGCCACTGGATTCAAGCTAGCCTGGCTGATGAAGGGTGTTACCCAGAAACGGGCCCCAGGATGCTTGTTTCCGGTTCAGGAAAGACCTGGCTTGGCAGTTTGGGCTGGACTGTTCCCATGAGGCACAGGGTCCAGAGTGATTTGCATATAGCTGGGTCTGTACTGAGGTGGCGAAGTGAGCTAAAGAATGATGATGGATTCAACCCAGATCTGTGACTGGGGGTGAGTGTCTGAAAAGTTTCAGCGCTCCGTCCATCACCTCCTTGTGTTTGCTTAACTTAAAATTGGCCATCATCTGGCTCCCAGGCTTGTGTTGTATGTAATTACTCAAAGGAAAATGTAGCCCATGTTTTTTATGCTTGTCCCGCCTATGCTCGTTCTTTCTGGCTCTCACTCCTATTTAAAGAACTAGGCACAAGTAGCCATAGCACCACTCTCCGTACACTTAGATTGGACTGCCATCCTTTATATGAATGTGCTGCAGCCACGTTTTTGGGTGCTATATGGTTGGCCCGCAGGCGGGACCTTTCTTTGGGCGTGTAAACAATTGCTTTTTAATTGTTTTTAGCTTTTAATGTAACATGCATTTTATTTTCTCGCTAACGTTTATATTTGCTAAACTCTTTTATGGTAATCTTATGAATTAATAACCTTGAATCTTTTTTTGTAATACTTGTGCCTACTTGATTTACGCTGTGCTTTGTATGTACTTTTATGATTTAGACAGCTGAAATAGGTTTTGTTGACTTGACTATTAAATGTTTAATCATTTATGTACTTGTTTGTTTGATGAAGGCTTGTTTCTGTATCTTCTGTATATTGTTTTCTGGTTCAAATAATTGAAAATACTTAGGCTGAGGTTTCCGGCTTCCAGTAATTACTGAGTGGAGGATCCAGGATTCCAATTTTGATTCAGTGGGGCTCCCCGGGATCCAGTAATGATTGAGTGGGGATCTACAGAAGTCACATAGTTAAATGATGTAAATTGTTTAATGTATTAAGGAAGGTTTAACATAATTCTTAAACATTTTGTTTTTATATTTTAAAAAATTTATATTCTAGGAGAAAGTCGTTGGTTTTGTAGTGGAATAGGGGTTTATATTAACCATATGTATTTATGTATTTATTTATTTGATTGATTAATTGATCATTTATTATTTTTAAAGGATTTATGTTGTCAATATTTTTAACTTAACTATAAAATTACCGGAAAGTGGTTTTAATGTATGAATTATTTTAATTTTATTTTTTTGTTTAAGTAATGTTTGAAATTGCATATTGCATTTGTTTGTTGAAATTTTATTTAAAATGTAGCTATGTGAGTGAATTTTATTATAAGTGATTTACTGATTTTGTTCTTGTTTTATTTGGAATTTATGAATACTTGTGATTTTTTTAAATGATATGGTAACATTTTTAATGTATATGATTTAATAGATTTCTGATCATATTAATTTAAGTGTTTGTAGGAATTTGTTTTGGGGTTTGAATGTTATAAGTAATCTCTTGTAAGTCCTACTGTTTAAACTGGAGTGGGAATGTTAAATGTATGACTTTCAGTACCGGTACACCTCTTGTGAGGTAGCTATGCGCTTTATAAACTGTATTATTATTATTAAAATCCTTTTGGGAGTGCAGGAGAAGACGGCAAGCCACTACCCCGCTCCTGTACTGCCAAGAGTCGCCATCGCCCACCCGTCAGGCAGGCAGCGGGGTGGGGTGGTCCCGAGGCAGTGCTGTTTAAAGGCTTATTGTGAATCTTTAACAGCACTGCTGCGGGACCGCCAGCAGTTACATGGAAGAACCGCCATGACACCGCTGGCGGTGAGGTGAGTCGTAATATGCTGGGAAGGGCACCACCAAGCAACTTGCAGTCCCCAGACTGACATGGTAATGCCTGGGAATGTGGTTCCCTGGTGGTGCAGCAGTGCAATGGCAGTAGGCCCACCAAAGTCCTAATAGAGCGGTCGGATCGCCGGTGTGGCAATGGCTGGACTGCCACTGCCACGCCCTCACGAGCCTGACCGTCCTTGGACCACCAGATTCGTAATCAGGGCTTTAGACTTGAGTGAGAATAGTAAATGTGACCACTCCGAAGTCTAATATTTTTAGTAATGTTGGTAAATTGGATAGATAAGTATTATTTTTTACATTGTTTGATGTTCTTTGTTTTTATATTTCACAAATGTGTATTTTGCAATGTTTACATTATTTTTAGGAAACTTTTTCTTGGTATTCTTAGTACATTATATAGTTTTAATTAATTATAATAGTTTGTAATACATGTTTGTATACTTTGTTACTGTTAATATTATTTTAGATTTTCTAGTTATGAATATGTTAATATTTTTATGATATATAAATGTATATATTTACTTTTTATATCTTTATATTTAAATTAAGTGCATATTTTTCAATTTGCTGTATATGTTTAGTAATTTAAAGCACAAGTTACTACTTGTGTAACGATATATCTGTAAGAGACATTAGTTAGTGATAGATTCCTTACCTTAGAATATCCCCAGGCGTCAGACTGGATCCGGAAGATTTTTGCGTAGCAATACCCCTGCGCGCCGGCAGGCGTCGTCCGCGGCTCCGCGTCCGTCGTCGGCGCCGGTATGACGTCGTTAGAGTACTTAGACGCCGCCCTCGCGCGCTGACGTCAGTTCTGATACACACCTTTTCCGCGCCAGATACGCAGAGCCATGATAGAACCAACAGTGGTGCAATGAAACTAGGGCCCTGAAAGGGGATGACCTTAACCCTAGATATCGGTTCGCAGAACGGGGAGGATGGGTGTGTCGGTAAGGAATCTATCACTAACTAATGTCTCTTACAGATATATCGTTACACAAGTAGTAACTTGAGCATCTGAAAGAGACACGTTAGTGATAGATTCCTTACCTTAGAATAGATACCCCAGCAATACCAACACCGGTGGTGGGTCTGCGAACCAATAATCACACCAGGAAGTCCTGGAGGACGGAACGGCCAAACAAGCCATCCCTCCGGACTTGGCTGTCCAGGCAGTAGTGTCTCGCAAACGTGTGCAGCGAGGCCCACGTAGCTGCCTGACAAATGTCCTGCAAGGGCACTCCTCGGCCTAAGGCAGTCGTAGTCGGCGTGGCCCGAGTGGAATGAGCCCTCAGCCCAACAGAGGGTTCCTTCTTAGGAAAGGAGTAACAAGCCTGGATGCACAAGATGATCCACCGAGAGATGGTCCGCTTGTGCACCGCCCGCCCCTTCTTAGCACCCGCGTAACCAACAAAGAGTTGGTCATCCACCCGGAACTGGCGTGTGCGTTCTAGATAGAATGACAGCGCACGTTTTGGGTCCAGACGATGGAGCCGCTCTTCCTCTTTAGAGGGGTGCGGAGGCGGGAAGAAGGTGGGCAAGGTGATGGACTGCCCGATGTGGAAGGCTGTGACTACCTTGGGCAGGAAAGAGGGTCTTGTCCGAAACACAACCTTGTCCGGATGGACAGAAAGGAAAGGAGGTTTGGAAGAAAGAGCCTGGAGCTCACTCACTCTCCTGGCAGAGGTGATGGCAACCAGGAAAGCAGTCTTTAGAGTAAGAAGACGGAGAGGACAGTTATGAAGTGGCTCGAAGGGAGCACACATCAGAAAGGTAAGTACAAGGTTCAAGTCCCACTGGTGTGTGATGCCCTTCAAAAACCTATTTACAATTGGGGGCTTGAACAAAGATGGCTGATCAGGTAGCCTTAAGTAGGCGGAAAGGGCAGAAAGGTAGCCCTTGATAGTGCCCAGAGCAGAGCCCTGCTGGGCAAGAGAAAGAAGGAAGAGGAGAACCTCAGAAAGGGGTGCAGAGAGAGGATCCACAGCCTTTGCTGTGCACCATGCCACAAATCTGTTCCACCTGCAAGCGTATACCGACTGTGTGGAGGGACGCCTGGCTGCCAGAATGACATTACAGACTTCAGGAGGCAAGTCAAATGGCCTCAACTGTCGCCGCTCAATGTCCAAGCTTGTAGGTGGAGACTGGACAGGTTCGGGTGGAGGACCGTCCCCTGCTGCTGCGACAGAAGGTCCTCCTGAAGAGGCAGACGAATCAGGGGATCGACAGACATGCTGAGTAGCTCTGGATACCAATATCTTCGTGCCCAGTCCGGAGCCACAAGGATAACCTGGGCCCGGTCGCGCCTGATCTTCTTCAGCACTCTGGACAGAAGTGGTATAGGCGGAAAGGCGTGCAATAGACCGCAACTCCACTCGCGACGAAAAGCGTCGCCGAGCGAGTGCCGCCTTGGAAATTCCAACGCGCAGAACTGATGACATTGCGCGTTCTCTTCTGTGGCGAATAGATCTAACCAAGGCTCTCCCCACTGCTGAAAGAGGCCTTGCGCCACGTCCAAGCTCAGACGCCATTCGTGATCCATCATGCACCAACGGCTTAGTTCGTCCGCCCTGGCATTCAGAGAACCTGCCAGGTGTTGAACCACCAGGGTCACACCCTGATGTTCCAGCCACTGCCAGAGGCGCAGAGCCTCCTGGCATAGGGTCCACGACCCCACCCCGCCTTGTTTGTTGCAGTACCACATGGCGGTGGTGTTGTCCGTGAACACCTGCACTACACTCCCTGGACAGAGGGGAGGAATGCCTTCAGTGCAAGTCGGATCGCCCGCAGCTCCAGAAGGTTGATATGGAGCTGGGACTCCGCCAGAGACCAGAGGCCTCTGATCTTCGCCTCTCCCATGTGGCCCCCCCAGCCCTTGAGGGACGCGTCCGTCACAACTACGTGCTCCCGTTGGGGTAGGGAGAGGGATCTGCCGCTGACCCAATCGCGGTCCGTTAGCCACCACTGCAACTGTCTTGCAGTGCCCTCCGAGATCAAGACATGGTCGGACAAGTTGCCCTGATGCTGGGCCCACTGAAACTTAAGGTCCCACTGCAGAGCCCGCATCCGCCACCGGGTGTGATGCACCAGAAGAATGCAGGAGGCCATCAGCCCCAGAAGCCGCAGCGTCAACCTGACCGAGACTCGGGATAAAGGCTGAAAGATTGGAATCAGAGCCTGAATATCCCGAACTCGCTGTTCGGGAGGATAAACCCGAAACTGCGCCGAGTCGAGAACCGCTCCGATGAAGAGGAGCTTCTGAGAGGGGCACAGGTGTGACTACGGCACATTGATGGAGAACCCCAGCAGGTGCAGGAGGTCGGCCGTAGTCTTGAGGTGGATGACGACTGTCTGGGGCGAGCCCGCCTTCAACAACCAGTCGTCGAAGTAGGGGAAGACTGAAACCCCTAACCTGCGCAGATGAGCTGCGACCACCGCCATCACCTTCGTGAACACCCGTGGGGCGCTGGTAAGGCCGAAGGGGAGCACGGTAAACTGAAAGTGCTCTTGGCCTACAGTGAACCGCAGGTAACGCCGGTGGGCCGGCAGGACGGGAATGTGAAAATAAGCGTCCTGCAAGTCCAACGCTACCATCCAGTCTCCAGGGTCTAGGGCAGCTAAGACCTGAACCAATGTCAGGATCTTGAACTTCTCCTTCCGGAGGAAGCCGTTGACGATCCGTAGGTCCAAGATAGGGCGCAGGCCCCCTTTGCCCTTCGTGGGTACCAGAAAGTAGTGGGAGTAACAACCATATCCTACTTCCAGCCCAGGAACGCGTTCGATGGCCCCCTTGGCCAAGAGGGCCCACACTTCCTCTTGCAGAAGTCGCAAGTGATCCCCCGACACGCGGTGGCACTGCGGTGGCATGGTTGGAGGGGCCGCCTCGAAGGGGAGGGAGTAGCCCCTTCGGATGATTTGCAGCACCCACCTGTCCGACGTGACAGTGAGCCAGTGGAAGAGGTGATGGCGGACCCTGCCTCCTGCTGGCGTCACATGGGCCTGAAGGCACGGACTAGGAGGGTTTTGAGGCGGATGCTGCAGGGGAAGGTGTGGACTGGCCTCGCCGTAGTCCCTGACCGCCGCCACCGCGCTGTGTAGTAGTCTGCGGTGTGTGGCTGGCAGCACGTGTGGGAGCGCCCCTTCCTTGGCCACGAAAGGAGCGAAAGGGACCCGTTTACTGGTGTGGGACCGAGAGGCCCAAGATCTTGGCCGTAGCCCTGGAGTCCTTAAAACACTCAAGCGTATGGTCTGCCTTGTCGCCAAACAGGCGACGGCCATCAAACGGCATGTCCAGAAGGGTGGCCTGGACATCGGCCGAAAAGTTGGCGGACCTCAACCAAGCGTGGCGTCGAACCGCCACCGTTGTTGCCATCGCTCTGCCCAGTGAGTCCGTGGTATCCAGCCCACACCGGATGGAGTAGCGCGCTGCATCTCGATCCTCCGCAAGGGCTTGGGCGAGTTTAGCCCGGGCCTCCTCGGGGCATTGTGGCAGAACGTCCACGACTGTGTCCCACAGGGTGTGGGTGTAGCGGCCCAAGTGGCAAGGGGTTTTGACAGACCGCAGTCCCAAAACTCAGGGACGAGAACACTTTCTTTCCAAATTGTTCGTACCTCTTGGATTCCCGATCGGATGGAGCCGTCGGGAATGCGGTCTGGGAAGTGGAGGCCTGGATGACCAGGCTCTTGGGGGTGGGATGGGTGGACAAAAAGCAAGGGTCGCCCAGGGCCGGGCGGTAGAGTCTGGCCACGTTCCTATCCACAGGCTGACCTGTAGCGGGCTTGGACCAAGTGCCCACAAGAACGTCACACAGGGCCTCATTAAACGGCAGCAGAGGCTCAGTGGAGCATGCCTGCGGTTTAAGGACCTCAGTGAGGAGGTTAGTCCTCACGGCCGCGACGGGGAGCGTCAGGCCCAAGGCTTTGGCTGCCCGCGTCAACACTACACTGTAGGCAGCCCCCTCCTCCGTAGCCACGGTAGGAGGGGAGACAAATCCAGTGTCTGGCGAAGTGTCAATACCACTGGCCTCCCCAAGCTCATATGTCCAGTCCTGTTGAGACTGGCACTTCTGTGCCAGAGGGTCCACAGACCCCTCCCAATCACCCTCATCACCCATATCCTGAAGTTCAGGGTCAACGGATGGGGCCGGTTCGTGGAAATAGAAATCTCCAAACGACGTCGAGAGCGGTGCCGGAACCGAATCGAGGGGAGGATTGGGGACGGAGCCAGACAGACGGCGCCGGGGGTGACACCCGCTGGGCTGGCGCCGGCGAGGTCGACCGGCGACGACCCGGATCCGGAAGTGTATCCAGTGAGGGCCTGCGGCACGGCGCCGGGGCCGAGGCACCCGGCTGCGTCGGAGCCGAAGCACCCAACCCGCCAGGCCCTCCAGCCGGGACCGTTGGGCCCGAAGGCGCCACGGAATCCGGCTGAGGAGGGAGGGACCTCATGGCCCTGAGGTACCGCTCGATCTCCTCCGGCGTTGCATCGTACCCAGGGACCGGCAGGTGTGGGGCAGGATGCGGCGCCTGCGACTCCGTCGGAGCCGTGTGGGTGGTGTCACCCGAACCACCGGCCGCGCCGTGCGAGCGTCGGGGTGGGTCGGAGGAACGATGACGCCACTCCGACCTCTTATGCCTCTTACCTGAGGAAGATCCCAACGACCGATGCCGACTCCCGGAGCTACGAGGACTCCGACCCCGCGACCGGTCCTTCGACCTCCTGTGGGACCGGGACCTGGAACGGTGCGGGGCCGACTGCCAGAGCTCCAGTCGCTTGCGGGACTACTCCCGCCTAGCCTTCGACGTCAGGGCCCGGCAGTCGGGGCAGGTGCGGTCGTCGTGGTCGAGGCCTAGACACTGCAGGCACCGGCGATGGGGGTCGGTAACCGACATCAGTTGGTCGCACCTGGATCAAGGTTTGAAACTGGGCATCCCTACCGGCACCATAGGAGTCTAGAGACTCGAGAAAGAGATGATCAAAAGATCAAAAAGTTTAGTCAAAAAGTGACTAAGGGGTAGAGCTTCTCCGGATCTGCGGTAGCTGGCGCGGAAAAAAGAAGAACTGACGTCAGCGCGCGAGGGCGGCGTCTAAGTACTCCGACGACGTCATACCGGCGCCAACGACGGACGCGGAGCCGCGGACGACGCCTGCCGGCGCGCAGGGGTATTGCTACGCAAAAATCTTCCGGATCTAGTCTGACGCCTGGGGATATTCTAAGGTAAGGAATCCATCACTAACGTGTCTCTTTCAAATATATTCTTTACTGTTGATATTTTAAGGTAAATGCACTTAAAGAGAAGTTTCATTCTTGCATTTTTAGAACTATGTCTGTGTAAAATTAAATAATAGATTAAAAGTATGCATTTCACATTCTATGAATTTTATCTATTTAAATATTTTACATATATTATTTTAGGGTCAACATTTATTTAAAAAAAATACCAATATTGCTACCTGTTTTTGGGCAATGTTTCCTTTCACAACATTTCTGACACAATAATTTGGTAGTTTTCGCAGAAACTTTCAAGAAAAAATACAAGAACGGACAGACTAATACTTTCAACAAAACAAAGGGGCAGTCGCCTCGGCTTGCACCTTACGGGAGGCCTTCAAGGCAGTATTACATGGCCATGCTGAAGCCCTAATTGGGGATTAAGAAAGGAACAACTTATCAAATACGAGACGCCAGAAAAAAGAAATTGCTAATTGAAACGGAGGTGATAAGGATTTGGGAGCTGGGGGACAACTGACCTTCACCAGTGCCATAGGGTCAGGCTGCAGCAACAGGAGCTAAGGGACCTGGTAGAGGATAAAGCCAGAGCTCATGACCGGCCACACAGAGGCGCCTTTATGATGTTAGTGATAAAGTCAATAAGCTCATGGCCTGGCTGGAAAGGAGAGACAGGGGTAGAAACTGGGTAGTAGAAATCCAAGATTCTAGAGGAACAGTATATACCAATGAGAGGATGGCATAGCGGAGATCTTTGCAACATGCTATGTACATATGTACTCCTCCATGACAAACCAATCCAGTGACGACTGTGGATACCTCCTTAAAGATCTTTCTCTCCGGGTCCGCTCCAACGAGGATAGAGACGCTAGATTAGGACTTGGCGGTAGAAGAGGCGGAGGGGACAATCCAAGAACTGCAATCTAGGAAGACACTTGGGCCTAACGGCCTACCCATAGAATGATATAAATGTGTGGATGACAAAGTCATGCAACACATACAGGGCATGTTCCAGGCCGCTAGAAAGGAAGGTACCTTCATACTGGACCAGAGGTTGGCCACTATTGTAGTTATTCCTAAAAAAAGGTAAGCCACCTGCAGCTTGCAGCTCATATAGGCTTAGATCTCTATTGAACCTAGAGGCCGAGGTTTAGCGAAGGCCCTTGCTAACAGACTTAAGACAGTGATAACCACGGTGGTCCATCCAGACCAGTCCAGATTTATGCCACATAGGGGTACTAGATTGATTTTGAGGTGCCTCTACGGAGTCTTTTACATGATGGGGGCACCCCAGACTGAGGATGATGCTCTGTTCTCCAACAAAAGGTTGGCATTCTATAGTATTGAATGGCCACACCTGTCTGCTGCGCTTACCAGACTCGGATTTGGCTTCCAGTTTTGTAACTGAATTAAACTTCTGTACCAGGACCCTCTGGGAAGGGTGTGGGTAAATGGTGTCCTATCCTGTTCTTTTGCCCTTCACAAGAGCACAAGGCAGTGTTTCGCACCTATCCCCAATGATTTTTGCTTTGGCATTCGAGCCACAGGTGACCTGGATTCGTCAAGGCCCTCTCCTGTGGGTTATCAGAGGGTGCACAGACTAGTAGGAATGGATCCCCTTATATGCTGATGACATCTTGCTGTACATGGCCTCGTTTCACGGTTGCAGAATACTCCATATTTTTCAGCTTTATGGGAGTTATTCCGGATACCAGATTAACTGGGGCAAGTCCCTTACTTTCCCTCTAGCGGGGGAAGCCTGGCCTTACCGTCTAGGTGTGTGGCCCCAGTCATGACAAACAGTTTCCAGTACCAAGTGCAGATGAGTTTCTGGGGAGGAACCTGCTTCTTCAACTGGAAAGCGTCTGCAAAGATGCAGCACACTGGTGGAGGTTTCCAGTGGCCCTGATGGGAAACGCCGTACTTTTTAAGATGATGGCCCTCTCCCAACTACTATATGTCCTTCAAAACACCCTATATAGGGTGCTGCCCGACGTCTTTCGCAAGGTCAATAGTGAACTGCACAAACTACTGTGAGACAGGGTAGTTTTCGAATTTCCCTCAGTAAGCTTCAACAAGGGGTGTTTGAAGGTGGGCTGGCGGTCCCTGACATATGAACCTACTAAAGGGCAGCCCAATGGACCACCATCAACAATTGGGTGTTCTGGGGCATGCAAGACCTGACCTATCAAGTCAACAGAGATGTTATAGGAAGCCGCTGCTACCCATCAATCATGTATAGTGGGAAACAGGAGAGTTTGTTACTTGGACATCAAAGCCGTAGTCAAGTCTCTAGAGGGCTGACTCTGAAACCTTCCTGAAGCCAGAGCATTGAGAAGTCAAAGAGCCTTCGTTGGACTTCTTGTGTTTTCTTTTCAACATGTGTCTCGACTTAGTCTTGGCATTATCGGAAGAGGGCGAACAAAAACGGCAACAGCCTTGTGATCTGGAGAAGGACCAACACAATTTCTTGTGCTTGGCGATGAAAAGTTTAGTTTCTTGCTTTCAAAGGCATCAAGGAGTATTTGTCCAAAGTCTCAGAGTCATGTTTAGTGCTGAGGAACTAAAGACAGACTTCAAGCAGGTCTATGACCGACATCTGCTTCTGACACGTGGCAACATTTAAACCCCATAGTTTGGAAGGGTGACATCCCTGCCCGCTGTCAATTAAGGCTTTTAGAGGAAAAGTTAGGAAAAAAGTCTGAAAAATAGAAGTGGAGATCCACATTGAACGGGCCGACAAAAGAGGAACTGACGTCACCGAGCAGGGACAACATCCATAATGTCCGATGGTGGGATAGAGTCATGATAGAGAACACAGTTTGAAATCTGTGGTTAGAAGTATCAATCAGATTGCCTGATTTATAAACAGTTAAAGTTCCTGACATGTTTTGACATGCAGGAGGAGGACCACTTTATGACAACTTAAAGGCATCACTGGATGCTTTCGTATTACTGTGGGTATATTTGCTTCCCACGAGTGCTCTGTTTTTAATCTTTGCCCAGGGACGCTTCTTTACAAAATAAATCCCTGAGGTCCTCTCTCTCAGTGAGGGGGTTGTAGCCCGTACCGGGACCAGGCAACACGGTACGAGGAGATTCCCAACGATGAAGCATGCCATCTTTGGTGGGTGAGGGAAATCGTCCTTTTAAAGTGATACCCCTCCATAGTTTGGTCTTCATATGTAACAGTAGTATATTTCTTAGAAGCAAGGGTTTCTTGATTGTGGTAGAGCTGTGGATTGGGGAGTCAACCCCTGCAGTTCTCTAAATTTCCTCGGACCCTCTTTTCTGTAATAGATGTTTTTGTAAATACCTACACTATCGAGAGTAGGATAGCTTTGCAGCTATAGTTGGGCTATCAAGGCTTAACTTTGCATATTATGCTGCAAAATTCAGATGCATGTCTTTTTCTCGGCCTGCTCTGAAGTCCTTGCATTTACTTCCCATCCCCCTCTGGATTTATTAACAATAGAATGCACACTCTGTTCTGATGTTTGCATGTAATATTACATTGAAATGACAGATGATGCACAGTGCATTCACATGACATGACGTGAAGAAGTCTGCATGAAAAGGAAAATATGGATGAGTGCATGCACACACATTTGTGTGGTGGGGGAAAGGAAAATATTAGAACTAGTAGTTTCCAGAAAAGATCAGTTTTTAATTCCATCTGGAAATTATGATGGTCATTACTATCCCTGAGGAATAAGTTAGCTAACTTAGAAACGCTCTTGCTGGGGAATACTGTATCTACCCACATAGTCCTTACTTTTTAAATTTCCTAGGCACCTGACTGGATTTGGAAAAAAAGCCCTGCAATAGCTCCTGTGTACCCAAAGGATCAGTCACTAGCCTCAGCTGCAACTCCAACCCATACTGGATGTCACTACAGGTAGCTATGTATCAAAGCCACACTTGCACGCTGACCTTAGTTTATACTCTTTTTTTCACACCTTTAGGCAGATTGTAGCTACCATGACTGGATTGAGTATAGAATGTAAATCTAGATTGGAATTTTATTCACACTAAAATTCACTCCACAGAATGGATAAGCAGGCAGATAGTGAGGAATCTGCAGGTAGAAAACACCATCCACTTGAATGAGTTACTGAAAGTAAGTACATTATGCTTCTAATGGATACTTTTACCTCAAAAATTCCTCGCCTTCTTAAATCATACCAAAAGCAGTGACTACTGAGAGGAGCTGCTTCTAAGGAGTGTATTTACATAGAAGTCCTGCGGCTCGGAACAGACAAAATGGTCCTCCCTGCGGAATAGAGAATTCATACAGCAGTGTCTTGTGAAAGAACGGGCAGAAGCCCATATAGTGGCTTGGCAGATGTATAAAGAGGAAACACCCCGAAATCGAACCATAGTTGCAACATTCCCTTCACAAAGCCCTTCTCAGGAGGTTCCTTCTTGACCAAAGCATTACTCTATTTGATGCAGAGGAGAAACCATATGTGCATAGGTCCACCTTTCCATTTTTTGCACTGAAAAAGCCAGCAAACAGTTAATTTTCAAAGCAGCACTCATAATTCTTATAAAACAAGCTAAGGCATGGAGTGGGTCCAAAAAGTGTAATCTCTCCTCCTCCTTAGGTGGATGTGGCAGAGAGAAGGTGGAGAGCGTAAATGACTTTCCCATTTGAAAATGTGACACCACTTTCAGAAGAGGCTATTTGTCAGATAATAAGAAGAGGTACAACTGACAAAGCAACATGCATAAGTGTTCGCAACGAGGAACATGATAGTTAAAGTAAACATTTGCAGAATGCAGCTATGAAGCTGCTCAAAAGAGGCAAACATCAGTAAGATCGGAACAAGACTGAATTATGAGTGCGGCATGAAAAAGTGAGAACATCACAAAAGAATGATATCCATCACTTCCACCCGACAGTGAAAACTTCTCAATTAGTTCCACTCAAGCATGAAGGTTAGGATTGCGGTGGTTCAGAAGGAGCACCCTACCCTGTTGACAGAAGATCCTCCCGCAAGTGAAGCTGAAGTGGAGGGCATAAACTCAGGGTCAGATGCTGGGAGTCCCAGTCCCAGACCATCCAAGCCTAATCCGGAACAACCAGACTGACTTGCGTTCAGTCCCAGCTCACTTTCTTCAGGATGCGTAGGATCAGAGGCAAAGGCAGAAAATGAACACAGAAGGTAGAAGTATCCCCAACTGCAGAACGAGTCTGGTGAAGTTTCCTGCGCCACCTGCAGGAGCAGGTACCACTCATATTCGACAAGGCAATACATGATGAGTTTGCCTAATGTTGAAGGACCCCTCGAAGTAATTTACCATTAGCAAACCTCCGTAGAGCATCAGCCAGTGTCTCAACGCCTCTAGACAAAGTACCACACCGCACACCACCCCTCTTGGTGAAGTACCGCATGGAAGTTGTAGCCCTTTTGAACAGCTGGCGAGACTTGCCCCTGACTGATGATACAAACCCCTTGACAGCCAGTCGAATGGCATGAAGCTCTAAAAAATGTATGTGGTGATGCTGCACCAACTGGGACCGAAGGCATCATCCAGATTACCTATTCGCTGTGGGACGATGCACAGGTCACCACTGTGACCTTTGCATGTCAGTTTTAAATGAGTCATCCACCACTGCAAATTCATGAATTCTCCTCTGAGGTGCGGATTTCGTCTAACAAGCATTCCCCTAGTGCATTGCACATGCAAATTCCACTGAAGGGCGCGCGTGGTACTAAGCATGGGACACCAGCCGTATAAACAAGGCCAAAACACTTAGTCTGCCTCAGAACCATTGAAGCAAGATCAGAATCTTTCACTCGAACGCCTAATTGTCTGAGAAGGTTGGTGGCAGAGAGGTCTTGAAAGAGATTGCGTCCAAGATGACCCCACTGAAATATATCCTCTGGGTGAGTTGTAGGTGGGGATTGGACTCAATGCTGGAGAATTCAAGGTAGACTGCAATGACATCATGTGGTCCAAAACTAGCTGCTGCGAGCATGTGAAGATGGGCTGCAACCATCGAATATGACCTGTGGAAAGACTTGGAGGGCCAACGAAATGCCAAAAGGTAGAGTGGCAAATTGAAAGTTAGAGGAACACACCACAAAACAAAGATACTTCCTGTAGGACTACAGGATCAGTACATGAAAGTAAGCATCCTGAAGGTACAGGGCACATTCCATTGCACATGGTCCAAAGCCACCAGAATTTGCGATTTGGTCACCAGTGAACTTCTTATTCTGAAGGAACAAGTACAAAATTGAGGTTCAATGTCAGCCACAGGCTCTTGGTCTTTTTGAGGACCTAAAAATACCATGAGTAACATCTGAGCTTCTGCTCCATTATCTGCACCAACTCAATCACCCCCTTGAAGAGTAGCATCATTACCCCCTGATAAGATTCGAGCATGAACTGTGAAAACAGCATGAGAACTTAGGGTAAATAAAGCGAGGCATCCAGAAAAGGAAGGGCGTATTAGCTGCAGAACCCATTGGTATGACGAGACAGGTGCACACATTTGCATTAGGGTGAACTAAAGAGTTTTTCAGTTGCAGGCTCGAAAAGCAAGAACAATGTTTCTGCTGCTTTTGTCCTCTTCCATTATAAATCATTTTCTTCTTTAAAGTCCCTAAATTTCTGCATGTGCTGTTGTATAGGTTGCGAAGGTTAGCATTGGCCAAAGGTGAGACCTCTGGAACCTTTGACACTGATTTTTGTTTTTAAACATATTTTTATTGAAATTTTCTTTTTGATTACATGCAGCGGAATATTAATGAGTCTTCCATCACAACAATTATACATCAGCATTGTTGGCAGCTCCGGAAATCAGATATGCATTAAATTACAAGTTATAACATACAAACATATGACCCAGGTCCCGTGTCACTGCTTAGTCACTGACTAGGTTGTTATCCAAAGAATGTTTGTTGTCTCTATGTACAGTGGCTGCATCAAGGGTTTGAGTGTGATGCCCATCTAAATAAACTGTAACTAACAACCAGAACTAAAAGAAAATTCGCCATTTTCAGCCTACGGGGATCACGTGGAGAAGTGTGGCTCACTGGTTAGAGGAGGCAGACCTGGAAGCAGAGGTCAGCCCGGGACCAGGGTTCAATTCCCGGCTCGGCGGGGTCTTGAGTCCTAAAATGTCCATGGACTCGACAATTCTCGCTCCGGTGCCTACTCGATTCACGGGTTCACACTCTGCGACTCTGGGCAATAGCTTGCTTAATCTCCACAACGGCCCCTCGCGGCGGGATGCCTGGCTTTCACCTTGCGGATACCCTGCCGGGGTTATCTCACAGGGGAATACCAGGACGGGTTCCCTAAGCAAGCGCTTAGAAACCGCTTGGTGATTTGCGCTATATAAATTCCTGTACATTTACACGTGATATGACCGGTAAGAGGGTGTATGAAGACCAGTGCATTGTAAAATCAGATGAAACAATAGTGAAGTTCCATGATAGTTTTACGGCGTGGGAGGGGGGGCATCGCGTTTTTTGTCTGACTACACACAGACTAGACATGAGCATCGACAATCAGTGCTATCACGTGAGTAGGGAAAAAAGAAAAGGGTGTGGGGAGGATTTGACTGTATCGGGACCCCTGGTACATCTTCGGGAGGCTACGAGCGTTGAGCTCCGGTGTCTGGCTGCATGAGCACTTTAAGAAAAGTATCCCAGGTTTGCGCAATCGGATATTTGCGCAGTCCCGCAGTTTCTTCCTTGTGTAGTGTTGCGCTCTCAGTCTGTGCCCAGATTGTGAGGGATTTCACCCAATGGACTGATACTGGAGGGTCAGCGTGCTTCCATCGCTTCGTAATAAGGCGCTTTGCCGTGATCAAGCCCAGATCTCTGAATCTGGATATCACTTTATTTTTCTTTGATCGCAGGTATAGTCTCAACACACAGGTCTCCCAGTTGAACTGAAGTGGCGTCTTAGTGCATTTTGCTACTGTTTCAGCAACTTTATGCAAATATAGCTGTAATGAAGTGCAGGACCATAGCATATGTAGTAGAACCGCACCAATCTGATGGCATCGGGGACAGGCGGAGGTGTTGAGATGAAAATAGTCATTGATTTTGTATGGTGAAAGGTACGCCCTTTGTATAATATATGTTTGGTTGAGTTTAAATCGCGCGTTGCGGGGTATATACTTGGACCCAGCTATTGATGAATCCCACTCTTTATCAGTCCATGGCCGTCCTCTATCCGCAGCACACCTCTTGCAAAGTATTGTTAGCTGTGTCAGTGTGTGTGTCAGCAGGGCCTCCACTAACCAGTGCACCAAGTGTGACCCTTCCCCCATCACATGTAAGTACCGGATAAGTGTATGTGTGCAGAGCTCGGTCGTTATGTCTCCGTAGGCTGCAGTCAAGCTTCGTATCATTACGGCATTTAAAAGGAACTGGCATGCAGGAAGATCATTTCCTGCGGACAGTGTATAAAACGTAAGGAGAGTGCCCTCCGCATACAGGTCGCCCACCCCGTCAAGCCCTACTTCGTGTCATGTCGCTAACTCAACTTCGGATATTTTCTCTTTATCCCTGGGGGTCCCTGTTAGTGGTATCAACAGAGCATAAGGATGTGTACCACGGGTCAGGTAGAGGCTTCTTCGATAACATTTATGGGCCAATGCTAGATAGAGCTGGGACGGGCAGGGAAGTCTAGTTATTGGATGAAAGAAGTGGTATAGCTGGGACTGCGACCACTGAGTGGGGGGGGGGGGCGTGGTCGCAGTGTCCACTGGTTCTTTCCCACATATCCATTTTGATACACACTGCAGCTGAGAGGCTAGATAGTAGAGCTCAAGGTTCGGGACGGCTAAGCCTCCCTTGCTTGTGGGCGCATATAATTTACTTAATGCTATACGTGGTCTACCTCTGTTCCAGATTAGGTCTCGAAGAATGCCTTCTAGGCTGCGAAGAATGCCAGCGGGGACATATATGGGGAGATTTGAAAAATAATATAACAATCGTGGTAAGATGATCATTTTGGTTAAAGTGACGCGACTCATTACATTCAAGGGCAGCGTTTTCCAAAAGAGCACCTGTGCTTTGATTGCCGTAATGGCTCTTACTAGGTTCCCATCTAGTATAACGGCACAAAAGGGGATGGTGATGGGCGGAGCATCTGAACCAATCAAACACTCACACCCAGTCAACAGATCTGGGTTTAATCCATCACCGTTCTTTACCCCACTCTGCCACTCCAGTTCAGACATGGCCTGATGCAAATCAGTCTGACCCTGTGCCTCATGGGAACAGTCCAGCCCGAACTGCCAAGCCATGCCTTCCCTGGACCGGAAACAAGCTTCATAGGACCGGTTTCTGGCATTACAGCCGCCTTCAGCCAGGCTTGCTTGAATCCAGTGGCATAGTGAGCAAGGGACTCACATCTGAGCATACCCTGCCAACTTATGGCGAACAAAGCGGTACAAAAGGGGGTGGTGATGGACGGAGCATCTGAACCAATCAAACACTCACACCCAGTAAACAGATCTGGGTTTAATCCATCACCGTTCTTTAGCCCACTCTGCCACCCCAGTTCAGACATGGCCATATGCAAATCAGTCTGACCCTGTGCCTCATGGGAACAGTCCAGCCCAAACTGCCAAGCCATGCCTGCCCTTGACCGGAAACAAGCTTCCTAGGACCGGTTTCTGGCATTGCAGCCGTCTACAGCCAGGCTTGCTTGAATCCAGTGGCAAAGTGAGCAAGGGACTCACGTCTGAGCATACCCTGCCAACTTATGGCGAACAAAGCGGTAGAAAAGGGGGTGGTGATGGATCTGTTGACTGGGTGTGAGGGTTTGATTGATTCAGATGCTCCGTCCATCACCACCCTCTTTTGCACCGCCATCTAGTATATCAGTGAGGGATTTATAGATGCGGACGCCTATGTATCTAAACATAATGGAATGCCAGGCCAGACCAGATCCATTAATCCTAATGTCTGTTTCGGCCACCGTATTAGTAAAGAGTATACTACAAACTTTGCCTAATTTACTCTAAGCCCTGACATACGTTAAAATTGTCGGAAAATGTCTGCTATGACCAGAGGTATTGCCTGTAGGTCTCTGATGTACAGAAGTAGATCATCCGCGTAGAGTGATACCACATGGGTGCCTTCGCCCAGCAGTATGCCCCAATTATCTCCGCTGGTTCTCAGTAATACCACCAAGGGCTTAATTGCCAGGGAGAAAAGCAGGGGTGACAGCGGGCAGCCCTGCTGTGTCCCATGTTTTACTCTCAAGGTGCGAGAAATCAATTTTCCTGTCTTAACCAGTATGGTGGGGCACTGATAGAGAAGACTCATCATATGGATATAACCTTCCCCTAAATCGTACTTGTGTAATATTGCAGCGAGATAAGACCACTCCAAGGAGTCAAAGGCCTTCTCCAGATCAAGCACTTGGCATCCGGAACGTGGCCAGTCATTCGGGGCATAAGTGTGTACACAAAACAACCTACGTATGTTAAGGGATGTGCTCCTAGCAGGGACAAAATCATTTTAGTTAGGATTGATTAATTTCTTCACTAATGGGGCCAAACGCTTAGCCAATACCGATGCGAATATTTTGTAATCGGTGTTAAGGAGTGCTACAGGCCGTTAAGAGCCAAGGAGTTGTGGGTCGTGACCTGGCTTAAGTGGAGAGATCAGGGATCGCCTCGTTTTGTGTGGGCGAGAGCGTGGAGTCTTTGTATGGCCGTTGCATATAAATGTAATAACAGCGGGAGCAAGATGTCGGAGTAGGTTTTATACAATTCCGCCGGCAAGCCGTTGAGGCCTGGTGACTTGCCGTTAGATAATGAGAAAATGCTGTCTCTGATTTCCTCTTGCGAAAGGGGAGCGTTTAAGTCTTCTTGTTGATCGGGAGTTGGTCGCGGCAAAGCAAGGTGTGCCAGAAAAGTCTGGACCTCAGTAAGCGTGACCTGCGTGTGGGACTTATACAATGCATCATAATGGGATGTGAAATCGTCAGGATTGGCTTTATGGGTGTATACCATAGCCCCCTGCATTGTACACAAAGATGTGTCCGGAGGAGCCAAAAGTTCCTGCAGAATCAGCCATGAAAGGAGCTTGCCTGCATTGTCGTCCTGGTGATGGGTCCTTTCAGAGTGTGCTGCATAATTTAAACAACATAATCTATCCAGCATATGGGAGTGTTCTGCCCGTGCACTGGACAAGGCGTCTGCGGCATCCCCGGCCTCCTCCCGCTCAAACTCAGCTAACGGTCGCTCCACTCGCAGCAGATCCCCTTCCAATTGTTTACGCAAACCTGCCTGTGTGTGCATACTTTGGCCGCGCACCACCACCTTAAACGCATCCCATTCAGTTTGGGGCATAGAAGCTGTTCCGACGTTGTCCTCAAAATATTGTGCAACAGCAGTAACCAATGAATCGCGGGAGGGCGCGTTGAACCTTTGACACTGATGGAGGAACAGGCATACTAGAGAGGCTAAACACAGAGAGCGTCCAGTTGTGTTTGAATTTCCCAAAAGCAGTCCACTCTCTCACCAAAAAGCTGAACTCCATTAAAGTGCATGTGCCTCAAGGAAGCCTGAACTACTCCATAAATTCTGAGGAGCGCATTGAGGAGTTTTTTCAAATTATGACATTGGTTTTAAGAGTTCAGGCAACTGAGTTTGTGGCATCCAGGACAGAGAATAGAATCTGCTTTGCTTGATTGTCGTCATCCTGAAGAACAAGTCACTTACCTTTGATAACGCTCTTTCTTGTGGATACTCAACAAACCTGAGATGTCTCACCTCACCTTATATGCAGCAAACAGGGCAAGAATGACAGAGTGTAATCCAGTTGGACTATTTGGAGGACCCACTTTTCGGATGTAATCCACTGCCACCATTAGAGACAATAACTATCATGCATCCTACAGGATGGCCATGTGCCTCACAGAGCAAACTAAACGGTTAGGAACCTGAAGCAGGAGGAACAGCGAACTGGACTGGACAGTGTGTTGCCCCTGCTGGCCTTGATGAGGTCAGCTGGATACCTGACCCCAGGCTCGAGATGACTGTGAGGCCTCCTACTGAGGTGGTGACCCTCAATGCGGTCTGTATGCCATACCCTTTCCAAAGCCTCAAAAAGTGCGGTATTGTTGGGGATACAGCGGCTCATGCACAAAGAGGCCAAGGGAGTCAGCTGTAGTCCCACTTTCTTTAAAGTGCAGCACTTCAATCCAAAATATGCTTTGTCTTCAAAGAGACAAGTGCCGCAAAGGGCATGTACAATAAAGACGCCTGGATGTCACCTGAAAACCTTGTGGATATCATCCATGCATGGGTCAAAGCACCAACCTGGTACTGATCATCCTGACCAAACAATCATTAGGGTTCAGATCTGAACAGATGACGGAGCTGTCGGGCAAAGGAAAACATCATTTACCCAAAAGCCTTCACATGTTTTGATGCCATTTAAGGAGTCGTAGTAGGAAAGGAGTTTGGATTCACTCTACTTGCAGATGCCTAGGCCACCAGGTTCTCATGCATAGGAAGAGCTCAGTGAGAAAGGTACGGTCATCTGGGGCAGATCTGTGCCATCTAGCCACTTGCCCATTCATCAGTAGGAAAGATCAAGACTTTGCCCAATTGCCATAAATGTGGCCGTCATCGTCTCACTAAAAGGCAAAAGTAGCTCTGTTGAAGCCTGACCATGTTGTAGAAATGTCAAGACATTTGTTTCGACTTCTTCAGATAGTAGCTGCAAGTCTAAAGCTTAGGCCGCATGTTCGATCACCACATCAAATGATACTGATTCTTATTTTGAATGAGTGGCGAGGGTGAGAGAAACACAACCCAGTTTCAGGGAAGTGTCCAAACCACTGGCCTCTTGCAGATCCACAGGGAGGTTGCCGTCATCATATTAGTAGGATGCATCATTTCCCTTAACTCCACTGTCATAGGACATGTTGGCTATGATCAGAATTTGACCCAAAAAGTTTGTGGAGCGCTTGTGGGGACTCCTCGCAGTAGCAATGTTCTATCAGAGAGTCTGAATGAGGATGGACCAGCTGCATCAGGACTTGATTGTATTGTAATTTCAGTCGAGGTAATATTAGATTTGATTCTGAGTCAGACAAAACAATCAGGTCCTCCTCTGGCACTGTTGTGGCAGAAATCGGCGTGGATTTTGGGTCCAGAATTGAAGTTAGGTTGGATCCCCAACAGATCTGCACAAAGACCCTAATGGGGGTGTAGTGCACTTCACAAACCTCTGATTGATTGATTGATTGATTGATTGATCCTGCAGCGGAGTCAGGAGTCATACACTGTGTTGAGGATGGCTCTGGCAATGGTAATTCCACTGGAGTCATCTTCGGATCTGTGGGGGCTTATGTTGCGCTAGAGGGAGCTGGAAGATGTGCTGAATATTCATAACAAGGATTCTTTGAAAGGGTGCATCTCCAGTGGCATCACTGAGGGACCCAGGAATTCGGGATGCATAAGTTGGGGAACTGGATAATCGGTAGGAGACTAAGACTAATGTCCACGTGACTTCTCTGGTCGAGAGTGGCTTCTTGTGTTTCTTTTTGGACTTTGACTTACCGGAGAATTTCAAATGCAAGGAAGATCTTTCATTGGGAATGGCCTGGAGAGTGAGAGCGGGTCCACATCCTTAACTTCAAATGGAAGTGTGGCTTACGTGCCTTCCGTTGGTGCTCGGTGATGTACAGAATGGCTTTCCGGTCCCAGATCTCCTTGGGGTTAATCAAGGCACAAGTAGTCATGCAACAATTCTAAACACCAGAAACACACCTTGTGACAATCTGCCACAGACATCTCTTTGCAAAAGTCCCTTAAAGGCTTACACCTTGTGGTCTTAGGTGAGGATATGTTTTGTTACACACTACAAACTGCAGAAAAATGGGTTGTCAAACACGAGGATTTTTTTTAGAGAGGGTTCCAGATCCTCATCTGGATGAGAGGAAAGAAAGGAACATCAGTGCACAGGGGTGGCATTTTCCGTCACTTCTGGGGTGGGATGAACTGCTTTTTCACAACTGGTATGTGAAAATAAAAATCTTGATTGTTTATTGCACACCCCCAGTCGCCTAGATGCAGTGGAACATATCTCTGTTGTAGCGCCAACAACCTGGACTATTCCTGCAGAACAATGCTTTTCTATGCAAGAAGAAAACAATATTTGAATTTCAGTGTTTTCTTTGTACAAATCTATTAAGTGGGGAATTAAAATGCAGAGCATCAGCATGCTGCACTGCAAAATATTAAATCTACCTCTGGTGTTGTTTTGTAATTTTTCAAGATGGCATGAGTTTATCATTCTCAATGGAACAGTACAAAGATGTGGGGCTGTAGAGGAGTCCTTGTCTTATTGGACAGGACGCTTTCCTGCGTAGGAGGATGGAAGCTTCCCGATGGTCTTCTTTGCTGATAAGACAAATATTGTAGTGGTTGTTGTGACTCCCTTGAAGGGTTTGAAACCTATAAGGATGCTGGGACTGAAAGCGGCTTGTTACTAAATGTATCAGTAGATCTAAAAACAATTTATTTTCTTCTAAAACCACAGCTGTGAGAGTCTCACCCTCTGCCTTAATCTTGTCAACTGTAATGCCCTAATCAGGACAAAAAATGAGCAGTACCAGTAAATGAGATGTTCACTGATTTTGCAGATCACCCAGTTTTAGATTGGTTAGCTACAACCAAGATGAACACTGCAACGCAGACAGCAGCAATGTTTTATATACAGCCAAATTAGTCAAATCTATAGACACATTCATTATCTAGTTAGATACCAGCAAGTATTCTTCAATGTTTTTTGGAGGTCTTTCTTTAGATAAATCATAACGACCTAGCAAGGCCATTATGCTTGCTGCTCTAAGAAATGCAAAAAGAACAATTGATGGACAGAATGCAGAACAATGTCACCCATTCACCCAAGTACAGAGATCTGGGCCTAAATCCATCGTTTTTTTGCTCACCATGCCGTTCCAGTTTGGACCCAGCCATATGCAAATCAGTCTTGACCCTGCACCCAATGGGAACAGTCCAGCCCGAACTGCCAGGCCAGGTCCTCCCTGGACTGAAAACAAGCATCCTAGGACCGGTTTCAGGGTTTTACCACTCATCAGCCAGGATGGCTTGACTCCAGTGGCATGGAGAGCACGGACCCACGTCTGGGCCTACACGTCCCACTTAGGGTGACAAATGCAAAAAGAACAATTGATGGACAGAATGCAGAATAATGTCAAACATTCACCCCAGTAAAGAGATCTGGGACTAAATTCATTGTTTTTTTGCTCATCATGCCATTCCAGTTTGGACTCAGCCATATGCAAATCAGTCTTGACCCTGCGCCCAATGGGAACAGTCCAGCCCGAACTGCTAGGCCAGGTCCTCCCTGGACTGGAAACAAAGGGTCCTGTCAGGCAAGGAGGAGGACCCTTTGGACGGGGCCCGTGCCGCCGGATTGCTGACTGCGGCCCCTGGCTCCTAGGACGCGACACAGCTGCTGTTCTCAATCTCAGAGTGGCAGGCTTTTCGAGGCTGTGCCAGAGTGGTCGGAGCCAATACACTGGGCTGCGGTGGGCGCTGGATGTGCCAGCTGTGATAGGCAGGGCACTTAGGTTTAAAGTGCGCACAGGGCCGGCCTAAGGCATGTGCAAGCTGTGCACCTGCACAGGGCCGCCAAACCCCAGGGGCCGCCACGCCAATATATATCCTTAAATACATATTTGCGTGGCGGCCCCTGGCAGGGATTTGGCGGCCTCGGGCCCCCTACCTACACTCCCTGCTCAGGGCCTCCGTGAGCCTAGAGCCGGCCCTGGTGTGCATGTCTTTTTGGCATGCCGTCTTGCGCATGTCTTTTTGGCATGCCGTCTTAAGCATTACTGCGTTATGTTATATCCCGCCAAGCGGCCTTTACCCTGGAAAGGTAAAACTAAACTCTTTACTGACCTCTCTGCAGCACTAGCCTTTTTGCAGAAGGTGTGCTCCCCTTCACAGAGACCCTCACCCCCTTGTAAAGTTGCTGGTAATAACTCGCCCCTAGACGAAGTTCAATGACTCATTGTAATCATTAACTGTTATCATGCGTGATGAAGGGGCTTGATTTGTTGCCTCCCCTTCATGATTCTCCAGTTATTCTGAGAAGTTCGCTATATTCCTATAATATACTGATCATGTTTCTTCTCCAGATCTTATTTGTTGGTGATGGTTTGCCTAGTCCGATATACATATTTTGCTGCAAAGTTTAAATATGATTGTTGGACATTTGCTCAACTTGCTGGCAGACTCCCATTTTTGTACTAGTGCTCTGGCCATCCCCTGCTTTTGGCCTTTCTCTGCTCTGATTGCTAAACTTTGGTATGTCCTCAATGTTTTTTTCCAAAAATCATTGTCTCCTATGTTTTGAATTGTCACTGGCAGATTGGGTCCTGGTGTGGGTGGGGTGGGGAATGGATGGGGTGGGGTGTTATAATGCCTAGTTTTTGCAGCATTTTGACATGAGCATCACTATTGCTGTAAAATATCTTGTTTTCTTCTGCTTTATGGTACACACATTTTATCACAGAGCTCCATCCTCAAGGTTCGTCACTTGGAACGTCTGGGGCCTTAATAATTCTAGAAAATGCATGCTGGTCCTTGCCTATCTGTTCAGGAAACACATTTAGTGCTTGGTAAGGGACCCAAACCGCTTGCTACAGGGGCCCTTACCAATACTTTGCATCTTACTCCTCCTACTATAGAGGGGTTGCCATTATTATTAGCGAACAGTTCCTTTTCGCCAAATTCGCACTATTGCTGACCCTGATGGGCGATACCTGGTGGTGCAGGGTCTTACTGAATACACACACATTTCTTTACTCAATACCTATGATCCCAATGTAGATAACACAAACATCTTTCTAGCTGTGCTCAAACATTGCATGGCACTCAACCCACACTTGCTTATCTAGGGGGATGAGGGTGGGGGGAATCATAACTTGGTACTAGATAAAGATTTGGATTGCGCTGACCGCCATGAACAATGCCTCGCCAAGACTCACAGAGCCTTTGTTTCTGCCATGGTACAGCTTGACCTATCGGATGAATGGCAGGCGAGATATGGCACAACCCGAAAATATACTTTTTACTCTACTGTCCACAACACTTCCTTGACTTTTGGGTGTGATCACGGGACATAATGGGATGGACACTTTCCGACCACTCTATGGTGATATTGCATTTAGACTTGCCAAGCGAGTGGGCACAGACACATTCAGCCGAAAAACGTATTAGATTATGCCTTTGTGGAGGAAATCCGTGGTGCCAATGGGGACTATGTTGCATTAAATAAGGGTTCAGTGGCATCACTTGTCATATTTTGGGAAGCTTTGAAGGCAGTTATCCGAGGAGCGAGTCTTGCTAAGAGTCACAGCATCTTCAAGTCCATCCGGGATAGGCTGACGAGGCTAGAGCAGGACCTTCATGTCCTGGTACGACAATATGAGGAAACCAGGGACCCTACCCTCTTGGCCCCACTGCGCTCGCTCCTGGCGGAGTTCCAAGATGCGGTTGTACAGGAGGTAAAATTCTTGGGTAAATGTTCGCTGACAGGCAGATAAGGAGCGGATGACAGGCTCGGGCACACTTTAGCCATGTTGATTAAGCCTAGGTGGGCAGCCAATCATGTCTATAGTCTAGATACAACTGATGGGCATTCGATACATGCTCCTAAGGATATAATGAGTGAGTTTGTCACTTTCTATCAATGCCTGTACGCCCTGCAGTCGGCCGCAGGTCCCACTGACATATCAGCTTACCTAGACAGAGTGACTCTGGCGTGGCTAGATCAGGAGGAGCATGAGCTTCTATGTCAACCTCCTACCGAGATAGAGATTAAGTGTGTCACATGTCAATTACCCAATGGGAAGGCTTCGGGGTAGTGACGGCCTTCCCATTGAGTTTTATAAGGTAAAGACGAAATAACTGACATCCATTCTATTAGTTGTCTATGAGGAGGCTTTCAGACAGGGCAGCTGCCTTTGAGGATGCGGGAGGTCCATCATAATTAAGCTTCCTAAGCCTGACAAGCCCCCATCTAGGTGTGAATCAGATCATCCCTGATCAAGGTAGATGGTAAAATTCTAGTCAAGCTATTAGCTAATAGAACGTTACCACTGATGCCACGACTGATTGGACTTGAGCAGTCTGGATTAATTCCAGGCAGACCCACTGTGGAAAATCTCCGCTCACTCAGTGCCCTCACACATAAACTAGACCCTAGCATGCTCACTGTTGCTGCATTTTTAGATACCTCTATAAGGCGTTCAACAGCGCTGAGTGGCCTTTTTTTACTCGTGGTGTTATCTAGACTGGGACTGGGCGGGGCCTTTGTCAAATGGATTCAGCTTCTGTGCACCGCTCCCTTTGCCAGAATGCTTTTAAATTATGGGCTCTCTGAGCTGTTCATAATCACGTGAGGTACACGACAGGGGTGCCCCTGTCATCTCTCCTTTTTGCTTTGAATGTGGAGCGCATGGCATGTTCTCTACGCAAGTACCACTGTTGGCGAGGTGTGAAAATGGGATTCCAATACACTCTTCTATCCATGTACGCACATGGTACCATGCTAGTGGTTAACAATCCTGCTGTCAATCTAGTTCCTAATATTGAGGAAAAAATGGACTTTGATCGCTGGTATGGTCTTCAGATCAGTTGGAATTAATCTATTATGGTTCTTCTCACTAGCTCCACTACTCGTCCAGCCATATCATAACCGGTGCAATTGCAGACGGACCTAATCCGGTATCTGGGTATTTTATTACCATACGGATATCCCGTTTATTCTTATGGAACATTGAGGCCACTACATAGAGACCCTGAAATCCCATTTAGATTGTTAAATTACTCTGCCACTCTCTTTGGCGGGCAGGGTGGCTTTAATGAAAATTATTGTTTTGACAATATGACTTAATTTATTTCAGAACATCCCCATCGCATTGAACAAGGCCTTTATTGCTCAATTGGGCTCCTTTATGATTAAAGGCGCGATTGGGATAGCACATATTACAGCTCCCATACCAGAAAGAAGGCTTTGAGGCCCCAACTTCCAAGTGCATAATTAGTGGCAATGGTGCAATTCATTCATCATTGGTTTCATAACAGCAGGCTTGCCCCACACGTTATCATAGAATGTGGCATGATTTCTCCCACTCCACTTTCTGTGGCCCCTTTTGAGCCGCTTTCAAGACCTTGCCAGGAAATTCACACAGTTTGATGTACTGTTTGAGCCTGGAATAGACTCTCTGTACTCTGTGGTGTTTGTGCCCCATACTCGCCTCAAATACCTATTAAATAGTGCTGTTGGTCACGGGTTAACCATGCCCCAGAGCTTTTACTGTCTCTTGAAAAAAACCACATCAAAACAATGTGTGATTATTTTTATAGATCATAAGTTTAAATCATAATGTGAATATCTAGGTGACTCATCTGCTACACTGTTTAAAGTTCCTGTTTTATGGTGGGACCTCACGTGCTGTTCATGACCTTTTTCTACATTCCCAGAGGAACCCCCTTTGTGGCCTGGTCTGACTGTACTGCTCTTCATTTATGCTTAGCACAAGATTATATGTTGTAGTGATGGATACCATGGTCACGGAGTTCCCCAAGGCCCAGGTGGCGTAGGAGAGGGATCTCAGCCATGATATATTTGACAACCAGTGGCAATATTGTTGTCAACAGACCAAGAACGTGTAACCTAATGGTAGGTACCGCCTTATACATTACAAATTTCTGGTGCGGGCCTATCTCTCACCTAATGTTATTGCCCGTAACGATCACACTGAAGATCCCAAGTGTAGGTGCAGTGGCACTTTGGGGGCTGATTATTTTCCCTTGGCATGGTCTTGCAGAGCGGTGGCATTGTTTTGGACTCACATCACTGCAGCCCTGCTATGACTGAAAATACCTTCTCCCTTTTTCCTATGATGTTTCTACTGGGCTACGTAAAAGAGGTACCAAAACCTTTTGGAAGTTTACTACTACCGGTTTGCTTTTGGGTAAGCGCAGGATTGCAATCCATTGGAGCAGCAGATGGGAACCGACATTTCACAATTGGTTGAAGGATATGTCACTGTGTGAGCATTTGTCCGGAACTTAAGCTACAACACTGCCGCCCCTGCGCTACCTACTTGTCAAAGCTAAATCCTGATTGATGGCTATGCTATCCCTATGCTTCATCCCTCCAGGGAATTCTATAAGATGTGTTAATTTACACTGATTATGTACACATGTGTTTCTCCATATGATCATTTTATGTTGGGTCCTATGCTATGTATTATTGTGCCTCTGATGAACCACTGCACTACTGTCATATCTCGACTGATCCTGCATGTGCTATGTGATTGCTCAATTTCTTTTTTTACCATGTCATATGCTGTTTTGCTGCAATGATGACTTCATCAGTTTTGTTTTCATGACAACTTGAATAAATAAAGTAATAACTTTTTTTAAGTCTGGTTATAGAATACTTTATAAAAACACCTTGATTAAATGTAGAAACATATACAGCACACATAAATATTAAAGCTGTTAAACAGTTCTTAAGTAGAGATTACTAGATATAGTGAAATACTAGATATAGTGAAATACATGATATTGGGACTGGTTTCAGAAGACATCCATAAGAACCTACCTACAATGACCCTATAATGTTGGTTGTCCCAACATTTGCACTACATGTTCTAGTTCCATAAACTCTGCTAAAGCTATGTATGGAGGTACAAATAAACAACATTTAAAAGTGTGCTTTGTTTTATTAAAAAAAGTAAAGAATGCTGATCATACCCTGTGTGCTCAACCTGGCCTGTAATGCTGGGTTTCCAATTGCAAGTAACGCGAGGGCTGCTTCGGTGCTCACATCAACAGTCTCTGCAAAAGATACAGGCAGTACTTTATGAGAAAGTTTGCAGCTAAATTACATTTTTCTGAATCAGTAACTATAAGTTTCACAAAACAATGTCTGCCTTGTAACAGCACAACAGGGGCCTGCTTTACACCACTGGCTACGGCACATTTTAAGGCACTTCAAAATCTTAAGATGTGAGCAAAGGCATTTACTTTAAGCCCTACAAACCTTATCTCGAGTGTGTTAGCCTCAACTAACTGTCTGCTTGATTCAAAGAACCCATAGTATAAATCGGTATAATTATGCTCCCTTACCATGAGGGGACATAAATTCAATATTAACACAGATTCTTAATGATTTAAAAAAAATAACGCAAAATACCATGAGCGAGTCTGAAAATAACTGGAATGCTTTTAGGATCCTCTACCTGTGAAAAGTTAAACTCGCTTATAATAGTTGAAGAGGTAATCAATATATATCAGCTAACAGAAAAAGGAGTCATCCTAATCTTACATTCATTATCACAATCCATGTTTGGGGATTAGGAGTCAAAAAAGTGATCCTCTTGAGTTGATGCGGTCTGCTGAAGAAGACACAAAATTTGGGCATCTTTGAAACAGGAAAAATAGTGTCTTAGATCAGCTATATTCCAAATCATGCTTTCAATTTAAGACTGTATAGGGATTTAACAGGTCTGACCCCGCTATAGGGGGCAAGTAGGGTAGCTGTTACTAGGCCTGGGCGGTAAACTCCGCTCCGCATAGTGCAGCGGAGTTTTTTCCTCGCACGCACTCGCTAATGGTAAGTTGGGGAGCGCGAGCTACCCCTCGGGTAGAATTTCTACTCGAGCGCCAGGAAGTTCAACGCGAACGGCAGTTCGCACTACACTCTGCGACTTACCAAACTCCACAGAATTTTTCTGTCGCTTGGCGGAGTTCCGCATCGCACAAACTCGCCCAGGTCTAGCTGTTGCCCAGTCTAGTGTCTTCATAGCAGTGACAGTTGCCATTGTAAGAGTTAGCGCTGCACAATGTAGACCTCCTCCATCTTCTCAAATACTGTACGGCAATACCTGCTGAATTCTTGAGCAGGAGAGCAGAGGTGATGCCCCTTTCCTAACAAGTCAATTAAATGTGTCCCTTTTGTATTATTTTGTGGAATAATTACATCAATGCCTCTTATCCCAAGATTATCTTGTTGCAAAACAAGCATTTTTGTAATGAAAGGTTACCAACATTTGTGTCCATCAAATTGATCCCGGGAATCTTTCAAGAACTGTCACATCAGCACACAATTGCCCCTACTCAAGACTGAACCCCGATGTCTTGAACACAAAAGATCTGAAAATATCAGCTTGGCTGGCTTTTGTGGAAATGCTTTCAAAGGTTGTTCACTTTGGAAGGAACATTCCTTCTGAACTCCTATGGTTTAAACTTGTGAAGCCTTGACCACTGGATCAGGGCCAGCACTCTCCCCAGTAGCCTCGCTTGTCTGCCAGTCTCCTGCCCCAGCTCCGTGTTCCAGCTCAGGGTTTGAGCCACAGTCCGTCCCGGCGCCGCTGCTCCACCCTGCTGTTCGCCCGCTGTGCACAGAGGCCCCCTGTGTGACAGCACTTCATATTAGTTTTCTTTTCTTTTTATTTTACTGTTCCTCCGATTTCTGTATTCTGCAGTGTGTTGCTGTTTTTCCCGCCGCTGTTCCCCCTGCGGCTACGCTCACCAATCCAGCCCGCTCCCGCCCCCTCCCTCTGCTCCCGTCCCCTCCCCTTCTTATGGAGACTGCTGCGCGGTTGTGCAGCGGGCGCACGCAGCGCCTAAGGCAAGCCCGTCTGCGCCCGTCCGCACCTGGACCGCGCCCAGTGCCAGACCCCCTGGCCCCTGCGACCACCACAACGCCCTAAGCAGCTATGACGCCACCACTCTCCACACAGTCCACGCCGGCTGAAATGACACCTGTTCCGGGTCACACCGAAGCTCACCCATGGACGCTTCACCTGCCGAAACTGCAGTTACACCAGCCAGCGCACACCGCACGTCCTGCCCATCCCAACACTGCAGACCACAACTATTTCAGCTGCATATTTCTCAACACCCGCTCAGTCCACAAGCACACCGTCAAACTCTGGGACCTGCTCGACTCCTCCGCCCTGGACGTCGCCTTCCTGACGGAGCCCTGGATGAACACCTACTCTGTGCCTGACATAGCTATCCTGGACAGCTACAAGATCACCGTCAGGGACAGAAATAACAAACCAGGAGGAGGAATCGCCATCGTCCACATGAACACCATCAGAATCTCAACCAACACCGAACACTCCCTCAGCATGGCCGAACATCTACACTTCCAGATCCACGTCTATCACAACACCACCCTCAGAGGAACCTCCTCTACCGACCCCCGGGTCCCCAACCACAGTTCAGCAAATACATTGCCGACCTCATCAGCACGCATGCCCTTGCCTCCACAGACTACATCCTCCTCAGAGACCTGAACTTCCACCTCGAGAACGCCAACGGCAGTAACTCCACAACCCTGATTGGTAACCTCGGACTCAAACAGCTCGTCACGACACCCACCCACTCCGCCGAACACACGCTCGTCCCCATCTTCGCCAACGACCACATCACCTTGAGCCACACCACAGAACTCGACTGGACCGACCACCACTGCGTCTACTTCTCCTTCGAGAAACACACCACGCACAACCAACCGCAACGCATCCCAACCCTCAGCTGGAAAAAAGTCCCCGAAGACCAGCTCATCACCACATTTGCACAAGACCCTCCACCCGAGCCCTCCGAGACCAACACAGCAGCCCACAACTTCAGACAATGGATTGATGACTGCACCAACACCCTCGCCCCGATCAGGAAACCCTCCAACAAGCACACCAACAAGAGAGGCATCTGGTTCAACGCTGACCTCCAGAACTCCAAGCACACCTGCCGAAGACTCGAGAAGCAGCAGCGCAATGACCAGACACGAGAAAAGCACGCTGCCCTCATGAACGCCAGACGTAAACACCACCAACTCATCCAATCCGCCAAAAGAACCTCCTTCAAGGAACGCATCGACATCAACGCACACAACAGCAAAGAGCTCTTCAACATCGTGAAGGAACTTGCCTCCCCCAGCACCAGCGCCGTCCTGCCGTCACAAGAACTCTGCGACTCCCTGGCCACCTTCTTACACCGCAAGATTGCAAACATCCACAACAGCTTCGCCACCCAGACGCCGACAACAGACGCCGACACCCCTGACTCAACACCCACCAAACACAGCAACCTCTTGCTCTTCTGGAACCACGTCAACGACGAAGAGACCATCAAAATCATGAACACCATCCACTGTGGCTCACCTTCCGACCCCTGCCCCCACCACATATTCAACAAGTCACGCTCCATCATTGCACCCCAACTCCAAAAGATCATCAACAGCTCCTTCGAGACCAACACCTTCCCAGAGAGCTGGAAACACGCTGAGATCAACGCACTACTCAAGAAACCCAAGGCGGACCCAAAGGACCTCAAGAACTTTCGACCCATCTCCCTGCTCCCGTTACCGGCTAAAGTCATTGAGAAGTGCACCAACTGACAACTGACCCACTTCCTGGAAGAGAACAACGTCCTGGACTACTCCCAACCCGGTTTCCGCAGCAAACACAGCACCGAAACCGCCTTCATCACCGCCACTGACGACATCAAGAACCTACTGGACAACGGCAAAATTGTGGCCCTTATCCTCCTAGACCTCTCGGCCGCCTTCGACACTGTCCGCCACCACACCCTGCGCACATGCCTCCGCAACGCAGGGATCCGAGACAAAACGCTGGACTGGATCACCTCCTTCCCCACCGGCAGAACCCAGAGAGTCCGCCTCCCCCTTTCCGATCTAAAGCCTTCACGATCACCTGCGGCGTACCCAAAGGATCATCCCTCAGCCCGACCCTTTTCAACATCTACATGGCAGCGCTCGACAACATCATCTCAGCACACCACCTCAACATCATCTCGTATGCCAACGACACACAGCTGATCCTCTCCCTCACCAAGGACCAGGCCTCCGCCAAATCCAACCTCCACAAGGAAACTGAAATCGGACAAAACTGAGGTCCTCATCCTCGGCTCCACCCCCTCCGCATGGAACGACTCCTGGTGGCCAGCCAAGCTGGGAGCTGCCCGACACCCACCAACCACACACGCAACCTGGAGTTCAATCTGTACTCAACGCTCTCTATGAACCAGCAAGTTAACGCTGTTTCCTCCTCCTGCTTCAACACCCTCCGCATGCTCGGCAAGATCTACAGATGGATCCCCACCGAAACCTGAAGGACAGTCACCCAAGCACTCGTCAGCAGCAGGCTGGACTACGGCAACCCCGTCTACGCAGGAACCACGGCCACACTCCAGAAGAGACTCCAATGCATACAAAACGCCTCTGCACGCCTCATCCTCGGACGCCAAAGCCACATCCCTACCCACCTGGGTGGGCTCAGAGCCCGAGAAACTTGAATCTTTGGCTAAGCAGCAGAACGCGTTTGTTTCATCATATTGATTTAACAAGTTTGTACCGGTCCTTCAGAGGTCTTCGGACCCAAAAAGCTTCTACATACCAGGATTTTCATGATGTTAGGGGGGTACACTTTGACACAGTCAAATGTCCCGGGACTAGGAGCTGGCGAAAATTCCACTCTGCCTGTGGAATTTTGCCCACTCTGTGTTCCTGCAAAATTCCATCAACAGCTGTGTAGCAGTGTTTTTTTTCTCACGCGTGGCTCGCTAACGTTAAGTTGATGAGCGCGAGCTAGTATCTGCATCCCCTAGCATGATTTTCGGGTTCTATAATACCTCCAAGTGAGATTTCTTAACAAGGGTGGTCACCGCAGGTCCCGTCCTTTCCCACTGAGAAAGCTGCCGGTCGAGTAGAAAATCTTCTGGAGCAGCAGAAAAAGCAATGCCCTCTGGCGTGCCACGTGGTGCTGTTTGCGCTGTAAATACGGAAAGACCTGCATTGGCTCCCGGTCAACAAGAGGATCACCTTTAAGCTCCTCACCCCTGCTCACAAAGCACTCCACAACGCTGGACCAGCATACCTCAACGAACGACTGTCGTTCTACACCCCGAACCTCCAGTTTCGCTCCGCCGACCTCGCCACCGTCCCACCCATCCACCGAACGACCACCGGTGGCAGATCATTCTCCCACCTCGACATGGAACACCCTCCCCGCCCACCTGCGTCAGACCCAGGACCTGCTGACCTTGAGGAGTCTTCTCAAAACCTGGCTGTTCGATCGGTAGCTGCTTCCCCCAACCCCTTAGCGCCTTGAGACCCTCATGGGTGAGTAGCGCGCTCTACAAATGTTTGATTGATTGATTGATTGTATCTCGATATTCATGGTAAGGTAGCTTCTTATCAAAGGCAAGACACAGCAGCGTCTGTGTCGAAGTTATAATATATATATATTTTTTGTTGTCCTCATATACGCCACCAGAAGATATCAACTCTAGATGGGATCGCTCTGGGCCACTGGCACTAACCGTCTTAGATTCCGCCCCTGGAGTAAGTGCTTGGCCTACAAAGGTCACCCAGAGGTAGGCTGTCTCCTTGTCCAACTCCCGTTAGCGTTCTTATACCTAATACCCCGGGACGACCGGACCACAAACCTCTGGCATAATCATAGGACTTGTTATTTTTCCGACCATTCTTTTAGTCTTGACCAAATCTTAATGGCGCCCTCTCCACCACACATCATATCTGATTGACTGATAGCCATAATATTCTTTAAACAGTCAGCAAATCTTGGGGGGGCCTCGGACTTCCATTCTCTGCAAATCTCCTTCCTTGCGTTAACAATAACATAGAACTGGAACTGTGAAGCACTATCTCTGATACTATAGCCACGTGAGAGACCAAAAAGAATCAGTCTAGAACAACAGATAACCGGTGTTAATAGTACCTCCTCTAGAAAGCTGCACACCATCCTCCAGTAAGTTATAATTTCTGGGCAGTCCACAAACATGTGTATATCATCAGCAGCTGGGTATTTGCATCTTGGACAGCAATATAAATCCGCAGAGATTTTAGACAACTTAGCAGGAGTCCAGTATACCCTGTAGGCCGTGAACAAATGGTTCCTTCTAAGGTTGGCTGGCTTCATGATCTTTTGTGAAATTGGGAATGCATCCATCCAGACCTTCAGCATCTCCTCTGGATTTTCAGTTAAGAGATTATCCCAGAGTTTCACGATTTCAGACTCTAGACAATCCATTGCCCCCACTAACGAATTGTACCAAAGTGCAATCTCCCCCTTCCATCCTTTCCCTCTGTTGATTAAGTCTAGAATCTGGGTCTCCTTCTCGTTCCCCCAACATTGTCTTCCCCACCATGATGACAATTGGTAAAATTTAAATCTTGTAAGGGACACCCCAGTTAGATTTGATAGTGAATCCCAATCCAAAAGTTGGGAATTCTTACTGAGGTCACCCCACTTCACAAATCCTGCGTCCCTCAGAGGGAGCGCCAGCCGGTCTAATAGGCAGTCGGGGATGCCCGGGGAATCCCATATTGGGGCTTGTAGATTGTAATAAGGGATCGTCAGAATTTTACATATACGCTGCCAGTTCTTAAGTGCCGCCTGCAAAGACTTCAGGCGGACCTTTTTGTAAAACTTCTGATTACCAAATTTATATAGGAAAAATTCCAAGGCTTGTGGCTGGTCCGATAGCATTGCCTGAAAGAGGCGTCCATGTGAAGAGGAGTCCAACTTGTTAGCCAGGATTCTAAAATTCTTAAACTGAAAGGCATAACAATAACACAACAACTCTGGGAGAGCCAAGCCCCCCTGCTTCAACCCCCTTCTTAGTTTCCTCCATGCTATCCTTGGAGATTTAGTGGCCCAAATAAAGGATCCGATCTTCCCTTGAAGATTTGTGATATCTTTATGATTAAATATTAGGGGGATGCTGTTGAACAGAAAGGTGACTTTTGGGAGAATAACCATTTTAATAAGGTTCACTCTACCATATGAATTCTTCTGCTAATTTAAATAATCTCGGAATAGCCTCAGAGGGGTTGGCAGTATAGAGTAGTAAATCATCAGCATATAAGGCTGTCTTTAACTCTAGCTCCCAGATATTGAAAGGTTTAATTACGGGGTCTGATCTCAGGGAGCAAACAAAGGGCTCGATGTATATATCAAAAAGGAGAGAGGACAAAGGGCAGCCCTGCTTTGTGCCTCTGGAGATGTCAAACCAGTCAGTCAGGCCTCCATTAATCAGAACCCTAGCTCGGGGAACCCTATATAAAGTTTTAACTCCTTCAATAAATTTCTAATTTCTAATTTCTAATTTAATTTCTAATTTAAAACATTTATAAAGCGCAGCGTGCACCGTACGGTTTCTTGGCGCTAGTGGATAGTTCGACAACTGAGGAAAAATAAAACCTGTCGTGGGCAAGAGGGGGAGTAACACAGGGAAGGCTTGTTTGAAGAGAAACGTTTTTAAATCTTTACGAAAAGAAAGATAGTGAGTTGCAGAGCGGAGGTGGTCAGGAAGGGAGTTCCAAAACGTGGGGGCAAGGGTAGCGAAGTTAGTTCCACCCCACTTTTTACGTTTGAAACGTGGGATTTGGAGGAAGGATTTGGAGGAGGAGCGAAGCTCTCTGGTAGGGACGTATTCATTTATTAACGAGGAAATGAAAGCAGGGGCAGTGCCTTGACGGGCTTGGAAGACCATACAGCCGGTCTTGAACAGGGAACGCTCCCTAACAGGGAGCCAGTGAAGCTCTCTGAGGAGGGGTGTGGAATGGTGATAACGTGGGAGACCATAGACCAGCCGGGCCGCCTGGTTCTGAACCATCTGGAGTCTCCGCAGGCTATATGCTGGAATGCCGTTATAGATGGCATTGGCATAGTCTAGCCTCGAAATCACCAGTGCGGCCATAATCAACTTAAGTGCCTGCGGGGAGAAGAAGCGGGAAACAGTGCGAATAGTTCGGAGAGTGAAGAAACAGGAGGAGACAACAGTGCTAATTTGTGAGTGGAGGGTGAGCTGGTTGTTGATTTTTACCCCCAGTGTTTTAACTGCGGTTGAGGGGGTGGGGGAGGGACCAAGAGAGGAGGGCCAGAATCGGGAATTCCAGGGACTGGAGGAACCACCGGTGAGAACCAACTCGGTTTTGTCCGGGTTCAATTTAAGATGGTTGTGGTTCATCCAGTCCCTGATGAAAGTCATGGTAGACTGAAAGTTAGAGACAGAAAGAGGAGAGGAGGACAGGTCAAAGATGAGCTGGAGGTCGTCGGCATAATTGTACACGGTAACCTCCAGCTGCTGAAGAGCGAAAATGAGGGGAGAGATATAGAGGTTAAATAATAAAGGAGAAAGAGAAGATCCCTGGGGAACACCACAAGTGACAGGAAGTGGAGTGGTCGTAAAGTCTCCTAGCCGGACCGCCTGAGTGCGGTCCCTCAGGAAGGAGGACAGCCAAATCAGGGCTGAGCCCTCAATTCCAGCCGCCTTGACACAGGACAATAAGATGGTATGGTCAACCGTGTCAAAGGCGGCAGAGAGATCGAGAAGGACCAGCGCCTGATGATTGATATTGTCCATACCCTTCCTGAGGGTATCCAAGACCGAAACCACAACTGATTCGGTCGAGTGCCTGGGGCGAAAGCCCGCCTGGCGGGAGGCCAATCCCCCATAAGCCTCTACGTGGGCGCTGAAAACCGCGGTGGCATGGCGTTCCAGCACCTTGCCCAGGTAGGGCAGCAGGGAAATTGGGCGGTAGTTGGCTGAGATGGACGGGTCAGCGCCGGGCTATTTTAGGATGGGCTCAATAGTGGCTGTTTTAAGAGCCGGGGTCACTACTCCCTGCGCAAGGGAGTTTTTGAGGAAGGTAATGGGGGCTTCGGGACAGGAGGAGTAGATATGTTGCAGGATACGAGCCGGACAGATGTCTGCCGGGGAACCCGACTTTACTTTGGGGAGTATCTCGCGGAATCTAGCCTCAGTAAGGGGAGGGATAGAGGTAAGATGACCACAGACAGTGGGAAAGGAGGAATCCACAAAGACAGGTGAGGGGAGGGGGATATTAGCCTTAATGGTAGCGATTTTCTCTAAGAAGTAAGTGTTGAGTTGGTCGCATAGTGACTGGGATGGAGGGATTTGAAGTGAAGCTCTATCGGAGTAGGCCAGGTCGTTCACTATACTGAATATTTCTCTAGATTTGTTTTCGGCTGCCATTATTTTTGTAGAGAAATAGGTGGTTTTGGCGGAGAGAATTGCAGTTTTGTAGTCAGCAAGTGATTTAAGATAAAGGGTTTTTGATAAGGGGCAATAGTTTCTTCTCCACTGTCTCTCCGCCTGTCGAGCGGTCAGTTTTAGTTCTTTTAGGTGGTCATTAAACCATCTGTTGGAATCCTTTGGTCGTCGGATGGAAATGCGACGCAAGGGAGCCACTGAATCGCAGCCTTCAATCAGCCAGGTGTTAATGGCGTTGGCTTGAGAGTGGGAGGAGAGGCCGGAGAGAATCGGAGTGGAGTTCCGAAGCAGGGAGGACAAGGAAGGGAGGTCGACTCTGTTCCAATTCCGCGCCCAGGTATTTCTGGCGTGAGGGACTTTGGATACACGGTTGTGAGAAATGGAAAAGCAAATAAGGGCATGGTCGGACCAACAGCAGGGGGATACAGTCACCGAGGATATTTGGAGATTGAGGGACCAAACCGGGTCGAGTGAATGACCGTGGGAGTGGGTGGGGACAGTTATGTGCGGAACAAAGTTCAGAGAAGAAAGAGATTCTGTGAACTCTTTCGAAGCAGTGCACTCTGAGGGGTCCGAAGGCCAGTAATTAAAATCCCCTAGCACCAAGACCGAAGCGTAGTTGACCACCAAATTGGCCAGCAGGTCTTGAAATGCCGGTAAGAATAGTGAGGAAGACTGGGGTGGGCGGTACATTAGGAGACAAGTAATAGGGGGAGAAAAGGATAGGGAGCGGACCACAAGAAACTCAGTAAGGGCGATGGGAGGAAAGGGAAGGGTTTGAAAGTTTAATTTTGACCGAGCGATTAACGCCACACCGCCACCAGCCCTGCCCGCCGGACGATCGGCCCGTAGGGCAACGTAGGAAGGGGGGAGGGTAGCCAAAAGAACAGGAAGGGAGGAATCACAGAACCAGGTTTCGGTCAAGAGCAGCAAGTCAGGCTTCTCAGTATCAAGCAGGACAAACAGCTCGTGGTGGTGCTTGACCGCTGACCTGGTATTAAGTAAAAAAGCAGATAACGGCGGAGGAGAGGGGAGAGGGTCAGGCAGGGAGGAGACATGTGGTGGAGGGATGAATCGGGCGGGGGGCAATGTAGGAGTGGAAGAGGGGACAAGACCTAATGAGGCAATGTGTCTTTGGACGGTTTCTGAGAGAGGCCAGTCGCCTTGGAGGGTGGTAAGCTCCTCAGAAGAGTATGAGGTAAATTTGGCATGGGGTCGTGCCCCTGGCCCCGTCCGGCCGCGGACGGGCGCAGACGGGCTTGCCTTAGGCGCGCCTTCGGCGCGCCTGCTGCGCACGTCCGCTGCGCGTTCTGGGATTGCACATTGATAAAGGGAATCTTGAGGCGGGAAGGGGGCGTGGCCTCTAAGTGGGCGTGGCCGAGCGTGTAACAAGCCGGAGGGAGGGGGTCACGTGAGCGCTGGATCCGCTGCACGGCGCCCTTGAAGTGACAATAGCAGTGGAAGTCGAGGTAGGTTTAAAATACAAGTTAAAATCACAAGTATCACAATAATTTCTAAAAAACAACACTCCCGGCTATTTTGCCTCAGGAGACTCACAATCGCCCCAGCGCTAGCGTCTCAGCGCTTATAAAGGGCGGGAAGGGGGCGTGGCCTCTAGGTGGGCGTGGCCGAACGTGTAACAAGCCGGAGGGAGGGGGTCACGTGAGCGCTGGATCCGCTGCACGGCGCCCTCGAAGTGACAATAGCAGTGGGAGTCGAGGTAGGTTTAAAATACAAGTTAAAATCACAAGTATCACAATAATTTCTAAAAAACAACACTCCCGGCTATTTTGCCTCAGGAGACTCACAATCGCCCCAGCGCTAGCGTCTCAGCGCTTATAAAGGGCGGGAAGGGGGCGTGGCCTCTAGGTGGGCGTGGCCGAGTGTGTAACAAGCCGGAGGGAGGGGGTCACGTGAGCGCTGGATCCGCTGCACGGCGCCCTCGAAGTGACAATAGCAGTGGGAGTCGAGGTAGGTTTAAAATACAAGTTAAAATCACAAGTATCACAATAATTTCTAAAAAACAACACTCCCGGCTATTTTGCCTCAGGAGACTCACAATAAAGGAAGATGGAAATCCAAACCTTATCATAGTCTCCCACAGGAACACCCAGTTGACCTGATCGAATGCTTTAGCAGCATCGATCGCTACGATGGTGAGTGGCAGTCCTCGCTCCTCTGCTACATTATTGCATCGATCGCCTGAAATGTGAGCTTGTTGAGCTGCCGACCAGGTATGAACCCTCTCTGGTCTGAATGAATAATAATTTTGATAACTTTTGCCAGTCTAGTTGTTAATACTCCGGAAAAAATCTTAAGATCCGAATTCAGGAGGGAAATGGGTCTATATGATTCAATCATTTTTGGGTCCTTGTTTGGTTTTGCTATCAGGGTGATGGTAGCCTCTGACCATGAAGGTGGAATATCACCCCCCTGTAGAAATATGCTATTAAAGAGCGATAATAGTGCGGGTAGAATTTCATCCAGGTTATCTTTATAAACCTCCGTCGGCAACCCATCTGGGCCGGCGGCCTTCCCTCTACTCATCTTATTTACTTGCACCCTTATCTCTCCCTCAGTGATCTCATTGGCTAACAAGGTTTTATCGGACTCGCTTAGCTGGGGCAAGTCCCTCAAACTCAACCACTGCTCCACTTCCTCAACTCCCCGGCTACTGACTTCTTGATAAAGTCCTTTCATAAAGCCCCAAGCTTCCTCTCTGATCTCTACATCTTCCGTTAATAACACTCCCGAATCCCGCTGGATTAGTGAACTGATATTATTCCTGTTCCTCTCTGATCTTGCCTTCCAGGCCAGAAGGGCACCGCACTTCTCCCCGTACTCGAAATTCTTCAACTTACTGACCTCCCATCTGTCCTTAATTAATTTGTCGGCTCTGGTTTTAAGTCGTAATTGAAGATCTAGGAGTTCTTTTTCTAGGTTTGGAATTTGTTCCCTGTCTTCAAGGGCAGCTAGCTGTAATTGTGCCTCCTTCTTTTTAATAAGATCAAGGTCATTAATATCCTTTTCCTTAATAGATCTTCTTTTATGGACCATCTGGGAGCCTAATATCCCTCTCAAATAGGCCTTAAAAGATTCCCAGACTGTACGTTCTGTGCCTGTGCCTATGTTGAATAGAAAAAACTCAGTCAGACTATTCCTGACCTTGATTTTAATCTCATCATCCAGTAAGAGTGTTCTGTCCAGAGTCCATCTACACTCTACATGTCTGGTCTTGGAATTAATCTTCAGTTCGACCACTGAATGATCGGAGAGGCCTAGCGGGGTAGAGGAAATTGAAACTATATCTGGCATAAGTACTCGGTCTACCAAGAAATAATCAATCCTGGAGTATTGCTTATACTTTTTACTAAAAAAGTAATACTACCTTAAGGCTCCGTGATTGACTCTCCATATGTCCTGCAAGTTAAAATCCTTCAGTATATTTTTAAGAGCAAGAAAATAATTTTTTGGGACACTATACTTAACTCTGGAAGTACGATCTAACTGACTGTCCAGGACTAAATTAAAATCGCCTCCTATTAATACTGGCGCGGTGGATTGCATCCGAACGCCCTCTAGTTTCAGAAAAAAGCTGGAATTATCTTCATTGGGACCATAATAACCGCGCATGTATAAAGAGAGCTACCTATAGAGAGGACTGCCACCAACCATCTTCCGGACTCGTCGGTGTCCCATCTACGGACCTTAATCCCTTTATTTGCTCGGACAACTAAAGCTACCCCCTAGTAGTTCCTTTTTGCCCAGAGCATAACACCTCCTGAACCCACCCCAGTCTCACAAAAACTTGTTTACATAGCTCCACCTCTAGATGCGTTTCCTGAAGTAGGTGGACATGAGCTTCAGTATTTTTCAAAAACTCACAAATCCTTAGTTGTTTTTTCCGACTCCCCAAGCCATTTAAGTTCCAGGAGAGAAATTTATCAGTGATTGTCTTCCTACCAGCCATAATACAGCTTAGCCCCACCAGTGGCCCCCTTCAATAACTCGAGCCAATAATATAGCGATTTTGCAACATATGAGGACCTTTTTATTTTTTTTTACACCCCCCCACCCGTGACCCCCCCCCCAAACCCACCCCCGAAGAACCCTCCCATCTATCAGGCGTTGGTCTCGCCTTTGGGGAGCTCCTTGTGCCCGCGACACTGCATCTGCAAGTTTTTACTTTTTTTAAATTTTTTTAAATCTACTGATCTACCCCACCTATAGTGAACAACTACCTATTTCCTTTTTTTCCCCCTACTTTTTTTCCCCCTTTTATTGGATGTGTATTTGATTAACATAGTTTCCTCTAAGTATGGTACATTTCCTTATCATATATTTTTTTTTAACACTTCGGTACCCCATCTGAACTGGGCCAGACTATTTCCTCATTTTTAACAATAATTCATCCACTTCCTCCGGGTGATTGCAATTATGCATTTTGTTGTTCCACATCACCTTTAATAGGGCTGGAAATTTCATCTGCACTTGTGCCCCCCGAGAGATCTGAGTTCCGGCATTCTGGAGCCCAGTTCCTACTGCCTCTGAGCTGTCCGACCCCCTATATCCGATCTGATTTGATATGGGTTTGCCCGGTGTTGGAGGGTAGATCGTGTAAGACATCTACTCAGTATTAACTCCTTAACACTGTAGGTTTGAAAATTTACAAGGATCTTTCTGGGTGTCTTACGGTCCGGATGTAGTCTGAAGGGATCTCTATGGATCCTCTGGATTTCTGCCTCCAGATCAATATCCGGCCGATCTTTCAAAAAACCCTCACGTAGCAATTTGCAGACAAACCCTTTGATGTCCTCCCCTTCCTCCCCTTCTGGGATTTTCAGAATTCTAAGGTTATTTTGTCGTGTATGTATCTCCAACCTTTCCATATCCACCATAAGGGTCCAGTTTTGCGCTCTAAGAGTAACGATATCTTTGGAATTCCCCAGCGTGGTTTCCGAAAGCATTGAGACCTTACTCTCCAGTGAGCTGGTCCGGGTCACTATATCATCTAGTCTGGTCTCCAACAAGTCGAATCTGTCGTGCAGCCTCCTCTGGTTACCCCCTGAGACTTCAAATCTTCCCAATAGATCTTCCCGTAGTGATTGAAATAGAAAACCTATTTTATCACCCTCGGAATCCATAGCTGCTGGATTTACAGAGTTAGTAGGATTCCGAGTAGCAGAACTGCTTTGAGGGAGAGGCAGAGCAAAGGTTGGGGGCTTTACTTGAGATGTTAGGGATGTTAGGGATGACTGAGGTATAGGTGGCTCTCCAACGTCCGCTGTGACCTGAGTAGGAGCGGGGTCCGCAGATCCTAAACCGACGGGGGACCCTTGAGGCTCTGTTGATACAGGCGGGAAATCACTAACTGTAGAATTATCAGTGGAGTCAGTGCACAGACCGACTTCTAGACTCTCTGAAGGCTGTGGGCCCTCATTATCTTGGATCCTCTCAAGCGGAGCATAACTGTTCCCCAGGGTCAGAATAGATGAGCCAGCAACCTGGTCTTTTTGGGCTGCTGCTGCCCCTGTTACTGATTTCCCCTTTGGACCTGCCAGGCGCTCCATGATCTGGAAATAACTCTTGAGCGAGGGAGTACTCTTCGGCGCTTGCGACTGTTGAGTTGCTTTTATGTTGCTTCCCTTCTTAGCTCCCCACTTCTTTTTCTTTTTGTAAGGGGTTAGAGGGGTCGGTCCTCCTCTTTCCACAGTCTCTGCTGAATCCCAGACCCCCTGTCGCCTCAGGTCCTGTTTCGACCTTAATTGATACCTATTCCTTGTCACCCCAGCTGCCTTGTCAGGTTTGCCCAGACTCGCAACAGGGAGGGCTGCCCCTGGACTGGATTGTGGGCGTTCCACAGATTCCACGGTTAAGCTGGCTGTACCCCCTCCCCTCCCCCCGAGGGGAACAACTTGTTGGACCACTGTTTCTACCGATAAAGAATCTGCCTCCATGCAAACCTCTCCCCTTGATGCCTCCTTACCTGTCTTCCGTGCACCCTAGAACTTTGTTGCCGAGAACTGCCCCCAGGACACTGGGCCTCTAAATTGGATGAGTGAGAATGCACCCCTGGATTGATGCCACAAGCTTCCCGAGTGCTTGTCACCTGGTTCTCGTTCTCTTCTGCTCCCCAGTATCAGTAGACCCCCAGCGGACGCCGCTGCTACCACCTTTTCCACGGAGTCTGTCCTTCCACGGCTCCGTCGGGAACGAGCTGACTCCGCCCCCTCCACAGTCGTCCACACTGAATGTAGGAATCACATATGCCTCCCAGGGTCCTAGCGCCCGAAAGCGCCGCTGGCGTTGCACCACCGAACGAAAAGAAAAGTGAAGAAACCAATAGTCAGCCCGAACTAGCGCCACAAAGGACATCCGTATCTTCCCACCAGATCGCTTAGGTGAGGGCATTCTAAATCTCTTCATTTCAGCTATCTTTGCAGTCCGCAGTACCGCTACACTCAGGAGCCCCCGCGACAGCCGTCAGCCTGCCGCCGCCATGTTCCTCTCAGCCCCGCTATTTCTAAGTTATAATATTTTTGCCAGCATCATTCAAATTCTTTTTTAATTTCTTTCTTTCTTTTTTTTTTAAAATAAACTTTATTTAATATTTCATTCAAGAACACAAATCCGGTATGCAATCAATGCCAGTGAAGATAAGACATATAATTCAACGACAGCCTTAACGTGGACAGACGCAGCCTTAGACTAGCTGAACGCACTTGGAGATCCACTCCCTCCACGAATCTTCTAAAAATCCTAATGACTCAAAAGCAGTAGATACAACAAACTCATTAGAACCACAAAAATGTCCATCTTCAAAGCCGAACTTGACAAAGTAAGAAATCGCCCAAAACGACTATTTGGGCTGATTAAAACACAATCCAACAACGCACCCACCCAATCTCAGCACTTTGCGCGTCCGCAGCCAAACTGCGAAGCGGTTGCTGGCTTCTTCCTAGAAAAGTCAAACAAGATCGAATCTGATCTAAGGTCTGCTGCATTCTTACTCTCCCCCCTCCTGCCTCCTCCCTCTCCACACCCCCGCCCAGCCAGTCTGTTTTTTTCTCCCAAAACACATTGCCTCTAGGAGTCAATTCACACCCCTCGATGACATTGCCATCCTCAACACTCTCTCGATCATTAAACCCTCAAACCATTTCAATGACCACCTCCCCCCCAACTTCTATAAAGAAATGATAGGCTCATTAGCAGCGCTCTGGTCCAAGATCATCAACGCCTCGCTCCGTCAAGGCGAGATCCCGGACTGCCTGAAGGAGGGCCTAGTGCTCCCCATCCGAAAAAAACCCTTGGCTAACCCTGAAGACCTGAATAATTACAGACCAATCACAAACATTCCTACCCTGGCTAAACTACTGGAGAAATGTGTTCATGAACAACCGTGCAGACACATTGAACAATTCCAGCTCCTCAACCAATTCCAATCGGGTTTCCGCACTGGCCACAGTACCGAAACGGCCATCACTCACATAGTGGATGACGCTCTCACTCTACTGTACCAGAATGAAGCCTGCCTATTAATTCTTCTCCATCTCTCATCTGCATTCGACACTGTCAAGCATGACAATGTTCTCCACCTCCTTGAATGCAGAATGGGACTTTCTGGCACAGTCCTGAAATGGTTTGCCTCTTTTCTCAACAATAGAACTCAAAGAGTCAAATCCAATCAGACCTAATCCAACCCCAGTCCCTGCATGCTGGGTGTTCCACAAGGGTCCTCACTCTCTCCCACACCACTGACGGTAATTCTTATGGCCTCCAACAACCAATAGCACATGTACACCGCTGACATCCAAGTATACATGAAAATATCCTTCCCCGTAGACATCAATGCTCTCAAAGGAACCCTGCTCAAAACCCTAAACTGGCTTACCTCCAACCACCTCAAACTATACGCCCTCAAAACAGAATTCCTCCTCATTACACCGGTGAGGTAAACCCCCACTGTTGTGAAATATCTCTCTAATCTCACCACGCTCAACTGCACACCACACCTCACTGACTCCACGAAATCACTTGGAATTCTGCTTGATAAAAACCTAAACATGCAAGAGCACATCAGAGCATCTACCAAAGGAGCGAACTTTCAGCTGTGCATCCTAAGAAAACTCAAACCCTACCTGCCCCATGAGGAATTCAAATCGGCAGTGAAAGCACTGGTCATCTCCAGACTAGAATATGGCAGTGCTACTTTATGCGGACTGCCGAAACTCAGTTTAGCCCTCATCAGAGCTTCGCTAAATGCGGCTACGAGACTCATCACAGGTTCCAAGAAGACCAACCACATCTCGCCGAACCTGAAATCTCTCAACTGGCTTCCTTTTGGGGCAAGGATCCAATCAAAGATTGCTTGTATGACCCATAGAGCTCTTCACTTTAATACCCCACTCTACCTGGCAAATAAGCTGGAACTTTCTGGGGGTGCCCGGCCCACAAGGAGCACCGGCACCTTGCTGCTCAAGCCAAAGAAATTCAATAAACTTAAAACCTACAATCGTACATTCTCAGACATTGCCCCAAGAATGTGTAACGCCCTTCCAGTGGAGACAAGGCTTATTCCATCCAATTTTGCCTTCAAAAGGGAAGTGAAAGCACAACTATTGAACAATGCGCTGATCTAGAAACTTTCCTCCTCTTACCTCCAGACCTTTTGGATATCCTAACTATTACATCTGTTGCGACCTACTGTTGCCTGCCATAATGTCCATTTTGTTCTTGATGTATATTGTCGTAATTTTCTTTCTACCATAGCCTTCTCCCTATTTCCCTCCATTATGTATTTTTGCTCTTGTTGCACACTGACCTACTTGTACCTTGTTTTGTCTCTTTGAACTGTGCTCCTATGTCTTCTTCAACCTTATGTTAAAGCGCTCTGATACCCACTTGGGTCATGTTCGCACTATACAAAACGTATAAATAAATAAATAAATAATAATAAAGTATTGTGGTGCGAGGGATTAGCACCACCAGAGGCCCCCCACCCTGCAACGGCAAGCATTTAACAAGCATAATAAACATGTATCCCCCTTCTCTACTTCAGATCCAGCCTGGCTGTCCCCCAAGTGGTGTGTTTGGGACCTAGTCTGCAGGCCATTGGAAAGTAAATCATGACAAAGTTATCTCCAGAGTCTTTTAAATCGTACCCTAATTTTTCATCTGTGTGGCTGCTCTTCATATGTACCTCCTCGGCTAATGTCCATTTGCGCATATCTCTTATCCAAGCCGAGACCTCTGGTGGACACACCCCCATCTACACAATTACTATTCTACGCCTTGCTAGGTCTAAGAGCAACTGCTGAAGTCTGCATGCTATCTTGTTCTGCTTTTTGAGCTTCTGAATTATGCCCAAAAGGCAGTGTGAGGGTGTCAGCTGCACTCGCCCATTCACGCTCCCCCTAATCCGCTGAACTACCTCCGTCCAATAGCTACTGACTTCAGGGCATTCCCACGCCAGGAGCATAAAATGTACACCCTTCTTTTGGCACCAAGGGTAGGAGTTGGGTCTAACAAGGGCCATGCGATGTAGTCTCTACGGGGTCATGTAGGTGCGGTGCATATAATTATAGGGAATTAATTAAAAACGGGCATTGCAGGAGACTGTTCATGTGAGTTGACCCACCGACCTCTAGTCCTTATCCTCCAGTGGTGCCCCAAGATCTGCACTCCAGGCGGTAACCACCCCAGTGGGAGAGGCATCAGCATCCTTCCTCATGGCCCTATATAGTAATGAAACCATACATTTACATGCATCACAGGTGAGTATGATGTCCAGTGTCTGCGCAAGCTGCGGGATTGCTGGGTACATGGGCCCTATTTCTTTGCATATATTAACTAAAGTGGCATATTGGGTGCATTGTCCCTGCCCCAAATCAAAGACATCAATTACTTGTTCAAACTTACTAAAGATTTAGCTCGGATACAGGTCTGTGAGCACGTCGCAGCACCCCTCCCACCACGCCCTAAATGACATGTTGGCATCACCCTGCTAACTGGGGCAGTATCCCACACCGACAGCTCACAATGAAATGGAGCGTGTTTCAAGATTCTCACTACAAACAGTTGCCACACATGAGCAGTCTGTCGGACCATGTAGGGCACAGTACCGGGGGTGCAGGAGCCCTGTAAAAGAAGGGACAGCAAGTCTGAAATCTGTACTCTATCCCGGAGCAGTCTCTTTTCTCAATTGTCCTCCTAGTGAACCATCTTGCTGCATGTTGTAGTTTAGTGGCATAATAATAGAGTTCCATTCTTGGTGCCTCGAGTCCACCACACTCATACGTGCGGCTGAGAGTGGCGAGCGCCACTCTAATACGCCGGCCTACCCAGTACAAATCTATCAGGATAGAATCCAGCGCCCAAAATATTCACCTAGCGATGGGACACAGGGCATTCTGTAACATGTATAGACAACGAGGCAACACCACCATTTTGGCTATTGCCAATCTACCTATTAGGGGAAGAGGAAGTGCATTCCAGAAGCCCACCAACCCTTTTAAGGCATCTATCAGCTTGTTAGCGTTAAGCTGCACTATCTGAGGGTCCCCATCGGCCACCTGCACGCCCAAGTGATTGAAGTGCTCCGTTTTTCAACGTAAACCCACACTGGGGAGAGAATCCACAGGATAGCTCGCCAAGCGAGTGAGGGGGAATATCAATGATTTTGTTCAGTTGAGCCACAATCCGAGCAACTGCCAAACTCTTCCAACACCTTCAGGAGCTTTAGAACCGACTCCTGTGGAGCAGTCATAGAATAAAGCATCGTCTGCATATAAAGATATGATATGAGAAGTCTTGCCTACTTTGATACCCCAGTGGCCTATGTCCCTCAACATCCACTTCGCCAGTGGCTCTATTGCCAATGCAAATATTAATAGAGAGCGGGCAACCCTGACGCGTCCCCCTTCCCAGGGGCCAATCGCTCGACCTGCTATGTTCCACAAGTGCCCTTGTGGTGGAAGCAGTATACAGAATCTGTATCCAATGTCTGAACCGCGGGCCAAACCCCACCACCCTTAGCACCTTCAACAGGTATCCACAGTCAAACGAGTCGAAGACCTTCTCCAAATCTATAAGACCAAAGCTAGAGCCTCATCTCTACCCCACACTTAATGAAGAATGTGTGTCAACTGCCTAATGTTCATGCCTGTGTAGTGGGTGGGTATGAATCTGAATTGGTCTTCGTGCACCAAGTGCACCATGTGGGGGCTAACCTAGCCGCTAAAACTTTACACAGTATTATTACATCTGAATTTATCATGGTCAGGGGTCGATCTGAGGAGGGGTCCTGATCATTCAACCCTGGCTTGAGAAGCATAATAATGTGTCCTTTGCGCATTGACGGGGGTAGCGTGGCTCAGTGGTTAGAGGCGGCAGACCCGGAAGCTGAGATTGACCGTGGACCAGGGTTCGATTCCCCGCCTCGGCGGGTCTCGGGCTCAAAAAATTCCACGGACTCGACAATTCTCGCTCTGGTGCCTACTCAACTCACGGGGTCACACTCTGCGACTCTGGGCAATAGCTTGCTTAATCTCCACTACGGCCCCTCGCAGCGGGATGCCTGGCTTTCACCTTGTGGACACCCTGCTGGGGTTTCTCACAGGGGAATACCAGGACGGGTTCCCTAAGCAAGCGCCGGGACGCTTACGGGCAGCTGTGCGCTTTACAAGTCCAGCACATTTACATTTACATTTAGCACTCCAGCTCTCGAATGCCTCTCCATATACTTGTAATAATGGCTGCAGGAAGTGAGCAGAGTAGCTCTGCAGGAAGGCCACCAGGAACCCATCTGCACCAGGGGCCTTGGCACCCGGCATTGCCAGGAGCGCCTCCTGCATTTCCTCCACTGTGATCTTAGCGTCCAATTCCTCCACTGGGGAGGGCAAGAGCTGCCGAAGCGCCAATCCCCCGACCTTGGGAATATACCATTCGGCCACAACCCCGGGGTCTGTTGTATAAACCTTCTGTAAGTGATGCTGGAACACCTCGAGTATCCTGGCCCTAGTATACTCTAGCTTCCCTCCCTCGGGCAATAATGCAGTAAAAGAAGGGGGAGCCCGCCCCTACTAATATTCCAAGCCAGCAGAAGGCCCAATTTATCAACCTCGGCGCGTAGTCACTGGAGACAGCCTGTGCAAGAGTACATATCAGCCATTCACATCAGATTAGCTATATGTCGGTGTAAATGGTATGCCTGGTGCCACCCAGATCTTAGTGCCCCTGGAGTATGTAGAATAAGAGGAATGGTGAATCTGACCACACCACTTCTTGGCTACTCTAGCAGCACTGCTGTAGTCCAGGGGGGTTTCTGAAGGCAAATAATTGATATGTGGTGGTGTTCAGAAAGGTTAATACTCTGTGTCTTTTGGTACAGGTGCCCAGACTCCAAATGTTCCAAGTCAGAAATCAATACTCAGCCCCCATCCAAAATGTTCTCATCACTTCAGCCAACCCCGACCCCCGCCAACACATAAAAAGGTCACAGAGATGCAAACCTCATAACAAACCAAAATCATAATACTTAGAAAAACAATCCCCCTAGTCCCCTATCCCCTTCCATGGACGTTTGTTGGACAACAATTATGGCAAAAATACCTTCCTCAATTGTCATACCAGGTCTCACGCATCCCACTGTAAGGCCCAACTGGGGCAAAAACACTCACGTGCCACCCTGAGTGATAAAATCTGGTCCCACTGCCCCCACTCCCACCAATTAGGCCTAAACAGACCTGCCCCATCAATCAAAAGTAACATTTCGACAGAAGAATAATGTACATACAGTCTGCAGGGTCTAGTAACCAACACAGTTCGGGGACCAGCCCAGGTTTCAAATTTTTGTTTTTTATGGTTTATCTGCGGCCTCTCCCTCCTGTTCGAGCAGGGTCTCCGGTACCACGTCAATGGACGCATCCGGCCATGAAGATTAAACGGCAAGTTTCAAGGTGGTTGCCTTCCCCTCAGCCTCTAATGCAGACAGGACATAGGGGTTCAGCTGAAGCGTTCCATTGCTCCCCACAGTGATCCATTTGTCGGCGCCAGAGCCGGCAGAAGGCAGCTCCCCAGCCCCCTCCCCCGTTGACTTCCCCCGACGTGGCCTGGACCCCAATTGCTTGTCATCCGAGGCTGCCGCTATGGTAGGCCCTCGCCCTAATCTCCAACCCCTCCCAGACCTCCTCAGGGCTCTCAAAAAAGTGGGCCTTGCCTTCACAAGAACCTTCAGTTTCACTGGGTATAACAGCATGTATTGTAGGTCCCAGTCCCATAGCTTCCTTTTTACTCCTGAAAAGGATTTCCTCTGTTTCTGCACCAGCTTGGTGTAATCGGCTATATTGTAATCTTGCTGCTTTCAAGCTGAATATCTTGCCTCTCTAGCAGCCCTGAGAATGCAGTCGGTGGGCCCGTGGGCACCAGAGCCCTGTGGGCTCCCTCAATGGTGAACATGTCTGACAGGCCCGAGTGACACTACTGGGTTTTGATCCAATGTTCCAGGAATTGCTCTGCCGCCCTGCCCTACGCCCTCTCCAGGAAGCCCAGTCCACAAATGTTGCTGGACCTGGAGCACTCCTCAGCATTCTCGGTGCGGCGCTCCAGTGCTTGAGTTGAGGAGGATAACTGTGTTACTTGTTTTTTCAAGGCAGAGACCTCTCCCTTCAGGCCCGATACATCCTCCTCTACGGCGGTGACTTTATCTGCGACTTTACAGAGGTCCGGCCACAGCAAATTTACAACAAATTTACATTGATGGAGCCTTCATCAATCAAATTCAGCTTCATTCTCCCCTCTTTTATGCAAAGATGTAAATGTTTCACTTGAGGATTCAGAGTAGAATAAGTAACAAAAACAATAACAGGCAATTGTAGAAATCATTTTAGCATGACTTAATTTTAGCAATGCAACACGCTATTTTATTGTTGATGTGCCTTTTCTTTTTTTATTAACATCTGGGCATTTCATGTTATAAGGGCTTTTTAACTGGATTGCTCTTCTTAATACTTTTTTTGTTAGTTTTTCCTAAACAGCCTAAAAATTATACCATTGTTTGTGTTCGTGATGGTACCATCATCTATGTCGAGGATTTGGAACATCTTACAAATGTGTTTGCGTATTCTAAACAGCCCAAAAACTGTACCATCATTTGTGTTTGTGATGCTACCGTCATCTATGTCGAGGATTTGGAACCTCTTAAAATAATAATTTTTGGGCTGTTTAGAATATGCAAACAAATTGCACAGGACATAAATATAGATTTGCTATTCATAGTAAATATTTTCGGCGTTTAACCTTGGTGTAATTTTTTAAAATAATATATTGATTTACTTATTCAGTAAATATGGTCGATATACTATAAGATGTCCATCTTTTTATTACACGTTTATGTTGGTGTTGGATCCGTCGTTGATTTCCATCAATAAGCTGCCAGGTATCTGGCGTTGTGTCGTCATTCACGTTCCGGGTCGACGGCTTTAAATGGTGGCGCGAGATTCAATGAGAAATTACTGCTGGTTATCATGCTGCTTGTCGCCTCCGTATCACATTGGTAAGTCATGTATAGAAGAGCTTAGATTTAAGAGTAATGTTGTGGGCTATTGCACTGTGAGTAAGACTATAGGGCAACTTCCCATGGGTTTTACGTCGTTGTTGTCTTTTTTGATTAGTTTTATTTTGCATTCTGGATTATGTTTAAACCATTGGGCTCAGAATTGAGAGGCTTCTGGTAGACATAATGACTGGGTCATTACCCTAGATGATTTCGCTAACTAGTTAAAATTTGGTTATATATTCGGTACCGCTACACTTTACTTTCTGATACGTATGCAGATCCTGTACCGCTGCACTTTACTTGCTGACACGAATGCAGATAATGACTGGGTTACCACCGTAGATGATTTCGCTAACTTGTAAAAATGTTATTGAATATTCGGTACCGCTGCACTTTACTTGCTGATTCGAATGCAGATCCCACACTGCTGCACTTTATTTGCTGATACGAATGCGGATCCCTTTTCCTTTTGACATTAGATTCTTTTTCGGAATAAAGGTGTAGTTTTTTAACCAAGTTTGGATGGATATATATATATATATATTACCTACTGGCGATAGCCAGTAGGTATATATAGTTAGGATTGTTTTCCATAGGGAAATCGCAACATTCTATTGGGAATAACTTTGGCGCCGGTTGAGGAATCTTCCTGAAATTTTCCTTAACTTTGCCTTGTGGCGCTCCGCTCCTTCCCTGAAAGTTTGGGGGGGATTCGTCAAGCGGGGGCCGAGATAAAAGGGGGTCCCAAAACGTGTTTTCCCCATGTTAATTTCCATAGGGCGGTTGGACTCACTTTTAGCCCGAACGGCTGAATGGTTTTCCACCAAACTTGGCAAAATTGTAGGGACTGGTAGCCCGATGTGCCTTTGCTATGTCTCAAGATATGTGCTCCAGTGGTTTTTACGAAAATTGACTTTGAAAAAATATATATTGGGCTACATTGGACTATATATATGTTAGAGCCCAAATGTAGCCCAATGTAGCCCAAAGATGGCCACCAGAGACAAAAAAAACCGAATGTAGCCCAAATATCAGCCAGATGTAGCCCAACTATAGCCCAATGACAGAATGTCCCAGAGTGTTCTAAAGAACAACTAGAGCGCTAACAGTCTTATTTATGACAAAAGTATGGCACACCTGAAGTCATCTTGATTGGAATAAAGCGTTAACACTTAAAACATTTAATTTGCAAAGGAACAAAATGAGGGGGGTCATTTTGCCATAGAAATTATGATTAGTGCTGAATAAAGAAAAATTAGGGCACATTTTGAGTGACTTCTCAAATCCTTTTATATTTCATTAAAAAAATTCTGATATGGAGTCTCCCAAGATGGCCACCAGAGACAAAAGAGCCCAAATGTAGCCCAAATATCAGCCAGATGTAGCCCAACTATAGCCCAATGACCGAATGTCCCAGAGTGTTCTAAAGAACAACTAGATCGCTAACAGTCTTACTTATGACAAAAGTATGGCACACCTGAAGTCATCTTGATTGGAATAAAGTGGTAACACTTAATACATTTAATTTGAAAAGGAACAAAATGAGGGGTTTCATTTTGCCATAGAAATTTTATATATATATATATTCACTGAAAAAACCATAGGTTACACACCAGTTATAGTTAGGAATTAGCATTTAAAAAACCTTTGAAATTCACTGAAAAAACCATAGGTTTCACACCAGTTATAGTTAGCTGGAAATTTTACTCGCATAAAACCATTGAAATTCCCACGTTATAGTTAGTTGGACTCACTATAACTTGCACGTCTGCAATGCACTGCTGATGACGTCACATATTACATCACTCATGCATATATTTAAATATTTAAACATTACTCGCTAATATAAGTATTCACTAAGATACACTTAATAAGCCAGTTAACCAATCAATTTTTTTTTAAAAAACACTGAAAAAACCATAGGTTTCAGGCCTTATATAGTTAGGAATTAGCATTTAAAAAAACCTTTGAAATTCACTGAAAAAAACCATAGGTTTCAGGCCTTATATAGTTAGGATTCAGCATTTAAAAAACCTTTGAAATTCACTGAAAAAACCATAGGTTTCAGGCCTTATATAGTTAGGAATTAGCATTTAAAAAAACCTTTGAAATTCACTGAAAAAACCATAGGTTTCAGGAGTTATATAGTTCGGAATTAGTTTTTAAAAAACCTTTGAAATTCACTAAAAAAAACTATAAGTTTTAGTGGTGTTATAGTTAGCTGGACATTTTACTCATACAAAACCAATGAAATTGCTCCTATATAGTTAGTTGTACTAACTATATTTCGCGCACCCGCAATCCACTGCTGATGATGTCACATATTAGATCATTCATGGCATGGTCAGTGACATCACTGATGACATCTCAAATGACATCACTGATGACATCATCTACGTGACAATCACATACACCTTTTCATACACTATTACAATTTTTCATCACTGTTTGTAAAATACAGAGTATCATATTTAAATCCATTGTCACAGCAATACAAGTATCTAAAAATCCACTCAGTGATTCATAGATGTATACACACATCTAATCACTTACCTATGGACTCACTCATACATGCTGTCAATGAACAATAGAACACTATCAAAAATACTTGTACATCTATATCGACATTAAACAACAGCACACATCCTATTCACATATGAAGTCATCCTACTCACTCATGCAAACAATGGATCATACTTACATATTTACTTAGCAAAACACTTATACAAACACCACTTCTTCTATTCATTTAGATAGTAAGTCATACTTAGTGAATTATAAAATCATTATTACAAGTATACAGTTATCCATACAGTCACTCACACAATCATTGTGTCTTATGTATACTTATTTATATACAACAACTGACACATACACTGCCTTTTATTTTTCTAGTTTGTTGGACCTGTACCTTTGAGAAATATATTTGCTCATCACCACACCCATATAGAGATTCCCTCACCCAAACTCTTAGAACATGTAGTTTTAACTTCATATATCTACTGAATCAACTATTCACACATCTTTGGACAGTCACACACCCCCCACGTTCACACTCCCATACAAATACTCAGTTAACTAATCAATAACTAATATAGACTTTCACATAGCTAGTAACCAACTGTAGAATCAGTTTACACAACAACTGACAAAGTGATACAGATATTCACACAGTTTAGTCACTATCCACTACATTTAGTGAGACATTATAAATTGGTCAAGTAAACAGTCAATTACACTGCTACTAAATCCTCCATCCAAATATTTATTTATATATATCCACTCATTCTTCAATGTAAATTGCTATATATATAATGCATATTTAAATAACGAAGCAAACCACATTCACTGGATGATGTCATCAGTGATGTCATCAGTGATGTCATTTGAGATGTCTTCAGTGATGTCACTGACCATGTCATGAATGATCTAATATGTGACATCATCAGCAGTGGATTGCGGGTGCGCGAAATATAGTTAGTACAACTAACTATATAGGAGCAATTTCATTGGTTTTGTATGAGTTAAATGTCCAGCTAACTATAACACCACTAAAACTTATAGTTTTTTGAGTGAATTTCAAAGGTTTTTTAAAAACTAATTCCTAACTATATAACTCCTGAAACCTATGGTTTTTTCAGTGAATATATATATATATATATATATACATATACATATATATGTATGTATATATATATATGTATATGTATATATATATATATATATATATATGTATATATATATATATATATATATATATATATATATATATATATATATATATATATATATATATACATTATTTCCCTCTGGTGGGTTCCACATAGAGGGCTGTAAATATAATTTGAAATACTGGACTATGTGGAACCCACCAGAGGGAAATAATGTTTTTCAAACACACTACAACAACCAGCATGCTATGTGGAGATTGCTCCCCTGTGAGGCCCACTGAGGGGCAGGTACTTAATTAGCATGCAACCTCGAGTGTGCTTTTGAAGTGTCTGCAGAAAACCTGAGATGCCTTCGAAAGAGGAGCAGGGAGGCTCCGAAACCGGTCAGGCCGTAAAAATAAATCAGGAACACAAAGCCGGTTTTCCTTCCATTAAAGAATTCAGTTGAATTTGCTGCTGTTGAGTGCGTCCTTGGCCTCTTGAATAAACTTTTGGAAATATATCTATATATATATATATATATATTTATTATAGTGCGTTACCCTAAAATAGCTATATATGCAAACATTTATTCCACTTACTATTATCGCGTTATTTGCAGCACTTTGCCTTCCATTGGTGAGCCCGTAAAGGATATACAATTGGGGAACCAGTTCCATTTTTTGTTTTTTGAATAGATACGTCAGGTTTTCTCTTTTTTATATTTTAGATTATTACAATGTAAACCATCTGCACTTTGTATTGGGATTTACATTGCGTACCACCTGCTTCAGCACCTGTACTTTGGAAGCACTATTCGTACCTCTTTTTAATTAAAGGTGAGCAGACATCGGGTTATATCTTTGTAATAAGGCCACGGACGGCATACATGCGCAAAAGTGTCCCATTTGTTTTATATCTGTGACACTATTTGGTCCCAAGACTTGATCTTAGAATACTTAACCTGTGGCCATAGAGATAAGGTGAAGTTATTTAATGGTTATTCTTTTGGTTATCTCTTCTTTTGTTACTACATTCATATCTTGATGTGCCACTTATGCACACAATTTGAATATTATACCTATGCCAACATTGGGTTAATCTAGACTCTGTATATCAGTTCTTCTATTATTTTCCAATTCAAAAGACTCTTAGGTGAGACTCTTAGGTGAGATTCCTTTCAGAACTATACTCAAAATTGGATAATTTTGAATTCACAATGTGTTTCGGTTAGTTTCTGGATATTCTCAATTTCTTCCTTTTTGTATTTAAATATACCACTCTCTCTCTATTCATATTATACTTTATTCTTCTTTGTCTTTTTCGTCTTTTTTCCTCTTTTTATATACATATTCTTTTTGATTTCTTCCTTTTTCTTTTGATTTTTGTTTTCAGATTTTAAATTTAAAAAAACTTTATAACTGATTCCCACCGATAACAAATTCTTTACATAATTTGTTTTATCATATCGGTTAGAAATAAGTCTATATACACAATGGTGTTTTATAGTAATTTGTGATATCTACAGTAATTACATATATTTGTGATAGATGATCTTGTTCTTTGTATTTATTTAAGTGATGCGGGTTGTCTAAATTATGTATATAGGTATGTATTTTTTATATATATGTATTTTGTATATGTTCAGTCGTGTTATGTCCATGTGTTATGTAATTGGTTTTATACAATTGGTTTCAGCCCTTTAGAAGTTCCAGTGGCAATAAGGAACGAAACTCGTTGGCGGCTTGCCGTTTCTTATTGGTTTCATGAATAAAGAAGAATTTTGGAATATATTTGTTTATCTGGATTTACTTCTATTGAGTGCACCTTCCTTGTTCGTAAATATCAGTTTTATGTTCAAAACAAGAATTAGGCAAAAGCTGATAATCATCGTCTAAGCAGGATTATACCAAAAAACCTCTAATAGTGGCTTTTCATTTGCTATATCTAGTACTTCATTCTGCATCAAGGGTGCAGTATAGACTGGCTCTTGGTAACGGTGGATTTTTTCCCCAGACTTTACCTCGAATCGTGTGTTAGAGCCTTTAATATGGCAGTAACAGACAATGAATGAAAGTGAACTATTACATGATGAGACAATTTTATAATATATGCTCCAATGTAATCTGCCTAGAAGCCATGATCTATGGAACTGGTAGAGGTTCTTGTGTCATGATCTGATCTACATCTAACAGTGAAGTAGACTATAGGGGATGGCTAACAATCAAATTAATCAATTCATTTCTGATCTGCAGGCCTTCATTAAATGGAGTGCTGAACAGGGGCATGGCTTGGCCGACAAACGAAATTCCTCCTAGATATGTCACTCCTCCACCCAAAGTGACATAAGGCCTTGGAAATATTGTTGTGGCATTGTTAATCACAGAAAAAGACAAGAGATGTGCCTAGAAGGCACGGGGAAACCTGCGTCAGATGACAAAATGCAGAAAAAATTGGCGCTTTTAATGAGACACAGCCTGTGCTGGCTTGGGGCTGAGAAGGCAGAGACAGCAGCTGCGGCACTGGAGGCTCCGAGACTCTGAGCGCAGAAAAGAGACATCGCTGGTGAGGCACAGTAGTCCCAGATTACAGCTAGCCTTGAGGGCAGAGGTGCAAAGCGGCTACACAGGAGAAAAGTAGTGAGAGGCAGAAGCAGACCCGGGCAGACCTTTGATCTTCATGTCGGGAGACACACTGACGGGGGCACCGACTGGGCCTCATGGAGCTGAGAATGCTGTACTGCAGAATCAGGCCTATGACAGCTGCAGGAGACAGACAGCATGGATGAGGCCGGAGTGGTGAAGCGAATGGAGAAAGACACAAAAAAGTTCCTGCATGACTGGACACAAGGTTAAGCCCATACCTGCATGTATTACCGCTGCACCCTCCCCTGAGTGGAGAGAGGGGTAAGCATCAAGTGCATGTGGCAGAGAGTGGGCCCTTCACGCCTCTAATCTGAGACTGGACACAGTGGGCCCTGGGACTGCATATGCCCACCGAATGATAAAAGGGGTGGCGGGTTTGTGAACAGACATTCAATACAAAACTGATGACAGAATGTGTCGGGGAACCGCTACCACAGCCTGACGATACTAGAACAGCCCTGATACGGATAGAGTAACATGGGGGAGCTGGCATCTCTACACCATTGTGAGATGAGCCCTTTGGAAGACAAGGAGCACAAAAAACATCTGTGGTTGGGGGAATTAACTCCCACCCTGAGTGGTGTACGACACTGTGCATGACATTGCAAGTTTCGACCTGTAGGTAAAAGGTTCTGCTGTCCCTTCGCTGCAACTGGGAAAAATACTGACCCCAAACACCAACGCACACCAGCAAAATGCCAGACCAAGACCAGGATCAGAGAGCAGTAAGCATGGGAGGTTCATGAGAGATAGACAACAACACAGAAATGCAGTCACTCCTCATAAGCGTGCAACAGAGTCTCCTCTTTATAGTTCAAAACATGGATGCACTGACACACGTATGGATAAGAAAGACACTGGTGTGAAGGAAGTTTAGCAGAGGGTATCAAACGCTGAAGTCAGCCAGGGCAGAGACAAAAAAAATAGCTGAACATGGAAAGAGTGCTCTATCTCTAATCAAAATCAAGAATGAAGACCTCAATGGTAGATCTCAAAGGAATAATATCCGAATTCTGGGAGTACCGGAAACAATGAATACTAGCAAAATAGAATCATGGAATCGTGGAGGAAATGCTGACTGAAGTGTTTGGCACAGAGAGTTTTTTTGCACTAGTCATCGTGAAGAGAGCACACCAATCACTAGCGAGGCTGCTGAACTTTCATGCTTGAGAAGAGTACTACAGCTCGCCAGTGAAAAAAGTGAATTCCAATATAATGGCTGAAAAATTTTGTTGTACTCAGACTTCATCCTGGCAGTACTGAAAGTCTGTAGTGCAGATCGATGAGTTTAGGAATAAATTGTTTTAAGGCTTCTGGTGGGCGGTAAATCAGCAGACCAGAAAAGGTACTGTTGGATGTGAATTCAATCGAAAAAGCCATACTTTCACAGTCGTTAAATGAGGATGGTAGGGATCGACAACTATATGTATCCTTATGGATAATAGCTAGGCCTCCTCCTCTACCGGAGATGCGGTCGGCCCTACATATTTCGTATCCCAAAGGGAGGGACCGAATAATATCTGGCTCATGCCCCGTCTGTAGCCAGGTCTCTGTTAAAAACAGGGCATCTAGTTTATATTCTTCTATCAGTAAGGCTATTTCGGTGCAGTGTTTTGGCAGTGTCCTGCAATTCAGAAGGGCCAAGTTTCGAGATATAATGGGCAGAGGTTCTCGGTCTAAGTGGTCCAGGGGCTTATAATGCTGGTGACAGTAACGACAATAGAGAGGGAGCTTAGCAGGGTTTAAAGTGTGGCAACATTCCAGTTTACTTTCCAGTCTCAGCGCATGTAGCCTCAATGAGTAGTAAGTTATTAGAGTTCCAGAATGGGAACCAGGAGTTGTGGCCCCTGGTCCCGGCTGGGCGCGGACAGGCGCAGACGGGCTTGCCTTTGGCGCGCCCACTGCGCGCGTCCGCTGCACGTTGCTGTCATTTTCCCAGAGGTAGGTCAGGACGCTTGATGAACTGGAGCATCAATCTCCCAAGATGGCCACCCTTAATGGCCCAACCAGGAAGTGCCTAGCTCTTCAATCTCCCTCCACTCAACAGCACAACAGCTGTGGTGGACCGGGGAGTGAGAGAGCAGGTAAGTAATGGCCACAGTGATTTCAAGATAAAAAATGGATTGCATAGGGTGCATATAAAACAAATACGGCAGTCACAGAATTCAATCAACGTTTTTAGCGCTAGCGCGGCAAGGCTGACAGAGGTCCACCTTCTATTCCAGCGGGTCGGCGCTGCAGCGTGAGTTAAGTAGTCTGGGACGCCTGATGAACTGGAGCGTCAACCTCCCAAGATGGCCGCCCGTAATGGTCCAATCAGGAAGTGCCTAGCTCTTCAATCTCCCTCCACTCAAACAGCACAACAGCTGTGGTGGACCGGGGAGTCAGCGAGCAGGTAAGTAATGGCCACAGTGATTTCAAGATTAAAAATGTAACACGTGGGGTACACTAGAAAGCAAGAGAACAGAATGCCAAGACAAATCTTGTGTATCAAATGCCTGGTAGTTGAAAGACTCTGCTTTTGTCTTACCAGATTTCTATCTCTGAGTGTGTTGTGGGTTACTGCTTCAAACTAGATTTCGGTGCCCTGGCAAGTGACATTTTAGACCTGTTAGCGGTGTCCTGACAAGTGACATTTTGGACCTGTATGCAGTAAGGCAAACAGGACCTACTAAAAAGAAGGTAAGTTAATGGCCTGGGAGCCTTTACTCCATTGGTCAGAGAGGAACTAAGAGTGTCTTAGGGTGTCCCCCACCGACAGGCTGGTGAACCCTTCAGAGCTGGACCCTCATCCAGCCTTCATAGAAACACTGCTGGACTTGTGAAAGGATAATAGGTGGACTGAATCTGCTGAACTTTGCACCTCTGACCTGTGAGAAAAACCTGGGGAGGCTGCACCTCCCCCGCCCACCTTCCCTCCCCCCCTTTACACTTGAATTATCAGGGCAGAAAAATCTCCAGGGATCATAAGCCTCATCTCCTGGGTGGCTCCAGGAACATAAAGACGCTGTACTGGGCATTCCTGTGAAGAATTCTAGCTGCCCAGTGGAAACTGTAACTGGACAGGACTTTGCTGTTGTCCTCTGTCTTACAGCCTGAGGTCCTGGGGACCTTGGAAGAGTACTCCTGCAGTTGTTTGGGCACCAAAATCTGGGAACTTTCCAAATATTTTTTTGTTCCAGAGCTACAAGGGGACCAACTGCAAAAAGTATCTGTGAGAAATCGGGTTGTTGGTAGAGGGGGGTGTAAGCCCGTCTCAAGCAACAGCCACAATCCCTGTCAGGATGGACCACAAAAGTCACTAAATTAACCTGTGCTTAATCCTCTGGTAGCTTGGCAGAAAAACAGTCAGACTTAACTTAAAGGAAATATGTATTTTTGCAGCACACAAACAGTAACAAAGTGAAAACATAACACAAAAAAATCCCACACCAATTTAAAAAATGTTGTAAAATGTAACACGTTATTTGACACTAAAACGTCAAATATCAATAAGTAGAACTAGAGCTATGCAATAGTAAAGATGTCAGGTAGGTATAGCGCCTAAAGAACAAGTTACTTACCATCGGTAACACTATATCTGTAAGAAACATTAGTTAGTTAGATTCCTTACCTTAGAATAACCCCCCGCGTCAGACTGGATCTGGAAACTTTTGCGTAGCAGTACCCTTACACGTCGGTAGGCTTCGTCTGCGGCTCCGCGTCCGTCGTCAGCGTCGTTGGCGCTGGGATGATGTCGTCTGAGTACTTAGACGCCGCCCTCGCGTGCTGACGTCAGTTCTTATACGCAGCTTTTCCGCGCCAGAAACGCAGAGCCATGATAAAAACCGACACTGGTGCCATGAAACTAGGGATCTAACTAACTAATGTTTCTTACAGATATATCGTTACCGAAGGTAAGTAACTTGTTCATCTGAAAGAAACACCTTAGTTAGATTCCTTACCTTAGAATAGATACCCCAGCAATACCAACCCCGGTGGTGGGTCTGCGAACCAAGATCACACAAGAAAGTCTCGGGGAACGGAACGGCCCAAAGAAGCCATCTCTCCGGACTTGGCTGTCTAGGCAGTAGTGTCTTGCAAACGTGTGCAGCGAGGCCCACGTAGCTGCCTGACAGATGTCCTGCAAGGGGACTCCCCGACCCAGGGCAGTAGTAGCCGCTGTGGCCAAAGTGGAATGGGCCCTCAGCCCAACAGGAGGCTCCTTCCTCGCCAAAGAGTAACAAATCTTGATGCACAAGACGACCCACCGAGAGATGGTTTGTTTGTGCACCACCCGACCCTTCTTAGCGCCCACGTAACCAACAAAGAGTTGGTCATCCACCCGGAACTGACGTGTGCGATCCAGATAATATGAGAGCGCACGTTCTGGGTCCAGACGGTGGAGCCTCTCTTCCTCTTTCGAGGGATGCGGAGATGGAAAGAAGGTGGGCAAGGTGATGGTCTGCCCGATGTGGAAGGCTGTGACTACCTTGGGCAGGAAAGAGGGTCGCGTCCGCAATACAACTTTATCCGGATGGTCAGAAAGGAAAGGAGGTTGTGAAGAAAGGGCCTGGAGTTCACTCACTCTCCTGGCAGAGGTGATGGCAACCAGGAATGCAGTCTTAAGAGAGAGAAGACGAAGAGGACAGTTATGAAGCGGCTCAAAAGGAGTGCACATCAGATTAGTCAAAACAAGGTGCAAGTCCCACTGCGGCATCACGAAAGGAACAGGAGGAAACATGTGAGTGATGCCCTTCAAGAAGCTATTTACAACGGGGGACTTGAACAAAGAGGGCTGATCAGGTAGCCTTAAGAAGGCGGAAATGGCAGAGAGGTAGCCCTTAAGAGTGCCCAGAGCAGAGCCCTGCTGAGCAAGAGAAAGAAGAAAGAGAAGAACTTCTGAAAGAGGGGCAGAGAGTGGATCCACAGCCTTTGCTGTGCAGCATGCCACAAATGTGTTCCACCTGCAGGCGTACACCGATTTTGTGGAGGGATGCCTGGCTGCCAGAATGACATCACAGACTTCAGGAAGCAAGTCAAATGGCCTCAACTGTCGCCGCTCAATCTCCACGCATGGAGGTGGAGACTGGACAGGTTCGGGTCAAGGACTGTCCCCTGCTGCTGCGACAGAAGGTCCTCCTGAAGAGGCAGATGAATCGGGGGATCGACTGACATGCTGAGTAGCTCGGGATACCAGTATCTTCGTGCCCAGTCCGGAGCCACAAGGATGACTTGGGCCCGGTCGTGCCTGATCTTCTTCAGCACTCTGGGCAGAAGTGGTATAGGCGGAAAGGCGTACAAAAGACCGCAACTCCACTCGCGACGAAAAGCTTCTCCAAGCGAGTGCCACCTAGGAAATTCCAATGCACAGAACTGATGACATTGCACGTTCTCTTCTGTGGCGAATAGATCTAACCAAGGCTCTCCCCACTGCTGAAAGAGACCTTGTGACATGTCAGAGTTCAGACGCCATTCGTGATCCATCATGCACCGACGGCTGAGTTCGTCCGCCCTGGCGTTCAGGGAACCTGCCAGGTGTTGAACCACCAGGGTCATGCCCTGATGTTCCAGCCACTGCCAGAGGTGCAGAGCCTCCTGACATAGGGTCGCCGACCCCACCCCGCCCTGTTTGTTGGCGTACCACATGGTGGTGGTGTTGTCCATGAACACCTGCACTACACTTCCCCGGACAGAGGGAAGGAATGCCTTCAGTGCAAGCCGGATCGCCCGCAGCTCCAGAAGGTTGATATGGAGCCAGGACTCCGCCGGAGACCAGAGGCCTCTGATCTCCGCCTCTCCCATGTGGCCCCCCCCAGCCCAGGAGGGACGCATCCGTCACAACTACGTGCTCTGTTTGGTGAAGGGAGAGGGATCTGCCGCTGACCCAATCGCAGTCCGTGAGCCACCACTGCAACTGTCTCGCAGTGCCCTCCGAGATCCGGACATGGTCGGACAGGTTGCCCTGATGCTGGGCCCACTGAAACTTCAGGTTCCACTGCAGAGCCTGCCATCAGCCCCAGAAGTTGCAGCGTCAACCTGACCGAGACCCGGGATAAAGGCTGAAAGATCAGAATCAGAGCCTGAATATCCCGAACCCGCTGTTCGGGAGGATAAACCCGAAACTGCGCCGAATCCAGAACCGCTCCGATGAAGAGGAGCCTTTGAGAGGGACACAGGTGTGACTTCGGCACATTGATGGAAAACCACAGCAAGTGCAGGAGGTCGGCTGTAGTCTGGAGGTGGCAGACGACTGTCTTGGGCGAGCCCGCCTTCATCAACCAGTCGTCGAGATAGGGGAATACTGACACTCCTAATCTGCGCAGATGAGCTGCGACCATCGCCATCACTTTCGTGAACACCCGTGGGGTGCTGGTAAGGCCAAAGGGGAGCACGGTGAACTGGAAGTGCTCGTGGACTACCATGAACCGCAGGTAACGCCGGTGGGCCGGTAGGACGGGGATGTGGAAATACGCGTCCTGCAAGTCCAACGCTACCATCCAGTCTCCGGGGTCCAGGGCAGCTAAGACCTGAGCCAGAGTCAGCATCTTGAACTTCTCCTTCCGGAGGAAGCCGTTGACGTTCCGTAGGTCCAAGATAGGTCGTAGGCCCCCTTTGCCCTTCTTGGGAACCAGAAAGTAGTGGGAATAGCAACCACACCTTGCTTCTGGCCCAGGAACCCGCTTGATGGCCCCCTTGGCCAAGAGGTCCGACACTTCCTCTTGCAGAAGTTGCAAGTGATCCCCCGACACGCGGTGGTACTGCGGTGGCATGGCTGGAGGGGTCGCCTCAAAGGGGAGGGAGTAGCCTATTCGGACGATTTGCAGCACCCACCAGTCTGAAGTGATGGTAGTGAAGGAGGTGATGGCGGACCCTGCCCCCCACTGGCGTTAAATGGGCGTGAAAGCTCGAACTAGGAGGGCTTTGAGGCGGATGCTGCTGGGGTGGATGTGGGCTGGGTGCGCCGTTGTCCCCTGGCACCGTCACGGCGGTTACCACGTCCGCCGCCGCGCTGGATTTTAGACTGCACCCCGTGGCTGGCAGGACGTGAAGGGGCACAAAAGGATCGAAAGGCAGACTGCTGCTGACGCTGGCCCGAGAGGCCCAAGGACTTGGCCGTAGCCCTGGAGTCCTTGAAGCGTTCAAGCGCATGATCTGCCTTGCCACCAAAGAGGTGGCTGCCATCAAACGGCATGTCCATGAGGGTGTTCTGGACATTGGCCGAGAAGTTCGCAGACCTCAGCCAGGCGTGGCGGCGAACCGCCACCATCGTTGACATCGCCCTGCTCAGCGAGTCCGTGGTATCCAGCCCACATCGTATAGAATACCGAGCTGCGTTTCGTCACTCCGCGAGGGCTTGAGCGAGCTTTGCCCGGGCCTCCTCCGGACACTCTGGCAGCACGGCCGCAACCGTATCCCACAGAGAGTGGGTATAACGGTCCGAAAGGCAAGCAGTGTTGACTGACCGCAACCCACAACTGAGGGATGAGAACAGTTTCTTACCAAACTGTTCATACCTTTCGGATTCCCGATCTGGGGGTGCAGTTGGAAATGTGGATTGGGAAGTGGAGGCCTGGATAACCAGGCTCTCGGGGGTGGGGTGGGTGGACAGGAAGATAGGGTCGCCCGGAGCTGGGCGGTGGTGCCTGGCGACGTTCCTATCTACAGGGGGGCCTGTAGCGGGCCTGCACCAGGTGCCCAACAGGACGTCCATGAGAGCATCATTAAACGGCAGGAGAGGCTCCGGAGCGCGAGTCTGCGGTTTAAGGACCTCAGTGAGGATGTTATACCTCACAGTAGCGACGGGGAGCGTAAGCACCTAGGCCTTGGCTGCCCGCGTCAGCACCACATTATAAGCAGCCCCCTCCCCCGTAGCCACGGTAGGAGGGGAGACAAAGCCAGTATCAGGGGAGGTATCAACACCACAGGACTCCCCTAGCTCCTCTGTTCAGTCCTGGAAGGACTGACACTCACGTGTCAGAGGGTCCTCAGACCCCTCCCAATCCCCTTCGTCCTCCATCTCCTGAAACTCAGGGTCAAAGGATGGAGCCGGATCAAAGAAGAAATGCTCTTCAGCCGGCGTCGAATGCGGCATTGGTCGACGTCGGTCCGATGCCGGATCGGGACCGAGAGAGGGATCAGGGGCAGCGCTGTGCGGCGACGGCGCCGAGGTCGACGCCAGCGGGGTCGTGAGGTTGACCAGCGGTGACTCGGATCCGGATCCAGCGGAAGCCTGCGGCGTCGGGACCAAAGTCACCGACGGCACCGGGCCGAAGCACCCGACGGCGCCGGGGCCGGAGCGCCCGGCCCGCTTGGACTCCCAGTCAGGGCCACGGGGCCCGGAGGCACCGCGGGACCAGTCGGAGGAGAGAGGGACCTCATGGCCATGAGGAAGGCCTTGATCTCCTCCGGCGTCGTGTTCAGACCAGGGACCGACTGGTATGGAGCTGGCCGCGGTGCCGGCGGCGGCTCCGGCGAAGCCGCCGAGGCGATGTTGCCCGAACCCCCGGCCGCTTCGCGCGAGCATCGGGGGGAGTCAGAAGAGCGATGGCGTCTCTTCGACTTCTTGTGCCTCTTACCTGAGGACTTGGAGCCCGACGAATGGTGTCGACTCGTCGTGCTTCGATGACTGTGGCCCCGCCACCGGTCCCTCGAACCCCTCCTGGACCGGGACCTTGAGCGGGGTGGCGCCGACTGCCGGATCTAGAGGCTCTTACAGGACCGCTCCTACCTAGCCTTCAACTTCAAGGCCCGGCAGTCGGGGCACGACCGGTCGTCGTGGTCGGCCCCAAGGCAATAGAGGCACCGGCGGTGGGGATCGGTAACCAACATCAGTCGGTACAGGGCTTGAACCCGGGCATTCCCTACCGGCACCGAGAGTCGTGAAGACTCGAGAAGAGATCAAAAATGATCAAAAAGTTTAGTCAAAAAGTGACTAAGGTACTGCTTTCTCCGGACCTGCGCTAGCTGGCGCGGAAAAAAGAACTGACGTCAGCGCGCGAGGGCGGCGTCTAAGTACTCCGACGTCATCCCGACACCAACGACGGACGCAGAGCCGCAGATGACGCCTACCGACGCGCAAGGGTACTGCTACGCAAACATTTACGGATCCAGCCTGACGCCGGGGGGTTATTCTAAGGTAAGGAATCTAACTAATGTGTTTCTTTCAGATGGCAGTAAGCACCACACGCAGTTATCTGGTTGTGCGAGATCAGAGGAAAGTCACAAGTTCAGGTTGACCGCAATGAAGCGGGCTGGATTTACAGACCAGGTTAGTCCTGCTGAAAAAGTGTAATTACCTTCTAAAGTTCACAGTGAAGAGTTACGTTCCCAGTGGAGGAGGCCTTGAGGAGCAGGGAGAGTGTCGCCAATGGTCATCGCTGTAGCATGAAGATCCTGTTGGGCATCATGACTGTCGTTGCTGGAGATTCACGTTGGCGGTCAATCCAGGCTGTTGATGCTGTAGCTTGAAGTGCAGATCTCATATTACCGGTTGTCGCTAGCAGTCACTGTAGCGCGAAGAGTCGGGTTCACCGGAGTTTCGTGTTTGGAAGAGGAAGGATCTTGGCAGGAACCAGCCTGTTTGCGATTGTGAAGAGCCCAAAACTTTAGGATTTCTTTTCTTTTAAGAGGAGTTCAACCAATGCCACACCAAGGATCTATGGCCAGGGAGGTACTTCTTAGGGATCTGGAACTCCCTCCAACAGGTCCAGTTGCAGCAAGTCAGCTGGGTAGTTGCAGAGATGCCTCTAGAGCTTGTTATGTCCCTGTAGCTAAGGATAGGAGGTCAGTCAGATGACCCTTAGAGTCACTTCAGTCTGGAATGAAGGGAGCAGGTACTATCTTCCACCTCAGTCTCTCTGAAATGGTGAGGAGCCTTTTCTGTGATATTTTGCACGCCAGCCCTGGGCGTGCAGGAGGGGCCCGTCTCGTTTTGGGCCAGAGCAACAAGGGTGCAGGCTGCAAAGCTTCTTTTTTCTTCAACCAACGTATTGGTCTGCTCCGGCCCCCGCATCCAGGAATAGTGTAGTTTCGCTGCAGGCAGCAGTCCGTGACTGCACCGATGGATAAAGCTCATGGTAGTCAGTCCTCGATCCCACAACATCTTGGAGCCATGCAGTGAGACGTCGAAGGGGGCCAGGGAGAGGAATTTTTTCCGGCACAGACACTGGGACATTGTTTCAAAACTGCACCACACACGCTTGTTCTACGATTCCAGCACTCACTAAGGGTTAAAATAAAGAAACAGAAACGCTTACCTGATTGCCGAAATGGTGCATTCTGGGAACTGTGGTATGCCGATGCAGACTACAGGATGACGTTCTGGTAACCTATCATTTTCGCTGGGCTTCGACCAATGGCAGCGCAATTGATCATTTGAAAGGCGGCGGTGACAGTACACAGTGTAAAGGCATTTGAAAAAGACAAAATGTCGAAACGCGTCATGCCATCTGTCCGTGAATAAAGGTGTTCTTCTTAGTCCCCTGTTGTGTCCCTTCGGTCTCTCTGGAGTGGTGAGGAGCCTTTTCTGTGATATATATATATATAAATCACTGGCTGGAACATTTGCCTTGTCAGGGCAGACGCTGCTCTGCAGGGCACTAACCCCACAGCAAATTGTTTTTGCGTATTAACACCCACTGAAGACGTGCCATACACAATAAAATCAGTTGGCAAGTGGGAGTGCATACTGTACTTTGCTGAGAGGGTCGATGGGTGCGTGCGCATGTTTGGGTATGTGTCAAATTTTCATAGGTCTAAATGTTGACTTCAGATCATTTATACATTTTCTATCAAGGTTAAAATCTATGCCAAAACTATAAAATATGTGAATGTCAATGAAACAATGATGTGTGAAAACGTTGTTAAAAGCACAATGATGTGCTGCAAATTTTCACATATTAGAACGCAAAAGTTAATTGTCCACGCTGCAATATCATGGAGGGTATGCTAAAAGTCAAGAAAAACTAACTATCCTTTCAGAGAGCCCTGAAGACATTCTACTTCTGAATAGCCTTGTCATGCTAAACCATCTAAACCAGGAGTCTCCAACCTTTTCTGTAGTAAGACTTGCTTTTGCTTGAGGAATATCTCCCGACCTACTATAAACTTTTATCACTGAAAAATAGTAATCATGTGTTAACATTTTACAATGGACAACTTAAGCAGGATTATCAGCACCAACTACAAAAGCTTTTCAGGCAACGTTACAAACAGAAACCAGGAAAAAGCCCATCAGTATTAAATGCCTCCACCTAACTAATGAAATATCAGCCAAAGTATCAGGTGTCTGCTAGCACAAAGGATCACAGCATTAGGTCGCTCATTCAATTATCAACTTCAAATGTGTTTTATAACGCGAGTGAAGAGAGATGGCCATGGATGACACAGTATATGTTCTGATGCCGTCATTGGTTTGGCAGCCTGCAACTCTCAGCATCTTGAGGTGAGCAGTCCTGCCTTCTTAAATATGCACAGATCCTCTGAATGAGGTACTGGACACCATTCCAGCTCTGAGTTCTACTTCAAGGGCTCTGGTGAGCTACTAGTAGGTCGTTGGAGACCCCTGATCTAAACGCTGTGAGTTTTCAATTGGTTTAGTGCCTTGCAGAAGCCTCATTCTGCACAGGGTGCTACTGACTTTTGTAACAACCTTAAGAAGAGTGTCATGCTTCGTATCTACACATAAAGTTCCCTTCTAATCACTGCTCCCATTGAACACTTTAAGCATTAAGCAGGAATTTATACGTTTATAAAAATCCAAAAACTATTTACAAGATTTTAATTCTAAGGAAAATTCAAGGCAATAAAATTCCAAATGGTATGTAAAAATATACATTTTCTATTACAGTCTTCTCTGACAGAATAATTAAAGTTAATTTATATTAGTCTTAAATGTATCTTGTCATAATACTAGTCATTGTACTTGTAGCACATTATCATTGAACTTTAAAACAATGTTGTTTGGAATTATAGGTCTGCAATATGTACATTGTCTTTTTAATAAACTCTTAATAGTGAAAATGTAAAACAAGAAAGAACTTTAATAATAAGAAAATCCACATGACAACATTCTCTAAGTATTGTACTGCTTTCATGGCTTCACTGCTTTGTTACTATTATGGAAATGTCTCTTTGTTACAGATGGATACAATTAATTGTGCCTCCAAGCAAACAGGCAAACATTTCAAACCTCTGCATGACATTTCTAGTGATGAACAGATTTCTCACTTTTAGCTTGTTGGCTTTGAATTTGGAGGGAGCCAAACAATGAAAAATACACCATCTGTACACTTTTGGTCAGTCCATTACTTGTGATTGGATAGCTTTCCCGTCTATATTTCTTCCTGCCCGGTAATACTTCAGTCTCATTGTGATTTGAATATATGTTGCCACTACTGATGTTAGATCTTGCACTACAGTGTACATGAGGGACTATTTTCTCTCTCTGCCCCAAGCATCAGCTGGTCGGATTGAACCTCCTTCCATTTTGTGCATGGACCGCTGCAGTATTGGCAGGCAGCCACCTTGGAATGGATTTGCGCAACATATACGAAAATCTATCCATAGATGGCAGCCACGGATGTGCATGCACTCATGTCAACCATCTTTGAGTACATTGTCTTAAAATAGAAGCCATTTTATTCAAAGATGGCTGTCACCCATGGCTGTCACAAATATGCATGCACATCGGCCATTTATAGGAACCACATTGGCAAAGCTAAGAGATTTGTTTCATGAGACCTAATAGCTTTTACAATGCTTGTTCATAAATGTTTTAAGATATATTCTACATTCCTGTGTTGTACATCAAGTGACCAATGTATTTGACAAAAACAAAGATATTTACAAGCAGGGAAAAGAAATCAGTGATAATCTGACAGAAATGCCATTAAGGGCAGATCTATGCTTGAAACCCTATCAGAGCCAACAATGGCTGGACTCCAGAAAATCTGTATCTGTCAACTAGGGCAAAAACTTTCCTAAACTATAAAAATCCACAAGCAACAATACACATTTGTTCCCCACCCTCAATGTATACATTTACTGTTTATATGTGTGTTGAAATCTGTTTTATACCTTGTTCTTCGTCAGTACACATTTCTGGAATTTCATTCTAGAGGAAATAAAAGAAAAAGTTATTTATCTTAACTAGAAACAGGCATAATAAAAGCGGGCACAAGTGCACAACTTGGCTAAAGGCATGATTTGCTTTTCACAGAAAATCAATCCTCTGTTTCCCATAACTTGCTTCTTCCCCATAATATTCCACATTGCCCTGTGGCAGAGGTACTTACCACTCCCAGTACTTCGATTACCTCGAGGAGAGGTATTTATCAACTATATCAGAATTTAAATGGCACTTTCCCCAGTGAATTTCAGCAGGTTTGACCTGCTGAAAATTACCTATAGAAAAATGCAAGGGAATGACTGAGACACTTATAATTTCAATTTGTGCAATAGTAAGAGTTATCATGCACAGCAGGTTTTAAGAGGATATTCATAATCGGGAATAGACTACCACGATGGGTACCAAGTAATATAACAGTTATGAGAATGTGTACTTGTGCAGGGCTGTCAAAAACATACACCAGATATGGAAAAGCAGCAGTTGTTGAAATATTATAATCAATTTGTTCCCAAAAGCTACAAACATTACATGCAGCATAGTACATTAAATGAAGGTAGACACTAGTATCAATTTTAGAAATTACACCATGCACTTGACAGCTTTTTAAAAACATACACCAGACATGGAAAAGCAGCAAGGGTTGGTGAAATATTATAATCAATTTGCTCCCAAAAGCCACAAACACTACATGCAGCATAGTACATTAATTGAAGGTACACACTAGTATCAATTTTAGAAATTACATTTTACACCATGCACTTGACAATGATTTCCAACTTCCTATTTAATTGCTATGATGTAAAGGAAACGTTATTTAATTCATTTTCTTCTTTCCGATAGAAACCAAATAGCTTAAACTCTTGCAAAGGCGAGACCTATTGCATTGCAAATGCGTTCGGTGCCTGTGCTTTAAAATTTCGGCACCTGTGCTTTAAAAAGCGTTAGGAAAGAGTGTGTCCAACAGCAGGCAGGATAAGGCTATTTGAGAAAATAGTGCTCGGAAGCTGTAATTAAAGCCTACCAAGTAGGAGGTTACAAAATAAGACAGGCAGTACTAAGGAGGGACTACTAAGCCTTTTTTACTAATGAACAACCACAATTTACAGCTGACAATAACACAAGTCAATGAAAAATATGGGCTGAGAGTGGGTGGAGCTTCAAGTCTCTACCTGAATACAGCATGCCTAGCAGAGCAGCGCATGCGCTGCCCAGGCTCGACCTGAAAATGATAATTCTGAATGAAATGCATTACCTAGCTGTACAAGTAGCCAAGCCCAACCACTAGATAGCAACACTGCCTAGTCTTATTCACAAAGTCAGCACTTGTCAATTTATTGACATAAAATGGATGAAAAAGCTGTGTCATTCCTGCCCTTATTTTAACTTGCAACCGGCCAACCTGGATCTGTAGGTAAAAAGGCAAAAATACAAGATGGAGTGGAAAATAGGCAAGCCACTTGCTAGCCACGAGATTCAGAAACATGACACTGAGTTGAGCATGACAGACCCCATTTGGTTGCTGTGTCAGTTCGGAAAGTTTATATTGGGTCGGGTATTGGACTTGATATCCAGAAACAGGGGTGTTTATAGGCTGTCCCTGGATCTGAGTTTGTGGAGCATTTCTTGCTCGGATTGGGGAATTTCTCTAAACTGAACGGTTCTGGATTGCAGTTTTTTGACATGCCAGCTAGAATGATCATGATTGCTGCACCTCGCCATGTGATTGGCATCTTCTTTTTGTCCCGCATGGTCCTCAAGGAGCAGATGTGAAGAACACTTGGGTCTCCAATACGACGACTGGTTCATTGTTGGACTACGAGTTTTTGCACACTGAGTAGATATTAGCTGGAAATGAACAGTGCCATTTGATACTTTCTTTTGGTAAGCATTAAGTGAGAACGACTGTGTGGAAGGAACAGGCAGACCTCCCTGTTTGTCGTGTGTGTTTTGTTTCTATTTTTTTCACTCCCTCTCTCCCTGTGTCTTTTTCCCTTCCGTTTTACCCATTGTCTTATGCCACTATGATAATGAATTTTCTGTGTATGTTCTTGAAATGAAGTTACACAATGCCGGTATGGCTTTGATAGTACGGTGCAGTAGCCATGAGGTACCATAAATATTTCTGTAATTTGATGTTGTGTGAAGTAGGTATTCATTTTGTTTTTAAGAAAAGATTTGTGTAGGTTGTGTTTTATTCTATGACGAGTGTTCTCTTGCGCTGTTATGATGTTTTTGTACCTTGTCATTGACAGTTGTGGGTTTATCTTGTATCCGTGATTTTGTAAATGATCAGTTATTTAGCATTGTATGCCCTTGTGCGATGTCTTCCCTTTTGTTGTCTTGCTCTGCGTATGTAGCGTCTGTATTTGTTAGTCACATTTGTTTTTTCATTGTTTGTGTTTCAGTCCTGAGTAAGCTCCCTATGTGGGGGCGAAACGCGTTGGCTAATGATTTGAATTAAATGTGTTTTTAAGACGACTAATATGAAATAAAGAAGTGACTTTTTCAAATATTTCTGGTTTGCTGGACTTTTTGAGCTGCACACCCCCACTTAATATTTTAACCTTGGGTCCCAAAAAGCATCTAACCTTTCAGTGAAAAAAGTTTTACATCTAAGTCTGGGAGGCAAGGGTGTTTATCTCAGCACATCTTGTAAGATGCCTCATTTGGCAGTCAATTCACTAATTAGCAATTGCTAGTGCACAAGGGAGGCTAACTAATAGAACTGTTCCCACGGAAATTGTAACGGTGTGGCTTTTTGATTAGCTGCCTATCTGTCCCGTTGAACGGCGATTTCCAGTGCTAACTTTTAGCAACATTTGAAATTCTGGGATTTGTAGTCTTGCCAACTATAGACCTACAAATGACTTTGGGATAAAAAGCCAGGGCTGAATACAGGTGTTGCTGAAGACATGGGACCAGCCTACAACTATTCATTTACTGAGGTCTTCATCATTTTATAAATGTAGTTGATGGTAAATATTGCAGACTGCAGAATGGGTGGCCCTCATGGAGAGTCTGGTGGGTGATGATTGAGGCTGACGTCACGGTTTGACATAATTTTTTCACATTTCCCGAGCCTGCCATCACAATTTTAAGCGCGCAATTACTTATTGGCTTTTCGGTCTGTACCAATCCCCATTTTTCTCATCTTATTAAAATGTATCCATATCTTTTTTTGACCGGTGAAAATTGTAAACTAACAAGTATATTCCCACGCATTTAGCTAGTTAATGCACACTCCGGTTTCTGTAGTTTTAGTATGCTAAGTAACCATACACAATAAAACAATGCACTCGCCTAAAAACGACAGCATTGTAGCACTAAGATGTGATGACTGCACTATTATTAATGTTCATTGAGAAACTATACCTCTTTTTTTAACCCCCATGCACTGTTGAGGGGGGTGATCAATTTTCCTGGCGGTCATGAGTGTCACCAGGAATAGACACCCAATAATAGACCTGATTTCAGTATACTTCTGTTTCTGTCCCGGTGGGACTGAGCGCTTTATCGATTGCTTTGGTTTTCAGTCACTGCGAGCGAGGGTCCTGAAAGCAGGGGTCTAAATGAGGCCTCTGTTTAGGTAGAAAGGAGTTTCTGCAGAGGGGCCCAAGCAGGTTGAAGAGGTCAAGCAGCTAGAGGAACCCCAACCACATTGTGTGGGATGAGGTAGTCTGAGGTGGGATGTGTGGATAGAGGGATGGTTAAGAACTTTTGAGAGAGACTACTGGAGCACAGAGGGAGCATCTTGTCGCCCTGCCAGGGAAGGATGACAAGTGAAGCGAAACCACCCGAAACCGAACACTTGCACACACATTCCAGCAGAGTAGCAGGCTCCCAACCCAATGGCCTATATGACCATCTTGTGAAGAGACTGCAGTGTTTCTTTAACAGTTCATCCATTTTTCCAAACTAGTAACCGCATGGAACACGTTACTGTCAAGCGGATGTGAAACCAACGTCTAGAGCGAATACCAAATAAAACTAACCTAGGAATGTAAACAAGGAGGAGGGGCCATCACATGCTGTACAGTGTGATGGGCAAACAAAACGTTGTCTAAGGGAAATCGCCAGGGACAGAACTAAGTAGGCAAAGAAGGGGCATTTACACAAATGCACCAATAATATGCCAGCACTTCTGAATGCCACAGATAGTAAACAATGGCAATCGGTGGGTTTGCCAAACCCCCCATAAATCGATCGAAGCTCAACAGATAGAAATAAAAAAACAAGCATTTGCAATGCAATAGGTCCCACGTTTTTAGAGTTAAAGCTATTGGTATTGTAATGGAAATGTTTTTACTTATGTGATGGGTGGGACGGCACAGAGGTCGGCTAAGCTGAAAAAGCACCGTAATGAGTCGGAAGAAGCAGCAACCTTGGAGGTGTAGTGGGTGTGGGTATGCACTGTTTTGGGAGGGGTTCTACCTAGCCAAAAGTGTGTGATCCTGAGAAAGCAAGTCATCTCTGTCGAACTTAGGCAAAAGCTTAGAAAAAGGTAACTGTTGTTACTAAGCAATATATATATAACCGGAAGTTAACCTTTCCTACAGTAGACAAACAGATAATTGAGGGGGTAGTTTCCAAACATTTCATTCCCAAGTAAAATAACTTAGTAGGAGTTTGCAGCACCCAACCTGTACCTGTGGATATTGGAAGACATAGTGCTGGGAGGGTCCAAAACATGGCATGGTTTGTGATGTAGCTGGAAACCATCCTGGAGGCACAACCTTAGAGCAGGCAGACTACATGAACCCTGTTCAGATCAGCCAAAATTGCAGTTTTATTTACACTTAAAAATCAAAGAAAGATTTAAAACAAGAAAAGAAGAGCTGCATGTCTAAAGAGGATGGGAAGGTGACCCCTCGCTCCCAGCGCTACTCGGAGTGTGACAAGGCTGTCAGGGAGCAAAGCCCGTTGCCAGGCAGTGCCATCTTAAGCCACACAACATTGTCAGTGGCAAACAAATATATGCCTCTGCCAGTATGTCCCCCACTGTGCCACCCATCTGGAGCAGGAGAGCTAGGGTGCAGGACGAAGGCACCGCGGGGCCAAGGGGCGATGGCACATCGGGAAAACGGGCAACGCAGCACAATGTCACATCCTGCTAGCATTGTGTGCCGAGAAGTAGATTAAATAAGCCTTGTTAGCAACCGTATTTTTAATGGCTGTCTGTGCCTAGGTGGGAAGGACTCTTACAGTCTCACAGTCACCTCTGCCATCTGCTCACGCCATGCCATGGCCTGCTAATAAGTACGCCAACCATGTGGTTACCACAAACGGGTAGTGGTGTTGAAGACTAGTAGCTAAGCACCCCCCACCCCCTGGCAACCCTAAAAGAATTGTACACAATACCCATGAAGTCCGCAAAATGGCACAGTGAGTAGACAGCTACCTAGAAGTGTGCCCGCGTTCTGAAGTTCATATGTTTGGCCAGAAGGACAGCAAATGAGTCCTAAAATGTATAACTTTGGGCTGTAGAACTGACTGGTCATCAGTAATGTGCCAAGAGGCAGTTTAGTTAGTTGGCAGCATGCACTATAAAGGACAATGCTACTTACCAGTATACATCTGTTCTTGGCATGTAGAGCTGCAGAGTTACACACTATGCATAGATGGCCACCTAGTGTTGAGCCCGGATGTTTACAGTTTGTTTTTGTCCTAGAAAGTCTGTGGCAGTCACGAGATAGGTGACTCCTCCTTTGGATCATACTGCGCATGGTCATCGGCTCCATCCCCAGATTGTTTTTCGCCATTAGCGAAGTGATGGAGTTTTTAGAAGAAGAGTAGTAATGTCTATGTAATTTTTATCTAATTAAGATAATACTGGAACAGATAAAGGTAGCCGGGGAGGCGGGTGGGCGTGTGTAACTCTGCAGCTCTACATGCCAAGAATATATTCATACTGGTAAGTAGCATTTTCCGTTCGAGGCATATGAGCTGCAGATTACACACTATGCATAGATTGTATAGTAGAACCCACTTTTAGCAGCGACCACCAGTATCTGTTGAGTTTTTAGTACAGCCTGGCCCACAGTGGCTTGTTGTTTAGTTTGCACATCTACACAATAGTGTTTTGTGAATGTGTGCGGTGTAGACCATGAAGCTGCTTTGCATATATCGTCTAGGTGAATGTTCCCTAAAAATGCCATTGAAGCCCCTATTTTCCTTGTAGAATGGGCTTTGGGACCGGTTTCGGATTCATAATCCTCATCAGCCAGGCTATCTTGAATCCAGTGGTAGAGTGAGCAAGGGACCCACGTCTGGGCATACCCTGTCAACTCAGGGCGAACAAAGCGATACCAAAGGGGATGATGGACTGAGTGTTTGAGCAAATCAAACACTCACCCCCAGTCAATTGATCTGGGTTTTAATGCATCATCATTATTTAGCTCACTCCAACACGCCAGTTCAGACATGGCCATATGCAAATCAGTCTGACCCTGTGCCTCATGGGAACAGTCCAGCCCGAACTGCCATGCCAGGTCCTCCCTGGACTGGATACAAGCATCCTTGAACCGGTTTCTGGGTTTTACCCTTCATCAGCCAGGCTAGCTTGAATCCAGTGGCACAGTGAGCAAGGGAACCATATCTGGGCATACTGATCCTACTTAGGGTAAAAAGGACTACGCAAACAAATGATGGACGGAATGCTGAATAAATCATACATTCACCCCCAGTCAAGAGATCTGGGTTAAATCCATTGTTATTTTGCTCACCATGCCACCCTAGTTTAGACCCTATTAGGTCTCAGGGCACCATATGTATATAAAAAACAGAGTTTCACAGTAGACGCGCTCTCAGGGTGCAGTCCACCAAAATCCAAGGTAGTTACTGCAAACTGTTTATTTACATAACATGTTTTGGCTGAGACATCAAGGCTGAAACGCGTTATGTAAATAAACAGTTTGCAGCAACTACCTTGGATTTTGGTGTACTGCACCAGGAGAGCGCATCTTCTGGGAAAATCTGCATTTTGGATTATAGCTGGTATGCTCTACGGGAACACGCGCCACCTCCCACGGGTCCATTGGCTCCGAAAAGAGCAACAGTCTATGGGCTATGTATATATATGTATATATATGTATATGTATGTATATGTATGTATATGTATGTATATATATATATATATATATATATATATATATATATATATATATGTATGTTCGCTCTCTGCTCCAAAAGCGCGGCACTGCTGGTGGGCGGGTGCGGTCCATGCGCGTCGGAGCCTCGCGCTTTACAAATTAACGCTCAATCCCTCCCCGGTCCCGGGTAGGAATAAGGACTGCACACACGGGATCAGTTTTCCAAACAGCAACTTTTACTCGCACAGACGCGTTTCGGAAGCTGTGCTTCCTTCTTCAATGTGGTTACAACGTCCCGCGCTTGTAGGCGCCATTTTATTACCCAAGAGTACACAGATGGAATTCAGGGTCACAAAGAGAGGACTATCGTGCGAGCGCCATGTTGGTAGTACCAAAGAAAATTTACAATGAGTACTAATACGTTATGCACGAATAAAACCCAAATAGCAGGTCTACAATAGAACATGCATATTTAGAAAACAAAGAGAATAATCAATCTCAAATTACGCCGTGAATCGGCAATTATCCTCCCATTGTTTGAATAATGGGCCAGAAACAAAAAATCTTGCCGTGGATCGGCTTTTGGCAACCTTGTTCGGTTGCCAAATATTAGAGTTTCCGTACCCATTATGCAAAGATGTCCCCCTCAAAGGTACTCATTAGTTCTTCATAGGGATAATACTATACATTATCTTCAATGTTACCAAAAAAGTTTTTTTCTTATAAAATCCTCAAATCTACGTACATTTAAGCCTTATGTCCAATTCATGGAAAGAAAACATGAACATAATTATTCATTATACATTTCTACAGTGTTCAAGAAACAGAAACCAATTTGCTGATTTACATAAATTCATGCAGATTAACTGCCCAGATGCACCGCCAGTTCCTCCCCACAATTTAATCCATCCGGATTTTTGGTTTGACTATCTATTATGTGCCGTGACTCCAATCTTCGTAATTTTTGTAATTTATCACCTCCCCTGATGTTATCGGGTATGGCATCCATACAAAAATACTGTAGGAGATTCCGGTCACCATTGTGTTTAATGGAGAAATGTCTGGCGACTGGATATGAGAAGTCCCTATTAGATATGGCCCTCATATGTTCCAGAATACGCAACTTAACTGGATTGATGGTGCTCCCTATGTACTTCAGCCCACAGGGGCATTTCAAACAGTAAACCGCAAAAGGTGTGCTGCATGTTAGAAACTTATTAATCTTCTTTTGCCTATGCTTTGTGATGTCATACGAATAAACCCTTTTACTGTTGGCACATGCCTTGCACCGTCCACAAGGAAAGAATCCTTTGGCATCTTTCAACTGTCCAGTCTTAGGTGGAATCGGTGACAGATGGCTATGTACCAACGTATCTCTTAAAGAGCGCGCCCTTTTAAAGGTAATGAGTGGATTCTCAGGTATGTCCCCTCCTATAATATTATCTAATCTTAGGATATGCCAGTGTTTTTTCAGAATCATTCTGAGTTGATGACTATCCTGCGAATAGGGAGTGATCATCCTGAATTTCTCTTTATCGCTCTTGGGTTTATGTTTTTTACAAAACAAGGTATTCCTTGGAGGTATCCTAACCCTGTCCAGGGTATTCTTAAGAAGTGTTTTATTGTACCCCCTTGCCTCAAATCTCTCAATGCTCTCCTCAGCAGCTAACTCGAAGTCCTCATTTGTAGAGCAATTGCGTTTCAACCGCAAAAGCTCACCATAAGGTATTGACTGAATGAGTTTGCGGGGATGATTACTAGACGCATGAAGCGTACTGTTTCCCGCTGTCGGCTTCCTATATAGGGAAGTTATAACTTTGTTGTTTTTTATTTCAATTTTCAGATCAAGATATATCGCTGCACAAGTGCTGACCTGGCCTGTGAAAATCAAGTTATGCGTGTTATCATTCAGTATCCCGATATACTGCTGTGCTGACTCCACTGAGCCGTTCCATACAATACACAAATCGTCTATATAACGATACCATGTGACGATGTTTTGGGACCATTCTGCATTTTTTGGTGACCACGCCTCCTGCTCCTCCCACCAGCCCACGAATAAATTCGCGTAGCTGGGGGCGAAGCAGGAACCCATGGCCGTACCCGAGAGCTGTCTAAATAAAGCATCCTGAAACAAAAAGATGTTATTGTTTAAACAAAATGCAATTAGCTCCATCAGCATACCATTATGTAGGGCATATTTCAAGGATCTTTTTCCCAAGAAGTAGGCAATCGCCCTCAGTCCTTGTACATGTTCGATGCTCGTATAGAGACTTGTGATGTCAAGCGTTATTATGCAATAACTCAAGTGCCAGTCAATGGATTCAATCTTCTCGATAAAGTCTGTGGTGTCACGAATGTATGATTTCAAGTTCAACACCATTTCAAAGAGAAAGTGATCCAAGAATTTTGAAAGATTTTCCGTAAGGCTGCCCATAGATGAAATAATTGGGCGGCCCGGTGGCTTCTCCATCCTCTTATGTACTTTAGGTAAGTAATAAAAGGTAGGTGTGATTGGATGTAATGTTTTTAAAAAGAGATATTCGTCAGTTTCCAACATTTGTTTGTCGCGCCATTTCTTTAGCAGGTCATATAGCTCATTGACACTGGATTGATATCTTTGTCTGGTGGTTGGTTCATAGCAGGTTTTATCTGACAGTTGGCGCATGGTAGACCTGCTATTTGGGTTTTATTCGTGCATAACGTATTAGTACTCATTGTAAATTTTCTTTGGTACTACCAACATGGCGCTCGCACGATAGTCCTCTCTTTGTGACCCTGAATTCCATCTGTGTACTCTTGGGTAATAAAATGGCGCCTACAAGCGCGGGACGTTGTAACCACATTGAAGAAGGAAGCACAGCTTCCGAAACGCGTCTGTGCGAGTAAAAGTTGCTGTTTGGAAAACTGATCCCGTGTGTGCAGTCCTTATTCCTATCCGGGACCGGGGAGGGATTGAGCGTTAATATATATATGTATGTATATGTATGTATGTATGTATGTATATAAATATATTATATATATTACACATGCAGTTTCCTGCTTCTTTGCCAGTGATCAAGAGCTACGATAGAGCTCGAAACGCGTAGGGCTACATGGGACTGCGAGTGGCCTGCTGCTTACGCTGACGCTTGCGGATTGGTGTGCACAACCCCCATCTGTGTGTGGTGTTCTCTTTGGGGCAACCTGTGACTTTTGTTTACAGCGGCTGGTCCGGCCGCGAGAATGCCCCGCCGCCTTATGTGGCGGACCATGAGTGCTGGGACATCTGAGCGCTGTATTGGACAGAGGGAGCCTCATCCGCTTGGAGACTTGCAGCGGAAGCGGGGCTGATGTCGCGCTCCCACCTGACTTGGGATTGTTATTTTAAGGGAAGCAGAAACCGCATCCACTTGGTTAATGAACACAGGAGTCCTTTCTTGGCAAGATATGGAACTACTACAACCAGCATGCCATGCGCCCATTGGGGCGGGACTCATTACTCTAATAAAAAACAGCTGTTCTTACACATGCAGTTTCCTGCTTCTTTGCCAGTGATCATGAGCTACGATAGAGCTCAAAACGCGTATGGCTACATGGGACTGCGATTGGCCTGCTGCTTACGCTGACGCTTGCGGATTGGTGTGCACAACCCCCCTCTGTGTGTGGTGTTCTCTTTGGGGCAACCTGTGACTTTTGTTTATAGCGGCTGGTCCGGCCACGAGAATGCCCCGCCGCCTTATGTGGCGGACCATGAGTGCTGGGACTTCTGAGGGCTGTATTGGACAGAGGGAGCCTCATCCACTTGGAGACTTGCAGCGGAAGCGGGGCTGATGTCGCGCTCCCACCTGACTTGGGATTGTTATTTTAAGGGAAGCAGAAATCGCATCCACTTGGTTAATGAACACAGGAGTCCTTTCTTGGCAAGATATGGAACTACTACAACCAGCATGCCATGCGCCCATTGGGGCGGGACTCATTACTCTAATAAAAACCAGCTGTTCTTACACATGCAGTTTCCTGCTTCTTTGCCAGTGATCAAGAGCTACGATAGAGCTCGAAACGCGTATGGCTACATGGGACTGCGAGTGGCCTGCTGCTTACGCTGACGCTTGCGGATTGGTGTGCACAACCCCCCTCTGTGTGTGGTGTTCTCTTTGGGGCAACCTGTGACTTTTGTTTATAGCGGCTGGTCCGGCCGCGAGAATGCCCCGCCGCCTTATGTGGCGGACCATGAGTGCTGGACTTCTGAGCGCTGTATTGGACAGAGGGAGCCTCATCCGCTTGGAGACTTGCAGCGGAAGCGGGGCTGATGTCGCGCTCCCACCTGACTTGGGATTGTTATTTTAAGGGAAGCAGAAACCGCATCCACTTGGTTAATGAACACAGGAGTCCTTTCTTGGCAAGATATGGAACTACTACAACCAGCAACCAGCATGCCATGCGCCCATTGGGGCGGGACTCATTACTCTAATAAAAACCAGCTGTTCTTACACATGCAGTTTCCTGCTTCTTTGCCATTGATCAAGAGCTACGATAGAGCTCGAAACGCATATGGCTACATGGGACTGCGAGTGGCCTGCTGCTTACGCTGACGCTTGCGGATTGGTGTGCACAACCCCCCTCTGTGTGTGGTGTTCTCTTTGGGGCAACCTGTGACTTTTGTTTATAGCGGCTGGTCCGGCCGCGAGAATGCCCCGCCGCCTTATGTGGCGGACCATGAGTGCTGGGACTTCTGAGCGCTGTATTGGACAGAGGGAGCCTCATCCGCTTGGAGACTTGCAGCGGAAGCGGGGCTGATGTCGCGCTCCCACCTGACTTGGGATTGTTATTTTAAGGGAAGCAGAAACCGCATCCACTTGGTTAATGAACACAGGAGTCCTTTCTTGGCAAGATATGGAACTACTACAACCAGCATGCCATGCGCCCATTGGGGCGGGACTCATTACTCTAATAAAAAACAGCTGTTCTTACACATGCAGTTTCCTGCTTCTTTGCCAGTGATCAAGAGCTACGATAGAGCTCGAAACGCGTATGGCTACATGGGACTGCGAGTGGCCTGCTGCTTACGCTGACGCTTGCAGATTGGTGTGCACAACCCCCCTCTGTGTGTGGTGTTCTCTTTGGGGCAACCTGTGACTTTTGTTTATAGCGGCTGGTCCGGCCGCGAGAATGCCCCGCCGCCTTATGTGGCGGACCATGAGTGCTGGGACTTCTGAGCGCTGTATTGGACAGAGGGAGCCTCATCCGCTTGGAGACTTTCAGCGGAAGCGGGGCTGATGTCGCGCTCCCACCTGACTTGGGATTGTTATTTTAAGGGAAGCAGAAACCGCATCCACTTGGTTAATGAACACACAAGTCCTTTCTTAGCAAGATATGGAACTACTACAACCAGCATGCCATGCGCCCATTGGGGCGGGACTCATTACTCTAATAAAAACCAGCTGTTCTTACACATGCAGTTTCCTGCTTCTTTGCCAGTGATCAAGAGCTACGATAGAGCTCGAAACGCGTTTGGCTACATGGGACTGCGAGTGGCCTGCTGCTTACGCTGACGCTTGTGGATTGGTGTGCACAACCCCCCTCTGTGTGTGGTGTTCTCTTTGGGGCAACCTGTAACTTTTATATATATATATTTCAATTGTACAAAACCACAGAAATTCGCGCCCCCGCAGTGCACTACTGATGACATCACATATTACATCACTCATGACATGGTTAGTGATGTTAATGATGACATCTCAAATCACATCACTGATGACATCATTCAGTGACTGTTTCTGAAAAGTTTAAGAATGTTATCTATATATACGCCAAGGTGTATTGAAGAATGAGAGGGTGTAAGAGTGTCTGTATAGATGATTCAGTGGGTCCGTGACAGACTGTATAATTGAGTGATTAAACGTGTCTTAGTGAATGTATGTATGGGTGAGTGACTAACTTGTGTGAATGTCTTTATCAGTTTGTTGGTTGCTGTGTAAGTGGCTGCATGTGTTGGTAAGTAGCTACATAAGTGACTATATGGGTTAATGATTGGTTGTCTGAGTACCTGTATGGGTGCCTGAGTGGTGGTATGGGTGGGTGGGCGTGTAGACTCCCTGCATGTATGTGTGAGTGGGTGATTCACTGGGTGAAGGGAGTCATGAGTGGGTCGGCGACGGGCTGTATGGGTGAGTGAGTGTGCATATGGCTGTGTTGGTGTGTGAATATATGTCTCAGTGGTATATGTGTGAGTAACTACACATGTAAGTGCTTGTGTCAGTTATTGTATAAGAGAGTAACTATGTGTTGCACAAGTGACTTACCTTTGGTTAGATTCCCTACCTTAGAATATCCTAGGCGTCTGACTGGATCTGGAGAGTTTTGCGTAGCAGTACCTCTGCGCGTCAGTAGGCGTCGTCTGCGGCTCCGCGTCCGTTGGCGTCATTTGCGCCGGGATGACTCCGTCGGAGCACTTAGACGCCGCCCTCGCGCGCTGACGTCAGTTCTTATACACAGCTTTTCCGCGCCAGAAACGCAGAGCCATAATAAAAACCGACACTGAAACGAGGGCCCTCAAAGAAAAGAACCTTAACTCTAGATATCGGTTCGCAGAAAGGGGAGGATGGGTGGGGCGGTAAGGAATCTAACACTAACTACTGTTTCTTACAGATATATCATTACCGAAGGTAAGTAACTTGTGCATCTGAAAGAAACAGGTTAGTGTTAGATTCCTTACCTTAGAATAGATACCCCAGCAATACAAACCCCGGTGGTGGGTCTGCGAACCGATGATCACACCAGAAAGTCCTGGAGAACAGAACAGCCGAAAAAGGCATCTCTCCGGACTTGGCTGTCCAGGCAGTAGTGTCTAGCGAACGTGTGCAGCGAGGCCCACGTAGCTGCCTGACAGATGTCCTGCAAGGGGACTCCCCGACCCAGGGCAGTAGTAGCCGCCGTAGCCAGTGTGGAATGGGCATGCAGCCCCACAGGAGGCTCCTTTATAGCCAGTGAATAACAAGCCTTTATGCACAAAACGACCCATCGAGAAATGGTTTGTCTGTACACCGCCCGTCCCTTCTTAGCGCCCACGTAACCAACAAAGAGCTGGTCATCCACCGGAACTGGCGAGTGCGGTCCAGATAGAATGAGAGCGCACATTTTGGGTCCAGACGGTGGAGCCTCTCTTCCTCTTTCGAGGGATGCGGAAGCGGAAAGAAGGTGGGTAAGGTGATGGACTGCCTGATGTGGAAGGCTGTGACTACTTTGGGCAGGTAAGAGGGACGTGTTCTCAAGACAACTTTGTCCGGATGGACAGAGAGGAAAGGAGGCTTAGAAGAAAGAGCCTGGAGCTCACTCACTCTCCTGGCAGAGGTGATGGCAACCAGGAATGCAGTCTTAAGAGATAAAGAAGACGGAGAGGACAATTGTGAAGTGACTCAAAGGGAGCGCTCATCAGTTAAGTACGAACAAGGTTCAAGTCCCACTGAGGCATCACGAAAGGAATAGGAGGAAACATGTGAGTGATGCCCTTCAAGTATCTATTCACAACAGGGGACTTGAAAAGAGAGGGCGGATCAGGAAGCCTTAAGAAGGCTGAAATGGCAGAGAGGTAGCCTTTGATAGTGCCCAGAACAGAGTCCTGCTGGGTAAGAGAAAGCAGAAAGAGAACCACCTCCGAAAGGGGGGCAAAGTGGGGATCCACAGCCTTGCTGTGCACCATGCCACAAATTTGTTCCACCTGCAGGCGTATTCCGATTTTGTAGAGGGATGCCTGGCTGCCAGAATCACATCACAGACTTCAGGAGGCAAGTCAAATGGCCTCAACTGTCGCCGCCCAATCTCCATGCATGGAGGTGGAGACTGGACAGGTTCGGGTAGAGGACCGTCCCCTGTTGCTATGACAGAAGGTCCTGCTGAAGAGGCAGACAAATCAGAGGATCGACTGACCTGCTGAGTAGCTCGGGATACCAGTACCTTCGTGCCCAGTCCGGAGCCACAAGGATGACTGGGGCCCAGTCGCGCCTGATCTTCTTCAGCACTCTGGGCAGAAGTGGTATAGGAGGAAAGGCGGACAACAGACCGCAGCTCCACTCGCGAAGAAAAGCGTCTCCGAGTGAGTGCCGCCTTGGAAATTCCAACGCGCAGAACTGATGACATTGCACGTTCTCTTCTGTGGCGAATAGATCTAACCAAGGTTCTCCTCACTGCTGAAAGAGACCTTGCGCCATGTCCGAGTTCAGACGCCATTCGTGATCCATCATGCACCGATGGCTGAGTTCGTCCGCCCTGGCGTCCAGGGTACCTGCCAGGTGTTGAACCACCAGGGAGACACCCTAGTGTTCCAGCCATTGCCAGAGGTTCAGAGCCTACTGTCGAAGGGTCCACGACCCTACCCCGCCCTGTTTGTTGCACTACCACATGGCGGTGGTGTTGTCCGTGAACACCTGCACTACACATCCCCGGACAGAGGGAAGGAAGGCTTTCAGTGCAAGCCGGATTGCCCGCAGCTCCAGAAGGTTGACGTGAAGCCGGGACTCCGCCGGAGACCAGAGGCCTCTGATGTCCGCCTCTCCCATGTGGCCCCCCCAACCCAGGAGGGGTGCATCCGTCACAACTATGTGCTCCGGTTGGGGTACAGAGAGGGATCTGCCACTGACCCAATCGCGGTCCGTGAGCCACCACTGCAACTGTCTCGCAGTGCCCTCCGAGATCAGGACGTGGTCGGACAGGTTGCCCTGATGCTGGGCCCACTAAAACTTCAGGTCCCACTGCAGAGCCCGCATCCGTCACCTGGCATGATGCACCAGGTGGATGCAAGAGGCCATCAGCCCCAGAAGCCGCAGCGATAACCTGACCGAGACTCGGGATAAAGGCTGAAAGATCGGAATCAGAGCCTGAATATCCTGAACCCGCTGTTCGGGAGGATAAACCCGAAACTGCGCCGAATCCAGAACTGCTCCGATGAAGAGGAGCTTCTGAGAGGGACTCAGGTATGACTTTGGCACATTGATGGAGAACCCCAGCAGGTGCAGGAGGTCGACCGTAGTCTGGAGATGGCTGACGACTGTCTGGGGCGAGCCCACCTTCAACAACCAGCCGTTGAGATAGGGGAAGACTGACACCCCTAATCTGCGACCACCGCCATCACTTTCGTGAACACCCGAGGGGCGCTGGTAAGGCCGAAGGGGAGCACGGTAAACTGAAAGTGCTCGTGGCCTACCGTGAACCGCAGGTAACGCCGGTGGGCCGGCAGGACGGGGATATGAAAATATGCGTCCTGCAAGTCCAACGCTACCATCCAGTCTCCGGGCAGCTAAGACCTGAGCCAAAGTCAGCATCTTGAACTTCTCCTTCCGGAGGAAGCCGTTGACATTCCGCAGGACCAAGATAGGGCATAGGCCCCTTTTGCCCTTCTTGGGAACCAGAAAGTAGTGGGAGGAACAACCATACCCTACTTCTGGCCCAGGAACGCGCTTGATGGCCCTCTTGCAGAAGTTGCACGTGATCCCCCGACACGCGGTGGTACTGCGGTGGCATGGCTGGAGGGGTCACCTCGAAGGGGAGGGAGTAGCCCCGTCGGACAATTTGCAGCACCCACCTGTCCGATGTGATGGTGCGCCAGTGGAGGAGGTGATGGCGAACCCTGCCCCCCACCCACTGGCGTCAAATGGGCATGAAAGCTCGGACTAGGAAGGCTTTGAGGCAGATGCTGCGGGGGTGGATGTGGACTGGCCTTGCAGCTGTCCCCTGGTACCGCCACGGTGCTTACCACGTCTGCCGCCACGCTGGATGTTAGTGGGAGGCCCGTGGCTGGCGGGACGTGAGGGGGCGCCCCTTCCTTGGCCACGAAAGGAGCAAAGGGCAGAAGTTTGCTGGCGCTGGCCCGACAGGCCCAAGGACTTGGCCGTAGCCCTGAGTCCTTGAAACGCTCAAGCGCACTGTCTTCCTTGTCTCCAAAGAGGTGATGGCCATCGAACGGCATGTCCATGAGCGTATTCTGGACATCAGCTGAGAAGTTGGCGGACCTCAGCCAGGCGTGGTGGCGAACTGCCACCGTCATGGAAATCGCCCTGCCCAGCGAAAAGAGTACCGTGCTGCATCTCCCTCTTCCGCAAGGGCTTGAGCGAGCTTCACCCGGGCCTCCTTCGGGCAGTCCGGCAGCACGGCCGCAACCGTGTCCCACAGAGAGTGGGTGTAATGGCCCAAAAGGCAAGCGGTGTTGACTGACCGCAACCTCAAACTAAGAGAACAGCTTCTTACCGAACTGGTCATACCTTTTGGATTCCCGATCAGGAGGTGCAGTAGGGAATGCGGACTGGGAATTAGAGGCCTGGATAACCAGGCTCTCGGGAGTGGGGTGGGTGGTCAGGAAGCTAGGGTCGCCCGGAGCCAGGCGGTGACGTCTGGCGACGTGCCTATCTACAGGAGGGCCTGTACCGGGCTTGGACTAGGTGCCCAACAGAATGTCAGTAAGGGCCTCATTAAAAGGCAGTAGAGGCTCCGAAGAGCTTGCCTGCGGTTTAAGGACCTCGGTGAGGATGTTAGTCCTCACGGTCGCGACGGGGAGCTCAAGAGCCAAGGCCTTGGCCGCCCTCGTCAGCACCACACTGTAAGCAGCCCCCTCCTCCGTAGTCACGGTAGGAGGGGAGACAAATCCAGTGCCGGGCGAAGTGTCCAGACCACTGGCCTCCCCTAGCTCATCTGCCCAGTCCTGATACTGCTGGCACTCCTGTGCCAGAGGGTCCTCAGACCCCTCCCAATCCTCTTCGCCCTCCATCTCCTGAAAGTCAGGTGCAAAAGATGGGGCCGGATCATAGAAGAATTGCTCTTCTGCCGGCGTTGAATGCGGAGTCGAGCGACGCCGGTCCGACGGCGCCACCGCGGGACCCCGACGGAGGAGAGAGCGACCTCATGGCCATAAGGAAGGCGCCGATCTCCTCCGGCGTCGCGTTCAGCCCTGGGACCTGCGGGTATGGAGCTGGCTGCGGCGCCTGCGGCGGAGCCACGTGGGCGGTGTCGCCCGAACCCCCGGCCGCATCGCGCGAGCGTCGGGGGAGAGTCAGAAGAGCGATGTTGCCTCTTTGACTTCTTGTGCCTCTTACCTGAGGACTTGGAGCCCGACGAATGGTGACGACTCGCCGAGCTTTGATGACTGTGGCCCCGCGACCGGTCCCTCTACCCCCTCCTGGACCGGGACTGTAAACTGCCGGAGCTCAAGGCGCTTACGGGACCGCTCCCGTTGAGCCTTCGAAGTCAAGGTCTGGCAGTCGGGGCACACCTTGTCGTCGTGGTCGGCCCCAAGGCAATAGAGGCACGGACGGTGGGGGTCAGTAACCAACATCAGTCAGCTACAATCGGCACAGGGCTTGAACCCGGGCATCCCTATTGGCACAGAGAGTTGTAAAGACTCGAAAAATGATCAAAAGAGATCGAAAAAGTTTAGTCAAAAAGTGACTGAGAAGTACTGCTTTTTCCGGATCTGCGCTTGCCGGCGCGGAAAAAAGAAGAACTTGCGTCAGCGCGCGAGGACGGCGTCTAAGTGCTCCGATGACGTCATCCCGGCGCCAACGACTCCGACGACGGACGCGGAGCCGCAGACGAAGCCTACCAACGCACAGAGGTACTGCTACATAAAACTTTCCGGATCCAGTCTGACGCCTGGGGATATTCTAAGGTAAGGAATCTAACACTAACCTGTTTCTTTCAGATAGTATCTGTATGAGTAAGTGAGCTGGTGTGTGTATAACTGTATAGGTGAGTAAATGGCAGTGTGATTGACTCTTTGGGTTACTGCCTGGGTGTGTGAGTAACTCTATGGGTGAGTGACGGTGTGTGTGTCTGTATGGGTGTATGAGTGCATATATCAGTGACTGTATGGGTGGGTGAGTAGATATGCGTGTAGACCTATGAATTAGTGAGTGGGTATGTGCTAACTGGTATTAGTGTGTCTATGATTTCGAGAATGGTAGTCTGTATTTTATCATACCGTAGCCAATAACGTAATACAAAATGATGTGATGAGGGGCCCCTGAGCCTCCGATATTTCAGTTTTCATTGGCCTGATCGGGCATCTTTGAAGATGACGGGCTCTTTGAAGGGATGAGGCCGTCCTGCGCCGCAGGGGTCGCTGGGAATTGTGTTACGCCCACGGAAGTGACACGCTTCAAGTAATTGTAAGTTCTTGATATAAACGCTCCACCCACAAACAGGCCTGGCACCTTTCCTAGTCTTTCTTAACTACTGTACATCATCTAAACTTTCCCGGATACCATATTCCGCTTCGCATCATAACTATTAGAATATCATTACTGCGGTGTAAGATAACCCACAGTGCAGTCACGTGAATGCCAGTCTAGTTTTTAAGGATTTATCATGTGAAAACAGTGTATATCCGGTCTACCCACACATGGCATGATCGGATTGCTGACTTCCTGTGTAAAGCCTATTCTCTGCGTCATGGGTTCATGCAGAGCTGTTGTCCATAATGTCACTGTTCTGAGAGAAGGAAGCTTGCACAGCTACTGCCCACAGGGTCCGTGAAGTGAGGAGGGTAGGGGGAGGAGGGGCCATCACACGCCTTTGAACGCGGTGGATAGCCAACAACAATATTCTCCAAGTGAAATCAGCTCGGCGTCAACTAAGCACCCAGGGGAGGAACTCTGTTAAGCAGTCCACCATCAGGGGGCCAGCATTTGTATTGGCAAAGTAGAGAGCGAGTGGTGGTTGATGGGCTTTGTTAAAGCCCATATTTTAGCTATATAAGGTCTCCCAGTGCAGCGCATGTGCGCTCCCTCTTAGCTCAACCTAAAAACATTTTGCTGTACAAGGAGGTGGCAGACCTTGGAGTGGGTGGGGTCTGGTGCTGAGAACTACCCAGGAGGCACTTTTACTCACTCTGTTGAGGCTAGTGCCGCTGTTCTGGAGATTTCATACCCTTTAGAACAAAGTGTCTGTTAAAGGCCTCATACATTGAGCTGGAAAATCCACATTTTGCAGTGGTTTCCAGCTCTTTTTCCAGGCTTCCATGTGATATTGAATCCTCAAGGGGTAACTGTGTGAAAGGAGCCAATATTGTGTGGCACAGTGTGGGTTGGCAAGTCTGTTATTGTGACCTTGTTTGTTCCTGGTTTTTCATGCTCTGCAGCAACCAAGATGACATGAAATGCCCTAATTATAAGGAGAAGCGGTAGGGCTGTGCATAAACTGCAGGACCAGCATGCAGAAATAATGTTACAGAAGCTTGGAGCCTCCAAAGCCAAAGCAGCATCACAGAGGAGAAAGGGCTAATCAAGTTAGTACCACACTCAGCAAAAAGTACAGGATGAAGGTTGGAGCTCATCAGTGAGGTCTAAATCAAAATACCAACATCAGGTGCTCAGGAAGAGTGTGAGGACAATCCTCCAAAATACAGATCGTTCATGTTTTTTGCCCTGATCTGCGCCTTCAGGCAGCAGTAGGATTGGCGGACACTGGAAGGTCAAAATTACTATTCTAACCTCAGTACTAGAATATATTGGGAAAGAGCAACATTCCCCTAAATATTCCAGCAGGTTTATTTAGTATTCAAACTCTAGAAAATTTTGGGGGAGGTCATAAATTTCCCAATTTTTTTAGGAATGGTTGAAAAGTAGTAATTTTGAATAGCAGAAAGTGCAGTTGTGCGGGCACGGCTCAGGATGAAAAACCAGCATTACCCAAAATACAGAAGGTGCATGAAGTTAATGAAACTCTCGGATCACTGGATGTTGAAAGTAAACGGATCTTGACTTTATGCACAGTGTGATTAGACCTAAACTGAACTAATCAGTTGACTGACCTGAAAACACAGCTGAGTGATAAATTACAAATGATGTCTCGTAAATATTCTAAGGAAGTTCCCAAGAATAAAAGATTTAGACTAATCCACTAAAATCGTCTCATAAAAGCATAATGAGAGACCTGGTTCATGATGAACGATGCTGTCAGGGGTCACTGGGCCCCAACTGCAATTATTGTAATAGTTTACTACTATTGGTGTCCTCTGGACCGAAGTACTATTGGCGCTAAACTGGAATGTCAAAGTTTCCCTTTTTAGCATTTAACTTTTGACAGGCATTGAAGTCCATAGCTGGTTATGTGAAGGAGACACTTGGAATACAATAGAGCACAGTAATAACCCTTAAAACGTAATGTCCAGTTAGTATTTTATTTGAAACTACATACATATACAAAAGACAAAAAAAGTACATAAATAGCAATTAACAAAAAAGAACAAAACGCTCTAGCTCCTTTCAGGCCAGAAATGTGTCTCCAAACAAGCTGAGACAGAGGGACTAGAGGAGAAACCTTATGTTATGTTATGTTAAGGTATTTGTAGAGCAAAGCGCATGGCGGCCCCAGCACTGAGTGAGACGACAGAACAGAGGAGAGATTAACTTTGGGTGAATAGCCATGCCTTCACCAGCCTTCTGAAGGTAACTTGGTCAGGGGTGATGTGGATGTGGATAGGGAGGGAGTTCCAGAGGGCGAGAGACAACAAACTAAAAGAACAGCCGCCAGCTCTGGCCCTTTTATCCAAGGAACTCTGGCCAGGAGAAGATCTGCCAAGCACAGCGTGCGTGTGGGAGCGTAGTAGGAGCATAAATCACTCAAGATTCAGGGGCCGATATCTCCCAAGATTCTGTGGGTGATGCACAGCGTTTTGAAGTGCACTCTCTGTTCAAGGGGGAGCCAGTGAAGGCGACAGAGGAGGCTGGAGATATGACAGTGTTTAGGGAGGGCAAAGATTGTGCGAGCAGCAGCATTCTGAACACGCTGCAGCCTTGTGACAGCGGATTTGTTGGCTCCCAAGAGAAGCACATTGCAGTAATCTAGTCTGGCAAGGACAGAAGATTGGATGATCAGTTGACGAGTCTTGGAGTCAAAGAGACCAAGTATAGGTTTGAGGCCCCGCAACAGTCCAAAACATTTCCCTGCCACTGCTTTGGCATGGGTCTCGAAAGTGAGATCACTGTCCATCATTATGCTGAGGTTTTTCACCACCGGTTTGGGTATCGGGGGAGCTCCGAGAGCAGGAGGCCACCATTTATTGCCCCAAAGACGGAAATCTCTGCCTACCAGAAGGATCTCGGATTTGGACGAATTGAGCTGCAAGTTGTTAGCAGCATTCTACTCCGAGATTGCTGTCAGATCCTGTCTAATTTTCACCATATCCTGGATTTGGTTGTTGGAGAAGACAAACACCAGCTGGGTGTCATCTGCGTATGACACCAGGGTGATACCCCGGGTTTTGGCCAGCAGAGCCAGCGGCCTTACATATACAATGAATAAAGTAGGGCTTAATGATGAACCCTGTGGCACCCCACAACACAGTGGATGAGTGCAGGAGTGAAAGGGAGGGGCCGAAACTTGGAAGGTCCGATCCTCCAGGAAAGATGAGAACCATGAGCGGGCCAAGCCCTTGACACCGATATCCTCCAACCTTAGGAGCAGGATCTCATGGGAGACCAGGACAAACGCTGCAGTTAGATCCAGCAGGATTAATACTGTGGTCTTCAGAAGAGAGAAGATGGTTTTAGTCAGGTTATTGCTTGAGGTTATCAGGTTAGTTAAGTGTGCAGCCCTAGTCTTGCGGACCAATTTATGGTAAGCCTTAATTGCACCTCTGTACTCTGTTTTGGCCAGAGGGTAATAAGATCGCCTCCAGAAACACTAAAACCGTGCAATTTTTCCTGGCTAGGGTCAAGGATTCATTAAATCAACCGTTGGCCTGTGCGTTGTTAGGGAAGTAAGTTTGAGCGGGATGTATGTGTCCAAAGCTTGAGTAATCCACTTCTAAAAGTGTGACAGGGCCTAGTCCATAATGGTGGACCCTCCTGCATGCTGGGTGCTTAAGGCGGCCAGAAAGGCAGCTTGGTCCAGTTTATGCCAGGGGGCTTGAATGAGGGAATGCAGTGAGGCTGTAATTTAGGGCCCGCGAGCGACAGCTGCATCTGGATAAGGAAGTAATCTGTCCAAGGCATAGGGAGGGGTGGCAGCCCCTCCAAAGACTGAAGGTTAGAGAATATGGGATCCAGAAGATGGTCGGCTATGTGCGTGGAACCTGGTACCAGTTGGACTAGCTGGCATGCTGCCATGTCACCCATGAAGGCACGAATATCCGGAGTCTCCTGAAAATCCCCCACAATGTTAAAGTTGGCTGCTTGAAGGGCCAAAGAGGTGATGGCATTAGCAAGGGCTTCTCTAAATGTAGCTGATGGACCGGGAGGGCAGTATATCAGAAGCCCAGTGAGTGTAAAATTGTCTGTCAGGGTGATTTTAAAGAGAGAGCTTTCGCTGTTGGCGATGTCTATGGGGACATATAATAGCGATACCTCCCCCTCTAACTTTGGTTTTATTAATATTACATACCCAGCTGGAAGGGCAAAGGCTGGAATCGCCACCAAGTCATCAAAGAGCCAGGTGTCTGTTAAAAATAAGACCTCAGGGGATTGGTCCTGGAGGAGATGAAACACCTCAGCTTGGCGTTTAGTTAAAGAGCGGCGGTTAAGGATGAGGATAGTGAAGCTCTTGGTGTTAGGGTCGAGGTCTGGCGTACAGAGATGTAGGCTACCTCACCTTGAAGAGCGACCAAAGCTTCACGTGAGTAAACTATTCTTTGGGACGGAGGAGAGGCAGGGTTCCTGGCTACTGGTGGCGTCCTGGCGCTGAAGGGCGCAGACAGGCTTGCCTATGGCGCGCGGTCAGCATTAAATGCCTGGTGGGTACAACCGGCTCCTCCCGGGCGAACACTGATGGGTTAGGAACTGGCCAATCAGCATGCAATGCCTTCTAATAGAGGAAGTGGACGAGCACTACGCGCAGGAGCAAGTCCACGTGATAAAAATAAGCATTAAAGTGCAGAAGGCTAAAACAGGTTATTACAGATGGCTAAAACAAGTTATCACAGGTTAAAAACACATAAGGCACACCAATTCAGAGTTAATTCTTACACTCAATGTCACTAGCGTGTCCGCGCAGTGGCCGGCATTTAATGCCTGAGGGCTCAACTGGCTCCTCCCTGGCAAACAGTGATTGGTTAGGAACTTGCCAATCAGCGCACAATGCAGTCTAATAGAGGAAGTGGACGAGCGCTACGTGCAGGAGCAAGTGCATGTGATAAAAATAAGGGTAGTAGTGCAGAAGGCTAAAACAGGTTATTATAGATGGCTAAAACAAGTTATCACAGGTTAAAAACACACAAGGCACAGCAATCGAGAGTTAAGTCGCACACTCAATGTCACCCTTATCATCCTCTGCATCAACTGAATATGGAGAAAGAATGAACTTGAACATCTGCTACATGGCCTCCATGAAGGTAGCAACCTGCTTTGAAGTATATGATGGTGGCCAGGGTAACTCTGGGAGCACAGATTCTAAGTTTGACACTGGATCCAAATCAGACATCAATAATGAAGTAGGATTCTGTGAACGTGCAATCTTTTCCTGGATTGTAAGCACCAGTAGGTTGAGGAAATTTCATTGTACTTTTTTTGTTTCCTCCTCAAGTTGTCCTTGGACTTGCATTTTGACGTCTCCTTCACCATACACCTATCTGAAGATGGCCATCATGGCCGAAACCCACCTCTATACTTGTGTTTTGTATGGTGATTCATGTAACATGTGTGGCATGACTGGAGTCATGTTTGGTTGTGAGGCACCATAAGCAGACGTCGTGAAGGTCAGACATCTGCTTCCGGCATTCATGGCACAGCTTGAAACCTGTTGTCTGTAGAGGCGAAACCCTTGCCACTGCCAAAAGTTTGTTTAAGAATATCAGAATATGGTGAAAAAACAATATTGGTAGGAGTATTGCTACGGATCCACATGTTCATGCATGGAAAAAGAAAAACTGACATAAGTGCACCGGGGAGGCACCTTAAAGCAGCTATGTGTCATGCCCAAAGGTAGGATGGAGGTGCAACAGAGCCTAACCTTGCCACCTATGATTGCACAGGAGCTATTGAAAGAGCTTCTGGATCCAGTCTAGTGCATGACGAGTTTCACAAGGTAAGGAATCTGCAGTTAGTAATATCCATCAGAAAACATGTTTTAATGAATCACATTCATTCTCAATGCCATGCCATAATATATCAATAAATTATAGATGGTTTACTGGCTGACATTGGATCAATGGATCGGCAGTCTTAGTCTGTTCTTCCCGCTGCGAAGAGGACACCATACACATAAGACAGTGGGGAATACACCTATAGTTCTTGGATAAGTTTCCAAGCATGCAGACATATGACACCCTATTTCTGGGTAAGAGACCAATTCAGATTGTTAGGAGAACAGCTGTAAGAGTTTCTTTAATTCTTTCTTCTGAATATGCTAGCTAACCACAGTTTACTCCCTTTTACAACATCCACCGGTGGAAGACTGGATGAGTGTGTCGTGCAGCTCTGCATCGACTTCGTTCAACACTGATAGAAATGGCTCGAATGGCATAGAGGCGTCACCAGAGCATGCTGACATCAGTTTCTTTCTAGACACCGACTGTACCCTCAGAGCCCAAAAAACAATTGTTTGTGCCAGTTTGCAGATCTCTAGTTTGAGACCTTTTTAGATTCGAGTCCATTCCACAGAATGGGGAGGGTGGTGAAATATATGTGGCTTGACAGAATATCTATCAAAAAGAGCATTACTAAAGTTATGTAACTTGTTCGTCTGATTGATACTTCAAATCGCAAACAATTCACTTTTAGAATAGATCGCAAAAAAAAGTACATTCCCTGTGGTAGTCTGTGGAATGACTTGGACAAAAAAGTCCTGCAGGGCTGAATGGCTAAAATGTCCTTCTCGTTGCGCCTGGCTGTCAAGGTAGTACTGATTCATGAACATGTGCATTGAAGCCCATGTCACAGTGTGACAAATATCCAGGGCCGGCACATCATAAGCCAACCAGTGGAAGCAGCATTGGCCTTGGTGGAATGAGCCCTCAGTCTTTTCTAGAGGCTTTGTCTGGGCCAGTGTGTAGCAGACCTTAATTACTATCCACCTGGACAAAGCCATTTTCTGCATTGCCCTACCTTTCTTCACCCCAGAGAACCAGAGAACTCCACATAGAGCTGATCGTCTATCCAATGGTCTTTGGGGCAATCAATGTAAAAACTCAGAGCTCTTTTGGGATGCAAACAATGTAGTCTCTCCTCTTTCAAGGTATGTGGGAGGGCGAAGAAATTTAGAAGAGTGAATGGTCTGTCTGGTGTGAAAAGGAGTCACAACTTTCTGTAGAAGGGCCGGTCTCATCCTCAGCACTAAATTGTCCTGAAAGAAGGTGTAGCAGGGCAGCTGTACTAACAAAGCTTGAAGATCCCTCACAAGACAAACTAGTGGGACCACTATGAGAAAGACCATCTTCAGAGTTAGGAAATAGATAGATAATACTTTATTGCACAATTAATTTAAATCATTACAATCTAATGCTTCTGAGAGTAAGAAACACTAATAAATTAGAATAAACGCATATATATACACATCATTGGCTGAAAACATAGTAAAGGAATGTGATGCTGTAAAATCAAATGCATTTGGAATGACAGAACCAACTAGGGTATTCCTACACAATCTAAAAGACACCCCTCTGAGTCCCAGATATAGTCCCGAATAGGTGGGAGGTTAATTAGTGAGTCTTTATGGTGCAGACAAGATTTATTATGAGATAGTGACATTCGACACATGGGACGGTCTCAGGAAGCGGTTGAAAGGCCAGTAAAGCAACTGCAGCTTTCATGAATTTCACAAAATGAGGCACTAGCTTAGCCGATTCACCTCTCAGGTGCGCTCGGTAAGTCCGGACATTTAGAATGTGCAAGACAAGACGAAGTCAGAACTTTCTTCATGGGAGCAGCTCCTCACAAATACAGAGAACATGGGTAAGTGATTCCTCTCCCTTTGTGCAGAGGCGACATGGTCTGTTAGTGTCATGCAGGTTCCTCCGGCCATACCAAATGGACTCATCCGAAGCACAAGAGTTTTTGCTTGCGTTTTTTAAATGCATTGAGGGGCAGAGAAAAATAGGTTGGCAGGGGACCCTTACTCGTACATCATCGAAGCCAAACCTCTGTGACACAATGTCTTTAGAGCTTGTACATCACTATTAGTCAATATTAGCCTTGCTTGTTTAATCAGCAATTTAGCCACTATGGGTAACTGTAGGCCACTAGTCCAAAGTGCGCTTTCTTCCAGGGCCTCCAAGGCATGATTTAGATATTTGTGCCTGCTTGTTGCAAGAAGACTGATCTGTCCAACCAATTGGTTAATTTATCTCTAAATGTCAGTGCCCCATAGGCGATGGTGGAGAGGAATTTGCATCCTATCACATGTAGGAGGAGGAATAAATCTGCATTCACCATTGATTTTTTTCACTTTGCAAAAAGCACATTCTAATGAGTTTCCTGCCCCATGTTTGGCATTCATGTGTGAAACGGCCTCTGTGGTCCAGCCAAACCCCTAGCATTTGTCCACCTCCTCAATGGCATTCCCCTAAATAAGTCTATGCAAACTGGCAAAAAGGGGAGCGTGGTCTATCATTACCTTTGTTTTCATGACGTTCACTTTTGGGTGACAGGACTTGCAGTAGGCAGTGAGTGCACTGTTATGTTATATTATGTTAAGGGGTATTTATAGAGCGCATGGCTACTCTGTGGAGTGTCCCAGCGCTGAAGAGTCCCCCTTGACAGAGGACAGTGTACGGAGTTATCCTACAAAGTCCCCATTACTGATGGAACAACCAGGTCTTAAGTAGATACCTAAAATTAAGGAGATCTTGTTCTTGTCTGAGAGAGAGAGGCAGACTATTCCACAGTTTTACAGCTACCACCTGGAACAAATTTGCCCCTTCCTAGTCCGAAAGAACTTAGGCACAGACAACAGATGTTGGGTCGATGTCCTCAGAGTCTTGGCTGGGGTAAGGATATAATTTTATTTCTAATGTACTGGGCCCCGCTATTATGGAGCGCCTTGAAGGCCAACACAAGGGCTTTAAAATTAACCCTATTTTTCACTGAGAGTCAATGCAAAGATTTCAAGTGAGTGGTCATGTGAGTCCTAGGTCCGACCAGGAAAATAGCTCTAGGGGCCGCGCCCAGTAGATAATTTGGTGGGCCTAGGTATAACACATTTGCATAATCCAACCTGAATGTGATCAAGGCTTGGACCACTGTTTTCCTGTGGGATAGTGGGAGCAGCGGTAGAAAGTTTCTCATCATTTTTAAAAGCCTATAACACATGCCGGCTACTGATTGAACCTGAGGCTTCATGGATAGGTCCGAGTCAAGTAAGATGCCGAGATTTTTCTCAGTGGTGAACGGGCTAGAAGGGGGAGACTGATCTTGGGGCCACCATTGTCTCCATTCGTCCCCCGGAGTGTGTCCGAAGAAGATCACTTCAGTTTTGGCAGAGTTACATGACAGTTGGTTTTGTCGGAACCAGGCAAACACTTTCGTCTAGCATGAGTTGATTTCATTGTCAATAAACACCTCGTCCTTCTCTCATGTGAACAACAACTGGGTGTCATTGGCATAAGATATGACTTTTGCCCCATGTTGTTCTGCTTGGGGTGCCAGTGGGGCCATATAGATATTAAATAGAGTTGGACTTAGAACAGAGCCCTGTAACACTCCAACATTCAGCGGTGGAATATCTGCTGAGAGGGAGGGGGGACCAGATGGATTGCTGTCGGCCTTCTAGAAAGGAAGAAAACCACATGGGAACCATACCCCCGATGTCGCATTCACGGAGTCTGTGCAGAAGTAACCCGTGGGACACAGTATCAAAAGCCGCCGAGAGGTCCAGCAGTATAAATACAGCATTACCTCCTCTATCTAGGGTAGCCTTGAAAGTCTCAGTAACTTCCAATAAGGCCGTTTCTGTACTATAATTCGCTCTAAACCCGGATTGACTCGGATGCAGAGCGTTAGTAGCCTCAATGAAGTCAGTAATGACCACATTCACATACTTCTCTAGCACCTTGGAGAAGAAGGAAAGTAGTAATATTGGTCTATAGTTGTTAACCACTGCTGGGTCCGCAGAGGGTTTCTTTAACTTTAGAGCCTCTGGATGGCAATAGGCATTTGGTGCGAAAGGACTGTGCCATCCGCATACTGGAGATTGGATTTTGAGACCGACCATTTTAGGCGGGAATGCCCTCACTGGGGCCAAGTGGTATGGGAGGTCAGCTAAGTACAGAATGAATGAGAGTGGTGCCAGTATGCAGCCTTGTTTCAAGTCTTTGTCCAGATTTTGCCCATTGTAGTCCATCAGGTGCTAACTCTTATCTTGAAACAGGTTTCGGATTGAAGAGTGACAATGGGTTTTAATAAAGGTTGAAGGATGCACCAGGTGTAGAGTTTTGCCCAAAGTTTTGGTCTTGATACCATGTCGAATAATGTTTGAAAATCGATTAACCCCGCATAGAGGGCCTTGCCCTCTACTGCCATTCTGGCTGCATTCAAGTGATAGATGCAGATGCGATTGTCTTCAATGTGGCAGTCCTTTTGGAAGCTGGTTTGAGTCAGGGGGATCAGCTTCCTTTTTTGTGCCCAGGCTTGGAGCTCCTGGGTTAATATGCTAGCATAGCACTTACTTTCAGTGTCGAGGAACGCGATCAGTCAATTGGTCCCTGGGCATGACTGTGAGCCTTTCTTATGGACAGGGACCAAAAGTTAGCCCCTCCAAGGCGCCATTACTGAGGCCCATTGGAGCGGGCCCATTTGTATACAGTCGCTGGGATGCCACTTGGACCAGGAGCACCACCTGCACGCATTGACCTGATGACTGATGCTACTTTGGCTGGGCTTACTGAAAGCGTATCTAAGGGGTCGTGCCCAGGTCAGAGGTCAGAGTTAGGAGATGTAGTAGATAGCTATGTAATGGCTCAAAAGGAGTACACTTAAGTAAGGTAAGTACTAAATTAGAGTCCCACTGTGCCATCACAAAAGGTTTACAAGAACACATGTGGACAAAACGTTTGAGGTCAAGAGATGATTTGAATGACATTATTGGTGATCTAGTAAAGGCCTTTATAACTCTAATTCCTTGCATGGCCAAAGATAAAACAAGCAATAATATACCTGAGAGTCTGGCCTGCAACGGGTCCGCATTACGGGTGCCGCACCAAGCCAGTCTCCTCCAAAATGTGCCTTGAATCCAACAGGTTCCCTTGGTGCTGGGCCCACTGAGACTTCTGATCCCAATGCAGAGCCTGCATCTGCGAACTTTATGAGCAGCATGTAGGAGGCCAGTAGGCCAAAAAGCCTCAGAGCATACTCAATGAGACCAAGGACCTAGGCTGAAAGTTTTGGGTCTTAGCCCGAATATCTTGGATTCGCTGATCTGGAGGGAAGGCCCAAAAGCACACTTCATCCAGCCCAGATGAAAGGGACCCTCTGCAAAGGAGGCAGATGTGAACCCATGGATATACCTTTTGACAAGTCTCAATTCTGTCAAAAAGGCCATTTCCACCCTTTAGCGCTTAAAAAAGAGCAGAGCCATTGTATATCTGCTCAGTCTTTCCACACCTGGACTGCAGTATCCTGACCAATTTTGCCTCTTTTCGAGGCATCACTAGGAGTTTCACCTTCAGACAGCATCAAGTTATTTTGGAGTTTCGGATCCGGCAGGCATTGTCCAGGCCCTCAAGGACAGAGAACCTCCCTGTCCCTAGCGCCTCCATTAGCTGCCTCCTAGCCATTTTAGTTTGCCCTTGGCTGTACATAGGAGGCAGGATCAGTCATTTTTTCACAAATGTCAAGCCGTAATGTCAGACAGGTGGTTCCTGCAGATAGTCAAACAAGACAGAGCAGTTTTCAAAGGGCTGTTTGTCCATTTTGCTGCAAGAAGTTCAAGCTCTTTTAGGAGAAAGGTACCATACAGGTAGTCCAAGACAGAGAGGTTGGAACTAGGTGTTACTTCCATTATTTTCTTGTACAAGGGTGGGGGCTTTCATCCTATTTTGGATCTTCAACCTCTCAATGTCTTCATAAAGTTGATAGCAGTGGTCGCAGTGTAGCTTCAGAGGCTCGGAGTGTCAGTCTTTCCCTATCTTTATGACTGGCTATTGAAGGCTGTCTGAACCCAGTCAGTTGTAAACAACCACCAGACAATGGTGAATCTCCTTACATCGCTGGGGTTCATGATAAACTTGCAGAAGTGAAACTTGACTCCTTCGCGTAAGGCATCCTTTCATTTGAGCCACCCTGGAAACTTTGCATTTTGGGTCTTCCTTCCGGATCACTAAGTCCAGGCTAATCAGGCTGTGATTCTGCTACTTCAGCCTTGGTCCTGTGCCTCAAGTGAAGATGGCTCTGAGGCTTTTCTTATTGACTCTGTTTTTGCTAATGGGGAAAGAACTGGTGTTAACCCTGATAGTGGAGGCCTGTACTACCAGGCTCTCAAGAGAAGGGTGCTGCGTGTGGATGGCAGGGTCACATGAAGAGGGTCAGTGATGAGGTGTCTCCTGCTATATACTGGTGGGAAAGTGCAGGCTTATGGCTATGTACCTGTGAACGTGTCGGTCAGGGCACTGTTAAACAATAGCATGGGTTCATATGAGGATTTTACAGTTTTAAAACTTCAGCCACCTGTCTAGTCTAATGACCGTGGTGAATGAAGCAGACTCTTCCATAGAAGGTTGGGCCCTCTGGAGAATGCGGGGGGTCAGGGGTGGGGGGCAGAGAATCACCATTCAAGTGTCGGAGAAGAGTCTAGACCACTGTCTCATGTAGGTCCATACAGAAATTGTCATCATCATACTATGGTGACAATTCATCCCCACCATCACTAAAAGTTGGTTCACTCTGCCCAGAGTCCAATCCAAACAGCTGTTAGAGCACTGGAGAGCAGCTCCCAGGTAAAGACACTGTCTTATCACAGTCAAGAGTGAACGGGGGTGCCGGGCGAGTTGAAACTGTGCCGGAAAGCAACTTTGGCCAAAGTCAATCCAGATTTGGTTCAGATTTTGGATAGAACAATGAGATTGACATTCTCTAACATCAGCAGTGTCAGTCCTAGCATCAATGTGGCAGGAACCAGCAAGGAATTTGGTCACAGGAGTGAAGTTGACTTCAGAATCTGACCTGAACCTGAAGCTGGTTCAGGCGGCACAGATGGAGCAAAGGGTCAACTAGCTGTGGTAATACAACTGGAGGCCTTTGTGGGTCCATGGGGTCAAGAAGGCTCGCCACAGGGAGCCAAAGGGTGTGGAGATGTGGAGCATGGCCTCCTTAAATGCCTCAATCTGTTGGGACATCGCAAATGGACATGGGATTCCAGGGTACATCAGATTCAGCTGCAGAATCAGCTCCTAAGGATGGTACCAGAAACAAGTCCACCGAGCACCTTGACATCCTCGCAACGTCTCAGAGGAATCTTTCTGTGCTCTTGACTTCGAGCTGCCATTAAGCGATTTCCTGCACTGCTGAGAGGCGTATAGCTTGGTTTTGCATTCCCAGATTGCCTTCCGGGGCCTCAGAGCACACTCCTCACAGACTTGGAGTTGTGGCCCGACACCAAACACTAGAGACACAGCTTGTGGGGATTTGCCACAAACATTTGTTTGCAACAGTCCCTACATGGCTTAAAGCCTGTCGTTTTTGGAGGTGAGATCTTCCCTTGCACATTGTAGAGAAATTCAAAGAGAAAAATGCTTGTCAAGAGACAAAAAAGGGAAGGGCTAGCTCTAGTTCGGTTCCCTGTACAATGGAATGCAAAGAAATAGACTGATGACAAGTGTGCTTGGGTAGCACCTATATGAGGTTCCAGCCAAGATAACGATAGGCTGCAGCTGAGAGCCGGTCACATCCCACAGGGGCTTGGAAGAGTTTTTCACTGCTGTGAACTGCTTCAAAAATCCTGTTTTAAACCATTTTATTTTCTTCTAAACTAAGCCTCACATAGCACGTTTAATCACATTTAAACAAGCCTCATTCTTACCTGCTCTCCCGCCGTGGTCCTGCGCGGCTGAGTGCCGAGTGTTTGGAGGGTGTGGCAAAGCAGATCCAAACCTGGTTTTAAAAGAGGAGGGGGTGGATCGGATGAGGCGTTTCACCGAGCAACACCCTACTTAACTGTGCCAGCGGATGCGCCTAGCGGGCGCGCCACTGGCGTGCCGAAGGTGTGCCTAAGGCAAGCCTGTCTGACTCCTTCCGCGCCCGACCGGGCCCAGGGGCCAGGACCCCTGGCTGTGGGTTACCCCATCACGATGTTAAATACACAGCGAATGAGCTAAAGGGACTGATGCCATTCATTATGGAGGCATGTAAACACAACATACACGGAGACAAGGAAGAACTCTCCTGCGGCAACTGAAACAAGGACTTCACCTCAACAATAATGAATACTCTCTCCTGCGGCAATTGCAACAAGGACTTCACCTCAGCAATAATGAATACTCAACAGGGAGAAGGACTGTCCTTCCTCCCTCTGAACTGTAGATCCCTAACTAAACATACAGATGAAATTCACGATGTACTGGAGGAACAAAAAACAGACGCCATGTTTTTGACTGAAACCTGGCTCAATGAGAGCTCTACCCCTGATATCCTAGATGCCTTAGCGGAAGGCTATGGGACAGCAAAACGGGACCGGGTTGGACAAAGGGAGGGGAGGGGAGGGGGAATTGCTATACTCTATAAATTAATGATAAAATGCGACATTAACCCCTTCGACGCTCATGACGAGCTGGGCTCGTCATGAGGTAGCCTCCCAGCACGCTCATGACGAGCCCAGCTCGTCATGAATAATGGGTTTTTGCATATTCCAGCACAGCAGGGGAAAATGTGCCGCCACGATGTGGTTAAAGAATCAGACATTGATTAATGTGAGGGGATCTTTTTCACACTTTCAATAGCAGGTAACAATACAATAGCTGGTTTCCTGATTTACCGGCCTCCAGGGCCAGAAACACAATTCCTAACCAGCTTAGGTGATAAAATCATACACACAGCCATACGTCACAGCAAACTCCTCGTTCTAGGGGACCTAAATATACACTTTGATGAAACTACTAGACCTAAGGCACAAACTATGTGTAAAGACCTCATGATCTTCAACCTTGCCCAAAAAGTTCATGCACCTACACATCAAGCAGGACACATTATAGATCCTATTTTCATTAACATAACTGACATGGAAGTGGAAGCATCTTGGGCAATCTCATGATCCGATCACCACATAATCCTGTTTCAGGTCCCACACACAAACACAAGAGTCAGCTTACCCAAAAAGTCAGTATCCCGTAGGAAGTGGGAGAAATTTAATCCTGACTCGATCACTTAGGCACTACGAAAAATTAGCTGAAGCTGGACAAGGATATTAACCTAGCCAACAGACAAGTGGGATCATGGATAACCGAAGCGCTGAATGAAATAGCGCCCTGGACAACCAAAAATACAAGAAGGGGGAGCATCTCAGCTCCATGGTTCAAGGACACCTTAATGAAGGCCAAACAAAAGTGCAAACAGTTGGAACGCAGGTGCCATAAGACCTACTGCGCAAAGATTAAAGGAGAATATAAACAACAACAAAAAAAATACTAAAGTAAACTCGTTGTGAGTTCTACACTGGGAAAATTGAAATGGCCAAAAACTCCTTAAAAGAGATGTTTGCCATATTAAAATCCCTACAATCAGCAGATAGACTAACAGAGCCCATTCCACATCGGAGGAATACTGCAATAGAATTGTAGACTTCTTTGCAGAAAAAGAGACAAAAATATATGATACTTTCCCTAGAGAAGCGCGCCAGGCCACTAGCTCCAAAGACACTACATCCACAGTGGTCAAAGTTGCAACCATAGAGGAATTTATAATGCCAGAGCCAGATGTAATAAGGAAACTAGCAAACAGAATCAAATCATGTTCACCTAGGGACCCAGCAAAATGTATGGTACCTTTCATATCAGAACGTATCTCCCGCTCCTTCCACTCGGGAGAAGTTCCCTATGAATGGAAGCAAGCTATGGTCCGCCCATTAAAGAAAACAACACACAAGGATTATGAGGTACTAGATAATCTATGCCCTATCTCGCTCCTACCTTTCTTTGCTAAAATCGCAGAAAGAATAGTTAACACTCAGCTTACAAAACACAGCGATAGTAATGACATACTACACTGCTCACAATCAGGTTTCCGTGCCGCACATTCCACTGAACTGCCTTGCTTCTGGCCACAGAAACTCTAAGACAACTGCCGGAGGAAGGACAGACAGCTGCATTGATCCTGTTGGCCTTCTGCGCAGCATTTAATACAGTCTCCCATGTCCTCCTCCTACAGAGATTAGAATATTGTAGTATGAGGGGCATTGCTATGAGTTTGATGAAATCCTTCCTGGCGGAAAGGGGTTTCCAGGTTACACAAGACACATTCACTTCCAAGACATCTCCCCTATTACAAGGGGTGCCCCACATTGTTCAACCTATATATATGTGACCCCTTGCTAATATAGTGGAAGGCCACAAAGTGTCCACTATATCTCACGCTGACGATACTCAGCTTATCGTAACACTATCGCAAAACCCAGAACATAATGCACATCAATGTTCCCAATGTATGGAGGAAGTAACAGCATGGATGGCAGACCACTGCTTAAAACTTAATAGCAGTAAGACAGAAGTGAAGGTAATGGGAAGATCGCCTTCCGTCTGGACATCAGCTTGGTGGCCGGAAGCACTTAGCCAGCTCCAAACCCCTAAAACCGAAGTCAAGAACCTTGGAGTATGGCTTGACCCTAACCTGACATATGAAAATCAAATCTGAAAAATAACAGGCAAAAGTTTCGGAACGCTAAAAACCCTACGCAAAATCATTGACCTACTACCGGTTCAAGCCAGAGAAAGTATAAAACATGCAGTGGTCACCTCTCAGATTGACTACAGCAATGTTCTATACCTAGGTGTAGCACAAAAGGCTGCTGAAGCTGCAATCAGCCCAAAACGCCGCTGCCCAGCTAGTGCTGACTCTACCTAGAAGATCGTCCAACACAAAGACCCTGGCCAAATTGCATTGGTTGCCTGTGAGCAAGAGGATCCTGTTCAAGGGAATGTGGTTCTGCCATTGTATCCTAGCAAATAAAGGCCCAAGTTATCTAGAAGACATGATTACACCCCACACCCCCAATAGAAGCCTAAGATCTGAAGGAAAGTCATTGGTAACAGTATCCACATTTAGGAAGACCAGGCTAGGAGGCTGCTCTTTCAACTACCTGGCAGCAAAACATTGGAATTCATTACCAATGGATTTGAGGAAAGAGCCATGTGAAGTTGCCTTTAGGAAAAGGCGTAAACGTGGTTTTTCTCCCACCTATAAACCAGAATAGACCTTGAAACATGACAGCTAGGGCTCTCCTACCTATCTTGTGTCATTTTTGAGTTTCTGCTCAGTGCGGGGACACACCGTTGGTGTAACCAGGTGCTCTACAAATGCTGATGATGATGACTTCCAGGCTAGAATGGTGTTGGTGCGGAGCAGCATCTACTGGAATGCAAGGACTATGATAAAAACGTCTGGGTCCATTGTGAAGCCTGGGGATGTCCTAAATGTGCGGAACCTGTGGGTAGAAGTATCAATAAGAAATTCTACTTATGGAGAAGGACAAGGTAACTCTGAGCTGATCTCAATACAGTCTGTGTACCTCGAATATCTTTACCCAATTTGGAGAAATAAGATTCAAGCAAACCATTTGTTCTTGGATTTTCTGAAACACTCTGTAATGAGGAGGAAGTCATAGTGTTAATGGAAAGTCCCGTATTTCTGAAAACCTTCTCTATCAATGGTGCAAAGGGACACTGCACTGAGCAGAGCGGGTTGAATTTTGTTTTCATTATCATGGTAGAGACCCACCTCTGGACTCACCCACTTTGCAAAGATCTCTGAGGCATACGGGGTGTAGTTCCAACTTGAGCCTTGCAGAGAGAAGTCTGCTTCATACGTCTACTCACACGTTCTAAGCTCCTACTATTGACAAACCAATGTTATGGTGTATACTGCTGCAGCGCCTTGATACATCAATTCTCTGAATACTTCCTCTGCTGTACATGTAAAACAGGGCAAAGCTTTTGTCAGCCGAAATTGTATAATTAAGTCTATTTTAAAATTAACAGACCCAAAAAAGCAAGAAATTATTTTCAAGGTGAAACGTAATCTTTGTTATTCTTTTCAATTGGAAAAATTAAGAGAAGAGAATAGAAGACTGGAGCATAAATGGTGAAAATACATAAGCACGACATAGATACAGCATTGTAATAAACACTGTATTCTCTGGGGATTCTGGTGACAAAGAGGCATTATTACCCCAGTCACAACTCTATAGCTACAAACAACAGTTTAGGGATTAGAAATTAGAAAGAATTAATTTAAGCCCAAGGCAAGGACCTCCGCACTCCTGTTCCCTTAAGTAGTGTGATCAACACCCTACACTATTCCAGTTGTGGCATTTTCTGTGATACCCTAATGCATTAAGGTTGTTTTAGACTAGCTTTGCTACCATTTATCGAACGCTGCTGAATCAATGACTTGCACGTGAAAAGGTCAACATTGAATGCAGTGGGGGGCGTGGCCAGCAACATGGTTGAGTTAAATGTGCCTCTAACGAGCTCCAGCCAGAGCTCCAGCCAGAGCTACCAAACCAGACTTAAATCTTGCAGTTCACAACTCATGAATCCATCTAAATTCTGCCTGAAGTAGCCCCTATCCTACAGGGCAAGGACTGGCAGCCGAGGGCTTGAATATACCTAGGGCTTTAAGTGGGATGAAAAAACTGGGGTATGGCCGATGTAATTAAGGGCTTGGCTTAAAAACATGTAAGCTAATAAACTGTGTTTAGCACAGTGTGCCCCTCCAACTTGTACTTTTCTGTTTCTGTCACTGCATCTAGATATATGATACAACAAGTAACATCATACCTACAACAAGTCAGGACTATTGGCTTTGTCAATGGTAGTTAGTTCCGTAAGATAAATAAGCAGCAACTATGGCTTGTATATAATATTGAAAAAGCTTCCATTTAAAGCCCTGATGACACTACGACAATGTTGCTGCTCTTGAGTTTCAAAAATATAAGGCAAATCTAGAGAGGACATGACTCTCTTTAAAGGATTTCCCTTCCCCTACAACGCTCACCTGGCAGGACATCATGCCGTAACTGTTCTACTAGCGAGAAGTGAGCAGTGTGACCACACGCACATGGATGTGCCTGCTGTCACTGCAGTCCGTAAAAAAATGGGACAGCATGTGACAGGGCACAAAACAGGGCCTGAACCCGTTTCGAGGCCCGTCTAAAAAACTGAGCTGTGCGGAAAGCAGAAAAGGTGAGCGCCCCCTCTTCTTAAAGCCATGGGTGAGATGGTCCGCCCAGCTAAGAACCATACGGGAGACACTCAAGGCGGCGGTGAACGAGCTCTGGCAAGGCTGGGGGCCAAGAGACTTCGGCCCAGGCCCCAAGAGCCGAAATTAAGACCCCATCAGAGAGCCAATAGACAGTAAACATGAGACACCCACTGGCACTATAGTAACAGGAGACGGTTCCACCTCGCCCCTATGGAGTAAAGCAGGGGATCAAAGGGGAGCCCTGGGATCATTGCCATTTCAGGTCCCCACTACAAAAACAGGTTCTGCAAGACAGCCTCCTGGCCCTTCGACAAAGTGAGTTGGCAAACCGAAGAGGAAACTGCTGTCAGAGAGTACGGGCCACCGAGATCACTGTGAAAGGAAGTAACCATTACCCGCGGCCATACTACATACAGAGAGAGAAGAGAGGGAACGGTACCAACTAGAGGGGCCATAAGTCGGACACTCTGAGACACGCTTAAATGTGGATGAAAAGACCTGAGAGGGCCAGACACAGCCTTAAAGACTTAAATTGAGCCCTGGGGGGAAACCACATACATCTACTATCATAGGCAAAGACAAAGACCCTAAACCCACCCAGACAAGGAAAGATGGACCAGTATATCAGAGTGGTCACCCCGTCTCCTGAAATAATACAACCACCGCTCCAGGACACAGCGACATTACTACAAGCGATTCAGTCGTCCAGGTTTGCGCTGGATGACAGGATAGGAGATGTCCGCTCAGAAATCATACTACTCCGTCGGGATCTGCAGAATCTCTCTGACAGGGTGACTGAATCTTAAACCCACTTTACAGAAGCAGAGGAAGCGATAAAATAACTTCAGAAAGGGGTCTCTGAGCTACATACTGCCGGCAAAGACATCCTTTGGCGCATTGAAGATGCCGAAAACAGGGCACGGCGAAACAATCTACACTTTGTGTTCTTTCAGGAGGGTGTTAAAGAGACGAGTACTCCACACTTTCTGATCTCATGGTTAAAGAAATCATCTCGCCAGATCTCTCCTCTTGCTTTGTGATTGAATGGGCGGACCGGGCACTAAATGCCAAGCCCCACCGGGCGCACCCCTCCCTTGGCCCATCATAGTGAGATTTCTCAACTTTCTGGATAAAGACATGATCTTAAGAGAAGCTAGATGATTAGACGAGATCAGAATATGCTTATGTTCCTGGCAAAATTCAAAGTAATCTTCATAGGCAAGACGTACTTCTTTCAGTCACCAGAAGAGGCGTGGTCCTGGGTGGAGGAAAGGCCAGTCCGGCAACCGCCCGAGAGGACACAAGCAGTGGGGGTGTGACCCACAAAACAGGGACCAGGTCCAAGGGACTGCCGAGTAGAAGGGCGAATGCGGAACATTGAAGGAGATGTATGACATGGGGAACACCTTACATGTTGTGAGGGACCGGAAGACAGACGACGGACCCAGGATCTAAGGGAGTCCGCCAATGAGAAGACACTAAAAACTATGGATGATGACAGCCCGAGAGAGTCCTATATAGAATAGAAGAGCTGAGAGCTATCCTCAGGAGACGAGGCCCAGCACCCACTGGCTATCGAAATAGCGGCCCTGGAACAAGGCCTCAGACACGAGAAGACACAACTAACTCAGTCTGAGGGAACACTTGAACTGCCACAATGCTCCGGCCGTAGAAGTGACAGATACGCAAGCTGCACTCCAGCAATCTCCTAGCTCTGGACTGGTACTCACAATCAGAGTGAAAACAAAGGTGACAGGCCTGAGACTTTTTCTTCTTCACAAACTGGTTTCATGCTGTGAGAGCTTAAACTGATAGTGCAAAGTGTACAATTTGCGGGTGGGCGACAAACCTCTCCTCTTACGCACAAACTAGATCATGATATTTTGATAGATTAAGTGTGGTTAGAAGGTTGGGTGGGGTGGGGGGTTAGTTGGGAAGGGAATGGAATTGTTGTATATAAGATTCAGTTTCGTCGCACATGTCTTGCTAAATGGCTAACTCAGGGACCAGAACAGACTCTAAGAGCAATAATACCCACACCTCTCCTACATCACTACACAGCATCAGGTACATGGCGACCCCCATGGATATTCACCCTCTCACTGTACTGACATATTATTATTATTATTATTATTATGTTTCTTATATAGCGCCTGAATCGACCCCCGAAGGGGTATCTCCGCGCTTGCCTTGGGAACCCGTCCTGGCTTTTTCCCTGTGAGATAGCCCCTACAGGGCATCCCCAAGGTGAAAGCCAGGCATCCCGCCGCAGGGGGGCCCTTGTGGAGATTAAACAAGCTTAATGCCCAGAGTTGCAGAGTGTGAACCCATGATTAGGTCAGGCACCGAAGCGAGAATTATCGAGTCCATGGACATTTGAGCTCAAGACCCTGCCGCGTCGGGAATTGAACCCTGGTCCCGGGTCTGACCTCTGCTTCAGGGTCTGCCTGCTCTAACCAGTGAGCCACACTTCTCACTACATAGAATGTAAACGGCCCCGGGGACAGGATCAAATGGGGACTGGTCTCAAGATATATCAAAAGAATGCACCCAGACATAGTGCTACTCCAAGAGATGCATTTGCATGTAGATGTGGATTCCTTGGTAGAGGAGCCTACATAGTATTGGCACACGCAGGCTACACACCCGGGTCCAGGGGAGAGGCAATACTGATAAAAAAAAGTCACCCTCCCCCCATTAAACTATCGCATATGTGGGCAGATCCACGTGGTACATATGTTAGAGTAGCAGGCACATGGGGCAGATGTAAAATGAATCTTATCAGTGTATACGCCCCGCATAGCATAAAGGCATATGCACTGACCAAAGTGAAAGAGATCCTCCTGGAATCCCCGACTTCCCTTCATGTGATAGGAGGCAACTTTAATGATGTGATGTGCATACTCATAAACCACAGGGGAGGCATGATCAGTCGACTGTGACTACCCCACTGGCGTGATTCACAGACACAATGGAACCGACCGGCATATGGAGACGGCAGAACCCACATTCCAAACAGTATTCATAGTACTCCAGGGCACACAAGGTCTACTCCAGACTAGACTACATCTTTATTCCGATTAGCAAGGCCGAGTACCTCGCCATGGGGCTGTCCGACCATTCCCACTATGGATACAAGTGGGACATAGAAACTGGAGACTCAAAGCCTGGGACCTGCAGAAGAGGGACATCATACGGGGTATCAGGACAGACAAAGATTTTTTAAAGAAAATTACGGTACGGTACAATCCGGGGTAACGCTGTGGGAGGCATATAAAACTAAGTTGAGAGACCGGGCCCAAAACCATCTAGCATGGGGGGAAAAGGAAAGAACATGAAGCCCTGGAGCAATTAGAACACCGAATACTGGCTCTAGAGGAACATGCCATTATACATATGGATCCCCTATTAACCAGACAGTTAGCGGTACTATGACAAGAATATAAAGACTTGATGTGTGAAGCCTCCAAAACTCAGGCCCTGGCTACCCTCCACCGGCTATAGGGAGTAGGAAATAAAGGAGGGACATTCCAAGCCTGGCTCAGTAGCTAGGAAATGGAAACTAAATGGGTAAGATCCATTAGGGACGCACAGCAACTGATCAACTCCAATGGTGCCCAAATAGCAGGGGCCTTTGCTGCATACTATGGTGAGTAATATGTGGCTCGACACGAAATTGAACATTACTTGACAGAAATACCTACCCCGACAATGGACGAAACAAAAGTGATAAACTGGAGTTGGAAGAGGATCTTTCCATTACAGAAGTGAAAGCAGCCATATCTAAACTATGCTCTGGGAGGACCCCAGGACCAAATGGCCTCCCAGCCGAATTCTATAAACGATGCATGGACCTATTGAGCCTCTTTCTATTGAATCTCTTCCAAGATGCATACAGTGAGGGCGTCCTCCCACTGGACCTGCGTGTGGTGGTTCACTGACAGAATATCGACAACTAAAATATCCCTATCCCACAATATAGAGTAATAAAGATAGATGTAAAAAATATCGACATCCTATATTTAAAATGGTAAGTACAAAACTATTGAAAACAATTATCGATGTCATACATATAGTTGTACAAAATATCGTTATTATATATATATATATATATATATATTATATATATATATAAAAATTAAATAAATTAAGAAATGTTAAATATTTTAAAGAATAACAATCAAAAAAATAAATTAGATTTAATATACATTGTAATAAATGTGCCAAATAACCTTAATCTAAAACAAGTTAAACACACACACACATATATATATGTATATTTACTTTAAAACCATTATTAAACTAATAATTTTAATGTATATTATCATTTTAAAATGTGAAAAAATGTGTATATATATATATATATATATATATATATATATATATATATATACACATATATATATATATATATATATACACACACACCACTATTAATAAAAACGTTATATTATAAATTAAAACATTAAACGATTTAAAAATCTCTAAACTTCCATTTCCCACTGCAGTCAGTGCAACAGTAGGGAAAGTGTTGGATAGCGTAGGGGTAAAAATTACTATTCCCACTTCAATGAGTGCAACAGTATGGAAAGTGCTGGATAGCGGAGGGGTAAAAATTACTATTCCCTCTCCAAAAAGTGCAAAAGTAGGGAAAGTGTTGGATAGCGGAGGGGTAAAAAATTACTATTCACACACCAATGTATGCAACAGTAGGGAAAGTGTTGGATAGCGGATGGGTAAACATTTACTATTCACATTCCAGTAAGAGCAACAGTAGGGAAAGTGATGGATAGCAGAGGGATAAAATATATTATTCCCACTCCCGTCAGTGCACCAGTACGGAAAGTGTTAAATAGCGGAGGGGTACAAATTACTGTTCCCACTCCAGTGAGTGCAACAGTAGGGAAAGTGAAGGATAGCGAAGGGATAACATTTACTATTCCCACTCAGTAGGGAAAATGTTGGATAGCGGAGGGATAACATCTACTATTCCCATACCAGTCAGTTCAAAATAAAAAACAAACAAAACATCGACAAAATTGAAATATGTTTTAAAAAAGTAAATAAAATATATATAAATATGTTAAAAATATATTTATTATAAAAAAAAATAAAAAAAATATTACTATGTTAAATACATATCACAAATAACTATAAATAAATAAAATTAAGAAAATACTTTCAAACAAATATTTTTATTTTGAAATTATTAAAACAACTAATAATTATTACATAAATAGAGACTATTTACTTCCTACCCTGTAACACCCACAAAACTCACAACTCACATCAGAAATTAAAAAAATGCATTTGCATAATTAACAATTCATTTTCAACTAAACGAATATTAATTAAAACAAATTAAAACACATAACATTTAATTAACTTTCCAGCCTTTACCCCTATTATCCCCACAACCCACACCTAAAATTGAACTGTAAAAAAATAAAGTACACAATTAAAACAATATTCAATTAAATAACTAATATTATTTAACAACTAATTATAAAGTAAAAAAAACAATGTACTCCCCACTCTTCACCCCTATAACCCCAAAACCCAACACACAAAAAAAATAATTACCCACCAATTAATTAATATTATCAACTAATTATCAATTAATTAAAAATAAATTACTTCTCACCCTTTACCCCTAAAAACCCACAACTCCCCAAACTAAAATTAATTACACAATTTCCATATTTGCCAATTAAATATTAATTAACTCATTATTAATTAATTAAAAATAAATTACTTCCCAACCTTTACCCAAATAAACCCTTACAACCCGCACCTACAATTTATCCCCAAAAATGAAAAACACAACTATTATACAATCTCAATTAAATATTAATAAATAAAAAATATACATTCATTTATAATTAAATTACGTCCCACCGTATTTCCTTATAAACCCACAAAAAAGTGCAAAAAGTCATTAAAATAAAATTAATAACTACTAAAAATGTAACACATTTATTAAAAAAATAAACAATGCTTATACAAAAACTATACATCACATACATTTGAAATATATGCTAAAATACATAATTTAAAAAATCGTTATTGTAAACAACTATATTTTTACAACTATATTATTGACTTCTATATTTTTTTAATTGATATTTCTTACCTTAAAGTCAATATTCATCACCACGATATTCTTGCTGTCAATATTTCTGTGTCACAATATTTTAAACTCGATATTAGTGTATGTCAACATTTCCAACTCAATATTTTGACTGAATACCGCGCTTGGCCACAATTATACCAATACACAAAAAAGGTAAACCAAAAGATAGGTGCGAATCCTATCACCCGATCTCTCTGAACTGCCGGATCAGACATCACCCGTAAATACAGGGATTTAGGGTGATACTTTGGAAGAGAAAATATCTCTACAAGGGGATGAAATTCTCCTATTTGTAACACAACCTGACACCACGATCCCACCCTTTTCCAGACAATAGATATATATGGACAGCACTCTGGATATAAGGTCAACTGGCACAAACCAATAATATATAGCGAGGGCCCAATAATATAATGGACCCAGCTCCAGAAAGGCTTACAAGTGGCAGTAAACGGATTCACTCATCTGTGTATATTTCTCACGACAGATAGTGGACTGTGTTGCCAAGGCAACATTGACTAAATTTAAAGAGGATACCCAGAGATGGAGGAGCCTGCGGCTCACAATAATGGGCCATGCCGCTATGTATCAAATGATCACCTTACCGCAATTCCTCTATGCACTACATAATACCTATCACCCGTTCCCACGATTGATACTCCGAGAAATAGATGATGAACTTCGCTCGCATCTGTGGCAGGGGAAACTACGCACACATTGCAGCTCAACCAATATAATGGAAGGCTAGCATTGTCAGATGTGGAAGCCTACTACTGGGAAGAGCACCCCTATTAATGAATATATACACAACAAACAGGCTGGAACGGGAAACCTTGATGCCACGCACATTCTTCCACTATGTCTATGGAGGGAAGGGATCCAGAAGGCTGCTCCCGGCCACACAGACCATGCTTGAGGCATGGGGGAGAGCATCCAAAACACTGGGGAGGGCCCACAAAATCACAAAGGCAACGCCACTGTGGAAGGAAAAACTGGCTGAGGGAAATGAGTAAACTAAAGGGATTCGGAGAATGGGACACCATAGGAATCTCCACTGTAGCAGACATTATATATAGGCAAGGGCACCCGTAAAACCTTCCCCGCCTTATGTGCTGACTTCACACTTCAAACACCCCAATTCCTCAAATATACCCAGCTAAGACACGCAGGGCTGGCGGCAGGTATAAATGGGGCCAAACTACTTGAATATGCACCACTAGAAGGAAGGCTACGACAAGAACAACTCACACCAAAGGCAGTATCAGTTACATATAAAACTCTGAACAATAACATGCCTGACAACCTAGACAAACTTAGGGGTACATGGGAGGAGGACTTGAGAGAAATGGAAAATGTAGACTGAGAGGCCGCCTTGTTTCATCCTAGGGAGGTGGCGTTTAAGTTGCAACCATGCCTTATCCAAGATAAAATCTTTCACAGGGCCTACTATGATCGTGACAGACTAAATAGGTTTGGGAGGGCTGAAAACCTGAAATGTCTGAGATGTGGACAAGACCCGGGGAACTGCCACCACACAGTATGGGGCTGCCCAGTAATACAGACCTTTGGAACTAGATTGTAGGAGAACTCAGTAAAGTAATGCAGGTGTCCATCCCCCAAGACCCAAAATTTATACTGTTAGGGATCCCTAGCAAAGTGGATTTAGACAGACCACAACTGATACTCAGTACCCTAGGCCTGGTGGTCACGAAAAGAGACATAGCAAGGCACTAGGGCGCCCTGGCCCCGCCAACACTGCACAAATGGAAGGCAGGAATGGACATACATGGCAGCGGAAAGGGTCATATATATGTGTAGAGGCTTCCCGGGAAAGTTTCACAAGATATGGGACAGATGGATGAAATACTATAGGCTCGACCTATTTTACAAAGACACGCAGGCCACCTACAACAGGGAATAGAATAGCTATCCCTACAACACTTGCCCAGGGGGGATAAGATACCCTAAAATGGTTATGAGGATGGGCATCCTTGGCCAAGAGAGAGGTATTACATCTGTTTCGGCACCAAGTTTGTCTTACTGGCCACTCTAGTTGAGTGTCATCATGAATGAGGGCCTTCTAGTTGAACTGTTGCTTTTAGGAACATGCACATAATGTGGCACAGTAGACTACTTCAATTTGGTTGATCAGACTTTCAGCAGCCGGACTTAAAGGCTCACATATTTTGTGGTTCAGTTTGTTTCTTAGCAGCCGAATGCAACTAGCCTCAATCTGCAATTTTTTGATCATTTGTCTAGCCCCTGACCTGCAGAGTTCGACAGGGGTTTGCAATCTCCCCTTTTTGTGTAGAGGTTCATGAAGATTTGGTAAGCGTCTCTGTCACAGGCATTATTCAGAGACTTGAAAATGGGTATGGTTTCCCTTTTGATAAGAAAAGACAATGTTAACCTAGATGCCCTACAAACAACAACCCTACTGTCCTACTGCCATCTCACACAAACATCATGGGGAGGGTCAATGTGCACAGCACATATTCTGAAAAATCCCAATATTCTGGAACAATGGCAGCTGGGCTGTTGCCCAGGATGTGGCACCAAATTGCCGGCCTCCTTACAATAGAAGAAATAAGCTGATAAGGCCCTAACCCTGTCAGACTTCTCAGCTGCATTTCATATTGCTGACCACTCCATATTGATCAACAGGGTGGCCTAGATTGGACTACAGAGTATGGTCTTGTTTTGTTCAAATCCTTTCTATCCAGTAAAGTTGCTATTTATCGTTCTTACACTTACATCCAGGCAGCTATCCAATGTAGGGTGGCTAAGGGACCCTCTTTATCACCTTTATAATCCAACATATATGTGAGCGCTCTTAGAGCGGATTAAATCTTTTGAATTGAACCCACTTTCATGTGTCAATAATACTTAGATCATCATCGGATTAGATCACTATGCCCCCAAATGTGGCTTTATGGTTTGAGATTAAAGGACAAACTGTTAGCAGTGCAGCACTGGATGAATACCAAATTCTAAAAACGTAATTCTGTCAAGAAAGAGCTCTTGCTTCTGGGTAGCAACCTTACTAGATGGGACAAGATATAATGGCTGGTGGATCAGAGCTCACCTCCCTGTGCCAGATGTAAAGCCAAACTATGAGGAGTTACTATCAATTCTGACTCGTCTCTAACAACTCAAGTCAATTATTTAATGTCTGCATGCTTTCTTACCCCAAGGAATATCAGAAGATGTTATCCTGTCTGCAGCAAAACATGCTTCAGCAGTATCAGTATCTAGACTACTGTAACAGTCTGTGGGTCTTCTGGGGTATCTACTTACCAAACCGCAGCTGCAAGGTCCATTAATTTTAGAAACGCGATGCTCCCTTCATTAGCTCCTAGATGAGCACATGCAGCTTAAGATGCTCTACATTGCACGTAGAATCTTCTACGCGCATTAAGATGTTAATTAAAAAATCTTTCTTCCTTCTATGGTGCATTCGCATCCTATGTGAAGCACACAATTTCTTGTTCAATTTGCCACACATGAGGAAAGCATGCTTTGGCAGATGCTCCTTTCAATATCTGGTACCTAATCTCTAGAGGCCTCTCCTCATCAGGATTAGGGTGTCTGATAATAAACTATCCATCAGATGTGCCTTGAAAACAATTTTATTCAAGTATTCCCTATATTTTGTTGTTTTTCCTTTTGTTTCCCTATCTATTGCAGTGCCAGGAAACCTTTTTGTATTTGATATGATGTAAAAATAATGAAATTTGAAACTGGAGGAGCTTGTTCACAAAGATCATCTTTCATCAAATATGTTCCCTACAACAAATGAAGCCTTCATACAGTTAGACCCTATGTGGACGTTGTAAATCCAGAAACAACAAAACCTCCAAAAACATAAGTCAGGAAATGACTTTATTATATCTCACTATCAGCTTGTATGGCCCATGCAAATAGTTATAAACTGAGAAAACTGTGTGCTAATATTGTGACTCTTAAAACTCACATTGGATGACCTACGTTCTGTTTATCTCATACTTCAATATCTTAAAATAGGAGATTTCTGCCTAGCCACACAAGTGAAAGGCCTTCCAAAATCTTAGGCACAGAACTGTACTCCCTAACCTCACTAACAGAAACTAAACCAATCCTGAAGCAAGCTTCTTTCTAACGTCAATGAAAATACAATAACAGAAGTTTATCATCAAAAATAATTAGCAGGGAAGTACTACTTTCATATACTTACATTCTGCAGTGTGCCCAGATTCTCAATTGTATATACACTTTTCTCTTCTTGCATGTCATTTATGTTTGAAGGAGGATGGTTGACATCAGCGAAACAGTGTGAATCAGAAACATTGATTGACATGTCAAACTACATAGAGAAAAAAAAGCATCACTTTTTGTGGCACTATTTTATGGGAAAGTAATGAAAATACATGCCTTATTCAAACATGATTTATAATAGAGACTCATTATAAAGAAGGTGCAAAGAAATATCATAACGAGTAGGTAGCATACCTCTTCCATAGTTTCCTCAACATTTACTGGGACAGGGTTTGGAGATCTGAGACCTTTAGGTACAAACACAGGGGCTCGGTTAATCTCTTCTGGTGGCAGCACATCATTTGCATCATCATAATCTGTGTCTGCATCAACTTCATCATCTTCATCTTCGTCTTCCTGTACAGAAGCCCTGAGAGTAACCAGCATTGTCTTGGGTGTACTGCGTTCTTTCCCGGAACTCTTGCCTTTGAACTTTTTGGAGTTTTTGGACACATTTTGTTTTCGCTTCTGACATAGCTTTACTTTTTCACCATGGGCGCCATCACACTGAGCTTCAACTAATTTTCCCTGCAGAGCTGGTTTCAGTGGAACCATCAGTTTATCCTGCTTCCGCAACCTAGGCACACAAATAATAAAAGAAAGTTTAGTTCTTATTCATCATAAAAACACCTTGGCAACACTTACCATTGTTAATATTTAAAGATGGGAAGAAATCACAGGACACAAACTATTTACAGACATCTACTGACAGATGGTCAGTTCCTCTATGTGAAATACAAAAACCTGCTCTAATTCTCCACACACATTTTAAGAAGTATTTATTATTATTTTGAATATGCAGCAAATGCCAGCGATCTAGCTTTTAGGTGCATGGCATTTTATGTGATAGGCACATCAGTTTTGTATGACAGCAAGTTGAACATGGACTATTATAAAATATACAAATCTGTTTCGTATAGTAGCAAGTTGACACATTGACAATAGTAAATTGGAATATTATCCACCTTGACATGACAATTTTCTGACCTGTTCTGAGAGATTGTCATTGCCTTTATTTGAAATACAACAAGCTGCTGCTCCAATTCCCCAAATGTCCAAAACACCGAGTGGTCCAATCTGTGCACAGAGGGTCATCAGGTAGCCATTTAAAAATCACTAATTATCAGTAATGTCAGTTTGTTTATTAATAAGAGTACCATTATCTCCGATTAGTGATGTGTGTTGTTATTCACTCCAGAGGATCCAGGCAAGGAGCTCTATATGACTGGTCCTCTTCACTATACAATCTTTCGTGGGTCTGATGGTGTGTGTCTGGGAGTGCATGTGGGGTAGAGGGGCAAGGAGGTTGAGTGTGTCAATGGCCTCCACTGTTTGCGCTTGATAGCTAAAATCTTTTAAGTCACCTCTGGATAGGTTGTTAGTACCTTTTCTAATCTAAAGTGTTCTTGGTGGTTAGAGATTGTCTAGTCTAAACCCTCTATAGAATTACAGATCGCCTGCATGCTCTCCACTCTGGGAACTACATTTAACTTTTCCCGTTCCATTGCTCTGTATGTAGCAGATTTCCAGTTCTCTAAAAAGTAACAGTTGTTGATCTCACTGACATCCTGGACTAAGGAAGGATCTTGCAGGGCCTCCATCTGTAGATGCCATGTGGGCAAACACTCTAAATGTGCCTCAATCATAAGTCACTATTTCTACATATGACCAATACTCCAGCTTTAGTCTTGGTTTCCCTCAAAGTAACCAATAATCTTCTTTAGTAGTGCTTTTGTATGTGTGTCAATCTTTTTGACCATTTCCCTTATTGTTCAAATCTCTAGCCCATTGATGGTGGATGTCTAAGTGATAAAGGGCAATCATGTCAAGAAAGAATTGCACATCCTTGACATTTGGTGCGTGTATATTGATTACAACTTATCTAAGCTGCTTTAAGTAATCACTAAACTGCAATAATTCGGACATCTGGTCCCGGAAAGTCTTCTTCCGTTGAAAGGGTACATCTAGGGCCATCTATATTGTCATAATCATGGCATATGATGAGTAGGTCGCAGAACAGGATTGACCTCTCCATTTTTTTCGGGAATTGGCTTTTTGTTTACTGTACAAGGTGCGTTTCTTGGAGGAACACTATCTCTATCTGAGGCCGTCATAAATATAACAGAACTCTATATCACATGGAGTAATCATTGAGCCCATAAACAGCCCATTTTAGTTCATGATACCATCCCGATTGTAACTAAAATTGTTTTGGGAGGGCTTATATCTTGTGCACTCAAATGAATGTACCTATTTCATGTGTGCCTCGGCTCCATTGAGGTAACATCTTAATATTGCCCAGGTAATACCAGGGAAGTGTGCTACTAGCAGCATTATTTACTGTTCAGCAAGTTTTGTTCTATTTTCTTCATTGGTCTCCCTCCCCAACATATTTAGTATTTAACCTCCAGGGAACCCTTTCTTAGTCACCATCCACATACCAACATGTAGTATATACGAGCATCAGTAAATAATTAAAAATTCTGCACTAATTGGTCTTTATTACCAGTTTCTAATACAGAGGAATGGATAGTTCCATAACAGTACATATTGTTTTAACACATTTTGGCCAAGGCTTCGGATATTTATCCCATACTTTCATTGCGGCGCGTTGCTCCTGAAATTTTTGGGACGTGGCTCAGGGGTGTTGAAATTCAATCGGGTTTTCAATAAATAGTTCTCTTTCTTGTCAGTGTCATTCTTTTATGAACTTCCCATATGCTGTTCATTTGTAGTTTTATCCCAGTCCTCTAGGCATTTTCAGTAATGGTGAAGATATACCATAAAACAGAGGTAATAGTATAAAACCAATGTTCTTAATAGTGTGGTTAATGGGTTAAGAGAAGCTGTCAAACCTCCACATTCAATTCACTTTGGCTGACATAAGGGTGGCTGTGTGATGGGCACGAGGGTAATTTATAAAGGAGAAACCTTGCATTATGAGTGACTTCATGACAAGTTCAGACCAGCAAGAGATATCTGTCTGTGTACAGCATCGTGCTAATAGACATCGCAAGTGCTGAAAAATTATGATATTTGATCTGTTCAGATTAACACATGGTGATCGTTCTTCTCAAGGCTGATCTCCGAACCATTTGATCAACTGCAGCAATGGTTACTAAAAGGTCAAGTTTGGGAAGGCAAAAATAAACATCCATTTAGTGACAAACATTGAAGGCAGGCAAATCTTTGGAGCTTCTTTACCATTTGATATACCATGAGCATCCATGAAGGGCGGCCTTCTACAACACGATATGCAGAAAAGTAATGTTTCTTGAATTTAAGCCATACTCATTGCTTTTGGTACAGGGAAAGTAGAGGTATATCACTGAATTCACATAGAGCTCACAGACAGGTCAGGAATAATTGCTCTAGTAAGTAAGCTGAAATGGGGAATACAAGTTTAATCAGTAAAGAAGATATGCTTTCACTGGTTCACTTATGTATCAGGTCTAGGGAAGAGGATATAGGTTTGTCTGGATGACCAGAGACACCAAGAACTTACAAAATGAATGTTTGAGTTTGGCCTTACTTTTGTCTGATCATCGAGGTTATCAGACAAGGTTTCGAGGTTTCAAAAATAAAAAAAATATACATTTTCATTCATTATGAACATTCCTGTGTTTAAAGTTCAAATGATTGGGAACACAGAGAAGTTCTGCAAACATAATACAACCGGGAAGAGAGTCAACCAAAGTCAATGATCACCATAACCCCTTGTCATAAATAATACATTTGGAGAACCAGACAAACCACTCACACCTGCACAGGAGAAGAATCTAGCATGAACTCAGTCATAATCAAATGGAATGTCAATTGCTGACGGGAAATTAATTCAGGATTAGGCCACTGAGAATTTAAATATTATGAAAGGTCTCTTTTCCGTCATTGTCTGAGGTATTGCATCTATACAAGCATAAAACTCCCCAATAGCTATGGCTTTTGAAATTGTATAGACTACTCTGAAACATATCGTTTCATATTGTATTACTGTCATGAAAAAAAACTGGGCATTGTGTTAAGATTAATAAATCAGTCTGTAAGCATTTCACCTACAATAACAACCTCCTACGTTGCAGAAATAGGTAAATACCAGACATGTATAAACATATACAGAACATACAGAGTGCAACCAAAGCTATTTGATCCACCAATATGTCAATATAAGCATAATTAGTGAACTTGAATGCAGAAAATTATAGAGGTCAGTATAATAACTACCAACTACAAATAGGCCACTGTTTTTTAAGTATATGATAGCAAAGTAATTAAGTATTTTTAAACTGTTGCATTCCGTAAACTCTAGGATGTATGACAGCTATTGCGTAGTGAGGTTGCTGAGGCGTATAACCTCTGTAACTAAGAGTTGAAAATTTGTGCAGATCAACATGTGTAACATACATTTCTCCTCAACTTTGAAAGCTTTTTGACCTGCAGTAGCTGCTGCCTGTTGAGGCGCTAGTTCCAGTTTCCTCTCTTTTGTCCACTGAGAAGCCTTTATTTCTCGTCCAGCTGAAAATTACTTTATTTCTTTAGCACTAAGACACTGATCCCAAGGCAAACATAGGAGCTATTATGGTAATAATAGCTGACACAACATAATCAACACAAGTATTCTATTTTAACATGTGCAAAAATAACATTTCCTGTGTAGTATTCAAGACCAAAAATTAAAGACCTCCGCTTAGTTGACATTGTTAAAAAAAAAAATTTAACTGCACACAAGAACCCCACATCTAGAAATATTGAAATGTGCCAAACCTCAATGGTTTATCTGTAGTTGCTGTGCAAGTTGAAGTAGGCTGCGAATCTTCAGTTTGCTCTCTGTCAGACTTGTGCTGCATGGGGCTTTTTGGTGTCTGGATACAGAATCGTCTATTTCTTTTTGGTGACACTACAGACATTTCTTTATCAGCTTCAACAGAGAGTTTTCTTTTGTTAACTTCTCGATCAAGATCAGAATTTCCAGGGTTTTGCTGGAAAGCAACAATGGTTTAGAAGAATGGTATAACACAATGGCACTAAGTCAGGAATCTGACCGTAAAGCAGTTATCACTAAAGACTCGATGATACACATTTAAATAGTATGAAGAGTACATAAAATATATTTATAGGATGAAATATCCACATCACCATGGATTTCAAATCTCTCAATAGGTTTAGGTTGTAAGAAGAATGAATGAACACACCATGTACACATCTAGATAAAAGCTAACATTATCCAGTCTTGTCCCAGGTTAGTGGAGTAAACGACCAGGCCAATCACATTCAATTCAGAATATGGCCAGATCTTGGGTTAAGTACACTCTGAATCTCTAATAACTAGAGCACGCTAATTGGAACTAGCAAATTGAAGGCATGAGCCACTATTCTTTTTTTCCGTAAAACATTTTTTATTATTGAGAAATAAACATCAGAAATACAATGACATTTCCAAGAGTAATCACAATATTTATTTATTTATAAATACATAAAGTGTGTATGGAAGGTCTAGGGTGAATGGGGATCTTCGACAGTGGGGGTCAGGGGAGGTTGACATATATCTTCTCTGTAGGAGTTCCACAAGCCCCACACACAACACCATTTTTTGGGACAACCACGGGCCACATGTACAGTTTTTATCCTAAACATTGCCCAATCTAAGTCCTTTTCCCAGTCTCGCACTTTAGGCGGAAGCAGCAATGTTTCTCTTGGCTACCATTAGTCCCAGCGTGACCCATTGTGTTAAGCAGACGTTCAAGTCAGTTGGTTCCCAGATGTTTTATAGACACCTACAGGCTTCCACGTGGAGTTGCACGGACAAGACAGTGTTAATGAGGTCATGGATGTTGCGCCAATAGGGTTGGATCAGCTCGCATTCCCAGACTATGTGAAAAAAATTCCAATCTGGCCGCATCCCCGTCTACACGTTCCCCCATCCGCCCTCCCCATCCGCACCAGTTGAGGCCCAGTTACATATACCCTGTGTAGGAATTTTTGTTGGACCAGTCGAAGACGAGATAGTATTGCCACCACTCTGGGAGAGGAGATAGCCTCCTGCCATTTCTCCTCGTGCATCTCAATGCCATCTCTGGTCCACTTCTCCCAGAGAGCCGGGAGAGGATCAGAGATGTTGTTGACCAGCTTTTTGTATAAAAGTGATATGGTGCTGTCAGGGATATGGCCATCTAATCTACTCTATCCTCTAGGGGGGATGATTCCGGTAGTGTGGTCCGGGTTGTAGGTGAGTGCGTAATGTGTGTCTAACCTGCATGTAGTGGAAGCGAGTCGGCCAATTTGTACTGCTATTGTAATGCAGCGAATGATTTGATGTCTGATTTCTCCCACAGATCGCCTTTATGGGTAATACCTATAAGGTCCAATTTGTCAAACCCCTTACTCCTCCATAGATTGCCGAGTTGTTCAGAATCCCATAGCGGTGTTGCCAGTGTTAACTTGCGCCCCCAACCAAGACGTTTGGAGGCTGCATGCCAGATGTGTACTGCCTGTTTAGTGGGGCCCGAAAGTGAATAACGGCGGGGTCTGGAGTATAGGGCTCCGTTAAAGTTCCCCTCAGAGAGAAGCCATCCATCCATGTTATAACCTGGGTTTCCAGGCTGGGCGTAAGTGCAGTGGTTAATGGAGGACAGGTGAGTCGCCCAATAATACAATTCGATATTGGGAAAGCTGATGCCTCCGTCATACCAGTTCAAGGAAAGTTTACCAGAGCGGTACGGAGAATGGCCCTACTTATGGGCAGTTCTGGTAAAATTGGGATTTGGACCGGAGTTCATTCAGTGGGTTCGTCTTTTATATTCGGAACCACTCGCTCAAGTGTTGATCTAATTTGTACTTAGTCGAGGAACGCGTCAGGGTTGCCCACTGTCCCCCCTTCTCTTTTCCCTGGCCTTGGAACCCCTAGCTGCTTGGATACGTTGGGATCCAATGATAAGGGGTCTGAGGTGGTCCTCCGGATGGGAGGACCGCATATCGTTGTATGCAGACGATATATTACTGTATTTGGCCTCCCCTAAGAAATCTCTTACAGTTGTACTGGACATTCTTACGGTCTTCGGCAGATTATCTGGACTTTCCATAAATTGGGGAAAATCCTTATTATTTGTACTGAGGGAAGACCCTCCCTTCCCACCCCGGAACTGCCCAATACTAATCAACTCGGTTGGATTTAAATATTTGGGGATTTTTCTCTCACTGGACCCCTCGGTCCGCTATGCCAAAAATCTCCTTCCCCCTCTTCGTAGACTTAGGAGCAATATCTCCAGCTGGAAGACACTCTGTAACTCACTCTTGGGCAGAGCAACCCTTTTTAAAATGATGGGTTTACCACGATTCCTATATGCCCTGCAAAAAACCTTAGATTTAGTACCATCAGGTTATTTTAAGGAGGTTGAAGGCCTGCAGAGGGACCGATTATGGGACGTCAAACCTCAAATCGCTTTGAATAAACTAACGCTACACTGGCATGATGGAGGCATCAGCCTCTCCGATATCAAGAAATACTATTGGGCCTCCCAAATGGCAGCCATTAATCATGGCACGAATGGCCGCGCAGAAGACCCGGGTTATGCCATGGACCGATGTCCCCTTCCGGGTGGCACATATGGTAGGGCGTTGTACTCCCGTCCTAAACGATTCAAACTAACAGGCCCCATAAAGCACTCAGTTCAAATTTGGCATGATGCCACTAATTTTCTTGGTTGGAAGCATAGACTAACACTGGCCACCCCTCTTTGGAATTCAGAGAAGTTAGGCGATCTGTGGAAAACAAGGGGTTTCGACAAGTGGGACCTTATTGGGATCTCAGTTATTAAAGATATTTGGGGAAAATGGGAGATCAAGAACTTCAGCACGCTCCAGAGTGAATATGAATTTGGCAGACACAGAATTCGTTCGTTATATGCAGTTCCGGCACTCACTCCAGTCGGTATTGCCTAGAGGAGCTGATACCCCGGAGGCTTCTCCTCTGGAGGACAGAATCTTAGATGGCCACCTACCTGACAAAACAATATCATTAATATACGAAAAGCTAATTAATCACATGACAAACCCTCTTCAGACTTTGCGAGATAAGTGGGTACATGATGGGATAGAACTAGACTACGAGGATTGGCAGACAGCAGGGTCCTCCCTCAAAGTGGTGGCTATCCCGGTCCGCCTGCGACTTGTTCAGCTTAAGATCCTTCATAAGATTTACATAACGGGACCCAGATTAGAACACATGCAGTGGTCTGACACAGGAGAAAGTAAAAGACTATGCGGCCTTCCCGGAACATTTAAGCACATTATCTGGGAATGCGCGCATATCAGCTTTTATTGGCGTAAAGTGCATGACACCATTAACTAAGTATTGCATGTCTCCCTCCGCCATGAGGCGAGAAGATGGCTCCTAAATATCTGGGAGCCCACAGACTTAAACACTTCTCAGACGCAATGGGCCACTCTGGGGTTTATGTTAGCAAAAAGAAACATCGCTCAACTCTGGGGGGCAGCTCATCCACCCACATTGGAAGCCTGGGAAAGAAACCTGGACTGGTGCATATTCAGAGAAAAAACAGTGTTTTTGGCAAGGGGGTGCCCTAAGAAGTGGACCCGTATCTGGAGCCCTTGGAATATTTATAGAGGAGAGATCTGAACACCACCTCACAATGTAGATCATGATGATCCTATTTCTCCGTAATGTTCCTTTCATGTGCACTGTCTATATATCCTTCCGATCATGCGATTTGTGAAAAGTAAACTACCTGGTCCTCTGTAATGTACCATTCACCGATGTTTGTTTAATAAAAAGATCTGTTAAAGAAAAAAATAGAGCGATACGGGGATTGCCATTCCACAATAGGTCCCTTTGGAGGCTCTCTACTTCACTGAAATAGGACGCGGGTATCGGGTCCATGGAGTTCTGGAGGGCGTACAAGGACAGGGGCAAAGACATTTTAAAGAGGGCAGCCTTTCCTAACAGGGAGCGGGGGAGCGACTTCCATCTATCAATATCTTACGCAGCCTTAGCAAGGGGGCCGGAGGTTGTGAGAGTAGCGGAGAGAGGGATCTAATGAGAGGAAAATACCCAAATATTTAAAACCTTCTGTACACGTCTGACACTATCTTACGTCTGACACTATGTACACTATCTTACCTCAGAGAGGTAAGATAAAGGAGAATGTCGTCAGCGTAAAGGGAAATAAAGTCCTCCCATTCCGGAGACCAGCATATGCCCCGAATCATCGGGTCCCTGCGAATCCAAGCTGCCAATGGTTCCAGCGATAAGGCAAACGGGAGAGGGGACAGGGGGTATCCCTGACGGGTCCCCCTACCCAACCCGAAGGCGGCTGATTTTTTATTGTTGACCACGACCTGGGCCATGGGTTGAGAATACAATAGTTGTACCCAATATATGTAGTTCGGGCCGGTACCCATTTTCTTCAACACTGCCCATAAATATGGCCATTCGATGGTATAAAACGCCATAGCGGCGTCTAAAGAAACTATGGCCACCGGCTCCAAGATGGAATCCGCCCTGTCTAGAACGCCATGTACCCTGCGCACGTTCAGTGTGGTATTATGGTGAGGTATAAAACCGGACTGATCCGGGTGAACTAGGGTCTCGACCACCGTCAAAAGCCGGTTAGCAAGGAGTTTAGCCAGAATCTTGGGCTACGCATTCAACAAGGATATCGGCCTATAGGACCTACAATCAGTTTTGGGCTTCCCCTCCTTGTGGATGGTAACAATAGTGGCCGTCCGTTGGTCCAGGGGTAGGAGTCTCGAATACCTCGATTCCTCATGCATAGCCTTCAAGTATGGGGCCAACCTGTCTGGTTTGAGTTTGTAAAGTTTGATAGGCAACCCGTTAGGGCCAGAGGTTTTGCCCAGTGTAAAGGACCTTATTGCTGTCGCTATTTCATCATTGGATAGGTCACCCTCCATGAAGTCATAATCAACCACTGACAGTCTGGGAAAACTATATCAGTGAGCATCTGGCGGGAACTTTCTGTGGAGGAGGGCAGCTGAAGTGTAGACTACCTCAAAGTGGGCCGTGAAATGGTCCACAATACCTTGTGGGTCTGTAAGGAACTCACCCTCATGCCCGTGGAGTTTAGGTACTAACCTACTTGCCCAGTCTCTTTTATCCAACCAGGCTAATAGTTTCCCAGCTTTGTCACCCACCTCAAATAGCCGCCCCTGCGCCACTCTCTCCAAGGCCTTGGCCTGGTCGGTCGCCAGCGCCCTATAATCCTGCTGTTTGAGAAGGTGGAGCTTTTCAGGCGTGACATCCGAGTCTAATTCTGCTTCTAACCGCCCTACTTCTTCCTCCAGGGCCACCAGCTCTCTCCGCTGCTCTTTCTTCTTCCCCGAGATCAGGGAGAGGGCCTTGTCCCAAATCACCGTTTTAAAGGCCTCCCAAAGCGGCTGCGGGGATTCCACTGAGTCCTCATTCTCAGTGAAGTAATTATCCACGGCAACGAGGAGTTCCCGGCGGACGTGGGGATCCCAAAGGTACTACGGGTTAATGGGGGCCACTCACCCTACCTGTCTGAAGTTAAGAGCCACATGAACCCAGACCGGAGAGTGATCAGAGATGCCTCTAGCGAGATGTTTTACTTCCTGGACATGGGTAATTGGAGATGCGAGGACCAAAAATTTATCAATCCTAGATAGGCTCCCATGTGTCCCGGAGTGAAAAGTGTATTGAAGAGTGTCAAGGTGAAAGGCCCTGCAGCTGTCCACCAGCCCCATGGATTCGAGGAAGTCAGGTAGCCAGCAAGATGAGAGAGCGAGGTCGCGAGAAGGGTGACGACCTAAGCCACCGGAGACAACAGAATTCAAATCCCCACCCAGCACCAGAAGGCCATCAGGGATATTTAACAACAGTGTACCCAGGTCCCTAAACGTAACAACTTGGAGGCCCGGAGCCACATAAATCGAAAGGAAGGTGATAGGATGACCCTCCCAGGTGCCCGAGACCCCAGCGTATCTCCCTCTGTCATCCGTCCAGGTTTTCTGCACTACAACGGGAAAGGACTTTTTCATCAATATACCAACTCTGCGGGAGCCCGTAGTAAAACCTGCGTGGGCGAGTGGTAGCCCCCTCTATGCATTGCCCTACATCCATTACCAACTAGATGAGGTTCCTGAAGTAGAATAACATCAGGGGCATGGCACTTTATATATTGAAGGACAACGCTACGTTTGATTTTGTCCCGCAGTCCATTGACATTCCAACGTAACAATTTAACCCCACTGTCCCAACCTGATGCCATTGCAAATTATACACTTTTGAGAATACAGTACGAGTTCCTACTCTCCAAATCAATGTTGCCTTAGTAGTCGCTGATGTGATAAACGCTTCAAAAACATAACAAAACACCCCCACCCAACGACCCCCCATCCCGCTGCCCTGCACTCTGGGTTTGAAAGTGCCCATGGAAAAAGTTTCAGAATGCCTGTCGCCCCAGAAAAGGATTCAAGAAATAAAGGAGAAGAAAAAGGGGGGTAGATAAAACGCACCCTTCCCCGACCCCAAAAATAAATGTAAACCCACCCAAAAGCAATTACCTCAGGTCCAATTTAATCCACAAACCTGAGCCACTATTCTTTAATAAAGTAAGTTCTTGGACAAATCACTCCAACCCAATTTGCCTCTGCTAAACAGATGGTGTTAAAGGGATCCTCTAATGACCAACATTACAACTACTCTGGAAATCCCATCAGTACACTGTAGAATGTATGTTGCTAGCAATAAAGGACAGGGTAAAGAAAAAGATAATTTTTCGTTTGACAAGATGTCCCTCAAAAGCCGGCATGGTACATGTTCAACTCTGTACCATTAAGGACACATTATTACTGGTCCTGGTTATCCATCATTGGAATCTTTTTTTATGTATTAATGTAACAGTTTTATATAGCTCTCTGGTAGTAGATGGTGTTAGTACACTATAGAAAGTATTCATGTTGGCCCACATCACAGTTTAAGAGAAAGAAACATTTGAAACTCTAGGACTGTACAGCAGTGCTTCACAGGGATGTTTAGAAGAAGTGTTCATGGTTTTATTTAAGCCATGATCACTGCCTAGTCACATCTTTGCACATGATCATGCTGCACTATTAATTTTTATAAAATACTGTTTTTTAATTTGAGGCAATTTCCAAGGACCATAGGGTTTCACTCGAATTGTAAACAAACCATGGCATAATCTAACTGCTCTTCTGCAAATTGGAATCAATATTGAATGGGAAAACATAACTGAAATGAGGGTGAATTGAGTCAAAGGCAGCATGCACCACCGCTGTCAGTTAGCTTTACACTTTTTTTTCTTACAGTACAGTAGAATTCTGAATCTCCATTTAAAAGGTGCTATTGTCAACTCTTGGGTAAGGGAGTTGGGGTAGGTGATGACTTAAAAGATGATTTCCAAGATGGGGAACAAGTAAATAGCTTTTCCTTCATCTCAAGAAGGGAATTGAAGAACATTATCCAAATAGGTTGTACAAAGAAGCCTGGCCCACTGGTGTATCCTCAATGGTGTGTAAATGTATACTTTACTCAAGAAAAATATAAGTAGATCGACAGGAGGCAGAGTTTGCAAATTTCTGCAATAAGAACATTTCTAGTTAAGGCCACATCAGAGCATTTCTTCTTGTAGAATGAGCTCTAGGCATTACAGTGAGTGGGAGAATAGTTTTTGGTAAATATTAATGAATGAGACTAGCCATCTTTCTAAAGATCTTACAACTCTACTTACATACAGTGTGTGGGGCTACTCTTCATTAGATGAAAGGCTTTAGGACAAAATGGCTAGGTATAGCTTCTTTCATATGGAATTCAGAAACTACCTTAGACAATGGCTGTGCTTCAAGGTAAGAGAACCACTGTCTCTAATTCACTCTACAAGCTGATGTTAGTGCTACTTAGAGGTCACTTTACAGAAAGGATTAAGAATTGATTATTATATGTATTGATCAGTGGCGTAACACAAAATATGTGAGGCACCCCTGCAGAATGTGAAGAGGATCTAGTCTAATGCCTGGGGATTAGCCTAAGGTAAGGATTCTGCAGCTAGAAGCCTATAATCAGAAAGATCAATAACCAAAATCATGGGGATCCTTACAGATGATCTACTGTTGCAGCATGGAGACCTCAAGGATTAACCATGCAATGTGTAAAATCCTGATCCAAAGAAGAAAATCCTACAAATTAGTTGTCTATCAGAAACAGAATAATTAGAGGAGCTCTGAGCTTTGTGGCCCTGCTGAAACAATACAGAAGACATCAATCAAAGACCAACTGCCAATATGAAGCAAGAGTGGACAGTGGGAGTGATCATGGCCTCATGGCTCCAGTGTAACATTTGCAGCTTAGAAAGCTGCTGGTTCATTCCTACTCACTTCCGTCAGGTTTTCCTTTTAAGGCACTTTTCCCCCATTGACTTTAGAGTGTAGTATCCAAGGCTACCAAAGCGGAAAGCACCTCTGATCTGGACACCAGAGGGAAGGTACACTTAAACTCTTGGCCTCTACTTACCTTAAGTCCAGAAGAACAGTCCTGTAAGTCGTCTGAGTCTGTCTATGCAGTGAATGTTTCTTCGATACAATAACATTACTGCATTCGTGGCTCATGCCTTAAATCTGAAAGATGTCATTTTCTACTGTTTTTACTGTAGAACTAGAGGACGTCTAAAGTACTTACCAGCTTCCAATAATCTTGGTGTCTAAAATTATATACAAATATGTTATTTTTCTAAATTGGTCTCAGGTTTCAGCTTGAGCGCGTGTCTCATTTATTGACTGCGTGTTCAACAGATGCTTAACAGTACCCTCTAATAAGCCTACACTGCTTGACCACACCACAATAAAAGAGAGCATTGAGGATTATTAATTTAAGCCCTGTAAGCCAAAAAGAATCGTCTGGACTTTCTTCTACACAGTGTACCTCATTTTGATACACTTCATAAAAAGACAGCTTCCTACTCATAAGTAATGCAATTACCTGAGAATCGGTATGCTGATACGATTGTAGGTCACAGTGGATGGGGTCCTCCTCATCTCGATCGGTATGTTCTTTGCTGAAGAGAGTTGATCTGGCAAGGTTAGGCTTTGGTTTCTGGGACCTCCGTCTCAGTAACGGTACAGGTTTAATGGTATCCTGTTTAATGCACATTTGGGAGCTGTTTTAATAGACGATGAAGAAACATGTAACAAATGTTAAATAATTCCAGACTGGATATTTAAGTAATCAGCAATTTTACGGCAGTTGCTTGTAAATCTTGCAACACATTTCTGAATAAACTGTATGTATACTATAAACTACCTAACAGTTTTATATAGTTGTATGAAAGAGGCTGAAGTGTGAGGGCACATCCTACTTGTCCCAAGGCAGAGAGTCTTCAATGGCAGAGTAGAACCATGTAGTAACTGAATCCGGCACTCTTCCTTGCAAACTTGACCTTCTATTTCTCTATTTATTTCCAATGTATTTAATTTTTTAATCTTGGAGAACAGAAACACAAGAACTGATGTTATATGTATTCAAGCTAACTGACTCATTCCTCAATCTAAGTGGAAAGGATTTGACTACCTTTAAGATGATTAGACTCTCCGGTGGTAGTGGGAGCTGTTGATTGTAGCGTCAGGAATACAAATTAATGAATACCACAAGAGCCCTTACAATTACTACAGTTTTTCATCTCAACAAATGTCTGTAATAGATGCTTATGGGGCTTATGTGACCTCGCTGACGTCACGTACGCGTACGACGCCTGGGCGGAGTCGCGTGATGCCGTCCCGCCCCCAGTGCGCAGGGATGCTGTGGCAAAAAGTTTTCGGATCCAGTCTCACACCTGGGGATAATTCTACGTGAAGGAATCTGCACTAGTAATCTCTATCACATACTACTCTTAGGTCACAAGCTTTGGCTTTGTACCTGACGAGAGATTCCTTAGCTGCTTTGCAGCCTGCTGAATGAAGAGACCCAGAATCAGAGAATGTTCCAGGACACAGTGCTGGATAAATAATCTAGTGTAAACACCAAACGTGTGGGGTTATGAGTATCATCTTCACATCCTGGAATTAGGTCGGAGGTGAATGTGTCTATTGCAAGTTAGCCTCATACTTCTAAGGAAGAGATGAGGAATTCTTGATAGAGCCCCATATGTGAGGAGTGGAGACATCTGCTCTGATTTTCTGATCTGGTGCTGTCTATCCGTAACAGAAGCATGGCATGAAGAATAAGTGCCTGCCCCTGTACATCAAGTGTATGCAGCACACTTTCGATCTTAAAGGATGGCGATATAAAAAACACTGAAAAGGCCACAAGACACTACCTGATTGAGTTGAAACTTGCAACACCATCTTAAGGGTGACTTTTTGGTGTGTCCTAAGGCTGCCTTTCTCTGGGTGAATCATCCTAGATAGGACTTTCATGGGAGAATCCTTGGTCGAGGTGATAACCTTCACAAAGAACATCCTCCAAAGTTGAGGCAAGAGTTATGGAACAGCTTGATAGGCTTTGACATAAGTCATTCAAACACCAGATCAAGGGCCAGATGTACACAGCACTGGTTGCAAAGTGGTCTCAATTTGCAACGAGTATTTTAAAGACCAGTATGTCAATGTGCAAACCGACCTAGGTTCTAAATAGATGGGTTCGCAAATGATCGATTCCTAGTCGTTCGCAATTCGACCTATCTCATGAATAGTAATAAGGTAGATTTTGAATTGCAAACCACAAGGAATTAAAGCCATCACAGTGATGGTGGCCTGATTAGGTCAACCAGCAGACCACCATGTCTCGCTGCTTTTAAATATAGCATTTCAAAAAATGCGATTCCTTTTCTTTAAAGGAATACGGGCAGCATTTCAAAAAAATAAGAAAAGTTTACGTTTCATTTTATAAGAGTAGGCAGTCGTCCATGTGACGATTGCCTTCTCTTAAAAAATGTTTTTGTCAACATTCATTTAGGGGCCTCTTGTTTAATGGCTAACAACCTCCTTTGAGGAGGTGGTAAAAGAATAATGTTTTGCAACTGGAATTCTGTCGAAAAATATTAATACATACCAATGCGAGGATACCCTAAACCCACCCCTACGAAATAGCGATTTGGCCTTTGGTCGCAAACCCGAATTGCGATTCAGTAACCTGTTACCGAATTGCAATTTGTGGTTTCTACATACTGAAAAGCCTTTTCGCAGTCACACGTCATGATTCTGTAAATTGGACCTTTTGCAACCCAAAAAGGTTAAGTACAGCTGGCCCTAAGTTTCAAGGAGGCATCACTCTATTAACTAAACGAATTTCAGCAGACCCTTCCATAAGTCATGTATCCCTGGTTGAACAAAAAAGTAGCATTGCTAATCCGCTCCACGTCATGAGATATTACATCTCAAATTAGACAAGTCCAGTAGATGTAGCAAGAAGTTATGAACTTGCTCATTGCTGGATGCAGGCCTCAGAGCACCCGGTACAAACCTCTTTCACTTATAATCTTAAGTAGTGTTGTATTAACCAGCTCTAGGATCGAGGTACACAAGAAGGCGATGGGTGGAATGCCTGAATTAAATCACAGCCACTGGAAATTACTCTGGGCCACAATCGCTCTGTTGCACACCTGTCACCTCAGACAGAACCCAGTAATATCCAAATCAGTTTTATACTGCTTCAACAGGAACAGTTCAGCATGAACTGCCAGGCCAGACTCCCTTTAAATGGAAACATAAGCAGCCCAAGATCAGTCATCTTCAGTCGTTGTAGATTGACTCTTGTGGCAGAGTGAGCACAGGACCCATGTCTGGGCATACTCTTTCTGGTAGGGTATATTTATTGTACTACGGGTTAAGGATAGTGTAACAGTTGAGCTTTTTCCCCTTGCAGCATTACTAGGTTATGTTAGGGAATTCCTATTCTCAGTTAGAATTTTCTTGGGAATGGGGCTACTGCTGGCTACAACAGTGGGCATAGCCTGGAGTAAGGGGCCCATGCCCAATGTAAAGAAGCTGCTAACACTACAGAAGTATAGTTTACACTATTACTGTGTAAGACACCCTAATAGGTACCTCCGTATGTACCAAATGGCAGACAGTGCCACTGATACTGTATGGAGTGGGGAAGGTACTCACGGAAATTAGCGGCATGAAAATTATGACTGGCTGCTGTCCCGGAGCAAAGGGCACTTGTAACAATGGGCGATTCACAGAGTCGCTGGTGACTGTATGATGAATGCCTCGTCACATGCTCCATGCCGGTATGTGAGAACAGCTGAGTTACTCTAGTGCAATCTTGTGGTTATAAAGCAAATGGATCAAATTCAGGCGGCTACTAAAAGGCAAGGTATTCTCAAGCTCGACAGAACATGTGACTAAACTGCAAAGTTGACTAAGTCAGATATTTGGGAATATAAATTACTCATGAGATTGCAGAATGTGTTCAGAATAATAATTGATAAAGAGCCCCGGAAGAATTAAAGAACACCATTGCATTCTGGGGCCCAATATGAAAAGAGTTGCTTAGCCAAGATGGTCATGGAGATAGGTTCCTTTAAGTACTGCAGAGTTTGATGTATGTGTTTCTGGAAAAAATGCTAAAAGATTTGGATCAGTTGTTGGCTTTATCAGTAATGGTGAGAAAAGCAGCAGAGTTTGACTGGATGGTTTAAAGCTAACTTTCAAAATATGGTTAATGGACCTCTCTGTCTTCAAATATTTTTCTAACAAACTTACTTCGCATGTTTTCCTTATAAACCATGGCTTAATGCCCACAACAGTTAAAAAGGATTTAAATTGACAATGATGCAAATGTAGATACATAGGGATTCTCAGCAGAATCAAATCTAATATGTGGTTTTACAATGAGCAAATGCAGGGAGTTGATCCCATACCAATGACCATTGGGAGAGCAATGTAATAAGCATTGCCCTGAATCCCTTAATCTTAACCTAAACAATCTAAGCCAACTCAGCGTTGGTTAATAGCGAGTTCAGAAAGCCATACTGGGGGCGAAGGGTCAACAGGGAGAGAGGGGGATCATGGTCATTATAGAACTAGATTTGATAAGGAGTCATACTTATACAGGTATGGTGATTTTAGGAGGAGGGTTGCGGACAGGGAAGAGCTAGTTCTTGGGGTTTTGATTGCTTTAATGACAAGGCAATAATCAGCCATAATTAGGGGCAAGACTGTTAGGCAGAATTGTGTATTAAGTGCGTTGGCGGGGGTACAGGTAACTGGGTCGAGACATCTTGAGCTAGTGCTGACTTCAGGTTCGCCAGTATAGAGTTCCAAGCCCCAGCTATGGTGTGTATGTGGTGGCCTCTGGATTCTTCTATGAGCAAAGCTTTACTTTCTGACTCTGCCTATTTAAAGAGGGAATTATGCTAAGCTATTAGACATGGAGGACATTTGGCCTTCTAATGTGTAGTGATAGTAACCTTCACTGTGAGCAGAGCAAGCTTAGTAAAATTAGATGCCACTACGTCTTTCTCCGAGTGCTTGTAAACATCAAGTGCAAATGATTTCTCAATCATTGGGGATGGGTTTCGCTGTACCTGTGGACGTTAGTTCTAGCCCAGTAAGTTCCTAGAAAGGGGCGTGCCCAAAGCATGTGAAAAAAGACTGCAATTTCTTGCAGAGCAGGGATACAAGCGGCGTTCACCTGAGGGAGATACTTATTTGATGTAGATGAGAGAGAAGTAAGCCCGCTGTAATATGAAATACTGAATCAGCTTGAATTTAGAGCATTGTAGGATACAAAGTGTGGGAAAGCTTGGGCTCCGGTCACACTTTTTCGTGGAACAGCCTACCCATCTCAATCTTCCATTTGTCCGATAGTGGTGATAGTGGAAGAAAAGTAATGGGAAGAAGGACCTTGTAGAACTTGGTGACATGCCTGCGACCCAGTCTCATTGTGTAAAGAGCTTGGATGAAAGAATATGTCTCTGGCTCAGTGTTGGATACTGAGCCAACTGTTTTTGCTGGCAGTGAAAATTTAGGAACGTAACCCCTGCTAACCAGCGGTAACGGGCCTGTGCTCCCTCTTTCAACATGATGCAATTGGCATCCCCCTGATTTGCATATTTAGCTTACCTATAAGTTCCTAGTACATGGTACCACAGTGTACCCAAGACCTGTAAGTTAAGTTTTACAAGTAGAGTGCAGCACTGTTTGTGACATCCACCATAGTGGCAATTTAAACATGACTGCAGAGGTCCCTCTAGAAGCCTAGCTATGCAGGTGTAAACTTTAAATTCAACCTGTCATAATGACCCTTTCTGACTGGCTTAACTCCCGCTTTTAAATATGAATAAATCACACCTAGGTTGGTGTTGCATACTAAAAGGCAGGGTGTTTGAAAGTAGGACATGTAAAGTTTTGATGTTAAACATGTCCTTGCAGTGAGAAGCCATCTGTAGTAAGTTCAGAGGGCTCTGCCCCATAGGAAAGCACTGGGAATTATATATTAAATGTAATATTTGCTATCTTCGCAAGATGCAGCTACAAAGTTCATATTTAGCTTTTTAAAAATATTACTTACAAGTAGATTTCATTGATTAAGTTGGATTTGTAATAAATATTTAAGAACAGGTAGTTAAAAAAAGTTGTCTGTTACCTGTCTACAGCATCTAGATGTTCTTTAGCACTTATATTTTTTAAATTTTTTAGAACTTTATCTAGCGCAAACCAGACCCAAGACATTGGATATCAGAGTGCTTTACATGAGCACCAGTTTTGTTTCAGAAGGAAACATTAATTTTTTTGTTAGGAACGGGGAGATTACGTGATTTGCCTAAAATTACAGAATGTTGAGCGTCGTTGCTGAGACTCGAACCCCGTTCCCCAGCTACGAGGTCGACTGCCCTAGCCGTTAGGCTCCATCCTCTCCCCATCCTCTTGCATTACATTACAACTGTCACCCAAAAGCTAGACGTCCCTCTCAATAAGGTGTGAACGTGCTCCCAGAGCTCAAAGACCTTGTGATGTGATGTGATGGGGTTTTGTAGAGCGCACGTCTACCCTGAGGCCTTGTAGCGCTTAGGACGGGTGAATGGGTAGTCATCAGACTGTGCAAGTTACTGGAAGAGAAAGGTTTTCAAACGTTTGCGGAACTTGACATGGAGTTCCAACAGGAGGCATCGTTCCAAGTCTTATCCCCATTTAATTTCAGGTGGGAGCGCGCCATCCAATTGGCTACTGCTTCTATGCAGCTGCCCAGCGTGCTCGACGAGCCCTTGGGATGGTTTAGACCAACCACCAGTTGGGTGTCGTCTGCATAGGTGACAATTTCGATGCCGAAGGGGCGCACTATTCCTGCTAGAGGCTCCATATAAATGTTAAAAAGGGTGGGATTTAGGGAAGAACCTTGGTGGACCCCACAGTTGAGGAGCCATGGTTTGAATTGAGTGGCACCCTCCGAGACCTGGAACACCCGGTCTTCCAAGAAAAATTGCAGCCAGGAGAAGGCTAGCCCGGTGGTTCCAAGGTGTCTGATGCGAGTGAGCAAGTTTTTGTGATCCACTGTGTCGAAGGCGGCACTCAGATCTAGCAAGATAATTGCTGTGGTGCCGCCTTGGTCCATGTACCTCCGAGCTGACTCTGACACTGCCAGGAGGGCAACTTCCGTTCCGAGCTTAGGGCGGAAGCCTGCTTGGGAGTCGTGGAGTAGGTTGTGGAACTCCAGATGGTTGACCAGATTAAGATTAATATGCTTCTCTAGCAGTTTGCCTAACCATGGCATCAGGGAGAACGGACGGTAGTTAGCCATGATTGCGGGGTCAATGTTGTTTTTTTTTAGTAGAGCTCTGACTTGAGCGCATTTCCATGCCAGCGGCACTGTTCCTGTGGTGATAGAGGCGTTTAGGGTGCTCAGAATTACTGGTCTGATTGTATCTGCGACTAGCAACAAATGGCGAGGAGGGGCTGATTGTGCATTGTAAGGCGTTCTGTTTCTCCAAAAGGCTGATCTGGGCTGTGCCCAGGAACTTAATTAACTACAAAGGGTCCTGCCCTGTCTAAAGTAGATATAGCTAATACCTGGGTCTGCCCTCTTCTTTGCCAGTCAGGCCCAGTGGTGGAGGAGCTGCCCCTAGAACAGGTTTTGAGTGACCACAGAGGCAGGGTTGCTCATTTCTATGGCCTCACCTCTAGGGTGAGCTCTGTACAAGAGGAGAAATGTTCAGTCATGTTGGTTCTCGGCAAAGAGGGGCACTGTGTAATTGTTTGCAGTAAACCACACAGGAAATGCTGAGAAGTTGCTAGGGTGCATACTTACCCCATTGGTTAGGGAGTGGCCAGGAGTCCCCCTCCCCCCCCCACACACAGGCTGGCACTAGGCATAAATGTGGAATCCACAGTATCCTCCTCAGATCACTTCTGACCCTATGGAAGAACAGAAGAGGACTGGACCAGCTGTTAGTGAGCTTGGAAGAGCCTGGAAGACGGGACAAGCTCTTCCCCTTGTATCCAGGAGAAAGAAAAGGGTGATACGGCTGACCTCCTGCTTGGGTTACAGGGGTACAAGCTTCAAAAGGCCTTTTCCTGCAATTCAGCAGACCAATTTCAACTGGACCTGCCACTGACCCTGCTACTGGCTGCTGCTGGAGTGAGTCTTGACCTTTGAGTGCTGTCTCCAACATCTTAGACCCTTGACTGGTGTTAAAGTGTACTCCTAACAAATCTTGAAACCTGCCACCTAGAAATGTTTTGCTTGGAGACCCGACAGGGGACCCGGGACAAATCTGTCAAGTCAATCTGACGAAGTGCATCAGCGCTGCGCCAAAAATTGAGTCTGCTCTTGCTATGTTCTTCACCGCAACAATAAATTCAATTCAGCAGGACCTCGCAGAGAAGGTATCCGGCCTTCTCCAGCCCTCTTCAGCTACAGCCTGTAGCCCTGCCCCGCTTGAGGAATCCGAGCTCCAAAAAATGACTAAGTCCTCAGACAGAAATTTTAACCAGGTGAAGGTGCTAAAAGTATCCAGTCGATGAGAGACCTTCCCTGGGCACAAAATAAAAATGTCTCCTGGTCTGAGCTTTCCCGCCAAAAGTCAATGACTTTACCAGGGCCTGGTCCAGCAGCTATCTGATGACATGGAGCCCTATTTGGCCACATCCTGTTGTCTTGCCCCACCACAGATTTTGAATTCCATTTCGAAGATTTAGTCAGAAATGTAAACTCTTTGAATGGATGAACCTGGTCCTTGTATCTGACTCGCGGTCGGCCTTAAACGTTACCCATGTCCTAATCCCACATGTGTTTGGCGCCTACCACTTTTTGGCGCTATTTTGTACCTTACATTTCAAAATTTCATAACTTTGGTTCTACTTATTAGACATTTGTAGGTTTGGTATAATTTTATTTAGAAAAAATTACTTAATTTTTCTAAATTGGTTTGAGATTTTTTTGTTTTGTTTGTGTTTTGTTTTGTTTCTAAGTTAAGCTTGTCTGCTTTGTGTCATAACTACCAGGGGGTTCAGATCAGGTTAATTTAGTGATGTAAGCCGTTCACACAGACAAGGACTGTAGTTATTATTTGAGGTGGGTACTTACCCCCCTCAACCACTACCCCAACATCTTATACTCATTTATCTACTATGGACCAAGGTTGGTGAACGTTGTGCTGAATGGTATAATGCATAACAAACTGGCAGCTGTGAATAGTGAATTGTTCCGTCAGTTCAGCGAACAACCAAAATCGAGCCGATGTAAGAAAGTGCCCTCTTTTTGCATGGCTGCTCCCACTTTTTGCTAAACTGCTGATTGTACTTTGACTGAGTGTGCCCTGGGCTCTTGCCAAACACATACCTAGGGCCTGTGATTTTTCCCTAAAACTGCATTTAAAACAAAACCCAATCGGCACACTCTGGCCACACATCAGCCCCTTGTAAATGTACCACAGGTACCAAGCGCACTCTGGCCAGGGAAGGTCTCTAAGGGCTACAGCACTTATTGTGCCACCATTAGCGGTCCTGTACCTTTACACACACAAACACACACTGCCCTTGAAGGCTGCGTGTTTTGGTGCAGAACAAAGTGAAGAGTCGACATGGCACACATCTGTGTGCCACCCCTACAAACCATTGCCCTGGCATAGATCAACCACCCCTCTAGCTGTGAGTACTATCCCAGTGGTAAGGGCACAGGTGCATGTGCCCTGTAACCCTACAGTGTCTTACCCAATTCTGGGACATTGTAAGTGCAGTAATGCCACTAAGAGTATATGGTGCTGGGCGTTTGTCATTACGAACTACAATGTACCATAATTGCTTTAGTGAAAACTGGGAAGTTTGGTATCAAACTTCTAAGCACATTAAAAGCACACTGATGCCAGTGTGGGATTTAATGAAAAAAGCACACAGAGGGCATCTTAGAGATGCCCCCTGAAAAACGACCTAACACTAGTAACCAGGCTAAGTGGCTGCTGGCCAGCTGCCACCACCAAACATGTTTCTGGAACCCTGGGTCGAGAGCCTGCTATCTCGGGAATCTGAACCAATGCACATCCTGGGACGAGGTGCCAAGCCTCCTCCTGCAGGATGGGAAGGGTCCACGTAGGGGAAGCTTCAAAGGCTTTTCGCATTTGTGAGCTTCACCAGGCCTTTTGCTGCATCCAGCAACTGGCCCTCACCAATTCTGACCCCCACTTTGGGTGGGAGAATCGGCGGGAAAACCGTCCACCTTTGTCAATCCCACCCCTCAGGTGGGGGAGGAGAGGTGAAGCATAACTCTCAGTCCCCGCCATCTTGCAGATGGGGGGACCCAGCCAACATTGCTACAGTAGTTCCTGGCACTGAACAAAACTACTATGTGTGCCGATATGCTCCTTGTGAAAGAGCAGAAGAGAGAGAGGGAGACAGAATTTTAATAAACACAAACGTTCATGGCTAAATCCAGACCTAATTAGGGGCCCAATTATTAAAGAAAGTCTCAAAAGGGCTCCCATGGTATATGTCCTTGCATTAAGTGCAGATATACAACTTTCACAAATTCGCAAAAATTTACAGAAGGAGGCCAAGAAAAAGCACTCCTAGAAAATATTTGTGAACTGCATTTTAGCATGAGCAAACATGCATATGTGGATTTGCTCATACGAAAATTGAGTTTTTGCAAGTTCACTTTCCCTCCAAACACTTTTTTCCCAGCCCTGGAAGAAATGTCACATCTGCCATTGTCAGGAGTAAAGTTCCAACTATCCTCAGTATGAGAAAAGATTAGAGAAGAGTAAGTGAAAATCCTTAAAACATGCAAGTTAGTAGATTTGCGCAGACTCAAAAGGGTGTTCAAACCCTGAAACTATTGCTTACCACTACCTTTAGTCAGTATATAGATCTGCGGAAAAGTGGCAACATAAGGGGACAGCTCGTATTGAAACCCTACTATGGTATGAGCCTGGCATAATCAGAGAGGCTATATCAGAACTTTTATCTAATGAGACTGCTGCCATAATTTGTCGCCGCATTACATGGCACAAAAGGCACAAGTGAGTTTCGATACAGGACAAGTAGGTTTTTTAAGCAACCTGCCCCATGAACAAGTAGATATTTTAGTAAATTCCACACTCCTGCCAGGGGTCCATTTAGTTCATCTGCAAGGAGTGGGCATTTTTTTGTACAAAACTCAGAGGCAGAGACCCGCAAGCCATCGTCTCAACCACTGTAGTTGGGTGGAAAGGAAGCGATGGAGAGCACCCCGGCCAACCATGTAGACCCAGAGGTGGAACTTGGCAAGAGCCACTCTGTGCCGACCGGTGTGTCATATGAACTTACCTATATGCCTGTCCAAGCCATGGAAGATCCTGTTTGGGAGGGCGATGGGTAAGTTTGTTAAGTAATATAATAGGCAGGGTAGGCCCACCATTTTCAAGAGAGCAATGAGACCGATGGTCACTAGCAGGAGAGTCTTCCAGAACTCTCCCTGGGAAGTAAGAGCCGTCACTGCACAAGTCAGATTGCAGGCTAGCAGATTCCAGCCACTATGGTATATTTGGATCCCCAAGAAACAAAATGCTACACCCTTTGATCCATTTGACTTTGAGTTGGTCGGCATGAAGGAGAAGATACAAGATTTTAGCCAATTAACGCAGAGGTGGCAACAAAGTCGGCAAAGATCGGAGTGATCCCAGAAGTATTGGCTCTGACATTTTGAAGGTATATAAGAAGATCTCGGCATAAAGAGACAAAATGTGCCCCGTCCGCAATTGGGATCCCCAATTTACCCCATCTGCACTTAAACGCACTGCAAACTATACAAAAGCAGTGATGTGGAAGAATTAATACATTCACATTAACAATAGGACACATAAAATTCAATCTTATTCTGTGGTACACAGTCCCTCTCTATTTATATTTGTTCATAGTACGGCACATACCAGCTCTAATACTAAATTGGAACAATTAGTAAATTCTTTTTATTGTTCTCAAATTTATGTAAACACAAAACAATACATAAAATATATCAAAATTACACATACAATCGATTAGACCCACTACTACATATAATACTATATTCCTTCCTACCCCCAAATTCAGAGTTTCGTGTTTGCTCCTATAGCGAACAGCAATACACTATGAGGTAATCCTATACAAACGAGGTACAACCTTTACCTCTGAAACCATTCACAGTGTGTATGAAAAAAATGTTAACACAACATTTTTCTTTCAATGGACTCCTCTTTGTTCATGCGGCTGACGCGTTTCAGCCCTTTCATCCGGGCCTCATCAGGACAAGGGTACAAGAAACAAACATCGCCCCTCAAGGGTAGTGCTGAACATCAAAAGCGCGGTCCACAATACCGGGACAGTCTTCATGGGTATAAGGCATATATAACATCAGGTTGAAAACACACTATGTCTTCATAAGAGCAACTATCCTCTTCTGCGCACTGAGCGTCATATAACTACAACCCCCACGACTGGAGACAATCACCACTTTGCCTTCTTGGCGTGCTTCACCCCATCACAGGAATATATCGATAACCGGCCTTAAAAGAACAGCAAGCGTCTCCATGGCTAAGGCAAAAAGCAGGGGGACAAGGAGCAGCCGTGCCTTGTCTCCCTGCTGATCTTGAAAGAGGGGGAAATGAGTTTGTCCACCTCTACCACTGCTATAAGGTAGTAAAGGCTTCAAGATTCAAACACCCAAAAACCTCAAAAATGAAGTATCAGTGTAATGTGTCAAAGGCCTTTTCGAGATCAAGGCTAAGAGCTGGGAATCGCAGCCAGGGCAGAGGAGCAGCATCCATGAGCCCATAAAGGAGTCTGAGGTTAAGTGAGGTGTTCCTGTGGGGAATTAATCCATTCTGATCTGGATGGGTAAGCTGGTGGAGGATAGAAAGAATACAGGAGGCCAGGACCGTCCCAAGAATTTTGTAGTGTGAGTTGAGGATAACTATTGACCTGTAGAAGGATGGGCTACTAGGTGGACGTCTTGGTTTGAGAAGAAGAACTAGGAGAACTTTTCCAAGAGTTTGTGGGAGGAGACCATCATCCAGGGCAGATTCATAGAGTTCAGCTAGTTTAGGAGCAAGGAGGTATGGATATACCCGATAAAAGTCCAGAGGGAGGCCATCGGCTCCAGGCATCTAGGTCTCAAATGGCCATCTTAATCTCTTGGGCATAATTGGTTTATCTGTCTTCCCTACCTTATGAGGGAACTTGGGGCAAGGTAAGATCCCCTAGCTATTTGTGTAAGAAGCCATAGGGTTCTTCATTGCAAAGGTGCTGGGGGTAATCATGAAAGCAAAAAGGATTTCCTGTTATGTGTACTGTGTGGTCAGAAAAGCCAGTAACTTACCAGCCTTATCTCCTTCAGTATGCGTGTAGAAGAAGTATGCTGAATAATCTAGACACCTGAGCTTCTCTACCAGGTAGGCCTCGTGAGTTCTGGCAGTGTGAAGCGCGCCACATAAGCTAGGGTCTCCAATGATTAGTCACTCTGTACGACTGGAAAAGTATTCTGCTTTGGACAATTCCTCCTCAATTGTACTGTGGAAGCTCGAGACCTCGTGTAGACAATGGCCACCGATGACTACTCTGAAGGTGTCTTGGCAGGAGTGAGAATCCAGAGGCAAAGGATGGTAGGCGCCTTTGCCGACGCCTTAAGATGACGGTCCGTGGTGCTGATGGGGACTGACTTTGCCGCTACAACCGACCACTTGTGCCACAGCCCCACTTCCTGTGCCCTGGGGGAGAGGCGAGGTGCTGTTGGAGCCAAGGAGAAGCCCTGGAGAGCCAGGGGGAGCTGACTTGCAGTGCGGTGCCTAGGACAAATTGGACGTCTGGCCTGCAGGGGTCAAAATGGAAGCCTGTGGATGTAGCGAGTACCACAACAGCACTACAATCAGCCCTGCAGTCCCTTGCTGCAACACGCCACAGCCTGTGCGTACCCCTGAGGGGGAGGGGCCTGTAACACTATAACTTAACTCATGGGAGTCCCCTGGAGCAATTCCTACTGCATGGATGCCCTGTGAACTGGCCAGGACTGATATCGCGTCCCCTAGTGCTCCTTCTAAGTCGCATGGGATCTTACAGACCATCGGCCCAGATTCCTACACTGGATGGGAGGGGGCTGCTTGTGCACCCTCGGAGGGGTGAGAATACTGCCCCCCCACGAACGTCTACTGTTGCCTTCTGTCTTGTTGATTGCAGATCCTTCTACTTGGGCACCTGCCACGTCCCCCTTTTCAGCCAGATCCGGTAGCCCCCCACTACTTTTCCCTGTGTGCTTGTGGGGTCTTGGGTGTCATTTCCTAGCACATTACTGACATCTACAGAATTGAGGCAGGGTGGGGACTGACCTGCTATTGTCCCTCTGAATTGTAGAACCCTAAATTGTTGCAGGCTCTGCAGTTGCCTGGGGCGCTGCCGGCCTGCTACTGGGTCACTGTAGGGGGATTCCCCTGCAATGCATCTCTGCTAGGAGGTTTTGCCTGCCTGACTCTTCTTTCGTACTCAGTGTCAGCACTCCCACATCAGTTATTGGGGCTAACAGGGGGAGCATACAGTGGCCCAAGGAAGACGCTTTTGTGAGAGCCCCCGGGAGAGGATCAACCAGGATGCCAGTGGCGGGCAAATGTTTTACATCAATAGTAAACTTGAGAAATCTCTGACTGTAATTGATGCTTCTGGGGAGAAGTTGGAGGATAGATCAACTCCATTGCAACAGATCTAGGAGTTATCTGCGAAGATTTCCAGAAGATGGCTGAAATGGAACCTGCGCTGGAGGGTACAGTGCAGTCCTTGGCACCGATTGTTCAGTCCACTGATCATCGTCTTACTGTCCTGGAAGCCCAAACAAAGCGCCTGATGGCTCGACTTGATAACCATGAAGGGCGGGCCCGCTGGAATATTGGTCGTATTGTGGGGCTCCCTGAACGAATCGAGGGTGACTCCTTGCTGGCATTTTTGGAAGACTGGCTGCAGGAGTTGGTGGTCCCGGAAGGGCTGTCCAGATTCTATGCTTTGGAACAAGCGAGTACCTGCACAGTTCCTCACCCTGGGGCCCCACCTCGCCCACTAATTGCTTGCCTCCTATATTTTTTGAGACTAAGATCACTTGTTACAGCAGGCCCGAGCACATGGCTCTTTTGCAGTGGACAATGTCAATTTATCCTTGTACTAAGACTTCACCCTCCAGGCCCCGGGGACATTGTTCCTCGCAGTGAAGAAGAAACTGCGCCATTTGGATTTACTTTATTCCTTGCTGTTCCCGGGTTGGCTGAGAGTGGAAATGGAAGGCCATATGCACAGCTTCACAGAGCCAGCAGCGGCATGGGACTGGCTGTAATTATATGACAAGGGCATTGTACGACTGGAACCTCTGCAGTGGCAGTGTCCCCGCGTCCACAATGTTGTGGATCCCGGTGTGGAAGGGAGTCTCAGCCCATCAAGTCCCAGGTGGCAATGGAACAGACAATGGCGGTGGAAACAACAGCATCTCTCGTAGATGGAGAGCGCTCCGCAGCACATGTTCTGGACCCATTCTAGCTCAACTTCCATTTCTGAGGACTCCACGGTGCAAGGACTGGAGAACACTCTTCTGGTGGTTACCTCGGCCACGGCTGACCACCTTGTGTGACACTGGGCTATTTGCAGATGACTAAGGGTATCACTACGGTGTTAATTGTGTGGTTGAGCTCTGGTGGCTGCATCCTATGCGTTACTATGTGGGCTGGTGGGGGGGGGGTGGAGCTGGTCAGGGGAGCTTACGCAGTATGCACACTGTGCTGGTTTGCATTTCTTTTGCCCTGCCTTTCTTTCCCCCTGACTGGCGGCTTCGCCCTCTCCTCATATCTTCATGCTATGGAACTGGTGTGTCCTCTTTGGACTTTAGTTGGCTCCTTGATGGGCCCAAAGTGTTCTGTTCTGAGGACAGGATGAGCTTCTATCACAGTTCTTGGAGGGTGTTGGGGAAATCTAGAATAGCTTTGCCGTTTCTATTTTTGTTTTGTCTTTTTCAGTGGAGGGTGTATGAATGCAGATGTTTCAAGTTGTGTGTGGGGGGTGGTGGTGGTGGTGTTGGGGGGGGTAACCCAGAACAGCCGGGGGAAGAGGTGGTGGGTCCTCCTGGGTTCCTTTTTGAATAGATATTGATGGTGGATCAGATTAAGTTGATTAAGTGAATTGTGCAGGGCCTGTCCACCCCTTCTAAACGTTATAATGTGTTGTATCTGAAGTGCAGGGGGGTTCACACTGCGTTCCTACAGAAGACTCACCTTACAGCGCTCGAGGGGACAGCTACATTCCACTACTTACTACACTTGTAAGGGCACTCACAGTGTGCCCGTATCTAGATGAGATCCGGGGTGCCTTTCCAGTTATGCAGGGCAGTTAACGGTCCAGATGGCTGCTTTGTATTGGTGCTGGGCCGCCTGGACCGCAGAGATGTCACCCTTCTGAACGTTTATGTGCTGATTGTGGATCAGCCTGCTCTTCCAACCAATCTGAAATCTTTCCTCCCGTTGATGATCTCTTATATGAAGATAGTAGGGGAAAACATTAACTGCATAGTGGATCTGGGATTGGATAGATCCCACCCACCCCTTACTTCCGCGTCCACAAGTAGATTCACGAAGGATGCCTGCAATTGGCTGCACAGTGGGACCTGGTGGATTATTGGGAAATGTAGAACCCAGAGACACTCGTGGCTTCCAGGACTTAAAAGTTCGGTTCAACAGGACCTACAGTTGCAAGACAGCATATAGCAAGGTGCTTAGAGCAGAGTACTTGGCAAAAATATATTCCGACTACTCCCCCGTGCTGTGCTCTCTCAGATGGCCTGCATGTAGACCTAGTGTCCCTTCTTGGCTCCTACAGCTTGTGTTGCTTTAGGACCAGGCGTTTTAGGTGTCTTTAGGGGAACAATTTGAACAATATATTGGATTGATAATGCATACTTGGCCTTCTCGATGAGGGCAGATTGGGAGGCTATGAAAGTATTTGTCAAGAGCTATTGTATTTCTAATAAGGTGGGAGTACGTGCTCAGTTATATTCAGATTTTAAGAGACAGGAGGCAGTATTAGATGGCCTTCCGCATGAATTAGAGGAGACCTCTGAGGGTAGGGAGCACATGCTGGAAGAAAAGGAGAAACTACTTGGCTTAGTCAAATGATTGCAACCATTTGACTACACAGTCTATGGGACTTGACCACACGTTGAGAGTGTGTCACGGGGCCCATGTCCTGGGTACCCATTCTAAGGAACTGAAAGAATGGTGGCATACCCCTGACGGAGACGATCCTCTCCTCTTTCCACAGCCGGAGGACTCCTCGGATTGGTTCGTGTCGCCGAGCCCACACCAGGAACATTACACGCCCCCATCCAGACAGGGCCCCTTTAAATCAGGACTACAAGTCGAAGAGCACGCCCCCAGGTTGCGTGTCATCAGGCCCTATCCTATTGAAGAGGAAGGACAGGAGGAAGAGACGACAGACTACAGGAGCACGGAGCTACGGGTGAAGACACTCCGATGTGCCTGCTGACCGCGAGGGAGGAGTGTCCAGACCTCACAGAGAAGCCAGAGGCCAACGTCCCCACGCTTCACCCCGCCACGCTCCAGGAGGAGCGTGGCTCTCACAGGTGCATGCGCAGTTTGCGGGGTGGGCTGAGAGGTGGGAGAAGGTGGCAGGACCCCAGTCAGGAAAATCCCACATCACTGACAATGCAGACCGCCCTCCCCTCCCACGTGCACATCCCTAAAGAAGAGGAACCCCTTTTTGTTTTAAGTTCCTTCGTGAGCACTGAGTGTTTTCTCTCACTCCCTTTTCCCTCTGGTGGCGGTAACAAAGCAGGACATCTGACCAATACGCTCTTTTATGTTTTCTTTTCTCGAGTGAGTCTTCAAACCAAGGAATTCCTCAAGAAGTACCGAGAGCACACTGGTCTGATGACGAAAGGTGTGGACCTCTCTTGGCCGCCCTAATGCTACATTGGGAGCCAAGCACCATTCAGTACTCGGGAATCAATGTTTACCACTCAGCGGCTTTATCTTATGAAGGCCTTTCTGCCGGGCAGTACAGATCTTCGACACTTGGTGGCTTTTTGGATAACACTACTGCTCTCATTGAGTGACCGGGTAGCAGTTTCGAAAATGGTGGTATTGCAAGGACTTATTTGTTTGTGGCTCTCCCCATGGAACTTTCACAGCGATTTTTTGGGAACTAGATGGTATCCCACTGACGCTCTACTGGGGGCACCTTGCATTGCCGGGTGGCTCTTCAGAAGCAGCGCCTGCCAGTAATGGAGGGTGGTGAGGGTGCACCTGATTTTGAGCTGTATTACTTGGCTGCGCAGCTACAAGGGTGGCCCGCTGGAGGTCTGCACTATGAGATGGAGTACGCCGTCGTGAGTGGGGCCCACCGTTCAAAGAAGTGCTGTCTGCCGTCGTGATAAAGCCAGCGCCCACCTCTATGGCGCTAGGTAAAAATTTATTGATCAGGACAACAAGCTACGTTTTGGTTAGGGCGTTGCAGAGAACGTGCACTCCCACTGATGGCTGCCCAGTGCTGGGTAAGACCAGGAGGATAGAAGGAGCTTCGTGGGGGGCAAGATATGTTCCTTCTTGGACCTTCTTGGGAATCTATTTACTACATGGGGTTCTTACGCAAAAGATCTGTGACTGGTGGGGCTAAGGTGCCACGGAACCTCCAGAACACGAATGCTTACAGCACCACTTCCTTATCATAGGCCAGACAAGACTGGTCAAGCTGCTTTACAGGGCTCTACTAAAGGGGCGCAGTTCAACTTGATGCGTCTTCGAAGGTGCTGGAAGGAGGATCTGGGTGCACCACTATCAGACTCAGCTTGGAAGAAAACACTAAACCTTACTCCTAGATTGTCTAGGAACACTTGTGTCAAACCTATTCAGTTCTATTACTTGCGCCGGGCATATCTCACCCCCTTGTGAATACATGCCATGTTTACCAAAGTGATACAAAAGGGGATGATGGACGGAGCGTTTGAGCAAATCAAACACTCACCCCCAGTCAACTGATCTGGGTTTAATCCATCACCATTCTTTAGCCCACTCAGCCACCCCATTTCAGACATGGCTATATGCAAATCAGTCTGACCCTTTGCCTCATGGGAAAAGTCCAGCCCGAACTGCCAAGCCATGTCTTCCATGGACCGGAAACAAGCATCCTGGGACCGGTTTCAGATTCATAATCCTCATCAGCCAGGCTATCTTGAATCCAGTGGCCAAGTGAGCAAGGGACTCACGTCTGAGCATACCCTGCTTCCGGTCCAGGGAAGGCATGGCTGGGCAGTTCGAGCTGGACTGTTCCCATGAGGCACATGGTCAGACTAATTTGCATATAGCCATGTCTGAACTGGGGTGGCAGAGTGGGCTAAAGAACGGTGATGGATCAAACCCAGATCTTTTGGCTGGGTGTGAGTGTTTGATTGGTTCAGATGCTCCGTCCATCACCACCCCCTTTTGTACCATGTTTACCAAAGCGGCATAAACTGTTCTCGGTGCAGAGTGGACGTTGCAGACTTTTTCCATATGGTGTGGTACTGCCCGATATCACTTCAATAATGACCCACTGTACTCCGGGTTGTTCCCAGGGCTACAGATCGGGACTTCGAGTTCACCCCCCAAGTATGTCTTCTGGATCTACACTAGCATAGTGCGGTTCAGAAGGTAACAAATTGAGTTGCAGCTCTAGCATTAACTGTAGCCCACAAGCAACTAACAATAAGCTAGAAATTGGCCAGTGGGCCCGATATCTATAGGTGGAAACTGAAATTAATAGATTGGTTGGAATGCAAGAGAGAGATGATTAGGAAGGAGGAGGCCAGGGGAATACGAGTGCCAATATTACCAACTTGCGTTGTAGTATTATTGGCTTGCCCCAGAGTGGACCAGGGAGGGCGAATTTTAGAAGATGGCCTTCTCTCAGGGGCTGCTTCACCAGACGCAAGACCAGATCCTGATGGTGGGACACTAACCATGAGTGAGATAAAGTGTGTTTGGGAGACAGGCCCCTAGATTTTTAGAGGGTGTGCATACCGGGTAAGTGAAGACCGTCTCAAAACTATGGAAACGGGAATCCACTTCCAAATAGTACTGTTGTGATTGAAATTGCCCTGTGGGGCCCCCTACCCTGTAGCCCTACTGCAATAGTTGTATATCCATAATATGTTACACCTTTCGGCATTGGACCCCCTCGCTGAAATGTATAATTATGTTGTATAACTTTCTGTTTGAAAGCATCGCTCAACTGTGACATGCTGTGATAGGTTTGTTTTGATTAAAATTGTTAATAAAAAATTATTATAAAAATAATTAAATACTCTGAAGGCGTCACACTCTGTTGAACAAGATGCGGTGGACCTTTTGTTAACTTCAAAATAACCATGAATAGAACATGCCAGGGCCTAACATGGATTTACCTAAGTAGTGGCAAAGGAAGAGAAATTAGGGGAAAACAAGCCCTTGCCATCTATCATGAAGTCTGAGCCCTTCAGATGCTGCCATGGATGTCTCCTATAAGAATTACCAAAAGAGCCCCCTCGAGTTTAATGGAGGAGTGGATTCTGTAAGGGCTACTTGCAGGGTGGGAACCATTGGTGCTGGAACAGAACTGGGAAGTAGGCAAACGGCAGGCCACCCAAACCTGCGTGTTACCTGTAGCAACATCACTTGCCATCAATAGGGAAGGGAGATCAATGAGGACCATCCGATAGTTTAAGGACGAGTTTGGTCTTGGTAAAAGACACAGTTAGGGTTGGAGGAAGAGGGAAGCATAGCAAAAAAAGACGTGGGGGCCACATCCTTCTTTCAATCAACAAACTCGGATCATATTACCACCTTGATGGATCCTCAGGGTAGATGGCAGTGTCAGAGTGGAGATCAGCTGCAGGAGCCCAAGTGTTACACTACAGCAGATTCTCTGATGAATGACGGGTTACCATCAGGCAAAATCCCCGGCTATGGACTTGGAACAATGACGAGGTGATATTGTCATCTCCCGATGAAGCAGATGATAGGAAAAGTGAGTCTTGGTCTGGATAATGGAATGTGGCAGCTGCTTTTAAGGCTGATCGCCTACTGTCCTGGGCTTGTTGAGGAGATGGCATGGATGTAGTGATCACCACTTTAGTTGTCTCAGCTCTGTGGCATCGTCAGTGACATTTTAGTCTGCTGGCCCCTCCTCTATACAGCTCAGCTGTTTGAGAAGAGGTACCACGCCGCTCAGCCCTGGACTGCTCATGCTGCATCCCCAGCTACCTTTCAATCAGGGTTGATGAAGCACAACTACTCACCCGTGAGGGTCTCCAGGCCCTGGGAGGTGGGGGAGGCTCCTTAGAGTGCTAGGGTCATCCAAAGAGTCAGGGCTTGAGCTCCTTCTGAACAGGGACAATGTGGAAGATTGCCGGAGGTAGATGGGTAGAGTGTTCCAGGCTTTGGCTGCGAGGTATGAGAAGGACTTTCCTCCAGTTCTAGTCTTGTTGATACGAGGGATGGTGACCAGAGAGCTGGACTGATCGGAGGTGCTTTTTGAGTGTGTGGGAGGAGAGGCGACTGTTCAGGCATGAGGGTCCGGTGTTGTGAAGGGCCTTGTATGCGTGGGTGAGGAGTTTGAAGGTTATTCTTCTTTCGACTGGAAGCCAGTAGAGATCGTGCAGGTATTTGCTGATGAGACTGCGATGGGGGATGTTGAGGATCAGTCTGGCTGCGGGTTCTGGTGAGTCTGGAGTTTGTGAAGGAGTTTCTTATCGATTTCGGCATGGAGAGCGCTGCCGTAGTACATTCTGCTGCTGATGAGTGCATGTGTGACTCGTTTTCTTGATTCGGGTGGAATCCATCTGAAAGTCTTTCAGAGCATGCGGAGGGTGTTGAAACAGGTCGAGGATACGGTGTTGATCTAGCAGTTCATTGTGAGCGAAAAGTCTAGTATGATGCAGAGGTTTCGTGCAAGGTCTGTTGGGGTGGGGTGATTTCTAAGGGCCACCAGGAGTTATTCCATGCGGAGGGGGTGAAGCCAAAGATGAAGACTTCTGTGTTTTCCGAGTTGAGTTTCAGGCAGCTGTTCTTCATCCCGGTGGCAACTGCTTTCATCCCTTCTTGGAAGCTGTGTTTAAGGCTTATTGCCTGCTGTCGTGCGCTTGTTGAAGAGACGGCATGGATGAAGTTATCGCCGGTTTGGTTGTACTACCTCAGCAGCATTGTCAGTGACATTTTGGGATGCCGGCTTCTCCTCTATATAGTTTAGCTAGTTGAGAAGAGGTACCACACCTCTCAATCTAGTCAAAGGCAGCATTCGGTTTTATGAAGAAAAGGACGTTGCAGTCTGACATAACTTTTAGCTTTGCAGGGAAGAGGAGCAATCATTCGATACCAATGACTCTTAGCTTTCTCTTGACCCTTAGAAAGGAGGAATACTGGTGCTGGACAGTCAAAATGTAGACCGAAAAGAGCAGGATTTGAAGATTTTCAAATTTGATGCAGCAGCAAGACGCACCGCCCAAAGAGTTTCATCCATGTCTTTATACTGTAATAGCTGAGCTATGAGAGGGTGGAGAAAGACCCCCGGAGGAGGGGGCCTATCCAGGCTAAGATGGGCCCTCCTAATTGAGAAGAAAGGGGAGAGGTACTAGGAGGATGTGACCACTCTGATCCATTGTTCAAGGAACTCCAGTGGGGTTTTCCCCTCTGTGTCCTCCAGGAGACCGATTACCCTCAGATTATTTTGTCCGGAGCAGTCCTTGACATTTTCAGCTCTGCCCTCATATTTGGTCTGTTATGTCTAGAAGAACAAGTTACTTACTTTCTGTAATGCTTTTTCTGGTGAATACACGATCTACCTGTGAATTCCTCACTTACTGAATTACCCCTTTTGCCACAGAAACGTTTTCATGGCTCTCCCACGTCCACGAGGATGTCACAATGGAACAGCTCTGCTTGCGACTTAGCATAAAAAGACCTCGTCTGCATGCTGACGTCAGTTCGACCCATTTTTTCCGTGCCTTCGATGCGAACGGTTGAACCGACAACATTTCACAAGTATACACCGTATATGATTCAAATAAGAAAAGAAACGGGTAGTTCTAAAACATAGACATTTCCTAGTGACAAGCATCATATTACTTCGAATAACAATGAAATACAAGAATGTCATGCCCAAAAATCTTTTTGGAATAAGTAGGCAGGCAACGGGGAGACTGGTGGGTCAGTGAAGAATCCACAAGCAGAAAAAGCATTATCAAAGGTCAGTAAATTGTTCTTCTGATGGATACATCTGCCTGTGGATTCCTCACCTTTTGAATTGAATTCCCAAGCAGTCCTGATACCGGAGGAGGGTGCTTACTATACAAAAAATTCCTGCAGTACAGAACGTGCAGAGTGGACATCCCTCCTCACATCTGAGTCTTTGCAAAAGTGTGGAGGGAGGCCCAAGTTGCGGCCTTACAGATGTCGAAAACAGGGACACCTCTAGCCAAAGGCGAAGAAGACCTAGCTCTGGTGGAATGAGCTGGAATACCTTCAGGAGGTTAATCTCGGCCACGGCGTAGCATATCTTGATGCCGAGGATGATCCACCTGGACAGCATTCGCTTGTGGACAGCCTTGCCACTCATTTTCCCCAAGTAACCAATGAAGAGTTAATCATCCATCCTAAAGTCTTTAGACCTGTCCAGGTAGAAGCTGACCACCCTCTTAGGGTCCAGGCATGAGGGGGAGGATAGAAAGTGGGTACAGTGATAGATTGTCCTAGGTGGAAGGGAGTGACCACCTTAGGCAGGAAAGCAGCTCTGGTACTAAGAACCATCTTACCTGCATGAATAGTGGTAAAAGGAGGCTTAGAACCAAGAGCCTGTTGCTCACTAACACTTCTGGCAGAAGTCATCACAATCAGAAAAATTGTCAACGGACAACCATGCATTGGCTTAAAGGTAGACCCCATCAGGTAAGTAATCATCAAATTTAAACCCCACTGAGGCATGAAAAAATAGAGTGGGAGGAGGAAACCTGTGAGTGAGACCCTTAATGAACCTCATGACTATGGGAGACTTAAACAAAGAGGGTTGGTCTGGTAAGCAAAGAAAGGCTGACAAGGCAGACCAGTAGCCGTTAACAGTTGCTACAGCGAAACCCTGTCGAGCAAACTCAGAATATCCGATAAATGGGTCTGCAAAGTGGCAAATGAATTCTCTCCACACCACCTACCAGAATAAAGATTTAGTGGAGTGTTTCCTGGCCGATAATAACATTCACCACATCGGTGGGAGAGAAAAAAAAAACAGGATGCCCCGTTCAATCTCCAGGCATGAAGGTGCAGGCTCTGGAAGTGGGGGTGTATAACCTGCCTCTGAGACTGCGAGAGGAGGTCTGCCCTGAAAGGGAGATGGAGTGGAGGGTGCGATGAAAGGTGAAGAAGGTCTGTGTATCACACCCTTCTTGGCTAATACGGGGACGATCAATGTGACTTGGGCCTGGTCTTGGCGAACCTTTCTCAGAACCTGAGGAATCAAGGGTATGGGAGGGAACGCGTAAAGAAGCTGAGAACCCCTATCTAACTGAAACGCGTTCCCCACATTGGATACTGGAGACTGCAGAACGACAGGCAGTGTGCGTCCTTGGGAGCGGCAAATATGCCCAAATGATGAAACCCCCACATCCTGATAATGTGATCGACCATCTCAGGATGAAGACGCCACTCGTGTTCGGCCGAGTATTGTTGACAGACTGTCCGCACACACAATCAGCACCCTGGCCAGGTGATTTGCAATTATACAAATTGGATGATCCTGAGCCCAGGACCAGAGTCGCAGAGCCTCTCTGCAGAGACAATACGACCATACTCCTCCCTGTTTGTTTATTTACCACATCACAGTAGTGTTGTCAGTCAGGACTTGAACTGACTGACTGTGAAGGGAGGGATAAAAGGCCTTGAGAGCCAAACTAATCACCTGCAATTCTAGAAGATTGATGTAAAACAATATTTCCTATGGAGACCAAAGGCCCTTGACCTCCAGATCCCCAGATGTGCTCTGTACCCCAGAGTGGAGGCATCCGTTATCACTGTGGCCACCGGAGAAGGAAGTTGAAAAGGCTTCCCTTGAGACAGGTTGCCTGGAACACCCCACCATGACAGCTCTGCTGCAGTGTTTCCGGAGAATCTCACCACCTCCCTAAGATCTCCATTGTGTTGAAACCACTGCCTGTGGAGGCACCACTGGAGTGCCCTCATGTGCCAACGAGCATGGTTGACAAATCGTATGTAGGAAGCAAACAGACACAGACCCTTCAGGACTGGAACAGCCGTTCCATCTTGATACATAGTAATCATAGCATGGATGTCTAGAATCCTCTGAGGAGGCGGGAAAGCACAACTCACAGTAGTGCCCAGTACTGCCCCTAGGAACAGGTTGCACTGAGAGGGCACCAGATGATATTTGGGTATATTTATCGAAAAACCCAAGTCAAACAACAGCCCTGTTGTCACTTGCAAATGATGCAGCACCCTCTCTGGCGACTTTGCTTGAGCAGCCAGTCGTCCAGATAGGGAAAAACAGGAATCCCAACCTCCTGAGATGCGCCGCTACCACCGTCATTACCTTTGTGAAAACCTGTGGTGCGGATGTAAGACCGAACGGAAGGACCACAAATTGGTAATGTTGGGATCCCACTGTAAAACGGAGATTCTTCCAATGTGACTTCAGGATTGGAATGTGAAAATACGCATCCTTTAAATCGACCAACGCCTTCCAGTCTTCCTGCTGCAGCGCCAGAAGAACCTGAGCTAGGGTCAACATCTTGAATTTTACCTATTTGAGGTAAAAATTCAAGATCCTGAGGTTGAGGATCTGTCTCAATTGCCCATCCTTTTTGGGGATCAGAAAATACCGGGAGTAGCATCCCTGATCCCTTTCCTGCTCTGGAACCAACTCTATCGCACCTTTCTATAATAAAGATAGAACTTCCTGCTGCAGAAGCAACACATGGTCCTCCGAACACCAACCCTGACGAGGAGGGGAGGAAGGGGGAATCTCCCGGAAAGGGAGAATCCATTTTCTACAAGATCCAAAACTTAGAGATCTGATGTAACAGATTTCCAATTCTGTACAAAATGGGACACCGAACTTCCCACAGGTCCTACATGCTCTAAAATGGGGGATCTAGAGCTGCTTCCCTCCGGAATCAGTTTGGGGAACAGAAGAGAAGGAGGAGACTTGTTGGCGAGCTGAGCCTTGGAGGTGACCTCTACCTTTCCCTCTGTATGTTCCATACAGCGGTTTCACCTGCTGTTGTTGTTGCTGCTGCTGGGCACGAAATGGAGTAGTCTTCCCAAATCCCCGAAATCTTCGGTAACCAATGCCCCATGGTTGAGACTGCAGGCCTAGTGATCTAGCGGTGGCTCTACTGTCTTTAAAGCGCTGTAGCTCTGAGTCTGCCTTGGATCCGAAAAGTCTAGAGCCATCAAAAGGTAAATCCTGAAGTGTGGCCTGAATATCCGGAGATAAACCAGACCTTCTGAGCCATGCGTGTCTCCTAGTAGCCACTGAGGAACCCATCACTCTGGCCACAGAGTCAGCCGTGTCAAGCCAAGATTGAATAACCTGACGGGCGGCAGCTTGAGTGTCCGACAGCACCTCTGCAAAATGGCCCTGAACATCCTTTGGGAGTTTAGGGATCACTTCTTTAGCCAAATCCATCGACTTTAAAGCCAAAACTGGTTGATGAAAATACCTTTTTCGCAGATTGTTCCATCTTTTTTTGAATTCCTATTTCCAAGAGTGGACGGAAAAGAGCCAGAAGATTGCTTCGAAGAGCATGACCCTGAAATACCCAGCTCTCAGGAGAAGGGTGCGCAGTTAAAAAAGCTGGATCCCCAGGCGCAACTTTGTGCCGCCTTGCCACCGACCTGGACACAGCTGGGGCAGACATAGGCTTTTGCCATACTTCTAGAGTGGGCTCCATCAAAGTTTCATTAAATGGGAGCAAAGGCTCGATCACTCTATCACTGATGAAGGACAGTGCACAATCTCTGTCAAGATGTCTGATTTAATCTCCGCAGTGGGCAACTGCAAGTCCGGAAGATCAGCCGCTTTCCTGATGACTGAGTGGTAGAAAGAAACCTCCTGTGAAGGAAGACTCTTAGGAGAAGAAAGTTCCCACTCTGGTGACGTATCTAGCCCACTAGCTTCCTGAAGCCCTTCAAACTCATGCATGGGATCCACTATTTCCCCTTCCTTAGCCTCTTCCTGGTGCTCCTGGAACTCTTCCTCCTCCAGATGCCTCCCTTCTTGGCCTTATATTGGGTATCGGCGCCGGCGGCACCAGTGGCTTCGGATCTGGCATCAATGGAGACCCTTCAGGGACGGTCGGAGGTGCCGCACAAAGTCGAAACTGTGCTGGAGAATAATCCATCCTTCCCTCCTGGGATGGTATCGGCATGGATAACCTTGGCGTTGGAAGAGGCCAGTTCGGGGTCATTGGCAAAAATGGCATAAAAGGTGCATGGGCATAAGTAGGTAGTAAGACTATGTTGAATGACAGCAGTCCCACGGGACCAATAGGCGCTCCGGAAGGGTTAGCCGCTCTGGCAAACATGCCATAATCGCATTTAAGAAATGCAAAGGATTCATACCTGGAGCCGGAAAAGGTGGATATGGATCCAGTACTGCCTGCTCAGGAACAACTCGAGGTCGTAAGGCTGGGTCTGGATGCGGATCCGACACCGGGGGCGGAGTGGTTGGAGGCGAAGGCGACACTGGGTGGAGAGCCCCTCGGAGAATGAGCCTGAGTCACCTGAGGTGAAGGGAAAGGCGAGACTTCATCCTTCCTGCGACGCCGTAAGCCCGGAGACCCAGACTTCGGCGACGTATCCTTAGAAGACCGACGTCAGGAACCAAGATGATGCTTCTTCTTGTGCTTCCTCAACGACTTTGAGGTGTGCGGAGTTGGTGACTTTGATCTAGTTCTCCTCTGTCCCCTCTTCTGCTTCTTCGCCATGGCCATGAACAGTTTTGCTTCCCTCGCATTGAGGGACTTCGGATTCATACCCCAACTTTATGGGGGTCCATGACAGACATATAACGCCGCATTCACTACAAGGTTTAAACCCAGACTTCTTCTGAGCAGCCATAAAACTGCTACAATTACAGACGACTGTAACAATGTTAAACTACTAAGAAATGTAGAGTCCAGATAAACCGTTACATGTCGATGGGGCGGAAAAAAGGGAAGTGACGTCAGCATACCAATTAGGTATTCTTATGGCTTCGATGATGTCACTCGGAGTCGCGAGCGGAGCCATTCCATTGTGACGTCCTCATCGATGTGGGAGAGCTATGAAAAAGCTTCTGTGGCGCAAGGCTAATTCAAAAGGTGAGGAATCAACAGGCAGATACTGTACCCACCAGAACAAGCATTACCAAAGGTAAGTAACTTGTTCTTCTAGACATAACAAACAGACAGCTTTGAGTTCTGAGTGTGTAAAGCTGAACAGCTCCAGAATAGCTTCTAATTTACCCGGACCAGTGGCTGTGGTGGCTCTTTTGGGCAGTTTCTGAGACTTCTCAATTAGGAGAGCCTTTGATGGGGTTCGGTTGGGCCTTCCCATTGTGAGGGTGGGATGACAAGTCCATCACTAAGCGAAATAGAGGCCCACTACTGTAATGTAAGCCATCAAACAGGACGGAGAGTATGCGGACCCTGGTGGCTATGCACTGCGGACCTGCTTACACTCCTTTGCTGGACCCCGGTGGCAGGGGGTCGGGGTAGGAACCTGGGGATGCAGCATGAGCAGTCCAGGTCAAGATTCTCCTAGGAATGGCTGTTTGATCGAGTGGGGCAGATAAGGCAGAGCCTAAAACAGTGGGTTTACCAAGTTTCTTACAGGTAAAGTGTAGGCTGACTGAAGGGATGCATTGAGCTGTCGGAGGGCCGTTGATTGGTCTCACAAGAGACTGGGCTAGCTTACAGCTGCAAAGAAATCCACAGCTGCAAAGAAATCCATAGCTGCAGCGCAAGCAGCCGGGTGTGGCCCCATATGGTCACTTTTCCTTAATGAGGGTTTCCCAATCCATCGAAATTCCAAGTGGCTGTAAGTCGGTTGGGGGACGAGTCATTCCATCAGTCCCAATTAACTACTCTTGGGGAGCTCAGAGGAATGTATTACTGCCCAAGAGTATCCACTTGGTGTAGCTCTCTGGTGAGAGGGAAGAGGGAGGCTTCCTCATTGTGCCACCATTAGGGGAGACCAATCCTGGGTAAATCACAGTGAGGGGCATCTTTCCAGTGGTAACTCGTTTGATCTGGAAAGTCGGAACAGCCGCTCTTAACAACAGTAGAAAGGGGGTGGTTGCACGTCAAGAGGTACCCATAGAGATACCCTCCTCGTCCACCTCGGCTCACTTTCAGTAGTGTGGTTGGTTGCCAAAATAGGTGTCACCACAGCTGGGTGTATAGCACGTGGTGCCCACTCGTAGGCAGGAGGACATGGAGAGACCCAGTCTTCCTCCTGGAGGGGGTTCCGCCAAGATCAATGACAGGGGATCCTTACGCAGGCCCAGCAGTGGCTGTGCTCTTCATATAAAAGCTCCTTCAGCTGACCTCAAACTGCACCCCCAGCTGTGTTCAACGAGGCCCCTACTCACCGCATCCGGCAGCCGATCTAAGATGGCGGGTCTGGCTGAAGATGAGAGGGAAGGGGTCGACACACTCCTCCCCGCCAGGCGTCTGAGCCCCTGGAGAAGGCAAATAACGTGAGCCACAGACAACTCTGGTGTGAACGCTGTCCCGGAGGCCTGCCGAAATAGGACACAGCAGGGCATACCGCAGCATTTGCTGGCCCATCGAACAAGTTACTTATTACCTTCGGTAACGCATTATCTGGTAGAGACTATGTAGCTGCATATTCCTTACCCTTGAATTTCCCACAAATCAGGATGAAACTGGAAACATTTGCTCAAGCAATACCTCTTGCGCGGGCCATCCGGTGGCTCCATTCAACTTCACATGACGTCGTTGGCGTCGGTTATGATGTCGCAGTCACCAGGCGTGCGGATGTCAGTACTGTTAATTTTTTCTACGCCAGAAGCACAGAGCCATGAAGTAACTGACGCAATATGTGCAAACTAGAGCCCTAAAATAGGGAGTAACCCTAGTTCTAACAAAATCCTTCCGCAATGCGGGGAGGCACGGGTGGCCTGCAAGGAATCTGCAGCTAGATTGAGTCTCTACCAGATAATGCGTTCCTGAAGGTAAGTGCTCATCCGACAGAGACTTGTAGCTGCAGATTCCTTACCTTTGAATTAGATACCCAAGGAATACTCTCCCTGCAGTTGGATGCGGACCATTCCTCACACTAGGAAGTCCTGCAGGACCGAATGAGCAAAATACCCATCCCTGCAGACCTGACTGTCCAGGCAGTAGTGCTTGGCAAACGTGTGCAAAGATGCCCATGTTGCTGCAAGACAGATGTCCAGGACTGGGACACACCAAACCAAGGACGTAGTCGCAGCCTTCCCCCTTGTGGAATGGGCCCTTAATCTCTCAGGGGGCTGCTTCTTAGGCACGGCACAGCAGATCTTAATGCAGAGAACGGTCCAGCGAGAAATGGTCCTTTTCTGCACTGCCTGCCCTTTTCTTAGCTCCCACGTAGCCCCCAAACAGTTGGTTTTCCACCAAGAACTCTTGTGTGGTCATGGTAGAACGACAACACTCTATTTGAGTCCAGGTGGTGGAGACGCTCCTCTTCCTTAGAAGGATTTGGGGGAGCAAGGAAGGTGAGCAGGGTGACTGACTGACCCAGATGGAATGGGGTCACCACCTTAGGCAAGAATGAAGCAAAGGTGTGAAGCACCACTTTATCTGGAAAGGACATCATGTAGGGCGGCATACAAGTTAGCGCCTACAACTCACTCACCCTCAGGACAGATGTTATCCCCACCAGAAAGGCATTTTTTTCCACATAGAGCATTGCCCCGAAACAAAGAGAAATGTGAGTCTTAATGTTTTTCTTCTCAATTCTTTATTTAAAAAATCCAAATGATATTTCATTTCAAAACAGCAGCCAACGCGTTTCGTTCTACAGCAGCAAACAAGCCTGAGAACTTCTTCAGGGCTTATATGTAAATAAAGGGACTCATTACCAATTTGTCCCCTATCTGGTCGATTAGTTTAAAAGTACACTAAACTATAAGATGGTCTAGTTCATAGACAGTATCAAGTATAAAAATCTATTTGGCATCTTACAAAGAGATAAGTATAAGAACACACTTGAGAAGAGAAATGGGGGAATGGTACCTCTATTTCATAACCGTTATACCCAATAGGATACAATCCACCGTGATACGTAATCTAACACGCTTCGCGGCCCGCCTCCAATGCCCACAGTCAACCCACCAGAAAGGCTGTCTTGATTGTAAGCAGCCAGAGGGGACAGTTGTGTAAAGGCTCGAAGGAAGCACACGAGGACCAAATTAATGTCCCACTGCGGCATACCAAATGGTGTGGGCCAGCACCTTTAAAAATCAATTTACAATTGGAGATCTAAAAAGAGAGGGTTGGACTGGCAGTCGCAAAAAAACAGATAGAGCAGAAAGATAAAACCCTTGAGAGTACCAAACGCAGAGCAGAGCAAGGGTAAGAGCGAAACGAAGGACAGTAGATAGAGAAGCAGAAAGAGGGCCAATAGAACTTTCGGGACAGTACAATAACAATTTCTGCTAACAGCAGGCGTATACCGCTGTCTGGCCACCAAATTAACGCTGCATACTTCGGGAGGAAGGTCAAAACCCATCAACTGCCAACGCTCATTCTCCACGCATGGAGGCGAAGAGTTGATAGGTTCGGATGGAGGACCCTCCCATGCTGCTGCGACAGAAGATCTTCCAGATGGGGCAGCCGGATCGATGCTCATTTTCAGAAGCTCTGCAGTAAGGCAGTAGGGTGCAGACCAAACACAGAAATGTGACCAGAACTGTGCAAGGCCTACCCTCAGCCTTAACTTACAGTAAAGGGTTAATGGACTTTGACTGACCATTACCGCTGATGAACGCGCCATGAACAAGAACCATCATACACACCCATATTAAACATCACATTGCGATTGCTAAATCAGATTAACTACCAAGAATCTACTCAACTCTAAAAGTGGTTAGCATAAAATATCCTGAGTGAATGCCAGATCTCCTAACAGAAACTAAAGGCTTGTGAAAATAAGCTGTTGAGAAGACGCAGCATCATCACCTTAAGTATTGCTAGATGCAGGTTTTCAACTGCATGCTTTACTCAATGGGGCACCTTTTTTAGTTAATCAAAATTGGTGGTTTACCCCAAAAAAACCACATCATAAAGGAAAGACAGACAGAAAAACAAAGACAATGCTAAGGTAAAAAAGTGTAAGTGACTTGAGAAACCACACCCTGCGTAATACCAACAAAAAATAAAAACAGAGGATTAGCTTTATAATAAAAGGGTTCATTGATTGTACTTTGCTTTGGATTTTTCTTAAAACTAAAAGGTATGAATCTTAGATCAACTTCGTGCAATACATATAATTTATACAATTATTCATTAAAGTTCCTTTCTTAAAACAGAAATTTTTCGAATTGTTGTCTTGCCTCATTTCTTCATCAATAAGTCTGTCATGAACAGCTTCAGGAATCAAATTATCTTCTTTTTCTGCTGGAAGGCTAGATATGTCTGGAAAATTAACTCCAGCAGAAAGATTATGTGTAACAGGCAAAATTGCTTTAAAGGAATCAACAGCCTCTCCCTGTGACAAACTAGTAGCAGAATCGGTCTTTCCATCAGCCTCCGCTACACTCTGTGGAGAAAAAAAAACACAAGCATTCCTCAATTAGATCACCATAAAATGTTAGCAATCACGCCTATGCAGAAAATGAAGAGTAGAATAAGTTTCATATCATGCATGACAAAATGTCAATCACTTTCATTTTTTCAAGAATGTGTGTAAGAAATTTAAATTTTTCAAATGCTGGGTCAGTGTCTTTATTAATCTTCGATCTATTTTCTCCATATTCCAAATCTACTGTGGGATATTTTCCCACAGTCCCTGTCATTTAGTTCTCTGCTTTAGAAGTTATAGCTTGTTCCATATTTGTAGTTTTCCTCATATTCCAGGTCCAATACAATCCCGTTTCCACACTGTAGCTCTCCTTCCTGTTTCTCATTGCTGTGCTCACCTTTACTGCAGCCCTTTAGCTAATGAGTCTACCAATGTTCTGTTTAAATTCACTCCAGGGCTCGGTCTTATAGATATCACGGGCACCAATTTGCTTTGGACCTAGTCTCACTTGCTTTGAAACCTTCCCAGCTGGCAAAGCTTCTTAGTTTTCTATTCTCCTCGTTGATTTCGCCCTTTGACATGCCCATTGATTTCGCCCTTTGACATGCCCAATGTGCTTAGTTTTCAACATCCATTTTTTTTACTGAACAAAATTTCATTGATTTTATTTTGCTAATAACTGACAAACTAAGAACACAGCTCACATAATAACCTGTCTCAATACAATTGTCCCTTCCCTGTACATAATACTCGTAGCATGCGATAATGTGTGCACCATTTCCGCAATATCTTTTAATGCTTGTGGGGGAGGTCCCTTGCAAAGTAAATGTTTCTTTAAATTTGGCACTGCGGTCCATAGCCCCAAGCCAGTAATCAAAGGGTGACACTAAAATAAACAAAAAAGTGATAGTTGGAATGCTTGAGTTAATCTCAGCCAGTAGCAATCTCTCAGGGCCCCATCCCAATCCATTCTTATTTTATACTCCGGGTCATCTCAGTTTGTACCAAGCTACATGCAAGTCAGTCTTGAACCTGCTCCAATCAGAACAGTCCAGCCCGAATGGACAAGCCAGCTACTCCTTGAACTGGAATACAAGCAACCCAGGATTGGTTTCGCACTAGTTATAGGGTCATCAGCCGGGTACAGCTTAGTTCCAGTGACATAGTGTGCAGGGAACCCATATCTGGACATACCCTTCCCACCTAGGGCGACTAAAGTACACAACAAAGTGAAGGATTGAATGCTTGATTTAATCTCAGCCACTGGTAATTACTATGGCCGTATTCCAATCTGTTTTTTTTCACACCATGTCACCTCAGTCCAAACTGAGGTGGCAAGGTGGGCGAAAAACAATGGATTGGGATGTGGCCCGAGTGATTGCCACAGGCTGAGATAAATTCAAGCATTCCATCCATCACCCTGTTAGTTATCAAAGTGAGGTGCGGAGTACGATGTTCCATATCTTGCAATATGTTCTTTAGCCAAGACAGTTCCACAGTTCCCACCGGACCCAGACTCCCCGTTAACTGCCCATAACACACACACACACACACACACACACACACACACACACACAAACAAACAAACAAACAAACAAACAAACACACAAACACACAAACACACAAACACACAAACACACACACTCAACCCCCCCCCAACTAACAAACACACTGGTCCTGTATTGAGATAGCACCTGCTACCACCAGATAAAGTGAAAGAAGTCTTCCTCCATACTACAGTGAAAACATTTGGGGGACCCGATATGACCAAAGCGCCACAGCCTCTATGGGGTGAAGTAGACGAAGTATAAAAATTTAAGTCAAATCAGACGGAATGAACAAGTTACTTACTTTGGCCACTGGATTCAAGATAGCCTGGCTGATGAGGATTACGAATCCGAAACCGGTCCTCGGAAGCTTGTTTCCGGTCCAGGGAAGGCATGGCTTGGCAGTTCAGGCTGGACTGTTCCCATGAGGCACAGGGTCAGACTGATTTGCATATAGCCATGTCTGAACTGGGGTGGCAGAGTGGGCTAAAGAACGGTGATGGATCAAACCCAGATCTTTTGACTGGGTGTGAGTGTTTGATTGGTTCAGATGCTCCGTCCATCACCACCCCCTTTTGTACCGCTTTGGCCGCCATAAGTGTGGCAGGGTATGCTCAGTCGTGAGTACCTTGCTCACTTTGCCACTGGATTCAAGCAAGCCGGGCTGAAGACGGCTGGAATGCCAGAAACCGGTCCTCGGAAGCTTGTTTCCGGTCCAGGGAAGGCATGGCTTGGCAGTTCGGGCCGGACTGTTCCCATGAGGCACAGGGTCAGACTGATTTGCATATAGCCATGTCTGAACTGGGGTGGCAGAGTGGGCTAAAGAACAGTGATGGATCAAAGCCAGATCTTTTGACTGGGTGTGAGTGTTTGATTGGTTCAGATGCTCCGTCCATCACCATCCCCTTATGTACCACTCTGAGATAAGCTTGTCTGCTCGTGCCAAGCTACCAAGGGGGTGAGCAGGGGTTATTAAGGAGTGTAATCCCCTTATCCTGACTTAGAAGTAAGGGTCCATATTTGGACAAAGGTGATAACCATTGCCAACTAGAGACCCCCAGATCTAACAGCTACCATTCAGTAACCCAACCCAGGCTTCCCATGTCAGATGTACCACCAGGGAAATGCCCTGGCGTTTCAGCCATAACCACAGGCCCAGAGCTTCTTAAATGGTCCATGACACCACCCCACCCTGTTTGTTGCAGTACACATGGCAGTGGTGTTATCTGTGAACACTTTTAACAGCCTTCCCATTATCAAAGGAAGAAAGGCTTTCAATGCCAACCGGATCACCAGGAGCTTCAATAGGTGGATGTGAAGCCCAGTCTACACCGGAGAATAGCGTCCTCTAATCTCCACCTCTCACAGATGGCCATCCCAGCCCAGGAGTGACGCATCTGTCACTATAGTCAGCTCTGGATGAGGAAGGTAAAGGGTCTGCCGCTGACCCAATTGATGTTCATCAGCCGCCACTGCAGCTCTTTTGCAGTTTGACTGCCAGAACGAGCCAACCGTTAACAGCCATTTGTCAAGGTTGGGGAAGACTTAACCCCCTGACTAGTGCAGATATGCTGCAATCACCGTCATCACCTTAGGAAACACCTAAGGGGCGCTAGTGAGGCCAAAGGGGAGCACGGCAAACTTAAAGTGCTCTTGGCCCACTGAGAATTGAAGGCCAGTGGGCAGGCAAGTTGGGGATGTGGAAGTATGCATAGTGCAAGCCCAATGCTACCATCCAGCCTCCAGGATCCAAGGCTTACAGGTCCTAAACTAGGGTGAACTTCCCATTTTTCAGGAAGTAGTTGAGAAGGCGCAGGTCTAGGATAGGAAAGAGGCTGCCGACCTTTTTGGGCACCAGCAAGCAGCGGAAACTGCAACCATTACATATTTCTGGTCCTGTGCACAGGAAACCCTTGCAGTGCTTGAACCAGAAGGACATCTGCAAGAGCTTCATTAAATAGGAGTCCGCAGACCTCTTGCCGTCATCACCTTAGCCAGGCCTGTCAAAGAAAAAAGGCACTGGCTCTATTTTGGAAGGCATCATAACGACCGGCGCCGGAGTTGGTGTAAGACAACGTCCATCCTGCTCCATGTTCAAGACAGGTATGACGATGGAGCATGCGTTGACGTGGGCATTGGTGGCTCTAGGAGCAGGTACAGAGGAAGGTTGTGGTCTTGAGGGTGGTGCTGCTCTGCTTCAAACAATGGATTCAAAGGGCCTGACTGGCTCTGAGGAAAACTTATAGAAGCACCAACCTCCCATACCTGTGGCACCCGTAAGAGCTCCAGAGGGATCAGGTCGCCCAAATATGAGGTGCATGGCCGCATAAAACTCTGAGTTGGGCGGTACTTGGTTTGGCTCAGGGCACTATTGGGAGGCACGCAGCAGACCGTGGCACAGGCTCTGCCACAGAACGAGGCCTATAGTGCCTATGCTGCCGTGCCAGGACCAATGACTTGGACCAGCGTAAGGAAGTCGAAGACCACATCCACTTCTCAGACTTCTTACGCTTGTGGGACTAACCACACAATGTGGATTGTGACAATAATCTTCTGGAGTATCTCTGTGAGCAGTGCCGGGACCTTCCACATGACCTGGAATGAGTGTCTTGCAGGATCCTCCGATGTCAGGCAGTTAGGAGCTTCAGGGACAGTTCCCTCTGCCTTTGGCTTCATGGCACGGCAGTCATCCCACGTCTTGGAGTCATGGTCCCGCTCAAAACACCATAGGCAAACCCAGTGAAGGTCTGCTACAGACATCTGCCTGTGACAGGCACTACATTGTTTAAAGAGAGTTGGCTTTTTAGGGGAAATCACTGACACATCAGGAGCTGAAAATCTCAAAAAACGCTTGGACAAAAAGTTAGTAAACAAATTACTCAGGGTAACTCTCTCCGGATCTGCACTGACTGGCGCTCAAAGAAAAGAACCAACGTCAGCGCTCTGAGGTGGTACCTATATAGTCACCGTGCATGTTCGCTTCCGGCGTTGATGTTGCCGATGCGGAGACAAATGACGCTTCCTACCCGGCGCACAGGGGTACTGGTCGAAAATTGCCAGATTCAGTCTGGTTTTGATCCCTAAAGTACCTGATCTAGTTCAAGATAGAATCCTGGACAAATCAGTATTTGGGCTGTTTTACAAACCACTGTTCCAGTTCTTGGAATTGAAGGCACACAAACGGTAATTCTGCCTCTATTGCCTGGTTCGAAGCAAAACAGGAAGATGTCTATCGGTCACATTAAAAAAAATATGTGCAGATTCTGTGAAATTGACCCCTCTGACACCACAACGTCTTCAATGTAGAGCCTCAATGTCTCCCTACTGTGAAGGAGCTCACCCAAGTAGAGTGCAGTGATGATGAAAGTTGAGTCCCAATCTGGGGATACGGAAGCCTACTGTGTGTCTCTAGCTTCACATCAAATAAAAGATTTCTTTGTGGGATCTGATGTCGTCTACAGTTGCAACAATTCCTACCAATGCTGTGGTTTACTATGAACCCCCTTCAGTGCTGACAGAAATTGAAATAAGGCCTTTACAAGACATAACACTTTATGAAAAAGACTGAATTTGAAACAGATGATTTACTGATACACTCCACGGTTACTTAACGCCATTAATTTCTTCTTGCTTATCATTGGTTCCATGACAAGCATTTAATACCACAGAGGTCCCATTTCTGCACTGCTACAGTAGCAGTTTTCCTGGATATGTGGCTCATCATGATAAATGTTGCATTGCTATTACTGAATGGATGTTATGTTACTGATAAATCTGTGTCACATCTCGTGGGTCAAGGACTACACCCGCAATATTCCTCCTACAAATCTCAACAAGACCTCTATCCAGCAAGCATTACACCCCACTCTATGCCCAAAGGTATGGTTTGGGAAAGGGCTCTGTATCAGCTAATGATACAACAGAAATGTTGTGATTCCCTAGGTTTAAAATTGACAATTGATGATATAATTTTTCCTGGTTTCTTTTCAGATGATTGGGACATTATGACTGTTGAAAATATGATAAGTGATGGAATGTAGGGGTGTTCTTAGCTAGGAGATTTGGCGCCTATAGAGTTTGCGTCAGTCTACAGTGGTGATCAATTCTGGCAGTGCCAGAGGTGAGGGAAAACACCCTGAGCCCTCAAAACATTTGACCTTAAGAAACAATTTCTGTCCTCTGCACACGCTCAAATCAATTGTGAAAATATCTTAATGCACAAGTTATTACTTGTGTAACGATATATCTGTAAGAGACATTAGTTACTGATAGATTCCTTACCTTAGAATATCCCCAGGCGTCAGACTGGATCTGGAAATTTTTCACTAGCAGTACCTCGGCGCGTCAGTAGGTGGCGTCGTGCGGCTCCACGTCCGTCGCTTGCGTCGTAAGCGACGAGATGACGTCACAAAGACTACTTAGGCGCCACCCATGTGCGCTGACGTCAGTTCTGAACATGATTTTCCGCACCAGGAACACAGAGCCATGCAAGAAACTGACCACTGGTGCCATGAAACTAGGGACCTGAAAGGGATGTCCTTAACCCTAGAAATCAGGTCGCAGAACGGGGAGGATGGGTGGGGCGGTAAGGAATCTATCACTAACTAATGTCTCTTACAGATATATTGTTACACAAGTAGTAACTTGTGCATCTAAAATAGACACGTTTGTGATAGATTCCTTACCTTACAATAGATACCCCAGCAATACCAACCCCGGCGGTGAGTCTGCAAACAAGATTACACAGAAAGTCACGGAGAACAGAACGGCCAAATAAGCCGTCTCTCCAGACTTGACTGTCAAGGCAGTAATGCTTGGTAAACGTGTGCAGCGAGGTCCACATAGCTGCCTGACAAATGTCCTGCAAGGGAACGCCGCGTCCCAAGGCAGAAGTGGCTGCTGTTGCCCTGGTGGAATGGGCACGCAGCCCCACAGGAGGTTCCTTCTTAGCAAACGAGTAACAGGCCTTGATGCAGAGAACGACCCACTGGGAGATGGACCATTTGGGCGCGGCCCGACCTTTTTTTGGCACCCACGTAGCCAACAAAGAGCTGGTCATCCACCCGGAACAGTTGTGTGCGCTTCAGATAGAACGAGAGCGCACGTTTTGGGTCCAGGCGGTGGAGCCTCTCTTCCTCTTTGGAAGGATGCGAAGGCGGAAAGAAGGTCGGCAAAGTGATGGTCTGCCCGATATGGGAGGGTGTGACAACCTTTGGCAAGAAAGAAGGACGGGTCCGTAAAACCACCTTGTCCCGATAAACAGAAAGGAAAGGAGGTCTGGAAGAAAGAGCATGGAGCTCACTCACTCTTCTGGCAGAGGTGATAAACTACCAGGAAAGCAGTCTTGAGAGTGAGAAGAAGCAAAGGACAGTTATGAAGGGGCTCGAAGGGAGCGCACATCAGATATGTCAAGACAAGGTTTAAGTCTCATTGAGGCATAATGAACGGCACGGGAGGAAACATTCGGTAATGCCTTTCAGGAAACAGTTAACAACCGGAGACTTAAAAAGAGAAGGCTGATCTGGAAGCTGTAGAAAGGCGGAGACGGCCGAAAGATATCCATTGATAGTGCTCAGAGCAGAGCCCTGCTGGGCCAAAGAAAGAAGGAACAGAAGGACTTCGGAAGGAGGGAAAGAAAGGGGAGCCACAGACTTAGCTGTGCACCATGCCACAAACTTGTTCCACCTTCAGGCGTATACCGTCTTAGTGAAGGGACGCCTGGCTGCCAGAATGACATCACAGACTTCGGGGGGAAGACCGAAAGCTGTCAACTGTCGCCACTCAACCTACCCACGTGGAGGCTGGACAGGTTCGAGTGGAGTACCGACCCCTGCTGCTGCGACAGAAGATCCTCCCGAAGAGGCAGTCGGATTGGGGGATCGATCTCCATGTTGAGTAGCTCGGGATACCAGTATCTTCGTGCCCAATCCGGAGTCACAAGACTGACTAGGTCCAGGTAGCGCCGAATCTTCTTCAGCACTCTGGTCAAAAGTGGTATAGGCTAGGCATACACCAGATCGCAACTCCACTCAAGACGAAAAGCGTCGCAAGCGAGTGTCGCCTTGGAAATTCCAACGTGCAGAACTGATGCCATTGCGCGAAATCTTCGGTGGCAAATAGATCTAACCAAGGATCTCCCCACTGCTGAAAGAGACCTTGCGTCACGTCCGAGTTCAGACGCCATTTGTGATCCATCAAGCACGGACGGCTGAGTTCGTCCGCCCTGGCGTTCAGAGAACCTGTCAGGTGTTGAATCACCAAGGTAATGCCTTGATGTTCCACACATGTCCAGAGGCGCAGAGTTTCCAGACATAGGATCCAGGACCCCACCCGGCCCTGTTTGTTGCAATACCACATGGCGGTGGTGTTGTCCATGAACACCTGCACCACACTTACCCGGACAGAGGGAAGGAATGCCTTCAGTGCAAGTCGGATCCCCCGAAGCTCCAAAAGGTTGACATGGAGCCGCGACTCCACCGGAGACCAGAGGCCTCTGATCTCCGCCTCTCCCAAGAAGCCTCCCCATCCCAGGAGGGACGCATCCGTCACCACTGTGTGCTCCGATTGGGGAAGGGAGAGGGATCTGCCATTGACCCAATCGTGATGCATGAGCCGCCACTGCAATTGTCGTGCAGTGCCCTCGGAGATCTGGACATGATCAGACAGGTTGCCCTGATGCTGCGCCCACTGGAATTTCAGGTCCCACTTCAGAGCCCGCATAGGCCATCTGGCATGTTGCACCAGCAGGATGCAGGAGGCATCAGGCCCAGGAGCCGGAGGGTCATTCTGACTGAAACCCGGGATAGAGGCTGAAAGATCGGAATCATAGCCTAAATATCCCGGACTCGCTGCTCTGGAGGATACACCCGAAACGGCGTTGAATCCAGAACCGCTCCGATGAAGGGAAGCTTCTGAGAGGGGCTCAGGTGCGTCTTCGGCACATTGATGGAGAACCCCAGCAGATGCAGGAGGTCGGCCGTAGTCTGAAGGTGGCTGACGACTGCTTGGGGCGAGCCCGCCTTCAACAACCAGTCATCGAGGTAGGGGAAGACGGACACCCCTGACCTGTGCAGGTGAGCTGCGACCACCGCCATCACTTTTGTGAACACCCGAGGGGCACTGGTAAGGCCAAAGGGGATCCTGGCAAACTGAAAATGCTCCTGGCCTACCGTGAACCATAGGTAAAGCCGGTGGGCCGGCAGGACGGGGATGTGAAAATATGCGTTCTGCAAGTCCTACGCTACCATCCAGTATCCAGGGTCGATGGAAGCCAAGATCTGAGCCAACATCTTGAACTTCTCCTTCCGGAGGAAGAGATTGACGTTCCTGAGGTCAAAAATGGGGCGCAGGTCCCCTTTGTCTTTCTTGGGGACCAGAAAGTAGTGGGAACAACTACCACGTCCTGATTCTGGCCCAGTAACACGCTCGATGGCCCCCTTGGCCAGGAGGGCCATGACTTCCTGCTGGAGAAGTGCAAAGTGATCCCCCAACATGCGGTGGAACTGAGGTGGCATGGCTGGAGGGGGTAGACTCGAAGGGCAGGGAGTAACCCCCTCTGGCAATTTGCAGCACCCACCTGTCCGAAGTGACAGAATGCCAGTGGGGGAGGTGATATTAAATCCTGCCGCCCACCGGCGTGGGGTGCACCCCAAAGCTCGGACTAGGAAGGCTTAGAGGCGGATGCTGCGGGCGCGGAGGAGAACTGACCTGCACGCTGGCCCCCTGTGCCGCCATGGCGGCCTACACACCGACGGCCGCGCTGAGGATGGGTCTGCGCAGGCTTCTGACTGAACGAACGTGGAGGGGCGCCCCTTCCGTTGCCACGAAAGGAACGAAAGGTAGACGTGAACAGGCTGGTGGTGGAGAGACCCAAGGAATTGGCTGTAGCCCTAGAGTCTTTGAAACGTTCCAGCGCACTGTCTGCCTTATTGCCAAACAAGCGAGTACCATCGAAAGGCATGTCCATGAGGGAACTCTGGACATACCCTGAAAACCCAATGGAACAAAGCCAGGCATGGCGATGCAGGGCCACAGTTGTGGAGATTGCTCTCCCTAAAGAGTCTGTGGTGTCAAGAACACACCAAATGGAGAACTTAGCGGCATCCTTACCCTCGGCAACGGCCTGGGACAGCACAGCTTGGATCTCTTCAGGACACTGAGGCAATACCTGTGCAACCATATCCCACACCGCGTGGGAATAGTGGCCAAAGATGCATGCAGTGTTCACCGACCGCAGCCCCAAGCTGGCCGAAGAGAACAATCGCTTGCCAAACTGCTCCAGCTTCTTAGAGTCCTTATCCGGCAGAGCCGTGGGAAAGGCACTCTTGGACATCGAAGCTTGGATGACCAGACTCTCGGGCGTAGGGTGAGTGGTCACAAACGCAGGTTCACCTGGCGCCGGGCGATGACACCTGGGGACGTTCTTATCCACAGGGGCCCTTGTGGCCGGCCGTGACCAAGTGCCCAACAAGACATCAGTGAGGGCGTCATTAAGTGGCAGCGGGGCTCCGACGAAGTGGACGCCGTTTGGAGCACCTCAGTGAGGAGATTCGTTTTTAGGGCCACCGTAGGGAGATCAAGGTGGAGGACCTCAGCTGCCCAATGGAGCAACATCGTGTAAGAAGCACCCTCCTCAATGGTAGGCGGGGGAGAGGCATCCTCAAATTCGTCCGCCCAGTCCTGCTCAGAGTCATGCTGACGAGCAAGAGGGTCCTCGGACCCCTCCCAGTCGTCCTCCAACTTCGCCGCAAGTGGTACAGACCGTGGCGGCAGGGCAGGGAACGGGGAAGGAACAAACATCGCCGGGAACGGCGCCGGTTGGGGCCCAACTGGCGCAGTGGCCCAACACAGATCCCAGGTGGGAACAGAATTGTCGTGGAACCTGGGCAGGGGCGGGACAAATGGCACCCACTGCGGCGCTGAAGGCGGAGCCAAGGGTGGCCTTGGGGCTGGAGCTGACAGCGTTGGACCTTGTGGCACCGTGGGCGTAGCCAATGGCGCCGGGTCCTGCGGTGTCGAAGCTGGATCCGTCGGCTGCGGCGAATGCCCGACAGGATGCTGACATGAGACCGCGGGGCCTGAGGGCGCGCCAGCTGGAGCCCGAGGCCTGAACAGGCGGTCCATGGTAGCAAGAAATTCTTGCACCTGTGCGGCAGTCGCCGACGGACCCGGATAAGGTGGGTAGACCCGGGCTCCGCAGGGGCAGAACACCTGTCCCCCTCATCCGCATCCGGGGACCGATGGGCGGACGTCAGAGAGCGACAACGCTTCTTCAACTTCTTTTTGGGTCGTCTCTTACCCGAATCCAAGGGTGAAGACTTTGAGCCCAAGGAGCGATGACTGTGGCACAACAAGCGTTCTCTGGAGGTGCCCCTGGACCAGCAACAGGGCTGGGACGAGTGCTGGTCCTCCAGCAGCTCCCGATGCCGTTCCCTCAAGGCCTTCGGGGCCATGGCCCGACAGTCCAGACAGGACCGGGAGTCTTGATTGGTCTCCAGGCAGTAGAGGCAGAAGTCATGGGGGTCCGCCACCGACATATTGGGACGGCAGGCCCCACAAGACTTAAAGCCAGGCATCCATACATGCACCAGAGTGAACCAAAACTTACAGGAGACAAAAAGCCTCAAAAAGATAGTAAAAAAGTGACTAAAGTACATGCTCTAACCGGATCTGCGCTTACTGGCGCTGAAAAAGAAAGAACTGACATCAGCGCGCATGGGTAGCGCCTAAGAAGTCTCCGTGACGTCATCTCGGCGCATACGATGCCAGCGACGGACGTGGAGCCGCATGACACCACCTACTGACGCGCAGAGGTACTGCTAGCGAAAAGATTCCGGATCCAGTCTGACGCCTGGGGATATTTGAGGTAAGGAATCTATCACTAACGTGTCTCTTTCAGATAAATTAGTGTAAAAAGACCATAAAAAGAGTGATCCATATGCTTTTTCTTTTAATCCACTACGCCCAGCCAACACGTGTTTCGTCGATAGAGGTTGACCCTACCACTTCTTCAGGGTTAAAAAGTAATATGACAATGTGTATAACAAGATCTGTTCACATGAGAACAATTGTAATACAGTGAGCACACCTTTCGCCATATAGTGGAAACCCCAAAAGACATTGGTGAAAACACATAGTTTCATGTTATCTAAGTGAGATCAATTTTTAATCATGCACATTTGTAATTTTTATTTTTCAGATATTCGTTATTTATACCTCATCGGGTGACAACTGGTGCGGAGTACACTACAAACTATCTGTGGGTTATGTCTGCGAGACATATTAACGGCATGGATTATCACATCACAAACTTTATAACTAGAGGGGATAGAAGGATTACTAGGATGTTGTTCAATGGGATGTCCACAGAGCGGATACTGCATACATAGTTAAACAACCCACATATAGTTAGCACAGTTCGCACTATGAACTGGTTGCACCAATTTTCTCCGAGAATCTCTGAGATCACCACACTTGACATACAATCTCAGTGTATTATGCACATTACATGGAATCTGCAACCCTTTCAAGCCAAGTCTGCACTGCACATTATCAACTGCACCTGTGTCATCCATCCTGAGTCATAATATGCTCTTGAATATTGGTTCGTATTTAATGTTAACTAATGAAAGCAGTTGCAGATTGGAACAAGGCCAACCCTATTTGCTAACTACATCAAAAGTGATAAAATGTTGTAGAATAACCTTGTATTCCCCATCTGGTAGTGTGCCTGAAACGGTCCCTTGGCTCTGAGTAAACATTAGCAACATGTTATATCCTAATTAAGAGTGTTGCAATTTTGATACAAAAAGGGATCCTTTGACCTTAGCAGCAGAAACATTTGAGCCTGTTCTGCTTCAGAGGTTTAAAGGCTTTTACAGACATTGTATCCTACTTATCTCACAGACTATGTGCATATTATCTTCACTACAAGAACAAATGGCTTGTGCACTTCTTCAAAACCATTGAATCTGGTAACTGGTTTTAATGCTGTGTTTGAAACTTATTCCTTTGTTTTTTCACTCCTTGTTTTCAAATCTGTTTGGAGGATTTCCTACAATCCTTCTGATCAGTGATGTCTGCAGTCTCCTTCTATTTCTACCAGCCAATAACAATGAGTGCCCCGATCAGCCTCTTAGACTTTGTTAAATTCTGCCCAGATGCCTCCCATCGCTTGATTGCCATGCTGCTGGTCCTCGTGTGACGTAGGGTTTCCATGTGCTGGGGTCGCAAACCAGCACCCAAGTTCGCTCAATGGTTTTGAAGATTCCTTGCGCTGCCAGACCTTATTGTCTGAATTCTGGAACCTCATGCCGGTCAGATCTCGCCCACTCGACATATGGGGACCCTTAGTGTCATATCTCTTTGCGCGCACCTCCCCAAGCCCTGACCCCTATCCCGCGCTCCCTGCCGGCACAGTGCCCACGGCAGCCGCCAGTGCTGGTCCGTGATCGGCTCTCCCTCTTTTTCCACTCCCTCTGCTTGGGCCTGTTTCTCTTCCCACTGCTCTGGTGCCTCCCATCACTTAATGTCTCCTATCCTGTTGTGCCTGACGAAATATTTGCCATGCTGTCGCCATTCAATGTTTTGTGTACTGGGTCAACCTTGTCATCTTCTATTGTGTACAAATATATGGTGCTTTGATTTGGTGCGAGTATGTAACCTGTCTTTGCAATTTTTTAATAAAGGTTCTTGAAAACAATTTTTTTTTTGGAAAAATAACATTGAGTGCCGCTATCCAGCTGAACAGAAATGCAGAATGTCTAATTTTATCCTGGTTACAACGGTCTCTTTGTACTAAGCAAGTACTGGACTATATATGTTCATAAAATGAATGCTCTGTAAGGGACACGGTCTTTTGGTGCATGAGCTGCATGAATGAAAACACCCTGAAGCTGCCTCCGGAGACGCCCCCATTGCATCCATCAATGTAAAAAAATTGTGAGACCACTGAAGTGTCATCAAATCCACTGTAGAGCAATGCACCTACCAATTGGGAAATATGCTCAATATGATGGGCTGTTCACAAAACTCGAATCGTCTACAGCTACGGAAATGAAGAACAAAGCTATAGTACCACCTCAAAATGGAATTACAGGATCTGTTCCAAAGTGTTTACCCATCCGCTACACCAGTTGTTGGAGTTGTTCCAAATCACTGCATTGACCATTCCTTTCACACCTCCTCAGATGTTGCTACAAAGTACCCAGGAAACTATTTATATATAAAGCTTTAAATAGCACAAACATCACCCTCGCCTGTATCAGAACGCTTTACAATATTCAAGGCAACATGAATAAAAATAAAATCATCATCAAGGAGGGGCATGGTGTGGGAGAATCCCCTAGAGACACACCGCAGGTCCCAGATTGACAAACATGTCCTGGAGCATAGTTCATGCGTTCTTCGGCAGAAATTTGTTCATCAGCATTTGTTTTACTTCTTTCTTGAATGAGGCAGCTGAGGGGTTCATTCTGATTTCAGGAGGAAGTGCATTAATTCCATATTCTCAGGGCCATACCTAAGAAAACTCAGTTATATGTTTTCTTTTAATGATATTTTGGTGGTTTGAGTAGGAGGGCCTCTAGATGCTCTGGTGCCACAAGATAGCTCTAGTTTCTGTGCTAGATATCTTAAAGTGTTGAAGTGGAGGGCTTTATGGGTCATGCAGGCAATTTTCTAATGAATCACTACCTCATATGGAAGCCAGGTTATGTATTTCAGGTCAGGAATGATGTGATTATTTCTTTTAGATCCAGTAATGAGCCTAGCAGCAGAGTTGGGTAGGCCGTAAAGTGTTGCACTCCCATAGTTAAACCTGGGAACCACTAGAGCTTGAGCAGCGGACTTGAGGTCTTCCGGGGGTAGGAAGGGTCTTATTTTTAATAAAATGTTTAGGTGGAAGTTCCCTCCTTTGGAGGCAGAGCTGATATGCTCCTGCATGTTCAGATTCTTGTCCAGCGTTATTCCCAGAGACCTTGATAACTCGTCTTTTTCGGATTTGGGGGTGTCTTTTTTCGCTTTTTTCTTGTTTTCTTTCTCTCCTCTTCCCATTGGCTGGAATTTTACACGCCCCCGAATCCGAAAATTACTGTGCTTTCTCCGAGGCATTTCTTCTTGGCCTCGGAGAAAGATGGTTGGTGTTGTGGCATGGTCCTTTTTCCTGCCGGACCTACCGAGGGTAAGTGCTTTCTTTACGCCTTCTGTCCCTGCCTATGTTCGTGTCTCCGCCCCTGTCTGCCGGTATTCAATGTATTTCCTTTGCTTTTTCCCTTTGTTCCACGTTCTGTCTGTCACAGTGTTCCTGACTTCGAGTGTCTCTGTCCCTATCTGCCTTTCTATGTTTAATACCCCTTCATCTCCGTATCTATTCTCCCTGTGTCTCTTCCTCCTGGTGTGTCTCGTTCTGTTCCTGGGTCTGTGTTTTTCGTAAAAACACAGAAAGACGAGTGCCTTACACGCCTTTAAAACTGTAAGCAGACACTCGTTGTGTGACGTATTCAGCGCGGCTGCTGCTTGGCATCGGGTGTTTTTTTTAAGAACAAGCATATTTTCTTGGGCACAGACAGGAGTTATTTTTACAAATTAAGCAGTGCTATACACTTATGTCTGAGGTAATAAACATAGCTAACTAACAAACTGTGCCCGCTTATTACATTCCAAGCCGTGGTTTATTACAGATTCACTCTTTAAAATGTTAGGTTTTTACCCGTAAAACAGTGTGTGTGTTTTTGCAGTTTTACTTATTACCGATTGGCCCGTAGCTATAGCCGCGCTTTTTATCAGCACTATTTACATTACCCAAAACATATTTATTTTGTTAGCACGGGGTGATTGGTTTTTTGTACTGTGTATGATGTGCACGGACACAAAGCTACGCGCACAGAGGTGGATAGAACTGGATTTGGTATCGCTGCCGCCAAATCCCCTCTGATTTAGCATAAGGAATATGCTTACAGACTACAGTGCGCATGGGCATCCTCTCCATCCTCAGATTGTTTTTTGCCATTGTGGCAGAGATGGAGTATAGTACAGTAAGAGATGTCCATGCAAAAGAGTGAATGCTACAGCTGCGACAGGCCTTGGGGAGGGGGGTGGGCGATATGAATGTCAGCAGCCCTACATGCCAAGAACAGATGCATACTGGTAAGTAGCATATTCCGTTCGAGGCATGTGGGCTGCTGAATTCATATCTGTGCATAGAATGTATAGCAGTATCTCCCCTATCTATATAGTATAGCAGAGCTCTCTTGGCATCTAGCGTATGCAAGGCCCTTTCAGCTACTGTCTGTGGATTTTGAAAGAACACCGGCAGTTCTATTGTCTGATTTATATGAAAATGGGATACCACTTTTGGCATGAATTTAGGGTTTGTTCTGAGAACTACTCTATTTGCTTGTACTTGAATGTATGGCTCTTGAATAGTTAGGGCTTGCAGCTCACTGACTCTTCTAAGTGAAGTAATGGCAATAAGGAAGCCACCTTCCAAGTAAGAAACTGTATTTCGCATGAGTGTAGTGGCTCAAAAGGTGGTCCCATGAGTCTGGTTAAAACGATGTTTAGATTCCAGACTGGTGAAGGTGGGTGTGTTGGAGGAATTACTCGTTTAAGTCCTTCCATAAATGCTTTAATTGCTGGCACTCTAAACAGTGAAAGGTGTTGCCTGTTTTGGAGATAAGCTGCGAGCGCAGCTAAATGTATCCTGATGGATGAATAGGCTAAATTGCAACGTTGTAGGTGCAAGAGATAGCAAATGATGTTTTGTGTAGAAGCATCTAATGGGTTTATGTCGTTGTTACTGCAGTAAATGACGAAATGTTTCCACTTCACTGCATAACATGCCCTGGTAGTGGTTTTTCTTGCCTCTTTGATAATATTCATGCAGTCTGGAGGCAAGTTTAGGTATCCAAACTCTAGGATTTCAGGAGCCAGATCACCAGGTTCATCTGTTGCGGATCTGGGTGTTGGATTTCTCCATGGCTCTGAGTTAGAAGACTGGGTGTGAGTCGCAGTCTTTGATGAGGCACCACTGACAGTTCTAGGAACGTTGTCTATCATGGTTGCCTCGCCCATGTGGGAGCAACCAGGATTAGCGTTAGTGAATGTTGGCGCATTTTGCGTGCCACTAGCGGTATTAATGGAGCTCGGGGAAAAGCGTACGCAAATCTGCCTGACCAGTTCATCCATATCGCATTGCCCTGCGACTGCGGATGTGGGAACCTGGCGTCAAGTACTGGCATTTTGCGTTTTCGCTTGTGGCAAACAGATCTATTTCCGGCTGTCCCCACTTCCGGAAGAATGGTTGGAGCACATTGGGGTGAATTTCCCATTCGTGTATCTGTTGACTGTGCCTGCTGAGCAGGTCGGCTCTTTGATTGTCCTTGCCTGGGAGGTGTTCCGCCATGAGGAACATGTTCCTTTGAATGGCCCATTTCCACACACTTTGAGCTAGATGCGATAGCTGTGGGGAATGTGTTCCTCCCTGTTTCTGAATATAATACATAGCTGTCATGTTGTCCGTCCGGATCAACACAGTTTTGTTGCATAAGTGTTTTTTGAATGCTTTTAGTGCTAGAAAGACCACCATCAACTCTAGTAGATTGATGTGCATCTTTTTTTTGTTGTATTGTCCATAGACCTTGGACTGTGTAATGCAGGACATGGGCTCCCCATCCTAGCAGGGATGCGTCCGCCGTCATTACGATTTGTGGGATAGGCTCCTGGAACAGTCGTCCTTTGCAAAGGTTTTGTAGATTCCACCAATGCAGAGAGCTGTATGCCCGACTGGTCACCAACACTAGGTCTTTTAATTGGCCCTGAGCCTGGTTCCACTGCCGTGCTAGGCACTCCTGTAGCGGACGCATGTGTAGTCTGGCATGAGGGACTATGAATATGCACGAGGCCATCATGCCTATTAGTTGCATAAACACTCGAGCTGGCAAGGAGTGTTGTGTTTTGAACCTTTGGATCTACGTTTGCATGCTGTTGATCCGTGCTGCGTTTGGATATGCCTTCGCTGCTAGTGTATCTACTGTTGCTCCCAGGTATTGTTGGACGTGGGAGGGTTGCAGGTGTGACTTTGGGTAATTCAGCGAGAAGCCTACACTGTGCAGGAGATGAATGGTCTTTGACGTGTGGCTGGCACATTGCTGGGCCGATATGTGTTGTCTCCTGAGATGCGCCGCCACTGTTGCTAGGTATTTGGTGAACACCCGTGGAGCTGTTGTTACACCGAATGGTAGGACTTTGAACTGGTAGTGTTGTCCTTGGATAGTAAACCTCAGATACTTTCTGTGAGCAGGGTGTATTGGTATATGTAAGTATGCGTCTTTGAGGTCTAGAGTTGCTAGGAAGTCTCCCTGCTGCAGCAGTGGTAAGACTTGTTGCAGAGTGAGCATGTGAAAATGCTCTGATAAAATGTACAGGTTGAGGGGCCTGAGGTCCAATATTGGTCTGAGAGAACCGTCCTTTTTGGGAATGAGGAAGTATAGTGAGTATACTCCTGTTCCTTGATGTTCGAGTGGGACTGGTTCTTTGGCCCCCTTTTGCAACATGCTGATGACCTCTTGCTGCAATAATGTTATATGTTCTTTTGACATTGGACGGTGTACGGGTGGGGTGGTGTTGATGTGAGTTCTAGGCAATAGCCATGTTGGATAATTTGCCTGACCCACTTGTCTGTAGTGATGTTTAACCAGACTGGCAGGAACTGTTGTAGTCTTCCCCCGACTGGTGTTATATGATCTGGGGGTAGTGCCAAGAAGTCACTGTTTGGTGTTAGTGGAGGATCTATTGGCATTGCCTCCACGACCTCTGCCCTTGTTATTATTTCCTCTGTATCCACCCCTGTTTGTGTTTTTATTGTATGTGGATTGCGTATTACTTTTGTATGTGGAAAATTGCTGCGACGTGTTACCTCGCGCTCCTCCTCTATAGGTGGAGTGAAGAAAGGAGCCTCTGTGTTGTTGGGACTGAAGAGCTCCCATGGACTTTGCAGTCTCTGTGTCCTTTTTGATTTTGTCCAGAATTGAGTCAACTGCTCGACCAAACAAAAAATCTGGATTTATTGGCTGGTTAAGAATTGTGGCCTGTACTTCACTTTTAAATCTAGATATGCGAAGCCATGCGTGTCTCCTAAGCAGTACGCTTGTGTTGATGGATCTGGCAGCTGTATCTGCCGCGTCTAGGCACACTTAATGGAGGCATTGGTGATGAGCTTTCCCTCCTGTATAAGTTCCTCCGCCTGCTCCCTGAAAGGCTCAGGTAAGTGTTGGAGAAGTCCTTCTAAACTGTCATAGAGCGCTCTGTCATATCTAGCCAGCAGGGCCTGAGTATTGGCAATTCTCCATAAGTTTTCTGCTTGAGCTGCCACTCTCTTGCCTGATGCTTCTAAAATCTTGGACTCTTTGTTAGGAGGAGGAGCCTCTCCAGTAGTCTGTGAATTAGCACGCTTTCGTGCGTTGGAGACCACTAATGAGTCTAAAGGCAGCTGTCCCCTGATGTAAGTAGGGTCTACTGGTGCAGCCCTATACTTCTTCTCAATTCTAGGGTTGATGACACGTGCCCTAGCAGTGTCTTTGAATATGTCATTTGCGTGCTTTAAGACGCCTTTTAACATGGGGAGCGTTTTGACACTTTTTTCTGATGTTGCCAGCGTATCAAACAGAAAATCTTCTATGGCATCTGAATGCATGTCTACATTATGGTAGAGCTCTACTCTATCTACTAATGAATTGAAAGCCACTGTGTCTTCTGTAGGTGATGGCTTAGCTGGGAATACATTTGGGACTGTAATGGGTAGAGCCCCATCATTGTCTGGGTCACCTCCCCCCCCATGGCTGTGAGGTGGGGTCTACATATGGGTTTTGTGGATATCCAAAACCCACATCTGCGTCATGTTCTTCATCTGGGTTGTAGTCAGAGCGTGCAGGTGAGTATGGTGCATATGGAGTAGTAGGCATAGCTGGAGAGATAGGTTGGAAAAGAATAGGAGAGGTTGCACAGTATCTTTTCTTTTTGAGTGGAATTTTAGAAAAGTCTTCAGCAGGCACTGGTCTTTTCTTCCTTGTATAAACAGTCACTTTCCCAGTATTTGGGTCAATATATAGTTTGGACTGATCTTCTGTGGAGGGGTCTGGATGGAGGATCTCCTCTTCCACAGTCTTTTGCCTTGGCGCCGTAGCTTTAGGTATGATCTTCTTCGGTTCGATGCCTTTGATCGGGTCGACCGCTTTTGGTGCCTGGATCTGTTTGTGAGGCTTTAGTGTCTGTCCGACTGGTTTTGTCGGTCCGACGTCTTTCACAGGTTGCACCTATTGTTTCGTTCCGATGGGTTTTTTCAGTTCGATAACCTTTCCAGGCTTGGGTGATGATAGAGGTGTCCTCGGAGCCTGAGGCTTTGGCTCGATGCCCTTCTTCGGATCGATGGGCTTCGACTCGACTGCTTTAGGCTGGTCTCCTTTAGGTTTCACTTTCGGTTCGACGACCGCCTTGGGCGTATCCCTTTTGCCTTCGTCGACAGCCTTTTTTCCTTTTTCGGCAGTAGAACTCGATTTGGTCGAGTCGACGGCCTTTGGCTTCGAAGGTTTATATGGAACGCTGGGCCTCGGCTCGGTGCCCTTTGTGTTTATCACCTTCGGTTCGACGACGTTCGGTCCGAAGACTGTCGTGTCGATGAGTTTCGGTTTCGATAGAACCGGCCTTGTATTACGTGTCTCAGAAGGCTCTTTTTGTATGTTCTTAGCCGGGCGGTATTGCGGGGCTATAGAACCGGTATTTAGATCTTGGCTAAGGCCTGCTGGCGATGCCTCGACCTGAGTCTCTGATATTGGTGTAGTATCTGTGTGGGGCGGTGTACTCACGGTTCGCCCCCCGTTGTCATCGGAGTCGTCTTCGACAGCAACGATGTCTTGGTCGTATTCTTCGACATCGACGATGTGTTCTTCCTCGTCTATATAATATTGAGAGTCGTGCTCGGAGTATTGATCTTCCTCTTGATCCGAGTCTTCGGCGTCAACTAGTTCTTCCTCATCGTCGAAGATATTCTCGGGCTCCGGTGCCGACCTCTGCATTTCTTGCCTTGCTGCCCGCCGAATCCGGATCGTCTTTTTGGACCGGAATTGGGCACAAGCTAGGCAATTATCTTCATTATGATCTGGCGATAAGCATTTGTTGCACACGGGATGCTTATCTGTGTGCGGGAACTTGGAGTTGCACTGCGGGCAGTATTTGAATGGACTGCGTTCCATCGACCGTCGGTCCACGTGGCGTCGAGAAGGCCTAACGGCCCGATTCGACGACCGGAGTGCAAGCAAATTGTGAATAAACCTTTTCGGTACCGATGGAAAACAATACCGACGAATCCGAAGGCCTTTTGGCCTTTTTGAAAAGTTTATTTCGATTCCGAACTTGGAGTGCTGGAAAGTGCATCCGAACCCAATGGCGGAAAAAAACAATCAGCGGATGGAGAGGATGCCCATGCGCTGCTTTCGGCTGGTCTCCTTTAGGGTTCACTTTCGGTTTGACGACCACCTTGGGCGTAGCCCTTTTGCCTTCGTCGACAGCCTTTTTTCCTTTTTCATCAGTAGATCTCGATTTGGTCGAGTCGACGGCCTTTGGCTTCGAAGGTTTATATGGAACGCTGGGAAACGCAGGCTCTATTGGCGCTGCACACCGTTTAGTTACTTAGACTACAGTATTTTCACCTCCTGCCCTTGTGTTTTGAAATGTTTGGCATCTGGACAACATATGTCCACACCCTGTGGTATAACATTCATTTTCAGTACAGCTATGTTTGTGCATGGCGAACACGCCAATGTGATCTGTTTATTTTTACAGCAGAGACAGCTGATTTACGTATTTACAGCCTTTCATATTTACAAGTAAAATGGGAAGCACTGCTAGCGAAGCGCTATGCCGTAGGGTTCTTTAGTTTGAAATAAGCAGTTTGTCTGCGTGAAAATTAATAAAAAACAAAACATGTAAATGTAAGAAAACAAGTGTATGCTATATAATGGTGTACTCCATTGCCCTATGCGTGTAAACATGTGATACGTTATGCAAAGTAGCTTGCATGGCATGCTTCCTTGAGCACAGATGCACATCTTTATTGCGCTTCCTGGAGATAAGCGCAACTTTTATAGTATCCTTTTGGTCCACCATAAAATTTCTTGTGTTCTCTTTGGAAGTGGAGCTTGGACGTGGGTTTTATCACTTTTCTCGACGTTTGTTTACAAATATTTTGCAGAGGTTAGCTTCATTTGGTGCTGTGTTATAAATGTTGTGTTAAAGATTTATTGTGAGATAAGTGTAGGCCTCGTCTTTTAATACCTGTGTATGCTTGGTATGTAGTATTGTATGGCTATTTGTGGTTTAGCTGTATAAATAAAAATACTGTCTATTTTATTTGATGCAATAGCCCCGGGTTTCACACATAGACACATATTAATATATTAATATGACCGCTCAGCCCTCCACAGGGCTTCGTCGCCCCACTCACTGCTGCCGCTCCTGCCTGCCTTTGCCGCCTCCTGCCTGCAGATTCCTTCGTTCGCTGCCCGCTGCTCCTGGGAATTTCCCGCTGTTCCTGGGAATTTCCCGCTGCTCCTGGGAATTTCCCGCTGCTTCTTGGAATTCCCCGCCGCTGCCTCCCTGCGGCCCCGCCCCCCTGTGATTCCATTCGCCGACCCGCTCCCGCCACCCAGCTGCTCCTCCCTCCCGGCTCCTTACTTATGACGCCCCCAGAGCGACCGCGCAGCGGGAGCGCCAAAGGTAAGCCCGTCTGCGCCCGTCCGCGCCTGGCCCGCGCCCAGCGCCAGGACCCCTGGCCCTCCCCGCCGAGGCAAGACGACCCGACTGACCTACGACGCCGCCACTCTCAACGCACTCAATGCCGGCCGGACCCACGCCTGCTGCCGAGCCACCCCGAGACGCACCCACGGACCCTTCACCTGCTGCACCTGCAAGTTCACCTGCCTCCGAACCTGCCCCGCACCCGTCAAGACAAACACCAGCAGCAACCACCTCAAGTGCATCCTGATCAACACCCGCTCCGTCCACAGACACGCCGTGGAACTCTGGAACCTCCTCGACGCTACATCACCGGACGTCGCCTTCCTCACGGAAACCTGGATGAACGCCTCCTCTGCACCCGACATCGCCATCGCCATCCCGGACGGGTACAAGATCATCAGGAGGGACCGCATCAACCAGACCGGAGGTGGCATCGCCATCGTCCACAGGAACACCATCCGCATCACGACCAACGCCAACGACTCCTCCGCCGCAGCCGAACTTCTCCACTTCCAGATTCACACCGACCCTAAGACGACCCTCAGAGGCACCCTCGTCTACAGACCCCCGGGACCACGCACACAATTCAGCGAAGACATCACAGACTTCATCAGCCCGCACGCCCTCCCCTCCACCGATTACATCCTCCTCGGGGACCTCAACTTCCACCTGGAGAACAACAAGGACCGCAACACCACCGCCCTGCTGAAAAACCTCACCAACCTCGGACTCAAGCAACTGGTCAACACCCCCACCCACTACGCCGGCCACACGCTTGATCCCGTCTTCTCTTCCAGCAAGTACATCACCTTCAGCCACGCCACCGGACTCCACTGGACCGACCACAGCTGCGTCCACTTCAGCTTCAAAAGATCCACGACCCACCACCACCCGCAACAGGTACCTCACAGGAATTTGAGCAAGATCACCGCAGACCAGCTCACCACCTCCCTCAGCCAGAGCCCACCCGCCAACACAACGGACCCCAACGAAGCAGCCCGCAACTTCACACAGTGGCTGACCGCCTGCGCCGACGACCTCGCGCCACTAAAGAACCCTCCCAGCAGACCCAGAAGCAAGAAGGCATCCTGGTTCACCGACGACCTCAAGGACTCCAAGAAGACCTGCCGCACCCTCGAGAAAGCCTGGCTCCTCGACCGGACCACCGACAACATGACCGCCCTCAAACACGCTACCCGCAAGCACCACCAGCTCATCCGCACCACCAAGAAGAAATCCCTGAAGGAACGACTGGACAACAACGCCCACGACAGCAAAGAGCTCTTCACTATCGTCAAGGAGTTCTCCAACCCCAACACCGGCACCAACGACATCACTCCGTCACAAGACCTCTGCGACTCCCTCGCCTCGTTCTTCCACCGCAAGATCGCCGACATCCACAACAGCTTCGGCGCCCCACCCACGCACCCAACCGTCAAACCAACGCCCCCCACCGCCACCCTTCGCACCTGGACCACGGTGACCACCGAAGACACAGCCCGTACGATGAACACCATCCACTCCGGATCAACAACCGACCCCTGCCCACACCACGTCTTCAACAAGGCCGACTCCACCATCGCACCCCAACTCCGGAACATCATCAACGCCTCCTTCAACACCGCCACCTTCCCGGAGAGCTGGAGGCACGCCGAGATCAGCGCCCTCCTGAAGAAACCTACAGCGGACCCCACCGATCTCAAAAACTTCCGCCCCATCTCGCTCCTCCCTTTTCCTGCTAAAGTCATCTAGAAGATCGTCAACAGACAGCTGACCGCCTTCCTCGAGACGAACAGATCCCTCGACCCCTCGCAGTCCGGCTTCAGAGCCAACCACAGCACCGAGACCGCCCTCATCGCAGCCACCGACGACATCCGGACCCTGCTCGACAAGGGGGAAACAGTGGCCCTCATCCTCCTGGACCTCTCCGCTGCGTTCGACACGGTCTGCCACCGCACCCTAGTCCAGCGCCTCAGCAACATCGGTATCCAAGAGAAGGCACTGGAGTGGATCATCTCGTTCCTCGCCGGAAGAACACAAAGAGTCCGCCTCCCCCCGTTTCGCTCCGAGGCCACCGAAGTCATCTGCGGCGTCCCGCAAGGATCTTCACTCAGCCCCACCCTCTTCAACATCTACATGAAACCTCTCGCAGCTATCGCACGCCAGCACAACCTCAACATCATCTCTTACGCCGACGACACCCAGCTGATCCTCTCCCTCACCAGAGACCCCGACACCGCCAGAACCTGCCTACACGAAGGGATGAAAGACGTCGCCGAGTGGATGAAGGACAGCCGCCTGAAACTGAACTCGGACAAGACGGAAGTCCTCATCCTGGGATCTTCGCCCTCCGCCTGGGACGACTCCTGGTGACCCCCAGCCCTGGGCACCGCACCCAAGCCAACCGACCACGCACGCAACCTGGGCTTCATCCTGGACCCCTCCCTCTCGATGACCAGACAAGTCAACGCCGTCTCCTCATCGTGCTTTAACACCCTGCGTATGCTTCGCAAGATCTTCCGCTGGATCCCGACCGAGACCAGGAAGACTGTCACCCAGGCACTCGTCACCAGCCGACTGGACTACGGAAACGCCCTCTATGGCGGAACCACAGCCAAGCTACAGAAAAGACTCCAGCGCATCCAGAACGCCTCCGCCCGACTCATCCTGGATGTCCCCCGACGCAGCCACATCTCCAGCCACCTGAGGAACCTGCACTGGCTCCCCGTCGACAAGAGGATCACGTTCCGGCTCCTCACCCACGCACACAAGTCTCTCCACGACCTGGGCCCCAAGTACCTCAACGACCGCCTGACCTTCCACACGCCCACCCGCCAGCTACGGTCCACCAGCCTTGCCCTCGCAGCCGTACCACGCATCCGAAGAGCCACCGCCGGAGGAAGATCCTTCTCTTACCTGGCTGCCAAGACTTGGAACTCCCTCCCCATCCACCTTCGGCTGACACAGGACCATCTCGCCTTCAGGAAACAACTCAAGACCTGGCTGTTCGAGCAGTAGCATACCCCTCCCCCCAAGCGCCTTGAGACCCTCCCGGGTGAGTAGTGCGCTATACAAATGGCATGATTTATTGATTGATTTAAATGTCACCAATGTAGCTGATGCTAATTTATAAGGATTAAGGAGGCTGCGCTGTTACCATCTAAGTAGCAAAGTGCTCGATATTGTTTTTAATGCGCAGCGCTACTCCGTGTGACACCCTTTGAAAATGAAAGCGCATCCAAAGCTACGCACAAACAGATGGACAGGACTGGATTTTGTGTCACTGCCGCCGACTCCCTTCTTATTCAGCCTAAATGCGATTTAAAGCTCAGCAATGACACGAAGGGGTTAATTCTGGTGTTTGGCATGAAAAGTAGCTTGGATAGCATATTTCTTTGGGCACAAACTGGAATTATGTTTAAAAATTAGACAGCGCTATTCATTTATGGGTGAGGTAAACGGGTATGGCATATACGGAGCTAACTAACAAACAACGCCCACTTATCACATTGCTCGCCATGGTTTATTATAGTTCTGCACTGTAATATGCTAGGTTTTTACCCGTGTAAGTGTGTGTGTGTGTTTTTGCACTTTCTCTTAATTTAATTAGATCCTCAGGCATAAGCGCGCTTTTTATGAGCCCTGGTTATATTCTACAAGAAAACATTTGTTTTAGTAAGCATGGGGAATTTGCTTTTGTTTAGTATGTGTGATTTTAATGGATATGGCCATAACATATATAGGTGTATTTTTGTTCGAGATTAACCCAGGTATAACTTCTGCTAACTCCCTTATCACTTAGTATAAATGTGATTCAGACCTCGGCAATGCAACTATGGAACCGGTTCTGCTGTTTGGAAAACGCGGGCTTCACAGGTGTTCTTAAAGTCGTGTGCTTCAAATGTACCAAAAAACAAATAACTTCAAAGTAGATCCGTGGCTTTGTGTCCGTGTTCCTAGAGCCGCAGCTACTTACTTCACACGGAGCCCCGAGACAGTTGTCAGTCATGTGTCCCTGAGCAATCTTAAGAAACGCTCAAATGTATTTGAGTAAGTGGAAAACTGGGGTCATCACAATACGCAGATTAAACTCAGTAGCGTAAAAATTTAAGTAAGCGGACTCCATATATTTACAACTGGAATCAGCAGTTAAAGGGTTAAGCGGCGCCAATTTTTTTACTGACGTGACAAAATGTGTTTCCCCTTCCCAACACGGAACTCTAAAGAATCCTTCATTTATTCCTTTTGTAACCCTTCCCAAGCTGCTCTCTTCCTCTGATACCTTGAAGAGCCAGTATTGTTTATTTTTAAGTAAGGCCAATACGAGCGCTAAACTTAGCAACTGCACTGCCCTTTAAATATTAGGCTTAAAGCAATTCAGTGTATTTTGGCCCAATGTTAATATTAGTGTACAGAAGCCTTGTTAGAACAATAGCAGAGAACGCGATCCTCAGTGTAGGGCCCTTCTCTGCTGCACCTAGTATTATAGCGCACACTATATGCACAGAGTCCATATTTACTCATTACGTTTATGAGCCTGCCCCCGTTTTTTCTCTCCATACTTTGCCTATGTAGCTCTCACCCGCAGCTGCTTAGGGACATGAATGCAATTGAAGGCTTTATCTTCCGACATGCTGTGTGATTGGTCTAGGAAAGCTGTGGCAGAATCGCTTGGTGTTAAAGCCGCACCCAAGTACTTCACAGCTCTTCTTGAAATCGTATGCTTGACGGGCACAAAGAAACCAAATAACTTCAAAGTAGCTGCATGGCTTGACGTCCATCTTGTTGGAGCCACAAGTAACTACTTAACAAGTGTTTGCAAATAGCATGCATATGTGTAAAAAACTGTATTGTTACTGTTAATTAGAGGGCTTCCATTTCGAATGTTTTACGTCACAAAATTCTTGCACCAATGGCATTTCGAAAGATACAAATACCTTAAAATAAAGCCAATGAAAACGTTATCTAAACTAAAAGTTGGTTCATTGGTTGCAAACTTTTTGGCATGGGTGTTTTTTTATTTCTTTGGGTGATATTTAAACTGAAAACAAACATACAACAGATATTGTTTTGATGCTTTCAAATGTTTGCAGTGAGAATAAATAAATAAATAAAAAAGTAATCAAATAGCTTTTATTACACACAATTGTAACATATAGAAATAGTACTGATATCATTATTTATGGTAAAAAAACGCACACCTCATCCAGATGGCGAGACCAATTGGCATTGAGGAATAGAAGAGGAAATCGTATTTTCCGTAAACCTTTATGTATATGCATGACTGTGTGTGTGTGTGGCTCTGTGTGTGTGTGTGTGTGTGTGTGTGTGTATGAGTGTGTGTGTGGCTGTGTGTGTGTGTGGCTGTGTGTGTGTGTGGCTGTGTGTGTGTGGCTGTGTGTGTGGGGGGGCTCTGTGTGTGTGTGTGTGGGGCTTTGTGTGTGTGGGGCTTTGTGTGTGTGGGGGGGGCTCTGTGTGTGTGGGGCTGTGTGTGTGCGGGGGGTTCTGTGTGTGTGTGTGGGGGGGGCTCTGTGTGTGTGGGCCTCTCTCTGTGTGTGTGGGGCTCTGTGTGTGTGTGTGGGGCTCTGTGTGTGTGTGGGGTTCTCTGTGTGTGTGTGGGGGGCTCTGTGTGTGTGTGTGGGGCTGTGTATGTGTGTGTGTGGGGCTCTGTGTGTGTGTGGGGGGGGCTCTGTGTGTGTGGGGCTCTGTGTGTGTGTGGGGGGGGCTCTGTGTGTGTGTGGCTCTGTGTGTGTGTGTGTGGCTCAGTGTGTGTGTGGCTCTGTGTGTGTGGGGAGCTCTGTGTGTGTGGTTGTGTGTGTGTGGTTGTGTGTGTGTGTGTGTGTGTGTGGCTCTGTGTGGGTAGCTTTTTTTGTAGATGGCTCTATGTGTGGGTGGCTCTGTCTGTATGAGGGTGGCTCTGTCTGTGTGAGGGTGGCTCTGTGTGTGTGTGTGTGTGTGTTTAGGTGGCTCTGTGTGGGTGGCTCTATGTGAATGACTCTGTGTTGGTGACTGTGGGTGGCTCTGTGTGGGTAGCTCTGTGTGGGTGGATCTGTATGTGTGTGTGGGTAGCTTTGTGTGTGGCTCTGTGTGTGGGTGCAAATGCAATAGGTCTCGCATTTGCTAGAGATTAAGCTATTGGCATTGTAAATAACAATACCATTTATTTATATGTTTTAAAAACAAAAACATAAATAAAAATAATGTCATGAGCAATGCCAAAAGCTCTAACTTTAACAATGCCGAGACCATTGCATTGTAAATGCTTGTTATATTTTGTTCTCGGCTGCATTAATTATACACCCAATACAATGCCTGATTTTCTCATCAAAACACAGCTTTTAATATGCACAATATATATTTTATGATCATGTTTTATATGCAGTTATGCTTGCATCTAGTATTCATCATAAATACATATGCTTTAAAAAATATAAAGTTTTATTATGACCCATATGCTTTTTAGCCTTTTAGTGATTATCATGCATACATTGTTTATATAATGTCATCTTTAGGAGTCATAGGACTAAAATTAAGTAATGTCCAGCCCCAACATGGAGATAACAATAAAATGTTGGGATTTCCTAGATCTGCAGGGGTGGGATGTCTAACCCTCGAGTGCAAGAGCTCAGTCCAATGCACTACGCTGAGGAAGAAATACAATTGGACACCACAGTCCATTCACAAACCCACTTAGCAATCACGCATAAGCAGTGTTGTCAGGTTACTTGACAGTCCTACTCAAGTTTCATGGACATAGTGGTAATCCTAATAACCTTTCATTCTTGAACACATTCCAGCCTAGTACTAGCAGCAACAGGGATTTGTTGAAAACGTATATTTTTAGTCTTATTCTACTACTTAAAATGGGCATAGTAACCAAACAGCTTGAAATTATAAAAGCAATTATGCATGTCATAAGCAGCCAAAAAAATGACATTTTTCTGACATAGTTATAAAGTTCCTAGCATCGTAGCAAGATCTAGCTATTTCTAAGCACTACACTACGATTTTGGTCATATCATTTAATAGCAAACTTAGCTCTCGAGTTTCGTAAGGATGATCGTGCGTAAAACCTGTTGCCAGCTAATACAGCGGTTCTCTATCAGAGTTCTGCCGGGGAAGGAAGTGTGCTAAAAGCAAAAGAACACTCCCCCCACCCCCACTCTGCTTCCAGACCACACTTCAACTGAGAGCTGCTGATCCAGCAATGTGGGTGACTTATACGAATATTCTTAGCTAAAAGATCTCTCCTAATCAACAGAATATGAATCAAGTTTTCACCACAATTGTGCCTGTTCTATGTGCCTCAGAAGCTACCACCATTGTTGTATGGATTGATAAAAAAGGTCAATGCGGACCCAAATAATCCCTCTAACTTCCGGCCTATTTCTCTGCTCTCATGCTACTCTAAAATTCTTGAAAAGCACGTCAATTCTCTTCTTACTTCTTATGTTGAATCCTCTAATTTCCTTCACTGCTCTCAATCCGGGTTCAGGGCCGGCTTCTCCACTGACACCACTCTTCTGGGAGTGTCAGAGACCATCAGAAGACAGGTGGACAATGGGGAGACAGTGGCACTCATTCTGTTAGATTTGAGTGCCGCATTTGACACTGTCTCCCATTCCATCCTTTTGTCCACCTTGAAATCTGTGGGCATTGACGGCTCTGCCCTGGCCTGGATTGCCAGTTTTTTTTCTGATCGCACTTTTCAAGTTTTCTCTTCAACTTCTGTCTCTTCCATCTATGCTTCCACTCATGGTGTTCCCCAGGGTTCTATCCTTAGCCCCCTTTTCTTTAATCTTTATGTGAGACCTCTAGCTTTCCTGGCTGAGCAAGCAGGTCTCACGATTTATTCTTATGCAGACGATACTCAAATCGTCTACTCTCTATCAACAAATAAACATCTGCCTACGTCTTCTCTGCAGTCCGGTTTGAAACAAATCTCCAACTGGATGCATACACATAAATTAAAACTAAACGGTGACAAAACGGAGCTGCTTCTATTTGGTCCTGACCCATCGCTCTGGGGCCCGCAACACTGGCCTCAGCAGATGGGCCCTACTCCTACCCCTTCAGCTACAGCTCGTAATCTTGGGGTCCTCCTCGACAACCAGTTGTCAATGAAGCAACAGGTGGTAAAAGTCTCAGCCACCTGTACTACCATCGTAAGGTGGCTGAGAAAAATCACGTGGATGCTTCCAGCTGACACCCTGAGGACCGTAGTCCAGGCCCTTGTCACTTCATGGATGGACTACGGGAACATTCTTCTTCTGGGTGCCTGCAAGGAGGTCACCAAGAAATTACAGGTAGTTCAGAACATGGCAGTTCGCCTCATCTGTAATCTGCCTGCCAGGTCCTCGGTCGCCGTTCATCTGCGCAAACTGCACTGGCTGCGCATTGAGAGCAGAGTGAAATTTAAAGCTCTCTGTATAATGCATCATATCAAAACTGGCAAAGCCCCGAAATACTTGTCCTCCTTGGTGCAGGATTATGTCCCTACCCGCACTCTGAGATCCTCTACGCAAAATAAGTTTCAAATCCCGCGCTTTAACAGAGCCAAAATGGGCGGTCGCTCGTTTGCGCTGCTAGCACCTTCTCTATGGAACTCCATGCCTCATCCCCTGCGATCCGAAATCTGCTATCTTAAATTCCGCAGGGGAATCAAGACCTGGCTTTTTAATTGTTAAAATGTGTGCTTAATCCTTCTCAGCTTACCTTACCTTTTGTTTGCTCACTAGCGCCGGGAAACCTCCGGGTAGCTGCGCGCTCAATAAATGCAATTATAATAATAATAATAATAATATGGATACATGTGCATTGCACAGCTGTGTCCAAAAAGTAAGTGGGACTGAAATGTATACAAAGGACAGAAAATATTAGCTAAATCAGAGATAAAGAAAAGAGGATGATTATTTTCACGAAACTGCTGACAAGAAGAGGCATAGTTACAAGAGCAGTTAAAATGTAAAATTGAGCATACCACAGGCGAGGTGCTGACCGATGTGATTTGTTGTGCTGAAGCCAAAGGAACTTGCACTGCATGTGTGTCTTCAAATGAAACACGTTGAGTCACTTTTCTGCCAGGGGCTCTGATGAGGTTTGGCCTCGGCCTAAGAAGTCGTCCTCTTACTTGCTGCGTGGGACTTAAAACATCTTTTTTTTTATCCTCATGAGAAGGGAGCTTACTGGTGGAACTGGTAGAAAAGGAAAAAATGAAAATAAAGCAATGTTTAATTTACAATGGGCAAAGATGGTCTGAATTAACTGGAAGACAAGTGAATTTTTTAAGAACTCTTTACTTCATCATGAAGTAATAAAGCATCATCTTGCACGTGTACACACATCACAAGCCAAGCACTTTGTATATTTTGTAGTAGACAGTGAAATGTATTGTGGATACTTCAACAACATATTGCTGTAAAGCATACTATGAATTGGCCAAATGAGAGGGGAGTAGGGACCAACTAATGCTACAGTAGCAGCAAGGAAGAAACATCATAAACGGCTGAAACTTAAATATATATTATTGGTCTACAATGATCAATCAATCAATCAGAACATTTATATAGCGCGCTACTCACCCGTGAGGGTCTCAAGGCGCTAGGGCAATGGTGAAAAGTCCACTGTAAGAACCAGCTGTCGGAGGGATAGGAATGCAGTAGGGGATCCGTTTTGATGGAAATGCTATCAGAAGGGGGTGGGGGGGAGGGTTGCGAACGCATCACATAGGTTTACCTTTTTAAATAGACAGACAGTTCATTTATAAATTCTGCTGCCATTTTTTTCAATGCATATAAATACTAGGCCTGGGTGGAATTTCAATTACGCCAAAATAATTGGAGTAATTTTAGTCATTTGGAAAAGCTCAATAATTACACAAATACTCCTCTTTGGGTAATAAGGGGGGAAAAATCCGAACCCAAAGGCACATTTAGCACTTGTGAGCGGCCACTTGCTCTCACTATTCGTGTTCTGTTGCATTTAGTGCTATTTCTTATCATAAAAAGCAATCTTGTGTCCATTTTTGCACTAAGAAATAGCGTTAAATGGAGAATTACTCTTCTTACATAATTCAAGAGTTATCTCGCAGAATCATTAGGTAATTTCACATGTTTACACAATACTTAATTCCCCACTACAGACTCATGATAGGGAGGTCTGGGGCCTCCTGTTTTTTTTTCCAAATATCTTTTTTTTCTTCAGTTTACATAACAAACACAGTGCCATTGTAATAGTAACAAACGCAGACAACATTTATAATCTACAATGTTATAGAGGCAACAGTAATTCCACATAAGGTCAGTGAGACAATTAAAAGAGACATTGCTTCATATTTCAATACACCACCATAAGAACCCTGACAATGCTTCACTCTCATAGTGATCGACCATCATGTCCCGAGGGTATATTTGGGCCTGCACCTGCCTCTATAGGGGGGTCTTGAGTAGCTTCTATCAGGTCAAACCCATAATAACTCATCCAGCAACCCCAAACGTTTCAGATTTTGAGGGCAGCCCCTGGTTTCGTAGGAGACCTTTTCTGCTACCATTTATAGGTCCACCCCCTTTCTTAATTCTTGTTTTGTGGGAACCTCAGCTGCCCCCCATCGCCTGGCTACATCGCGTTTAGCCACAACTAGGCCCAGGGCGGGGCGTGGCCACGGAGGCGTCCAAGATGACCGCCTTTGCCTGAAGCTCCGTCGGTCCGGCTTGCAATTACGCATTTAACCATGCATTAATCAATTCCTAAGTCCAACAATCTTTCTCCATCCTGCAGCTGACCCGACTGGCAGACCTACGGCGCTCGAGCGAGGTTCGGAGGCGGTGGGTGGTTCGAGAACGGCAGAGGGGATCGAGGGCTGCGAAGCCTTCTCCCTTGGGGAATCCATCTGCGCCTGGCTGGCTGGTGAGTCTTGCGCCTGCAGGGCCCCTGCTGGCTGCTGTGCCCCTCCGTGGCGCTCGGTGGGCCCCCTCTACCCCCTTGTCCCGCACTGGGCTGGGTCGTTCGGGTCCCGGCTTCTGGGATGCGCTCGCGGCTTGTGGGCCTGTTGCGCAGTCCCGAGCCGGGGACTCGATTTGCGTTCCTCCCAGTTGGGCCTGGGGGCTTTGAGCGGGTTCGCCGGGGCGCGGCGGGTCCTGCGGGGGTGAGAGCCACCTCTGACTTGTGGCGGCCCCGCCGTTTCTCAATTGCCCCCTGTACAGCCGCGATTCTATCCTGGACACTGGACCCCCCACGATTATCCCGGCTGCCAGAGCCCTGCGGCCCAGAGATTCCCGCTACAGACCACGGCCTTCAGATATCTCTGGGCCACCCGCCCTGGCCATTTGGTGATTGGGTCCGGTGCTAACGGCCCGAGAGCCAGCCTGGGGCGTGCCTTCCGCTCTACATTACAACGCCATTTCTGTGTCTGACGTGACCTCCCTGGGCCCGAGGCGCTGTGTTTCCGCGCCATAACTGATTTTGATCGGAGGGTGGATTTTCCTCGAGATTTGGAGTTGACTGTCTCCTGCCTCAACGCTAGTGCTCCTTTTATGCTTTCCGGACTACTTTCGTCTCTGGGGCCGAGGTTGTTGATTTGATTGTGACATTGGCGCATCATTTATCTGGTCCTGCTTCGCACCTCGTGCGCTAGTCATCTGGCAACTGCCATTTGTGCACACCTGCTGCTGCCTGCCATTTCCCCTCACACACCATGGGGAAGAGGGATCCAAACCAGCGCAAAGTCAGCTTTGACAAGGCCTCCATAGTCAACTCAGATTCCCCCCCTGGCTCCTCCACGAGCGACGGTGGTTCTGTTGACAGAGATGATGCCGCGACTCTGGTTACCAAAATGATGAGCGAGATGAGGGCCAGTTTTAAATCCCTGGACAGTAGATTTGACAGCCTTGAGAAAAAGCTGTCCGACATGGGACCAAGGTGCAAGCTCATGACCAACGCCTTGACGCGGTGGAGTCAAGAGTCTCGGATATTGAGGATGGCGCATCGAAATCATTGAAGCGCCTGGAGCGAGTTGAAAAGATCCTCAAGGAGGTGGCCATTAAAAACGAGGACCTCGGAGCGAGTATCCGACGCAACAACATCCGCATCCTCGGCGTGGAGGAGACAACATCGACAGGACGCATGGATACCTTTGTGGAAAAGTTACTCGTGGATCTATTCGGCAGAGAAGTCTTCACACAGGGGTTTGTGGTGGAGCGAGCTCATAGATCTTTAGGCCCCCACTCTGGCCTGCCGCCGCACCCCATCATCGCAAGGCTTATGAATTTCCGAGACCGTGATGCCGCCCTTCGGGCGGTGCGCGAGAAGGGAGAGATCCAGTGGCAGGGCAGTACCTTATCCTTTTTCCCGGATTTCACCCTCATAGTGCAGGAGGCGAGACGTAAGTACAACGGCGTCAAGGCTGCGCTGAGAAACTTGGGCCTCAAATACGGTATGCTATACCCAGCACGGCTGAAGGTGGATGTGGCCAGCAGGTTTCACATTTTCGACACCCCCACGGAGGCACAAGAGTTTTGCCAGAACTATAAGAAACAAGGGTCGGGCGCGGTTAACACTCCTGGCCCTGCTTCTCCTGTGCGTGACGATTCCCAGGCCAGCGCAGATCTGTTCACGGACCCAGGGACTGACTGATCACCCATTATCTAATTTTGAATCCTTTTTGTTGGACTACATGCTCTTTGCAAAATGTTGTGCTCATTCATAAGCTGATATATAAGTTTGCCTGACCGACGTGGCGTTGCTGCCCCCCATGGCGGATGCCTTTGATTGTTTGACCGTAGCGGTTTTTTTCTAAACTGAAAATAGTTCATTTATGCTGTCAATGTCCTACACTTTACGATGTAACGCTACAGGGGTTTACGGGGTTTGCCTCTTGGGGGTTGACATGAGGCTGGGTGGCGGGAGGCGGGCGGGTTTTGTCTTGTCATTTTTCACTGATGATTGTTACATTGCTTCATATGCACGCAGATTGAGTTGGAGTAGCGGTAATAACGCACTATCCAGTCTATTTTTGATATTGTTTCCCATATGGCCAAGTTAGGCCTTCAGCTCGGGACATCTGGGCTTTCACTGTTATCCTGGAACGTTCGGGGACTGAATAACACTAAAAAGCGTAGGCAGGTTTTCAATTACATCACTCGACACAAGATCGATATTGCTTTTTTACAGGAAACACATTTGGCCCCCTCTGACTCCTCTCAGGTTGCTCAAAGCTGGGGTAACCATCGGTTCTTTTCTTCTTATAGTAGATATTCTAGAGGGGTAGCCATAATAATACATAAGCGAGTGCCATTTGCTCGATCCCACAGCATTGCAGACAAGGAGGGCCGTTACCTGATCATCACGGGGGGTTTATTGGATACAAGATCACATTGGTAGGGATATATGGTCCTAATGTCGATACAACCTCTTTTTTCCAAGACCTACAGGTGCAGCTCCTCAAACTCGATCCTGGGTTATTGATTATTGGTGGGGACTTTAATTTATTGATGAATCCCCCTAGGGACAGCACATCCTCCTCCCCTGACATTAAAACTAGATCCCGTCCGGTCCTGCTCGATATATGCACACACTTCTCTCTAATCGACATTGAGGCACAGATTCACCCACAGCTCCCTGACTATACGCACTACTCTGGGTGTCATAATACATGGACCAGAATTGATTACTGGTCCCTTTCCCCAGGGGTCGCTGGTTGGGTTGAGAGCCATCTCACCCTCCCGCGCATGCTGTCAGACCACTCTCCTATAGTTCTTAAATTGATGATCCCTAGATAGGGTGGATATGAGAGGCAGTGGCGGTTTCCCGGGAAAGCACTGACTGACCCCGTTTTCACTGAAGAAGTTCGACAAGCCATTGAAGAATATTTTGAACTTAACACTGGGTCTGTGGAGTCTTGGGCGGTTCTCTGGGAAGGGTTCAAGGCAAATATTCGAGGGGTCTGCATTGGCAAACATGTTGGTGCTTTAAGAGACATCCGCTCCACACTGACGCGCGTTGAAAACGACATTGTTGCACTTGATAGAGAGCTCTTACAGAGTCCATCAGGCGATAAGGAAGCCAACCGCTTGTCATTAATGATGGAGCTTAGGGAGGAGGCGGACAGGGAGCTGAGATTTTTGACCAGACGGTGCACGGCAAGGCAGTATGGGGAGGGTAAAATTATTTACAACAAGGGGTGGTGATGGACAGAGTCTCTGAATTAAGCAGAGTACTCTCACCCAGTCAAGAGATCAGGGCTAGATCCAACACCGTTTTTTAGCTCATTGCACCATCCCAGTTTCAGAACCTGGCTGTATGCAAATTAGTCTGTCCCTGGCCCAGTGCATCATGGGAACAGGGCAGACCAGACTACAAAAGCCAATTCTTACACTGGGAAGGAAACAAGCTTCCGGGGACCGGTTTCTGGCATTACAGCCGTCTTCGGCCCGGCTTGCTTGAATCCTGATGGTGCAATGAGCAAGGGACTCACATCTGAGTATACCCTTCCACGCTTAGGGTGGACAAAATTATTTACAACAAGGGGTGGTGATGGACAGAGTCTCTGAACTAAGCAGAGTACTCTCACCCAGTCAAGAGATCAGGGCTAGATCCAACACCGTTTTTTAGCTCATTGCACCATCCCAGTTTCAGAACCTGGCTGTATGCAAATTAGTCTGTCCCTGGCCCAGTGCATCATGGGAACAGGGCAGACCAGACTACAAAAGCCAATTCTTACACTGGGAAGGAAACAAGCTTCCGGGGACCGGTTTCTGGCATTACAGCCGTCTTCGGCCCGGCTTGCTTGAATCCTGATGGTGCAATGAGCAAGGGACTCACATCTGAGTATACCCTTCCACGCTTAGGGTGGACAAAATTATTTACAACAAGGGGTGGTGATGGACAGAGTCTCTGAATTAAGCAGAGTACTCTCACCCAGTCAAGAGATCAGGGCTAGATCCAACACCGTTTTTTAGCTCATTGCACCATCCCAGTTTCAGAACCTGGCTGTATGCAAATTAGTCTGTCCCTGGCCCAGTGCATCATGGGAACAGGGCAGACCAGACTACAAAAGCCAATTCTTACACTGGGAAGGAAACAAGCTTCCGGGGACCGGTTTCTGGCATTACAGCCGTCTTCGGCCCGGCTTGCTTGAATCCTGATGGTACAATGAGCAAGGGACTCACATCTGAGTATACCCTTCCACGCTTAGGGTGGACAAAATTATTTACAACAAGGGGTGGTGATGGACAGAGTCTCTGAATTAAGCAGAGTACTCTCACCCAGTCAAGAGATCAGGGCTAGATCCAACACCGTTTTTTAGCTCATTGCACCATCCCAGTTTCAGAACCTGGCTGTATGCAAATTAGTCTGTCCCTGGCCCAGTGCATCATGGGAACAGGGCAGACCAGACTACAAAAGCCAATTCTTACACTGAGAAGGAAACAAGCTTCCGGGGACCGGTTTCTGGCATTACAGCCGTCTTCGGCCCGGCTTGCTTGAATCCTGATGGTGCAATGAGCAAGGGACTCACATCTGAGTATACCCTTCCACGCTTAGGGTGGACAAAATTATTTACAACAAGGGGTGGTGATGGACAGAGTCTCTGAATTAAGCAGAGTACTCTCACCCAGTCAAGAGATCAGGGCTAGATCCAACACCGTTTTTTAGCTCATTGCACCATCCCAGTTTCAGAACCTGGCTGTATGCAAATTAGTCTGTCCCTGGCCCAGTGCATCATGGGAACAGGGCAGACCAGACTACAAAAGCCAATTCTTACACTGGGAAGGAAACAAGCTTCCGGGGACCGGTTTCTGGCATTACGGCCGTCTTCGGCCCGGCTTGCTTGAATCCTGATGGTGCAATGAGCAAGGGACTCACATCTGAGTATACCCTTCCACGCTTAGGGTGGACAAAATTATTTACAACAAGGGGTGGTGATGGACAGAGTCTCTGAATTAAGCAGAGTACTCTCACCCAGTCAAGAGATCAGGGCTGGATCCAACACCGTTTTTTAGCTCATTGCACCATCCCAGTTTCAGAACCTGGCTGTATGCAAATTAGTCTGTCCCTGGCCCAGTGCATCATGGGAACAGGGCAGACCAGACTACAAAAGCCAATTCTTACACTGGGAAGGAAACAAGCTTCCGGGGACCGGTTTCTGGCATTACAGCCGTCTTCGGCCCGGCTTGCTTGAATCCTGATGGTGCAATGAGCAAGGGACTCACATCTGAGTATACCCTTCCACGCTTAGGGTGGACAAAATTATTTACAACAAGGGGTGGTGATGGACAGAGTCTCTGAATTAAGCAGAGTACTCTCACCCAGTCAAGAGATCAGGGCTAGATCCAACACCGTTTTTTAGCTCATTGCACCATCCCAGTTTCAGAACCTGGCTGTATGCAAATTAGTCTGTCCCTGGCCCAGTGCATCATGGGAACAGGGCAGACCAGACTACAAAAGCCAATTCTTACACTGGGAAGGAAACAAGCTTCCGGGGACCGGTTTCTGGCATTACAGCCGTCTTCGGCCCGGCTTGCTTGAATCCTGATGGTGCAATGAGCAAGGGACTCACATCTGAGTATACCCTTCCACGCTTAGGGTGGACAAAATTATTTACAACAAGGGGTGGTGATGGACAGAGTCTCTGAATTAAGCAGAGTACTCTCACCCAGTCAAGAGATCAGGGCTAGATCCAACACCGTTTTTTAGCTCATTGCACCATCCCAGTTTCAGAACCTGGCTGTATGCAAATTAGTCTGTCCCTGGCCCAGTGCATCATGGGAACAGGGCAGACCAGACTACAAAAGCCAATTCTTACACTGGGAAGGAAACAAGCTTCCGGGGACCGGTTTCTGGCATTACAGCCGTCTTCGGCCCGGCTTGCTTGAATCCTGATGGTGCAATGAGCAAGGGACTCACATCTGAGTATACCCTTCCACGCTTAGGGTGGACAAAATTATTTACAACAAGGGGTGGTGATGGACAGAGTCTCTGAATTAAGCAGAGTACTCTCACCCAGTCAAGAGATCAGGGCTAGATCCAACACCGTTTTTTAGCTCATTGCACCATCCCAGTTTCAGAACCTGGCTGTATGCAAATTAGTCTGTCCCTGGCCCAGTGCATCATGGGAACAGGGCAGACCAGACTACAAAAGCCAATTCTTACACTGGGAAGGAAACAAGCTTCCGGGGACCGGTTTCTGGCATTACAGCCGTCTTCGGCCCGGCTTGCTTGAATCCTGATGGTGCAATGAGCAAGGGACTCACATCTGAGTATACCCTTCCACGCTTAGGGTGGACAAAATTATTTACAACAAGGGGTGGTGATGGACAGAGTCTCTGAATTAAGCAGAGTACTCTCACCCAGTCAAGAGATCAGGGCTAGATCCAACACCGTTTTTTAGCTCATTGCACCATCCCAGTTTCAGAACCTGGCTGTATGCAAATTAGTCTGTCCCTGGCCCAGTGCATCATGGGAACAGGGCAGACCAGACTACAAAAGCCAATTCTTACACTGGGAAGGAAACAAGCTTCCGGGGACCGGTTTCTGGCATTACAGCCGTCTTCGGCCCGGCTTGCTTGAATCCTGATGGTGCAATGAGCAAGGGACTCACATCTGAGTATACCCTTCCACGCTTAGGGTGGACAAAATTATTTACAACAAGGGGTGGTGATGGACAGAGTCTCTGAATTAAGCAGAGTACTCTCACCCAGTCAAGAGATCAGGGCTGGATCCAACACCGTTTTTTAGCTCATTGCACCATCCCAGTTTCAGAACCTGGCTGTATGCAAATTAGTCTGTCCCTGGCCCAGTGCATCATGGGAACAGGGCAGACCAGACTACAAAAGCCAATTCTTACACTGGGAAGGAAACAAGCTTCCGGGGACCGGTTTCTGGCATTACAGCCGTCTTCGGCCCGGCTTGCTTGAATCCTGATGGTGCAATGAGCAAGGGACTCACATCTGAGTATACCCTTCCACGCTTAGGGTGGACAAAATTATTTACAACAAGGGGTGGTGATGGACAGAGTCTCTGAATTAAGCAGAGTACTCTCACCCAGTCAAGAGATCAGGGAGGGTGGCAGACCCGGTAAACTACTCGCACAGCTGCTTCGGGCCCCTCACCATTCCTCCTACATCACAGAGATTGTCTGACTGCAGGGAGATATGCTTCGTTCCACGTCAGAAATATGCAGAACCTTCTTGTCCTATTACAAAAATCTTTACACAACCACATTGACAGGGGACCAGAAGGACCGGGGTGAATACCTAAACGAGTTTGCTATGGTGTATCTTGAGAAATACATGCAGGAATTTTTGGCGACACCCATCACTCAGGACAGCATAGTTGAGGCCATTGAGTAGTTGCGAGGGTCCTCAGCGCCAGGCCTTGACGGCTTCTCTGCCGAGTTCTACAAAGCCTATAAAGAGGCCTTAGTCCCGCGATTGGTGGAAGTATACGCTGAGGCACTTGAGACGGGCTGCCTGCCTCCCACGTTTAGAGAGGCGGTAATCATTTTACTCCCTAAGCCAGGTAGAGACTCCACATTGTGCAGCTCCTACAGGCCTCTTTCTCGATTAAATCTCGACTACAAGATTTTGGCTAAGGTCATTGCCATCCGGCTTTCATTGCTGATGGAATCTATCATATCCCCAGCACAGTCTGGGTTCGTCCCACATCCCTCCACCTCTTTGAACTTGCGGACTTTGTTCTCTGTTTTGCACCATGTGGACCCTTCCACTCCGGCCGCCGCTATCCTTCTCGACGCTGAGAAAGCATTTGACTCCTTAGAATGACCCTTCCTTCTGTCCATCATGAGACGCATGGGTATGCCAGAATGTTTTGTCTCCGAAGTTGCACTCCTGTACACCGCACCTACGGCCAGACTGCGCCTCAATGGCACAATAACTGAGCAGTTCTCCTTGTCACGCGGCACACGTCAGGGATGCCCCCGTTACCCGCCTCTCTTCATTTTGGCAATGGACCCTCTGGTCCGTCATTTTCAAGAAAAGCATCTACACAGGGGGCTCCAGTTTCGTACTGGTCCTCTGTTGATATCTTTGTATGCGGATGACACGATCTTATACGTCAGACAGCCTCACATCAATCTGGAACCTCTTATTCTGGAATTAATTCGATTCGGCAAATTTTCCGGTCTCCGCCTCAATTGGCACAAGTCGGTCATCTTTCCACTCACCCCGAGCACCACAGTGTGGAATTGCTCTTACCCTCTTGAATGGAGTCATGACTCAGTCAAATATCTAGGGGTTCATATCCATTTAGACACTGTGTCCATCATTAGACTAAACTATGGTAGTGCGTTGGATTTCTTGGAGAGCCAGATTGAGAAGTGGATCAGACTCCCTTTATCTATGGTCGGGAGGATTGCTATAAATAAAATGGTTGTACTTCCTCGCTTTTTGTATCTTTTCAATAACATTCCGATCCCTCTTACCAAGGTCTTTTTCTCCCAGCAGCGCTCCTCGTTATTGCGATTAGTTTGGGGATCTAAAAATCTGCGTGTGTCCTGGCGGGTTCTGACCCTCTCATATGAAAGGGGCGGTTTTGGTGTTCCTGACTTCTATCTTTATTTTTTAGTCGCACAATGCTCGTATGCATATTCTTGGTTTCACCCTGATGCCCGTATTTTATATTTGAAGCCTGAAGCGGATTTGGTCCTGCCCGGACTACTTTCCTGTGTTCTTCCCAGGGGTTTAGAGAGAAATCACAAAATTATCTCAGGCAGTAGCCTGAGGAGGGAACAAGAGGCAGTAGGGTGCTGGAAGACGGTCAGCCTCCAGTCAAATCTGATACACACAATAGAGACCGTTCCCAGGATAAGACCAAGTCATAAAGGGTGAGTTGCCCACTGGTTGTTGGGCATCTCACAAAAAGTGATAGACTGGCATCACACTCCACCCGGAGTCATGCATCATCATCTGCCAGTCCTCGCCCTCCAAACACCGCGTGTGATGGAGGACGGGCATGCACCTGAAGACAGGGATGCACTTCTAAGTGAGTGGGGGCCCAGAGTGAGAAGTGATTTAAAAAGCCATCACAGTGCACCCATACATCCTTTATTCAACGGGAGACTGTGTGGATTTAAAACAAGTCATGCGGTGAATAAGGACACTATTATCCCATCACCGCTGTGAGGTTTTTTAAGAGGTGGTCAACATGTTTCTGCCAATTTGTCCTTATGGGTACATGGCATTCGTCAGGACCAAATACAACAGGGGCTCCGATCTTACCAAACGTTTTGGCAGTGCCACTCCGTGGGTATGATCAGTATCATTTTTCCACTAGATGGGTCCATGGGATGGGTCCATGGACCTATATATGATATATAAAAGAGAGAGAAGTGCATATTATAATGATTAATCACAATTTGTGGATAAGGTCTATAGCTATTGTCATCCATATACTAAATTATGGAATAGTGAATATACCAGTACTCAAATCAATGTTGAGAACTGTGTAGGTTGCAAAAATGTGTGTCTTACCCTTAAAGAGGGTTGACTTGCCCCATGGGAGGGGGGAGCGATGTCCTCAGGAAGTACCTGTGATTACACTATGTCAAAGAGGAAGAAGAAACAAACAACTAACATAAGCTAGAGGTAATGATTAAAAAGGGCCACATTAATGTGGTCTAAGGGATCGTTGCTGGCTTAAGAGGGCATGGGCTCACCATAGGTTAGTGTAGCTCTCGTAGGTTCACCTACAGCGTGCGCCTCACCTCCTCCCCGTTGATGAAATGGCTCTGTGAACCTCCGTTTGTATAGTAGCGTCCTGGGGAAAGCTGTAGAGCCATTAATCAGGAACGAGCTGCACCTGTGTACGGGCGCACGTCTATGACGTGGGATTTCCTGTGTCTGGAAAGAGAAGCCGGTCGGAGAATAGCCGATCCGCTATCATGCCTGACCCCGGGTGTGTGCGAAAGAGACCGTTGTTAGTACTCTGTCGTCATGTGATGACGTGCCCGGCATCCGGAGTCACAGCCGTGGGTGCCTGTCTAACGTAATGACGCACACCGTGGCTGTGATAGGTCAGTTGGTCCCGCATGATGTTACTCATGTCTTTGATGGTTGCACCTGGTAGCTAGGAAACCCAATGCCTTAATGTAATAGGCTGAGAGCGGTTTTAGGGCGTGTCAGATTAGAGAGGCACCACACGGACTGCGTTTTGTAAACACAGTCACACTCGTGATATTCTTCCCAAGCGGGATTTAAAGGAAGTTTAATGTTGAGCTCTCACCGGAGATTGTTTATGCTGTATTTATATTTATAAACCGTGTACCTCCTGCTCGAAAAAAGTAAATTTATTTATTGTGTTCACACCAAATAAAACAACGACACCGGTCATGTTTATATTTGGAACACATCTGACCTTTTAAGAGATTCACAGGGGTGGTTTTGAATCTTACACGTTACTGAAGAGGGCACATAGAGGGTTCCTATTCGGCAAATAGTTTTTTTCAACAACCAGATTATAGTCCCAATGGACCACACGGTACTGGACCCAGGGTGTAGGTTTTATAAGTCGAGATACATATTTTCATAATGGTACACATGCACATTATAGGAACTCAATCTGACTCTCAAAGGAAGAGACCTTAAAGTACTGCAGGTAATCTATATGTGATTTCTTAATTCATTTGAAGCCAGGGAATGTCATCGTTAAGGCCGGTTTTTGCAGTATTTAGTCTGTACACCCACCGTTGCTCTTTTATATGTAGAGCATGAACCTGATTAGTCTCTTTCTTGTTTAACACCTCCAGGACTGTCCATTTCAGGTCACACTCTGTGTGCTTTCTCCAGGAAGTGTCTAGTGAGCTTAGTATTATCTTTCTTTCACCTGAATGTACTGCGATGCTCATTGATTCGGATTCTTATTTTTCTTGTGGTCATGCCTACGTACATTTTCTTGCATGGGCAGGTTAAAAGATAAATAACATTGTCAGTATTACAATTACTGAAGTTATTCAGTACCCATGGTCTGTTGGGGCAAATGTGAACTTCTTTCGTCGCACTTGTAAACTGGCACGCAATACAATCACCGCATGGATAGTGGCCTACAGGTCGTTGATGTCCCCAGAGTGTTAGTTGGGTTTCTCTTTCTTGCGTTATGTTCTTGGTGTGAACGATTACGTCCTTGATTTTATGACTCCTTTTGAACGCAAAGAGTGGTTGTGTCCATTCTTTCTGGCCTGTGTTCAAGATGTGCCATTTCTTCTTGATGATGTTTTGAACTGTATTCGAGGCCGCAGTGAATGTAGTCACACACACAAGTCTGTCTGTTTTTTCTTTCTGTGTGTTCTCCAAGAGAGATTCATGATTGTTATTTCTGGCACGTTTCTTCGCTTTGGAGACTAAATTCTTAGGATAGTGTCTGGCCACAAGTTTGGTCTCTAGATCCATTGCTTGTCTGTTGTAGTCTGTGAGTTCTGAGCAATTCCTTCGTATTCTTAGGAATTGTCCTACAGGTAAGTTCTGTCTAAGGGCCTTCGGGTGGTAACTTTCAAACAGAAGTAGACTGTTCTTATCCGTGGGTTTGTTATGTACCGTGGTTCTTATACCCTGCCTGGTTAGGGAAATGTCCAGATCCAAAAAGATTGCACAGTTTGCATCTATTGTATGTGTGAATTTCAAATGAGGATCAATTGTGTTGACCCATTCCACGAATAGAAGTGCTTCCGAAGTTGTACCATTCCACACTATGAGGACATCGTCTATGAATCTCTTCCAAGTTTTCACTTCCGTAAGAAATGGGTTGATGTTTGCAAAGATGTTATCTACCTCGAATTGGTGAACGTACAGGCACGCCAAACTAGGGGCAAATGTGCTTCCCATCAACGTGCCTTGTATCTGATGGTAAATCACGTCATTACATTCGAAGTAGTTCTCTGTCAGTGCTATTTCTGCGCACTCCATCACAAAATGTCGTGGTGTTATAAAGTTCCACTCCTGGTCAAGTAGAATTTGTTCAATAACCTCCAGAGTAAGTTGTTGAGGGATACTTGTATAAAGTGCCTCAATGTCCATAGTGATGAGGATATCTTCTCCATGGGTGATTTCCATGTCTCGGAGATGACAGAGGACGTCTTTAGTGTCCCGGAGGTAGGACCTGGATGTTTGAACTATTGGTCTGAGAAACCAGTCACAAAACTGAGACAAAGGTTCTAGTACAGAATCAATCCCAGACACAATTGGCCTGCCTGGAGGTGGGAACTTCTTTTTGTGGATTTTTGGTAAAGTGTAAAACCTGGGCATCCTAGGATCATTGTTCACAAGAAATTCTGCTTCATGTTTAGTGATCCAGTCATTTGTCACTGCTTCTTGGACCATCATTTTGATTCTGTTTAGAAGACTCGGGTTTGGGTCTCTCTGGTAGACCTCATAGCTGGTAGCGTCTCCCAATAATCTCAGACATTCATCTTGAAACATGTTGGTATCCAGTATCACCGTTGCACCACCCTTATCTGCCGGCTTGATTACGATTTCTTTGTTCTGTTTCAAATCCTGTAGGGCTGATCTCTCTTCCTTGGTTAGGTTCTGGAATCCTTTCATGTCCTGGAAGTTGATTTTCTCAACTTCGGTCAGGACTGCTTGTTCAAATGTGAGGACATTACATGGGATATTCTGTGTTGGTGGGGTGAAGGAAGACTTTTTCTTCAGGTTTGTATGTCCATTATCCTGTACTCTCTCAGCATCCCCGAAATAGGCTCTAAGTTTGATTTTTCGAAAGAATTGGGCCAATTCCGCATGTAGAGTGAATGGGTCATTCTTAGGAGTCGGGACAAAACCCAATCCTTTCTGTAGGATAGATTCTTCACCCACCGAAAGTTCATGTTGGCTCAGATTCACGATATTGGTCACGTCCGGTTCGTTGATGGGGTGTTGCCCTTGCCTCTGCTCCTTGTTACTGCTCCCTGGACCTCTTCCACGGGATCCTCCCAGTGTACCCTGGGTCCTCTTCTTTGTTTTTGTCTTCCTCGGCCCCTCCCCCTGCCCCTGGATAAAAAAGGCGGGGGACCCTGTGGAAATCCATATCCCATTGGATAGAATGGTTGTTGCCAGTAACCGAACGGGTTCATTGGTGGTGCATACATTTGTTGTTCTTGGTATCGTTTGGATTGCTGTCCCTGGTAGGGTCCCGCTCCTTCGCCTTCATCGCTGCTGCCTGTGGAACTTCTGTCATGACCCTCCCATATGAAAGGGGCGGTTTTGGTGTTCCTGACTTCAATCTTTATTTTTTAGTCGCACAATGCTCGTATGCATATTCTTGGTTTCACCCTGATGCCCGTATTTTATATTTGAAGCCTGAAGCGGATTTGGTCCTGCCCGGAATACTTTCCTGTGTTCTTCCCAGGGGTTTCCCACGAGACCCGCAGGATATACAGACTGTTTCGTCAACCTGTTGGGCCTGGGATAGAGTGCGCAGACTCCTTGGCCTGGACCAGTTGTATTCTCCGGCCCTTCCTTTGCCCGATGCTTCTTGGCTCCCTATTACCGGGGAAACAGCTGTCAAACACACATTGTCCAAATTACATATCCACACCATTGGAGACCTCTTCCCTGAGGGACATGTTTTTTCTGTGACCGAAGACCAACGTTTCTCAGACCGTACATTCATGGACTCCTTTGTACTGACTAGATTACGATCCATGATGCAGGCGGTGTTTCCCACATTCCCTCTCGCTCCCGATGCTGCCCCCCCCGCTCACACTCATCATTCAACACCCATCGGGAATGCACCTTGTTTCTAAATTGTACAGGCTGTGCAGTGCTTCACTTCCCGCCCTGGACACCAAGGTGCGCACTGCATGGGAAGGGGATTTGGGTAAACCCATATCTGACGATCAATGGGCGCAGTGCTTCAGAGCTACGAAGGAAGTGTCCCTAAATAGCAGACACAAACTCATCCATTTTAAATTCCTCCGCAGGATTATCACACCCCAGCACTTTCAGACAAAATAGACTCTAATCGTCCCCACCATTGCCCCAAATGTAAGGCCCCATAAGCTGACTTTGCCCACCTTTCTTGGACTTGTCCCCTGTTACATGATTATTGGTCCCAGGTACACCAAACCTTCAGCGACATGTTAGGTCTGCACTTGATTCCCACCCCGGAAATAGCGTTGCTGGGATATGTTTCCAACTTCCCTCGCACTATTCGGAAACTTGCAGCATTAGGATTCCTGCTGGCAAAGAGGGAAGTTGCGCTACTCTGGTGTGATAGACGCCCGCCGAGATTGAAGTCTTGGCTCCGTAGCATGGCCTTTTGCAATGTTAATTGTGTGGAGTACTCAACACAGGTTCCCAGTCCATCCCGTCCTATTGATATATGGGGACCATACCGATCCTACATTGCCAAGATCACCGCTGATCAACAGTCTCAGTTGGAGAGCCAGCTGGTCCCAGAGGGAGTGGGTGGAGGTGTTGTTCATATCTACGATTTTGCATATGTATTTCATTTGGAGTTGGTTCCTTGCCGTTGGTTATTGGATCCCACCAACTGTCTGGTTAAAACATGCTTGAGGTTGTGTCCAAGTGCTATAGAGACCTCTGTTCTAACGCTTGTGTTTTTCCCATCCTTCCATGTTATAGTATATGATACACCTGTAAATCCACCGATAATACGAATTGATTTTTCAGTACCTGATCGCCACAATGTTTTACAATATGTGCTATACGACCTCTCTCTCCTCCAACTGACAAAATGTATGTGTTGTGATATGTAACACAAGATACGTCATTGGTTTTTATTTGGAAACTGATAACGTTTTGTTTTTTTTAAACTAGGCCCAGGGCACTAAAGAGTAGCTAGGATCTAGAAGCATCAACATAATTTGGGGTACCCAGAAGGACAAATTTGGGGTCTGCATGGAGGGACAGCTCTAGTGTCCCTCCATGCAGACTGAACGCTTAAATAATTATCTTCGAGTACACCTATATGGTGGGGCATCCCAACAATGTATGCTGAAAATCCCCCCTGGCGGTCCGACCTCGAAGACAAATCGGGGTCTCTGCCCTCCCCATCGGGTGCAATCTGTCTCTATCATAATATACCTTGTGCAAGATTCTATAGTGAATGAGGCATAGTCTCCCTGGAGGGCATTAAGGCACCCTGCTAATCAAATGCTTCCATGTTTCCCGTGTCACTCTCACATTTCTCCCAAAGTGTACCCAGATTATCAGGCATATTATTGTTTAGTGTCTTATGTGCTCGTTAGCTCCTCCTGCAGTAATCTCTCCTCTAGCGGTGCATATTCTGGTAGTTCGGCACCCACTAATTTCCCTCCGCCAACCACTCATGGTGCAATTGCGCATACTTGAACTGGGACCTGTGGAGACTGTATTCACTAAAAAAGTTTGCTAGGGGTTTGAGCTCCCCTCCTTCAAAGATATCTCTTATTGTGGAAATTTTCATAAGATCCCATGCTCCAAAGCCCTGCAGTTTACCAATCTCGCTGAGTCACATTCCTCTCCATGGTGGCGTTGCTCTGGTGACTCTGCAGGCCCACCACATTGACCTTGTCGCCCGCTTCCATAATCCAACGTATAGATTGGTCTCTCGATGCATGTGTCCATTCGTTGATTGGAATTAAGTATGCGGCCCAGTAGTGGACCTCAATGTCAGGCGATGCTATTCTACCTTTGTAGCGGTTTCATTGTAGAGTCTTTAGCGCTTTCCTGGGTGTCAAACCAGCCATATATACTACCACAACTCTCCGGCAATGGCAGTGAACATTGTCCTAGGGAGTGGGTCGTATGTGTTTTGGAAAGTGTAAAGGAGCTGGGGTAAGGTAATTATTTTTAAAATGGCTGCTATACTAATAAGGAGAGGGGGAGGTCTCTCCACCTCTCTGCATCTTCCTTAAAGTTGGATATTACCTTCCCACTATTGTGGTGTCGACACACCTCCCTTTGTGGTGTTGCAAAGATACCAAGATAATTAAAACCCTACGTAGTCACCCTTCAGTCCCTGGGAAGGGGAGGCCAGGATTGCATCTGCCCAGGGCCGTATATCGTGGACTTATTCCAATTAATCTAATATCCGGAGTGTCTCCAGTATTCCTCTAGGGTGTGGAATAGGACAGGTATAATTGTCATAGGTTCCGTTACCTATAGAAGAATATTGTCTGAGTAGAGGGATATCTCCTCATTGTCATCATTGGGGGCAATTTTGAAACGTGGACCCTGAATATGTTCGAATAGTACATGCTAAGGAATCCACAGTAAGTGCAACAAGCATTTACAATGCAATGGTTTCGCCTTTGGAAAAGTTAGAGCTATTGGCATTGTAACTGTCAAAATTTGTATTTATGTGTTGGTTTTGAAAACAGATAAATAAATGGCATTGTCATTTACATTTACATTAGCTTAATCTCTCGCAAATGTGAGACCTATTGCATTTGCACCCACACACACACACACAAAGGCACACACACACACACAGAGCCAGCCGCACACACAGAGCCCGTCGCACACACACACAGAGCCAGCCACACACACACAGAGCCAGCCATGCACACACACACAGCCAGCCGCGCACACACACACACAGCCAGCCGCGCACACACACACAGCCAGCCGCACACACACACACACACAACCAGCCGCAAACACACACACAGCCAGCCGTAAACACACACAAACAGCCAGCCGCACACACACACACACACACACAGCCAGCCGCACACACACACACAGCCAGCCGCACATACACACAAAGCCAGCTGCACACACACACACACACACAGCCAGCCGCGCACACACACACCCAGCCAGCCGCACACACACACACACACACACAGCCAGCCAGCCGCACACACACACACACAGAGCCAGCTAGCCGCATACACACAGAGCCAGCCAGCCGCACACACACACACACAGAGCCAACCGCACACACACACACAGAGCCATCCGCACACGCACACACACACACACACACACACACACAGAGCCAGCCGCACACACACACAGAGCCAGCCGCGCACACAGCCAGCCAACCGCACACACACACACACAGCCAGCCAGCCGCACACACACACATACAGAGCCAGCCAGCCGCACACACACACACAGAGCCAGCCAGCCGCGCACACACACACACAGAGCCAGCCGGCCGCACACACACACACACACACACACACACACAGAGCCAGCCGCACACACACACACACACAGAGCCAGCCGCACACACACACACACACACACACAGAGCCAGCCGCACACACACACACACACAGAGCCAGCCGCACACACACACAGAGCCAGCCGCACACACACACACACACACACACACACACACACACAGAGCCAGCCGCGCACACACACACACACACACACACACACAGCCAGCCGCGCACACACACACACAGCCAGCCGCACACACACACACAGAGCCAGCCGCACACACACACACAAAGCCAGCCGCACACACACAGAGCCAGCCGTACACAGAGCCAGCCGCACACACACACACAGAGCCAGCCGCACACACACACACAGAGCCAGCCGCACACACACACACACAGAGCCAGCCAAGGCTGCAAAGAAGATGAAAAGTAACTGGGTAATATGAAGGAGGTACAGGAATATGAGTAGTAGAGATTGAAAAGGTGTGTGGCACATGAAGAGGTCTGGCAACAGGTTATGAGGTAAAAAGGCTGAGTGGGTGTTAAGGAATGGCTGGGATCTGCAGAGTGGGAATGAAAGTTGTAAGGGACGGAAGAAAGGAGCCCAGGCTGGGGTTCAGGATGAAGGGAAGAATAGCAAGCGACACAGAAGGCAAGGAGCAGCATTAGCACTCCATGTGACCTCACACTGATTTTGGTAATAACACCCGTTTTGACAAGTCTTTGGGTCATTACTATATAACATATATAAAAATATAAAAACGCATACATAAATAAATTACTGAGAAAGCGCCGTCTAAGACGTCAGGCTTCCCTTGTACGTACACGGGCATTACATATACGCTGTTTAATGTGTTTCAATGTTTACTTCATGTGACAGTTCAGTTCATCTCCTTCAGAACTGCCCCCGGAAACCCGACAGAGAACACAGCAGAAAGCTTCCACCCCATGAGTAACCTAAAAACTTATTTACATTAGGAGAGAAAAGGGGTGTCAGAGGCTACGCAAATGAACGCACACGGTAATGAACAAGGGAGCGACAGATCTAGTGAGGGAGTGAATGAAGAATCGGCTTTGAGCTATGGTTGAATGACTCATTGAATAAAAGGAGAAAAGTGGAAGTCAGTGGCCGAATGCCTGGGTAAGTGGGTCAGTGTTTGAATTACTGGGTGAATGGATGAAACAGTGACTCCCTCGTCTGGGTGAGTGATTGAATGGGAGCATATTTTTATCTCCACAAATGAATCACAGGTGCATCATTGACTGCGAATTTGAACATGCGTTTGCAACATTCACAGGCGTAGTTAAACACATCGAAATGCAATGCAGTTTGGAAAACAAATCGTCTGGACACCTGTAAAAACTGTGAATTTTGACACAACTAAACCTACTAATTTCCTCGTTCAAAGAGAAATATAATTCTTCAGATATACATCAGCACTATATGATTTGTTTGTCTCCGCAATGCCACAATTGTGCATGCTAAAGCTCTGCAAAATGCAAACTTGCTGTGAAAAAAGTATGCCTACATTTTCCGGCATGGAATGAGGTTACAAATGTGCCTCAGATGTTGCTTTTGGCGTGGTTGACTTGGAGTAGTTTGAAAAATATAGAAACGTAAAAGCGAAGGAAAATCGTTAAGCTCCTCAACTTTCACGCAGGAAAAACAGTGAATTTTGCACACAAAAATCAGAGGTTAAAAAACGTGTTTGCGCTCGCAGCACACTTTGTTCTCTACCCGTGCATGTGTCTGCCGGGTGTGTAAACGCTATCAATGTGCATACGTAGGTGGCCATTGTTCAGCACCATGGACATGGCACGCGGACTCGCACTTGATGGCTCGAGCACGTTGCGTGCAGTTTCCACTTTGGTTCCCACTATGTTGGCCTCCTGTGTCTCCCCCAGGGTACATTTTGCAATGCGATGCCCAGCTCTGTATGTAATGGGTTAACGAAGTAAAACAAGGCCACCCGCCTGAATGCTAGCAGTCAAAGCTGGGGTGGCTCTCATATTGTGGGGAGGTAGGAGTACATTTCCCACGACGCAGCGATTACTAAGGTCGAGAAAAGAAGCCGGAAATGCAAAAGGGGCAGTAAGCTGCTGAGAGGCAGTGCTTCATTTGTGCCGGTGGTCGCGGGTGGTGACCTCTCACTTTTGCCAATCAGAATTTATTTTTGGTCATTAGAATTTGACCAGGAGCGAGAAAGGCAGCAAATTGGTAATATTAGAGAAAAATAGGAAAACAAAGACTGGGACACATCAGGAGAAAAGGGGGCCTGCAACTGCAAGAGTGGGATGACGAGACAAGAAATGTCGGATTTGTGGAAGAAAGAGACACGAGGTGGAGTCGAAACTTGGTAATCGGTAACCCCTATATTATTCGCAAAACTGCGTCCGGTGAACAAGGAAAACTGTGGGTCCATGCATTTTTCTTTTCAAAACATTAGCAATGGGGGGACACCAGGAACTGTTGAGACGAGACGGAGAGATGGCAGACGGGACAGACACGGAAGTGCTGATGACAGACGATGGCGTAGCAAAGGTGCCGGCTGACCAATAACAATACAACAACCATAGTTCAGTTTGCTCCGGTGCCGCTGCATGTGCTACACTAGTGATAGCCACGCCCCTGAACACAGAGAGAATCCAAGGAAGCACTAAGGAAAATATGGTAACCAGACAGATAGGACGTGTGAGGAGATCCGTCAACACATGAAATAGTCGTGAGAAAAATAAAAACCTGAAAAAGAGACGCAAAAGAGGTGCGTTTACAGATCGGGCGCTAGCAGTCCTGTGGTCGACTGCCGGGACCTGCCCGACTCCTCTGTCCCATCTCACATCTATAGCAGACTTTCCAAGCCGGGCGGGGCGCTCCCCGGACCCGCACCTCTCACAGGCCTTTTTGTGCAGAGACAGAAATAGTTCCGAGAAGTTTGTTTGGAAACGGAAAAAGTCCGTCTGCCCCTTTTCCTCCTCGGTTTCCTCCCCCGAGCCGGCGTCATCAGCGGAAACAAGTCAGGGCCCGGGCAGGCAGCCAATCACAGCGCGGCCCGGGGAATGACGTCACGGGGTGTCCCGGGCCGGCAGCCAATCACAGTGCGGCCCGGGACACACGGCATCAAGGGGCGGGACTTAAAAAAAGAGTCAGAAACGCCCACGATTCGCGTTCTGACCGGGAGAAAGTGATTGACACTGATGTCTTCCAATGGCTAGCCTTCATTTATGGAGCTAGCCAATGGAAGACAGAGGCGGGACCAAAGCCCCATATGTAGGACATAAGATTTCGCCCTGGGCGGAGCACTGCTTACGCAGTGCTACGGCCAGGGCGAAACCTAAAAAGGAGCCGGAGATAGAGGGCCCCCCTGCCTGGTTCCACGGCCAATGGGGAATCCGGATGACAATGTGTACTTCACTTTTACTGCTGCTATCGGGTTATTATATAGTAGCGCTACCCATTTCCAAAATGTCAGCCCAAATCTGTATTTGACTAATGTACCTTCCAGAAATGGCCAATGCACCACGTCAAATGCTTTTTCTGCATCTAACCGAAGGAAAATATGTGGGGCTACACAATCTTTAACCTCCATCAGCCAGTTATGACTTCTGCGGAGATTCAGCCAGGTAGCTTGACCCGGTCATTGTGAATGAGTGTTGTGATAAGCTTTTATAGGCGTGTCACTAGGACTGTGGCTAATATTTTAATTTTGGTGTAATGAAACGGAATTGTAGGAGTCACATCTGTCCTTGAGTTTGCCATCTTTATGTATAACCATGATAGTGGCTGTCCTGAGGTCTAGGGAGAGGGTACAGTCTTTAAACACATCTTGGTAAAGACTTAGTAGGTGGGGACCCAGTAGAGCTATACATCGTTTATACAATTCGGAGGCTATGCAAATAGGACCTGGGGTTTTAACAGGACATAACTTAGCTACCACTTCCTGCATTTCCGTTAATTCTTCTTCTAGTACAGTTGCCTCCTCTTCCCCAAGGACTGGGGTCTTAATGGTAGCCAGGTAACAGTGTATGCGTGAATAGCTACCAAGTGGACGTGCCTCATGAAAGGCTCTGTAATGATCCGCAAATACCCTGGTAATGTTTGCGTCTGTTGTGAATTGTTCCCATCTACCCTACCTTTCCTTTTTGTTCAGCCAGGCAAGTAGTTTCACAGCTTTGTCTCCAACTTCATATATTTGGAGTAGCGCCGCCAGTCTCAATTTCTTGTGCCATATCACGGTATTCGAGTCGTAGTGCTGCTAACTGTCGGGTAACCAAGGGGTCTGCCCTGTTAATGTCTTGCTCCTCTAAGTGAAGGATTTGGGTCTCCAGTTGTTCCAATTTTTCAACCCCCTTTTTTTCGTGCTATTAAATTTTAATCCTTGTCAAACCACACTGTTTTATATGCCTCCCACAATATAGCCTCACAGGAGTGTGTCTTTGTTTTCTAAAAAGAAAATGTCTATATAGACCCGAATACCCCTTAGAACCTCTCCATCTCACAGGTCCCAGGCACTAAGTCGCAACCCTGAGCTTGGACCATTCCAAGCCTCATTCCAAGTTGCACCAGTAGCGGGGAATGATCCGAGAGCCCCCTAGCTAGGTAGTTGGCTTGTTATATCACGCCCACCTCACCAGCGGGCACTAATACATATTCCAGGGGGGAGTACGCTTTGTGAGCCCCTGAGAAGTATGAATACTGTCTATCATAAGGATGTTGATGGCACCATATGTCAGTCTTAGTGTTCTAGCGAAGCATACCAACGGGGTAGTGTGTGCAGGGCCCCCATGAGTCTCAGATCGATCAAGTGATATATGCATTACATCATTAATTATACCCCTATTACATGACCAGATGATGGCGTCTCCACTACCATGGACAAGGTGGGGACTGCAGTCGAGGTGGCATGTATACACATATCAAAGTAACCTCAGGTCAGCCCACACCCCAGTAACCCCAACCTTTCGACCCAAAGGGTCTACCCATCTGCGCTGCACTTCAAATGGAGGACACATGATAATAATAATTCCTATTTGTAAAGTGCAAACATTTCACTGCCTTAAGGGTTTTTAAAGTGCTGGGGGCCGTCGGGGGATTAAGCGAGCTAATGCCCAGAGTCACATGGTGCTGAGCTAAGCTGCCGCTGGGGATCGAACCGTGAACCCTGCTCTCCAATCAGCCACTCTGGCCGCTGCTCCACACCTCTCTCCGACCACTTCCTGAGAACCAGAAGTTGAGCCAATGCGGTGTCGGACCCCTGTCCAGAAATCTACACTGAGTGCCTTTGTAGTGCGTTTCCTGAAACATCACTATGCCGTGGTGCATGCATTTAATATATTGTGACACCAGCCCCCGCTTGATCTTGTCCCCTGGCCCACTGACATTCCATGTCATCACCGTAAAGGTAAGGGTCTGAGCTGAAGTTGCCATGGCCATAGTGTACATTTAGAAACTGTGCTAATGATGTGTGGAAAGCTCATGAAGCCCTCATTTCGTCTTGTGTGTGCATGTCCTCCAACAACCTGTGTGACCAACAAATTAACAAGAACAAGCAATCTTCCCCCTTCCCAATCAACCCCCCTCTGACCCCGTGCAACCTTCTTGAATCATTTAACCATTCCAATGTAAAACGACTGTGTGCAAGAGGAGAAGGAGGGGTCTGTCACCCACTCTCCACAGCTACTCAGTGCCTAGGCACTTTATCACTAACATTAGAATAAACAAAACCCAAAAGAAGACCGAGGAGAGTTTCAGTATGAACTGAGTCACCCATGGGGTGTCAGAGGCATCCGTGGCATGTCCCGCTCTCCAATTGCTAGTTTAATGATGTAATTTCAGGGGTCTTGGTGTTCAGGATTTTGTGAGCGTGACTGTGTCTCTACATCTTGATCCAACACAGAAATTTCAGCTGCAAGAGGATGCAAACTCTCTGCCACCGAAAATAGCTCAGTCTCTCCTGATTCTGAGTGGGAGGCATGCAGTCAGGCCGAGTCTGTGGCCTTTTTTTTTTTAATATGGTCTACTTCTGTGTCCATGGAAAGCCTCCCTCTTCGTCTCGTCTTACTCTGTGAGTGAGGAGTTTCAATGCCCCCACATTGGGATATGCGACTTCCCCTCCATCTAAGCTTCTGGCTGTCTTTAGGTCTGGCCCCCAGGTTCTGAGACAGTAGTCACTCAAATCTTGATTCCCTCTGATTGTGTAAGATCGGCCATTCCTCTATCCATGCCCTGGCCTCCCTTGGTGATTGAAAGAAGTGTGCCTTGCCTTGGGAATGGACTTATAGTTGTGCAGAGAACAATAACGTGTACTGCAGTTGAAGGGCTCTTAGTTCCATTTTAACAGAGTCAAATGTACTTTGCTGATGTTGGACCTCATGGCTATAATCTGGGAACACCATCATTTTGGGGTTTTCATATGTAATCTCATGTCCCGATCCAGGAAGTTGAGAAACTTCGCTACGATGGGCCTAGGTGGGCTCCCTGGGACTGGCTTGGGCCGGTCAGCATCCAGGGACCCAGGTCTACCATCAGCCACACGGGACGGGAATCCAGAGCCTTCACTACCGCGCCTGCTGCCTGCTGTCTCCTCCCCCCGCTGCAGCCCTCCACCATCGGGTCTGCAGCTGAGCAGGGGGAGTAGAGACTACAACATCCAGCAGCCTCCGCGACACGAGCGGAAGTCGCGTAGAGGCTTGGCGCCCGGAGGCGCTGCATAAGGGGCTGGCCTTGCTGGGGAGCGGGTGTCGGTGACAGCGCTACAGCGCAACAACACGCGAGCCTACCTGCTCGACGGTCTGCCCATTAGCCTGCCGGTCAGCATCCAGGGACCCAGGTCTACCATCAGCCACACGGGACGGGAATCCAGAGCCTTCACTACCGCGCCTGCTGCCTGCTGTCTCCTCCCCCCGCTGCAGCCCTCCACCATCGGGTCTGCCGCTGAGCAGGGGGAGTAGAGACTACAACATCCAGCAGCCTCCGCGACACGAGCGGAAGTCGCGTAGAGGCTTGGCGCCCGGAGGCGCTGCATAAGGGGCTGGCCTTGCTGGGGAGCGGGTGTCGGTGACAGCGCTACAGCGCAACAACACGCGAGCCTACCTGCTCGACGGTCTGCCCATTAGCCTGCCGGTCAGCATCCAGGGACCCAGGTCTACCATCAGCCACACGGGACGGGAATCCAGAGCCTTCACTACCGCGCCTGCTGCCTGCTGTCTCCTCCCCCCGCTGCAGCCCTCCACCATCGGGTCTGCAGCTGAGCAGGGGGAGTAGAGACTACAACATCCAGCAGCCTCCGCGACACGAGCGGAAGTCGCGTATAGGCTTGGCGCCCGGAGGCACTGCATAAGGGGCTGGCCTTGCTGGGGAGCGGGTGTCGGTGACAGCGCTACAGCGCAACAACACGCGAGCCTACCTGCTCGACGGTCTGCCCATTAGCCTGCCGGTCAGCATCCAGGGACCCAGGTCTACCATCAGCCACACGGGACGGGAATCCAGAGCCTTCACTACCGCGCCTGCTGCCTGCTGTCTCCTCCCCCCGCTGCAGCCCTCCACCATCGGGTCTGCAGCTGAGCAGGGGGAGTAGAGACTACAACATCCAGCAGCCTCCGCGACACGAGCGGAAGTCGCGTAGAGGCTTGGCGCCCGGAGGCGCTGCATAAGGGGCTGGCCTTGCTGGGGAGCGGGTGTCGGTGACAGCGCTACAGCGCAACAACACGCGAGCCTACCTGCTCGACGGTCTGCCCATTAGCCTGCCGGTCAGCATCCAGGGACCCAGGTCTACCATCAGCCACACGGGACGGGAATCCAGAGCCTTCACTACCGCGCCTGCTGCCTGCTGTCTCCTCCCCCCGCTGCAGCCCTCCACCATCGGGTCTGCAGCTGAGCAGGGGGAGTAGAGACTACAACATCCAGCAGCCTCCGCGACACGAGCGGAAGTCGCGTATAGGCTTGGCGCCCGGAGGCGCTGCATAAGGGGCTGGCCTTGCTGGGGAGCGGGTGTCGGTGACAGCGCTACAGCGCAACAACACGCGAGCCTACCTGCTCGACGGTCTGCCCATTAGCCTGCCGGTCAGCATCCAGGGACCCAGGTCTACCATCAGCCACACGGGACGGGAATCCAGAGCCTTCACTACCGCGCCTGCTGCCTGCTGTCTCCTCCCCCCGCTGCAGCCCTCCACCATCGGGTCTGCAGCTGAGCAGGGGGAGTAGAGACTACAACATCCAGCAGCCTCCGCGACACGAGCGGAAGTCGCGTAGAGGCTTGGCGCCCGGAGGCGCTGCATAAGGGGCTGGCCTTCCCGCGTAGCGGGCCCGCGCGCGGGGCTAAGCCCGGGCAAAGGGCGGGCCCTCTGTGGCCCTCAGAGGCCTGAAGAGACTGGGCTGGGCACCACCCCCTGGCCAATTCTGCACTGCCCGTTAAGGTATTACATTTTGTGATCTAAAACATATTGCAAATGGCTCCAACTGTATCCAAATCTACCACTAAAAACATGGTTAAAAAAACGCCCATTAACACACGTTCTGTTGCAAGGATCACTGCCCAAACTAAAACACCGTTACCAACGCTAACTGCTATTGACCGCATGCTTCAACAGACAATCGTAGTGGTAGCAAATGCAATTGAAAACACAGAGAGACGATTGTCTCTACCACCCAGCGCTTGTCTAATTCACCGCACACCACAACCTGTTGACAGTACTGTATATAACATTAATATGACTGCATTATCAAATGACTCCATTTTGATGCAATCTTATACAGGCCTTCCTGGGACTGTGCCATCTACCTTGGAAGATCCTCCTATGCTCCCTATAACATTCCAAGATAGGGACAGTCGTCTGTCCCTAACTCCTAATCTGCAGATTAATGCTACACCACCTGAGGATCTGGGCCCTAGTAATGCGCCAAGCGCAATATTGATATCCTGCGACAATGAAGATACCACTCATACAATAGACCTACACAACAATAGTAGCGTCAATAGTACGACCAACCATGGCACTGCCCATCGCAGATCTAGACGTACCCATAATAGGAAACTACTAGCCCCTTTTAGGGGACATGCGAAACAAAGGGGTAGAAGAAAGAAGATAATTTCATCAACACCTCCCACAGAACAATCTAACGGAAGCGAACAACCATTGCCAAATCTAGGACCCGCAGTTAATATGGAGTCTGTATTGGCCCAAATCATGGATGCTATGAAGATTCTAATTGCCCCCCTAAACGACAAACTTGAGCAAATAGGTAAAAAGGTGGAAAATCTGGAAAAACTGGGCATAGCCAAATTAGACATTCTAGAACACCTAGGCCCACACATCACTCAATCTATCACCAATGTACCAACCGTGAATAAGGCCAATACGACTGCCCATATTATACCTAAACCACAGGCTCTACAAGCTACAAAAATGAATTCCTCAACATTTACCGGTAAAACTGCAAATTTACAAAGTAATGTTACCAATGGCCCGTCTCCTTCCACTTCCCACAGAGCAACTGGGGAGGTGTCCAAGGACTACACTTCAGTAAGCAGGAACCTACCGGCGCGTAGCTACTACAATAATATTATTCCCGCCGTGATCAATCTCCCACCAGAAAGCAGGCCTCTCGTGGCAATCCTTGCCAATGTACCTAAACTTAAACCTTCCCAATTCGAAAATGGCGAAACACTTAAAAACAAAATTTTATACTGGCTTGTCCAGAACTGTGGTTTCCCCTTAAGTGGTGCAGGCCAGATCATTTCAACCCAAAGGGTAGGGTGGGTGGGCCCTTGTAAAAAGGAAATAAATGGGGACTGTGTAATCATAAACTACAAAACCACTGAATGGGCAAGAGATTCCATCCTGAATGCGCCCACCCCTTCAGACAATGATTACAACACAACCCTGTTCCCTTTGGACTACTTTTATAGAAATCTGGTGGGGTTTAAGATTCCGGTGCAGAATTTTAAACATCCCAGAGCAATTAACACACCTTACCCACTTGTACAGCAGGCACCAGTACAACGTGCTGGGTATCCCTTGACCCCTTATGATTTCAGTAATCAGCATGTTCCACAACCACCTTTGGAATTGTACAGAATGCCTAACCCGAAGTACCTTAATTCCCACAATACCATCGGGCCTGGAAACAACATCTATGGTCAATTCGCAGTGCCAACATCAAATAGATTTCAGATATTTAATTCACTAGACGAAAACGATTGACTCGCGAACACATTTGTCGGAGAAAGTGAACCCCACATAGACACTTCTGCAATAAGCTTAAACAATCTAACCACGATAGTTAACACTACTGGTACTTGTACTGATGAAATCCTTCCCGCAAATGTACCTCACATAGATAACCCTGTAATCACCCCAAATGATCTGACTAGGACAGTTAACATCACTTGTACTGTTGAAAATCAACTGGGCAACCAAATACTATCGTCAGCCACAACAGATACTTTTTCACCTCAAGTATCTAGGGAAGAGTCATTGAGGGTTATCACGTGGAACATAGCCGGGCTAGCTTCCAAGGTAAACACACCCGCATGGGATGACTTTCTCAAACAGGGCTACGACATCATATGCCTACAAGAAACCTGGGATAAGGCTGAAGTATATGTCGAGGGATATACCTCTTTTAACGTGTTGGCTGTGGCTTCGCAGGCTGGTCGTGCCAAGGGGGGGTTAGTGACCCTGCTATCTTCAACATTGACTGAGTTTTGGGTCAGTGACCAGGCAGTCTTGGGAGATTATGCTTCCGTTTTGCGTGTGGCCCACAGTGGATACAGAGACTTAATAGTAGTGAATTTCTACAACAACATTGCCGGGCATAGACAGGGGATGTTTATTTCTGATATTGAGCAGGCCATCGATGCAATGTTATCAAGCTCATCAAAACCAGCTGCAATTTTGTGGGCCGGAGACTTTAACACCAAAACATGCACTTATGCACTCAAGGGGGCATGCGGCCACAGGGAGGAATACTCTGGAAGGGAAACTACATGTGTATTCAATCACTTCCCGCACAACAATTTTGGCAGTGCTTTGAATAATTTATTGGCCAAATATGACCTGGAACTTCTTGAATGTAACATGAATGCAAACAATGCCAGATGTCCAACATTCCATGGAAGGAATAGTCAATCTTTTATTGATCATATCATCGTATCCTGTTCTGTAACCTATATTAATGTCTGGGTAATTGAACAAACGGTCAGTGACCACAATAGTGTATCTGTCGAACTACTGGGCTGGGGGTCAAAAAGGAACTCCTATGGACAATCCATTCAGGATATCTCCGTAGGAAGGCCAAACGGGACAAGGGTGAAATGGACAAAAGCCAACCCTGCTAAAATTGTCACTAATGTAATCACAAACTGCTATGGAGAGGTGGAGTACTGTCTATCCCCAACACCATGCCCAGAAATCTTGCTGTCTAAATTCTTAATTATTACGCAAGCCATTGAGAAATCATTGACACGCAAAACACGGGAGCCAAGAAAAGTTAAGACAGCGTGGTTTGATGACAATTGTGCCCAGTCATTAAAAAGGTTAAAAATTTCGCTTGATGCCAAACCGAGAGACCCTTGTAAGATCAGGGAAGAGCGTTATAATTACAAAATCGTATTAGCCACTCGGAAGAGAGAACTTCAGGACGAGGCATGGGCTAAATTAGATCAGGCTGCAGAAACAAAAGATCATAAACTTTTCTGGGACACTGTAAACAGCCCGTTTTTAAAAAACGACAACATTCCCGAACTAACCTCGCATGTCAGTTGTCAAGCCTGGATTATACACTTCACTGGGATTTTTAACTCTGATTTTACCTTTGATTCTATTCCGGCCCCAGACTCTAATGTTTTAACTGTAATGCCAACCAGTTTTAATTGGGAAAAATTATCGTTTTTGGTATCTTTAAATGAGGTGCGGGATGCAATTGAGAAAAGCAAGGGGGGGAAGCCCCGGGCCCAGATGGGGTCCCTGTGGACTTTTTTAAATCTATGATTGATTTATGGGCCCCCATTTTAACACGCTACTTTAATGCTGCTATTGAGGACGAGCTACCTACCTCATGGGGTCAATCTATTTTGGTGCCACTTTTTAAAAAAGGTTCATGGGCTGAAGCACGAAATTATCGCCCAATTTCGCTCTTGGACTCGTCACTAAAAATATTGAGTCGCGTGCTTCTGGGAAGATTAGAGTCCTGGGTCGAGGACAAAAATGTCCTGTCACCAATCCAGTACGGGTTCCGCAGGGGCATAGGAACCATGGAGCAGTGTGTGAACCTTGAGCTTATTATCGGCAAGTACACAAAAGCCAAGGAAGGGAATTTGTTCATGTGCTTTGCCGATCTAAGCTCAGCGTTCGATCTAGTGGAACACACACTGCTCTGGCCAACATTACTTGCTATGGGCGCACCCCCTGAAATTATTCATTTGCTGGCCAGAATGTACAGCAGCTTATCAAGTAAAGTCAGATTTGGACCGAATGGAGAATGCACCCCCTTTTTTAAAATTGGCAGAGGGATTAGGCAAGGGTGTGTTCTCGCCCCCTTGTTGTTCTCCCTTTTTATAAACCAGGTTGACCTGTCCCTACAAGAATCTTTTGCTGACGCCCCTATGATAAATGGTAAACAAATACCCGTCCTCTTATATGCGGACGACGCGGTCCTGATTTCCAGGACCGCGAATGGGCTCCAAAAGCTAATTGACAAATTTAATATTTTTATTAAGGGCAGAAAGCTTAAAATTAACAAGGGCAAGACTATGACCATGACCTGTGGAAAGAAATTAAAGAAAAGTAAGTCATTCTTCCTTGATGGGGATAAACTTGAATCTGTGCAACACTTCTGTTATTTAGGCATTACTTTCTCAGGGGATGGGAGATGGGTAAACGAGCAATCCTGTGTAGGCATGAAGATGACTAGAAATACAAACTGTATCTTCAGATTCGCTTCAAAACTGGGTGGGCGTAGAATAAGAGAGATGATCTCTATCTATAATGCCAGGTGTATGTCCTCTGCTCTATATGGAGCAGGGATATGGGGACACAACTCGCAGATTGCCCTATCCATTCAGCAGGAAGAAAATAAGTACCTTAAAAGCTTATTATGTCTTCCTGCTTCAGCATCAAATGAAATTATCCATAGGGAGCTGGGCATACATCATGCCACAGATTTGATTGCACTACGCCCCCTTTCCCTCTGGCGATCCATTTGGGCTAAAGATGAAACCCAGTTTACTCAGGAAGTAATTTTAGATTGCATTAAATTGGATCAGCACTCCAAAATCCCTTGGCTAAAACACATTTTCCATTGGTACAATGCCCTTTTTGGTCAGGATATTTTTAAAGATATCCCAACAGAATTAGTTTTAACGAAGCGTGACCTTAAAACCACCTATATGGATCATGCAAAAGGGATTAGAATGAAGGGGTATGTTACACAAAGTACATTTAAATTGTACCTGGAATATAATCTAAGTACAGGATTTCCATCTTATCTTATATTTGTCAATATTAATTCCCATCGCTTCGTTCTGGCACGCCTGAGGCTGGGCATAGTTCACCATTTGGTGGCTTTCCCTACTGTAAAAAAGCCCGGGTCTTGCCCGTGCCCATGCGATGGGAAATCTAAACAGAGTATCTGCCACTTTTTATTATTCTGTAATTTTTATACTGGTTTTAGAAAGTTTTATTTAAAGCAATTATTTTTAGAATACAGTATGCGTGATATAAGAGCTGCAATGCAATTGTTGTTTGACCTGTCGTCCCCCAATGTGTGTTACCGTGTAGCCACCTATGTTCTTAAATGCATCGGGCACAGGAAATCAATCATTATATGATCCTCGTTGGTAAAGACACTTACTGATCAACCGTGAACCACTGTTAAACCACATGCATTTCTCTTATACATGAACTTTGGTTATTATGTATTTTATACTTTGTATCCGGGTAATGATTGTTGCCCGGCTCTGTACCCTTCTGGACTAATGTCTTTTTAATTTTCTGCATATAAATTGCTGCTAACATATGTAAGAGATTATTACGTAAGAGATGATATAGACATTGCACTTTAGTTATATCCTTGCATATTTTGCATATACTATTGCACTTTATGCCCAGCGCAGGCTTTTCTCTGACTTGTGTTACCTCACTTGGCATGTTTTGCACTAAATTTCTAAATTGCTGCTAAATACAACGTTCAATTTTTGCATATTTTACACACACTATTGCACTTTATGCCCAGCATAGGCCTCTTGTTTAGTACCATCCCACTTGGCATGTTTTTAAATTGCTGTTATATATAGTGATTATTTTCTACCGTATTACAAATGTGATATATTGCAGGTTTTAACTTGATTGGCATGGATCAAAGTAATTGTTTTAGAAAGTTTCATTATTCTTTCTTCTTTATAAATGTGACCTCAATTGCATTTATGAATGTTGCTATATGGTTGTACTTGTACAAACCGAATAAAGCATTTTGAAACGAAAAATGAAACGACTGGCTTGGAACTTAATGCCCTGTGTGTCCGTTCTGTTACAAGCAGGTAGAGAACTGATCGGGTGGAAGTATGTCCATCAGTGACTTTGCCAAAAGGATCGGTATACTAGTACCTTCGGGGCACTCAGGAAATCCTACAAAACACAGGTTATATCTGCATGCTCGGTTTTGTGCGTCTTCCAAGTGCCACATGACTTATTTATTTGTGCTGTGAAGCTCTTCCACCCCTTTCCAGAGATCCCACGTGTCTTCCAACTCCAAGATTCAAGTCTCAGCCTCTGTTACTCTTTCTGAGACACTGCGTAGTTCTTGGTGAAATGGGGACACTTCCGAGCAAACCTACCCTATCTTGCCCAAAAAGCATCTCTTTTGGTGATTGTATTGCTTGCAATGGTATGGCATCACTCGGCAGGGGCCGTGTACCCTCCTCAGTATCCACCTGAGGGTACATGATTTTGGTATAGCAGTCCATCTTTCCCGGTCCCAGATGTTTAGTGTCTTTGTCCTTCGCTATGATATTGGCCAATCAACGGTGTTGTTGGTAATGGGGCGAGAGATCGGAAATCACACAGTCGTCTATGAGGAAGAGGAGAGGGCAGGGGAATGGGGGCACAGCTTCTCTTTTTCTTATGCAGACTGCAGTTGTTGCGTGCTCCTGCCCCTTTGTTGTGCAATTATGTGGGCGCTATACATTACGTCGGTGTAGCTCGTTACAGCTGTCTGTCACTGTCCCCCCTATAATGCCATCCTAGGTGGATATCCCCTCAATGTCTAGGCCAACCCAGACTGCGACACAAAGTCCATTAGGCAGACTCACTGAGATCTGATATTGCGATGCAGAGGTGAACAAGGCAAAACAGCACAGGGAGCAGTAGCGACTAACCTCAGTGGGCACGCACCCAGGACTGCAGCAATATGGCATCAGGACAAAGGTTTCTTCACTGGGGGCAGTCACGTCCACTCACAATCGCGATCGGGTCAGCACTGGGGCTTAGCCACCCACAAGTCTAGCGACACCGTACATGATGTTCCCCACTGTCCCACAATGCACCCCCGGAAAGAAGGGGGGTTTTCTGCCTTGTCCATGTGGCCAGCCACGGGGGCTACCAGCTCCGGACTTCTCGCCACACCAGCCTAGCCTCTACTCTAGGCCTGTGTGGCCTTCAGCATGGTCTCTCCTTCACATAGCCCATCAGCATTTCAGGCCCTCACCTCCTGTGGGACATGCCAAGCCCCAGCTGTGCAGCCCCAATTGCCCACGTAGTTCAGTATCCAGAGTGTGCCCCCGTCAAGCGGCATCAGCCCAGGCCACAGACAGCCCACGCAGGTCTCCGCTGCACAGCTCCACCACCAAGGCACCTATCACCGTGCCCGGTGACGATCAATAGAATTCTGGCCCAGGTGTTCCTCTTCAGCATGCACCTGCACCTCCATTCGACCTCCTCACTCCACCCGCATCACTAGTCCTCTGCTGCGTGGCCCCTGTCACCCGGGCAGCTCGCAGTACAGCTAGAGGCCCTTACCGTGGCGTAGAGGGGGAAAGTCCCGCACCTAGGGTCAGGACACTTCACATGCTGCCTTGGCCCTCTGCCACCATAAACACAGCCACCGGAGTGGTCAGTGCAGCACGTCAGCAGTCGAGCCGCACTTTTATATTTCTTCAGTCTGCCCGGAGTAAGTGTATCCCGATTTCACAGTTCAGTGGGGTCCCAGGGTTAGAGCCCATCGGATGGCCACTCAGAGGTGTGACGCCGTTGTGTAGATCACCAAGGGCGTAGTAAATATTCCCTATAATGGCAGGATTCTTGTTGGATTAATAGGCTCAGGCTGGAGCTCACGGAAAGTGTGACTTATTTGGCCATGCAGTTGGTTACACCCCGTGGGACATGCCATTTTTTAACAATTGTCAATCTGGCAGAAGTTGTCAGATTAATTTACAAGTGGATGACGATTGTGGAGATAAACCATCATCATCGACCAATGGTTGTATCTGTAACTGTACAATGGTGATACCTTTTTTGCCATATAGGACTTTCCTTCAAAAACCCTTAGCATGTTCACCAAATATAGTAGTAAGACCCTGTCTTGTTGCACCTCCTCCAGCAGCATCCTAAACTGTGAAGATCACTTTATGTCTCCTTGGTGTCAAGTAGTCATGCACTCTCCTTGTGGTCCTCTAGAAGCCTTTGCCACTCTGCCAAATGTAGACCCAGGAAATTTCAGGAATGTCCATTTGGAGTTTAGCAGTTAATTTCTTGCTATTTGTATGAATTTAGAAGAGCAGATTAACTTTGAGTCTTCTAAGTGAGAAATAGCAAGTGTTCTGTCCTCCTAGGAAAAAGGGTCATTCACTCTTGTGATGTCTCTAGCCCCTACCTGTTATATACTATATTGTAGAGCACAATGAAGTAGCTGGGTCAGCCTATAAACGTCCTAACTTTAACATGCCACAGTCAAACAGAGCCTAACACTGGGGGTGACCACCCAGCCCACATCAGGTACCCTTCATCTGTCATGTGTGGTCGAAAGTCTAGACTCCAAACTACTGGAGTCAATGGGGATCGATAACTTGTGAGTTGGTGTCTTTTCTACCTTAGAGGTGATCTCACAAATCAGTTACTCTTCCTTCCTAGTCTCTGTAGGATGAGTGCACTACTCCTTGGGTTGCACCACTGAATCCTGCTGTAAGCGTACATCTAAATTTGGAGACATATAAAGTCAACAGGTACAGCCCAAGAATTAGCAGCATTTCTGTCCCCTTTGTATACAGCCATTTTAGTACTGCTTCCTCTTTTTGAGAGAATTTAAACCTTGGCAATGTACTGTTAGAACTGGAATCATTGGGTAGTAGTAACAATACAATATTGTGTGTAAGTTGAGTGAAGCATTTCCATCTTAAATATGCAAGGGAATCTCTGTGGGCATCATGGGTTCTTCCCTCTCCTCCTGAACATAAGCGAAACCCAGAAAATTAATTATGGAGTGAGTCTCTTGATTTGCCATGAAGTGTTGGTCACAGCACCTCATTACAATCAACATAGCAAGACCTACCAGGGAACTAAACATAACATTTCTCGAGCATGAAATAAGCCAAGTAGAAGTGAGACAAAACTTAGACAGGGCCAGACTACGAGTCTGGAGTGAACATAGGGCTAAGAAGGAGGCCATCATAAAAGCAAAAGCCAAAAAGTGCAACAGTACAATGAAATCAGCCTTGCATTGTTCTGTTGAATTATCTAAGGCTCTCTTAGTATATCTCAGTATCCACCCTATTTTCTTAATGTTGTTTGTTTCTTGTCGTTCTCTGCAACTAGTCACAAAGTTGAGTGATTTCCTCTTCGCAAGGGTCCTTCTTCCGACCTCTTGAAGCAACAATATCCAAGCATTTTTATATATGCTAATATTTCTGCAATCCGTATCTTGCAGTATTACTTACTCAAGTTTGAAGAAATGAACCCGGATCAATTCATCTGGCGCCAGGTTTTTATTTTTTACATTTGGTGATCAGTGAACAGCGTGTGAGTGGGATCATGTGATATAAGTCATATATTGGTGCAGCAGAGTGTGAAACAGTGTCTGCACAACCACTTCCAGCATGAAGGTTAGATTCATGTATGGGACGCCTCAAATACCAGCGCTACAAAGATTCCTACTTTTCCATAGCCAATGTGTAGATAAATGTAGCAAAGGTTTAACAATTTCAACAGATATCAAATAGATAGTGTAACTCCCTTTCAGTCACCTGTGACCATCTGTACATTAAAACAAAATTTGTGTACCCTTCTACCACCCAGTAAAAGTCATGTTGGGCCACAGGAGAATAATGTATCGGTATTTACAAACAGTCTAGCATCAAAGATACTCTCAGAATTGGAGACTAAGTGATGGTCACTGAAAGTATCCGGAGCAGATAAGATTAGACCTTATTTTTTGATCGGATCATATAATCTGTGTACTTGATGCAAGTTCACCTTCAATCTGGAGAGGTCAACGCAAAAATATGTCATACTAGCAATTAACATAATGATAAAAACCTTCACGGCAAATTCATCCTGGTGACAAATGTTGAGATCACAGGCATCACCAATTTGTTTTACTATTCAGCGAGGTTTATCCTTGTTCACTGCACTGCCTAACACTCTACCGCATTTCTTCAGTCACTAAGTAGAAGACGCCATGATCGCCCACACACAAAGAGTGTGACACCAGGAGGAAGCTTCACCCACCCATCCTGGTAATGGTAAGAAAACTGCCAGGTAATGGAACAAGCCATGTGACCATAACCACAGATGATCTGAAAATGCATTGAGGAAGGTTCCAATAAAGCTGTTTCAGAGGGCTTAAGCTCCACGTCACAAGTAAGATCAATAATCACACCTATAGATAACTAAAGATGAATCAGTAAAACATACAGGATTAAAAAGAATGAAAGGCATTTTATATTCCTGTTTGTTAGCTCCCACAGCTGACTGAACTCCAAATTAGCAGGTGAGGCCATAAGAGAGAAGCAAAAGCGGTGACAGTTGAAGGGTTAGGATCCACAACATGAGTTGACACAAACCTTGTTTCTCTTTTATTCACCCCCCACACCCCGACAGAATATCCTGCACTACAAGAAGAAAAACTAGTAGGTGCACATCCATTTCAAAGGCACAGCTATCACAAAACCTAAACGTGCTCATAATGTATGAGTAGTTGGTTTATTCTAGGCACACCTGACCTCTTTATGAAAGACTTTCCAGAACCCGAAGAAGATCTCATAAAAATACAATCCCTATTGAGATTGAAAATCGTTGGCACTGCTATGGAGTGCTGTGGTGCCACATATTAAGCAGACAGAAACCAAATGCTAAACTTAAGGACACCAAAAAATACCCAAGCAGGGGACACACCACAACCACATTTTTGATCCTTAAAAGTCGGATAGAAGACTTAAGACCGGAAAAAGAATCACTAGATATATACCGATATTTTTGGAGTGTGTGAAACCACCCTGTGTAAATGTCCACATTGTATTGTCCTTGTCCACGCAAATGTGAAAATTAGCGTAATGCAATGAATCCGAAATTGATGGACTGGACTGGGAATGAGAAATTAATGTTTGCTATGCTAGAGAAAAGATTAAATATATTTTGGCAGTGGAGGTCGTAAGAAATTTACAAAATTTGTAACAGATGGGCGATAGTAGAATAAAGGCATTACCAACAGATATTGAGTGATCAGACCGGAGACTTGAAAGAACCCGACCCACACACAGACAAACCATGATTCATTATATGGACATATAACCACCAAAATAGAACTGCAATATAATCAATAACATATTGCTGTATTAAAAGAAGATATGATCCTGAGGGAGTGGGAGGGGGGTATGTGACCACCTTGCTAAGTGTTGCTTGTTTGGATAATTGTGTTCATGGTAAACACAAAATAAAAATTTTAAAAATTGTCTCATGTGAAATGGGCAAATTATAACACTATATATCTCGTATATATTAATAAAAAACAGAAAAAACAAATTATGTGGCATTCAATAACTTGGCTTGCGCTCTTGACACTGAAAATTTTGTCTGATTAAAGTAATGAACATGTTGAGAGAGGCCTGCTTGTTGCTGAGTAGCGCAATCCTGGGTGAACGAGGGTCAATCTGTTCTTCTGCTGGTGCCCAACACTAGTGTAGTCTTTCCCTTTTTCAGAATTGGGAAGTCATGCAAGCCACTTGATATTTACACTCTAAAACATAAAAAAGGGGACTTGCACTTCACAAGCTGGAAATTAAATGGGAAATGCTACAGTTCACATAGGTGATAAATGCAGAAAAGCAGTGGGAAGGCTGGGCCAAAACTGGACACTTCCATGGCAGATCATATGATGCAGTGTACGGACTGAAATGACAACGCCCACTGGTGTATCTCTCCTCTGGCTTTGCTGAATGATCTAGATGACTTGAATTAGTAGGCTTTATAACTTTATCACCATTTTACATACCTTGTCAATTTAGTTTCCATTACAAATATTACAGAATTATTTGCATTTGTTATTAAAATAAATAGGTCAAACAAATACCCTATGCTTACATCTTAATTTGTAAAGCAAGAACTCTAAATAGAACCCTGCAAATATATATCAAGTTGAGTGAAAATGCCCATTTGCTCGACACTTAATATAAAATGACTATCAGCAGTTACCTTGCAGATGTGTTTCTTATTGCTACTTTTAATAATCATACCTAAACGTAATGCCAGAGCAAATTTATTTTAACTGATTTGCAGTGACATTTTTTATCAATACCATTCTATGTTTATAATATTTTTTGCTGTTCATTAAGTGCTGAGCTGGTATGGGCACGGAATTAAGTAGAAATAATTTAGCAAAAACATTTTTCGTGTTATTACTTTTTTGTCAGTAAAAAATAAACGAGAGGAAGGTAGGAAAGACTAATTCTGGCACTCAAAAGCGATATAGCTTTTTGGGGACACTGACGAGTAGATGGTATGTGAAAAGACTTAAATAAAAATATTAAGTCTGGAAAAATCCTGCCATGCAGCCAGGGAGTCTCTACTATTGGACAATCACAGATGACAAGACTGTGAGCTACTGGGGATGGTAGGTAGAACATAGGAAGCAATAGATACATGGCACCATTGATTACTGTTAATATTGTGGTCTATGTAAATTCCAATCATTCTTTTAATTATAGGTATGACAGAAGTTTGGTTAGTATTGCATGTTCAATCGAAATTCTTCTAAATAAATGCAGTAGTTATGTCGGAGAGAAATACAAATGTTAAAATCAGCCCATGTCATATAGGAAGTGATGTTCTTATAGAGACAAACGTACTACTGGTACGGGATTAAGGAAATATTTATTTTCATTACTGACAATCCAAACACTTTCAACAAGGTCATACGTTCAGGGAGTGAATCCAAATATCGCATGTTCTTGCACCCTACTACAGACATCTAACAAAAATAGGAGCATTTTTTAGAACAGAATTCTTCAAAAATACAGAGAAATCATATCAGCATACTGGAATCCGATATGGTAATCTTACTGGAATTCTTTATAATTTTTAAATGTGTTAAAGGTCAATTCTTACCTCACAACTAGATCAGAATCCTGTACTTTGGAGTGGACAGATGAAGAATCCTCCCGTTGGTCGGTACTCTGTGAACCCGGTAACGTATTTGATGATTCAATACTACCTTGGCTCAATGAGGACTTCTCTGATATACCATTGTCTACCTCAACCAATGGTTCTGGGGCAGGCTTGCATTCAATTGAAGTCTAAATCAGTGTTGTTGGAAATGCAAAAAAAATCCAAATAAAAGATTTAAACAAACACATACTCTGACGGAAAGCACACAGTTCTATGAATACACATTGATTTGTTTCTCCACTAGAATCTCATTTTTTCAAGCTAATCTCATTATTCATGACAAAATACTAACATAGCTTAAATTAAACAGTGCTATAATGTTACCAATTTAAAGCAGTGCATATTATTCATTCTGAGTTTAGGCCATAACATTTAATGCATAAGGAATATGCTACTTACCAGTATGCATCTGTTCTTGGCATGTAGGGCTGCTGACATTCAGCAGCCCACATGCCTCGAACCTATTGTTTCCCAAATGATTTACTTTGAAAGGCTATCGACCAATACAGAATTAAATGGACTGAGCTGTTAAATAAAAAGATGAGTTGTTTATTTGTACTGGAAGACATAATCAATTACACAAATAAAAGAATTTATGCAGATCGATTTTTTTATAAGTATGTGACGGTCATGAAAAAGTAAAAACATGTATTGCACTGATTGCAGCAGATCTAGTCTCCACCTTCCCAGCTGCAGCAAGCCCTTCACCATAGCTTCCTATATTATTTATTTGAAGTTTATATAGAACGACCCCATCTCTGCCAATGTAAGTGCAAAACAAACAATATCCAATAAGTTTTACTTACCCAGCAAGCATGTGTTCAAGGCATGCAGTGGTGCAGCTTCACATGCTGTGCATACTCCTGCCATCTAGTGTGGGCCCTGATGTGTGCAAGTTGTTTGTCTTAGAAAAGTCTTTCGAGTCCATGGTATCTTGATTTCTTCACTTGCTGGAAATGTGCGTGGTCATCGACTCCATTGTTAAGATTGTTTTCTAGCACCGGTGAGTATGCGAAGCGATGTATAGAGATGTCCATGCAAAAAGAGAAAAGTGAGATAGAAAAGAACACTGCACCATTCACAGGCATCTGGGAAGAAGGGTGGGCACATGTAAATCTACAGCACTACATGACACAAACAGATGCTTACTGGGTAAGAAATATTTTCTGTTTGAGACATGTGGGGCTGTTATGCAGGAGCAGTAAAGCAGTCCTCCCAGAAGTGATGAATAGCCTGTGGTAGTTGCAGTAGATTGAAAAAGTGCACGGAGTACTGCCTGGCCAACCTTAGCTTGTTGGCGGGCTTGCACATCTACATAATAATGTTTTGTAAAAAAAAAAAAAAAAAAAGTGTAGGCAAATATCCCTGACCAATTCATAAAAAGTGCATTGCCCCTGGGCTGTGGGAACCAGGAGGTGAAGCTTGGGCATCTGGCGGTTGCTGCAGATGCGAAGAGGCCTATCTCTGGAAATCCCCAATGGCAGATGTACTGGAGGAGGATTCGAGGGTGGATTCCCATGTTTGGACTTGTTGCTGCATTCTGCTGAGGAGGTCCAAAAAGTTGCTGTCCACTCCTGGAGGGTACTCCTTTAGAAGATGGATCTTGTGGCGCAAAGCCCACTGCCGAATGCTCTGGGCTGGGTGAGAGAGCTGGGAAGATCGGGTGCTGCCTTGGTTTTGAAGAGAATACATGGCTGCCAATTTATACGTATTGATGAGGACTACCTTGCCAGTTAAGTGAAGAATTAAAGTCTTCAATGGCAGGTAAATAGCAAGCAGGTCCAGGAAGTTGATGTGGAGAGACTCTGGTGACTAAGTTCCAACTGGCTTTGGATAGTCAGGAACTGTAAATGCACACCCCATCCCATGAGTTGGGTTAGGGAAAAGTCATCCTTGCAACAGGTTGTAGGTGTTCCATCATTGCAGCGAGCAACACGTGTGGCAGATGATCAACAGTAGATCGTCTCAATGACCATCCACTTGAGACCACTGGCGCGCTAAGCACTCCTGCAATGGACGCATATGTAACCTGGCATGGGGCACTAGGGCAATACAGGAGGTCATCATGGCGAGAAGGCGCATGACTGTCCTGAATGTGAGTTGATGATCTAGTTGAAATTGAGTTACTAGTGCCTAGGAGGACTGTCCCCTGTCAGTGTTTGGATAGGCCATGTCAACTTCTGAGCTGAGGATTGCCACCAGGGAGGGCTGTATCCAAAGGGGTTGGAGATGGAATTCTATAGCACTGATGGTAAACCCGAGCTAATGGAGGAGGTTTATCATTACCTGTGTATATTCGCAGCAGTTCTGATGGGTGGCATGCTTGATGAGCCAGTCGTCCAGACAGGGTAGACATGGACGCCTTGTCTGCAGAGATTAGCCGCACCACCACGACGCACCCTGGGTGCAGTGGGAGTACTGCTGGGCTTGTGGATGATGGTAAGACATGGAAGCCTTGGGGAAGTGGTCTCTGAGCGTCCACGGTAGGGCTGCGCCGAAAGGTACCACGGGGAATGGATTACCATATATTTCTTTTTTTGTCAGAATCTGGTCAACATTTGGCCTGAACAGATGTTGGAGATCAAGCAGCAGGTTGAGGAAGTTTTGCTTTACTACCGGCTTGAAGCCAGAGATACAGAGCCAGCCATGGGGCGCAGAAGGGACCTGTAGTTGATCCCCCTTGCAGCAGAGTCGGCGGCATCTAATGTGTAGCTGATGGTGGTGTTGGAAATCTGCTTTTCCCTCAGAGACGATCTCTTAGCCCCTTTTCCTGTGGTCCTCTATGAGATGTTGGAAGAGCTCCTTCATCTCATTCCAATGGGCACGGTCAAATTGGAAGAGCAACCACATACATTTTGCAATCCATCACCGATTGCCTGATTGCGTAGCTACCGTCCTACCCACAGCATCTATACATTTGCTCTCTTTATCTGGCGGAGAAGCATCAACAGTAACCTGTGGGTTACCCCTTTTACAGGCGGCAGTAACAACCAGGGAGTTGGGTGGGAGTTGGACACGAATGTAAAGGGGGCCTGAGGGGAAGTTTTGTATTGAAACAAGTTACTTACTTGTGTAACGATATATCTGTAAGAGACATTAGTTAGTGATGGATTCCTTACCTTAGAATATCCCCAGGTGTCAGACTGGATCCGGAACGTTTTCGTCAGCAATACCCCTGCGCGTCGTTAGGGGTCGTCATACGGCTCCTGGTACGTTGCTGGCGTCGTAGTCACTGAGATGACGTCGCTGGAGCTCCTTAGACGCACCTATGTGCGCTGACGTCAGTTCTGTACATGACTTTCCGCACCAGGAACGCAGAGCCATGCAAGATACTGACCACTGTTGCATTGAAACTAGGGCCCTGAAAGGGACAAATTTAACCATAGAAATCAGTTAGCAGAAACAGGAGGATGAGTGGGGCGGTAAGGAATCCATCACTAAGTAATGTCTCTTACAGATATATCGTTAGACACATAAGTAACTTGTGCATCTGAAAGACACATGTTCGTGATAGATTCCTTACCTTAGAATAGATACCCCAGCAATACCAACCCCGGTGGTGGGTCTTCAAACCAAGATCACACCAGAAAGTCATGGAGAACAGAATGGCCAAAGAAGTCGTCTCTCCGGACTTGACTGTCAAGGCAATAATGCTTGGTAAAAGTGTGCAACGAGGCCCACATGGCTGCCTGACTGATGTCTTGCAGGGGAACACCACGTCCCAATGCAGAAGTAGCTGCTGCCGCCCTGGTAGAATGGGCGAGAAATCCCACCCGAGGTTCCTTTTTAGCCAGAGAATAACAGGCTTTGATACACAAGGCGACCCAGTGGGAGATAGTCCTCTTGTGTGCAGCTCGGACGTTCTTGGCGCCCACGTAGCCAACTAAGAGCTGGTCATCCACCCGTAACTGTTGTGTGCGATTCAGGTAAAATGAAAGCGCACATTTTGGGTCCAGGCGGTGGAGCCTCTCTTCCTCTCTGGAAGGGTGCGGAAAGAAAGTGGCCATGGTGATAGTTTGCCCAATGTGGTACTGCCTGTGTCTTTTTAATTTTAATCTGTGATTCAGTGTTTAAATCATTGTCGGTACTTCTGTGTCCTTTTCAAACTTGTATTTTATTTTTGTTCCTCAGTGTCAGCCCTGGTCATTGTTATCCCTTTCTCTGTACCCGTCTCTCTCTGCTCACTTCCCGCCGCTGCTGTCCCTGCGGCCCGCCCCCCTGCACCAGCCCCCTCCCTGCCTCCCAGCTGCCATCCCTCCCTCTCCCCTACTTAATAGCGACCGCACAGGATGCAGGCAACGGACGCGCCACTGTGGCGCCGAAGGCGCGCCTGAGGCAAGCCTGTGTGCGGCCGTCCGCGACCCAACCACGACCAGTCACCAGGTACCCTGGCCCTACATCCAGCCACCGCTATGACTACACCGCACTCCGCGCACTCATCCCCGGGACTCACAGACAATGCCAACAGGTCTCACCGAACTCGATCCACGCCCAGTTCTCCTGCCTCCACTGCCATCGGATTTTCACCATCGCCCCAAGCCCCCACACAAGAGACACCAGCACCGATCACACCCTCAACTGAATCCTCCTCAACGTTCCCTCCCTACACAAACACAGCAAAGAAACCTGGAATCTACTCGACTCTCTCATGTCCGACATCACCTTCTTCACAGAAACATGGACCAACGTCTCCTCTACCCCCGACATCAGCACCGCTATCCCGGATGGATACAAAATCCAGATGAAGGACCGCCCCAACCACCTGGGAGGGGGCCTCGCCATCCCCCACAAGAGCACCCTCTGCCTCACCACCTCCAGAGAAACCTTCCCGTCCACACAACACATGCGCTTCCATGTCCAGACCAGCCCCAACACCACACGTCTACAGACCGCCCGGCACCAGACTCCCTTCGCCACCACCATCACCGATTTCATTGCACCCCACGCCATCACATCAATGAACTACACACTCATGGGAGACCTCAACTTCCACCTCGATAACCCCAGTGACCCCAACTCCACCACCCTCCTCTTGCCAACATCGGACTCAACCAACTCGTCACAACACTGACACACAGAGCAGGACACACCCTCGACCCCATCTTCGCTGAAGGTAACAGTATCTACTTCAGCCACACAACGCAACCACCATGGACCTACCACCACTGCGTTCCCTTCACCGTTGACAGACCCGAGGCACCAATACCAGGCCCCCGCCCTCCACGAAGGAACTGGAGCAAGGTTACAGACGAACAACTGAATGCCACGCTCACCCGAGACAACCACCCAGGGCATCCGACGCAAACACCGCAGCCAGAGACTTCAACAACTGGATCTCCAACTGGGCTGACAAGCTCGCCCCTCTACGCAAACCTGGCAAACAGCGCCCCCGGAAAGCAGCCTGGTTCACGACCGATCTCCAAGAAGCCAGGCGCAAATGCAGACGACTCGAGAAGAACTGGAGAAACTCCAAGGCAACAGACAACTACTCCACCTTAAAGGACGCCTTGACCGACTATCACAGCCAAATCAGAACTACCAAAAGGAACTTCATCCACAACAAAATCCTCCCCAACTCCACTAACTCCAAGGAACTCTTCAGTGGCATCCAGGAATTCACCAACCCACACAGTGAAGCCACAGAAATCATCCCGTCCCAAGACCTCTGCGACAAGCTGGGAACCTACTTCCACCTCAAGATCAGAACACTCTACGACAACTTCATCGACCATCCACAAGACGCCACAGCAGGACTCCCCCCGCCCGAAACTCCAGCCAGCCCACCATCCCCAACTGGTTACCGATCACGACCAAAGATACCGCCTCGACCATGAAAGGCATCCACTCGGGGGCCCCTACCGACCCCTGCCCCCGCACATCTACCATAAAACTGTAAATGGAAAAGCAACCTCCCTATCCGACACCTTTCTTACCCTCCATCAGGTCACCTCGCGGAAAAACACCAATTCAGTATTAAAAGGAGCAAGAAGTACTTCTCCAAGAGTGCACCCCCAAGATACAAAGACTTTTTCTCAGCACAAGAACTAAGGGACCCACGTCATGCCTTGCCGGTCGCCTCACAAAACTGGAGGCAAATTTAGAGTACCATCACAACAGTAGACCGCACAATTGACAAAGGGGGAGTAAATTTGATAATGCCTTGGATAAGTCCAGACAAATTAACATATGCACCTGGAATATCAACAGTTTAGCCAGCAAAAGTGATGATCCGGACTTTTGCAATATTTAAAATGATTTGATCTGTTACTGCTTCAAGAAACCTGGGAGGAAAAGGCTTTTGAACTCCAAGGGTAAACATCTTCTTGTATTCCGGCAAAAAAATGCTCAGTTTTTGGTCGCAGATCGGGGGGCTTTATGATTTTGGCCTCTATAGCAACAATAGGTGAGATCACAAAAACAGAATCTCAAATAGCACCCCCAAGCACCAAGCAGGCGGTAAAGATCGTACTCTGGTTAAACAGCCAACTCCAAGAAGTTACAGTAATCAATGCTTACATCCATCCTAAACGGAAACGGAAAGCTGCCAACGAACTGATAAAAGCCATGGAAAAAATAACGAATGAAGGGGATACTGATCATATTATCCTGGCAGGTGATTTCAACATGTATCTTATTAGCTCGGGACCAGGTGATGGCCTTGACCAAGAACTTAGTGCCGTATGGGAAGAGCCAAGACAGGGCTCCCCAAATATTAAGAAACCCACAAATTGCTCAAATGACTTAGTATGGCAACTAGAACATCTTAATCTAAGAGCTTTGAATGGGCGCTATCTGGAAGATGATCCACCAGTCCCAACATTTCATTCACAAAGTCAATCTTCCCATTTGGATTACACAGTCACATCCTTAAATATGGTTGGTAAAGTAACAGCGTTTAGGATAGGGGCCAGCGAAAACAGCAACCATTTGCCTCAAGAAACAACAATAAAAGTTAACTCACTTCTCAAGATCAAACCATTCATTGGCATTAACATCGAAGTGGCTGTAAATTTTAAGCGGCTTCGATGCAATCCTAGCAATATCTGCTCCATAAGTCGTACGGCAAAAACTCTTTATACTCAAGTGGCAAGTCCCACGATAAAACCGGTAGAAGTATGGCAACATTTCATCCTAGCTATTAGCAAGAAACTATTAAAAGGGCCATCAAACAAGGTAAGCCACCAAAAGAGAGCTTCGACCAAATTACAACACACCCCAGAAATGAAAACGCAAAAGCAGATTATAAACCGAACATTCAGACAGATGCGAAAAGAGCCAATAAATCACGACTTACAAATTGTCCTACGGGAAGAAAAAAACTGCTAAAAAGGCAGAAATGGGGAAAAAAGAAACAAAAAAACTACAAATTATGGGCCAAGCTCCTCCACGAAGTTAAACGAAAAACCAGCTCACGGTTTTGGCAAATGATCAAAAGGATAAAGAATCCAGACCACCTCGGCCTAAACTCTAATATAACGGAGGAAGCATGGACAAGATACTTTTTCAAGCACTTTAACAACACAGTAGCTGACAATGAGGAGAGCCTTCAAGAAGTAGGGATACAGGTGTCTACTAAAGAAACTAAGAGGAAAAAATTAGGCAACAGCCACATAATGGCCACGATCCAAGAATCAGACGCAAGAGGACCCATGTTACCCCCTTGTATAGGTAAATTAATGCCAGACTCAAGGTCCTCTCCCTATGCCGAGACTGAATATCTGGCCTCCACACCAGCAGATGTTAAGAGGCAAATAGCCAGAAGCAGACCAACAGGTGCCCCCGGACCTAATGGCATCTCACCAATGATATATAAATCAGATGCGGAATTTGAGTGCAGCATTAACACCGAGCGGAACAATCGGAAGCGCATGAAGCTTTTCCCAGCTTAAGAGGAGGAGCGCAGCAAGCGTTAATTATCTCCACGGAATCAATATCACGAAGGCTGCATTAAGGTAACAAGAAAACACCTGGACTAGCCCCCCCCCCCTCCCCAGTTCGCTTCAGCACGAGTAGTGTATTCAGTATGGCCCCACCCCCCACCCCCACCTTCTCCCTCTCCCGTATTCTCTCAACATAAGAATCACAGTCTGGCCAGTGCAATCAAAGTGGCCTCCGGTCCTCCTCTTAACATCGGAGCAGCCACTCAGTCAGGTCACTAGAAGTTGGTCAATTTTCATGGGGCATCTCTAAGATGCCCTCTGTGGTGCATTTTACATTAAATCCCACACTGGCATCAGTGTGGGTTTAATGTGCTGAGAAGTTTGAAACCAAACTTCCCAGTCTTCAATGTAGCCATTATGGTGTTGTGGAGTTCGTAATGACAAACTCCCAGCACCATGGGACAGGCTCCTGCCCCCCTCCCACTGGAGAGTGGCAGAATAGGGGGTGTACCCACCCCAGGGAAGGGATCCATTGGTGGTCCCTGTCCTAACTTACCAGTAACACCCCTAAATGTAGTATTTAGGGGGCACCCTGAACCTTACTTCCTCAGATCCAGCCTGACAAGAAAAGAAGTTAAGAAGAAGGGCCGTAGAGCCGTGCAGAGCTAACAGGAGGATGACCCCCACTGACTTGGTCCCAGCCCTACCGGCCTGTCTCCCCTCAACCTGCTCCTGTGAAAACCCCAGTGTGTCTTGCAGTCAGCAACCTGAAAAACCTCAGAGGACCTGCCTGCCTTCACTTCAAAGACTGAAATATCCAGTGAACACTGGACTTGTCAAACTGCAGCTTCTGGTGCCAGCAGAGACCGCAAATCCAGCCCACTCTGCACCCGCCGAACCCAGCCCGAGCTCGAGTGGAAAAACAACTCATGGAGGAACCCCCGGCGATCCTGAACTGCCTCAAGCCTCCAGACGGCGTCTGCGGCCTCAATCGAGAGGAGCCCCCTACCACGACCAGAGCGGGTAAGAAAATCCGACGTACCAAGGCACCCCTGCACCCGACGCCCCATGGCCTTGTGTGCCCCAACCAACGGTGCCTAACCAACCCACGACATCCCAACTTACCCCTCGAAGTGGTGGTCGCTCCTGGAAGATCCTTGTCACTGAGCCTGCAGTGTTTCTTTGTCCAGGAGGTTCTCCATTGGAAACAACAGGGCACCGACCTCAAAATAGCACCCTGCACCCGGCCGTCCTAGTGCTGCTGAGGGTCCACCTTGGGTGCTACTTTGGTCCCCAACTTACCCTGAGCTAAACCCTAGGAGCTTTGCTCCCACAATACCATGGCCTACTTGCCAGCCACCACCCATCGGAGACCCCCTATCCTCCAACACTCTGCACCCGGCCGCCCTAGTGCTGCTGAGGGTGCATCAACAGTGCATCACTGACCTTGGGGGGGACCCCTAAGTCTAACCCCAGAACCTTAACTTCCACAGTTGATTACTTACCAAGAACCCTTAACCTGTTCTCCCTCTATTGGATAACATTGACACTTTTTCTCCAAAAAGTTTCCAGCAGACTTGACTATGGAAACACTCTCTACGCCGGCATAAACAAGTCCCTACTCCGCAAACTCCAAACAATACAGAACATCGCGGCCAGACTCGTCCTAGGCATCCCCCGGCACGAACACATCAGCCAACACCTGTGGAGACTCCACTGGCTCCCCGTGGAGAAGAGAGTCACCTTCAAAATCCTCACCCACGCCTACAAATGCCTACACAACATCGGACCCAAATACCTAAAAAACAGAATAAATTTCCACGCACCCAAAAGAAACTCCGGTCCTCCAACCTCGGACTGGCTGAAACCCTGCTCATCCACAGAGCCAGAGCAGGCGGAAGAGCATTCTCCCACAACGTAGCCAAGACCTGGAACGAGCTACCGGTGGACATCAGACGTGCCCCCTCCCTGAACACCTTCAGGAAGACTCACAGCACCTTGAGACCCACCGGTGAGTAGTGCGCTTACAATTCCCTGATTGATTGATTGTTGGTATGGCAGTGGTACTGTTGCACTTTAAGGATTTCTCCTAATACTGACTCCCCAATGCTGTTGACGATAACTGGTCTTTTATCACGATATACTGGACAAGGATAGGCGGTGCTATTATGTTTAACCCAGTGATAGCAATAGAGCCCAGAAGAAGCCAAGGGGCTGCTAGCGGAAAAGGAAAAAAACGGGGTCTGGCTTGGCTATCTTGCCAACTGACTGGGACTAATCGTTTTTAATAAGAACATTACATGAGGATAGGTGATGTTTTACATATTATTATGTACTGTTGCACTTTAGTTAGGCATGTCCCCTAACAGAGACAATCCAATACTCGATGATGACTGGTCTTATCATGTGATATTGAACAAGGATAGATAATGTTATCTGTTTCACTCAGTACCAATTTTATTTTGGCACCCCATTAGCAAATTTGTGTTGTTTTACATGCAACATTGTTACGGGTTTAATTAACTGAAACAAAGAAATTGATTGATTGAATGAAACGAATAACAGATACAATGTACAAATAAACAATTAGCACCAGCAGACTTCAACAATACTCACATTTTGAATGCACTGCCTGCTGCTCAGAAGATCGCCCAACTGTTTCACAGTATCCTTTGCAGTTTCAGCATCAGACCCTATCTCTCCACAACTCTCTTGTGATATTGGCACATCCTTCATTCCCACCGGCCTTACTATGTTGGGCTTTGGGCGCTGTAATACCCCTCTCCGTACTGGTGCTTCATTCACAAGCTCAGTTTTCTTTTTTGCTTGCAAGTCGGGGTCTAAATTAGGACTAAATATAAACAAATAAAAAGCATGCTTCTTGACTGTATGGATTTCCTTTTCCACAATCTACCTCCTACAATACCACATTTTGGAGGGTCATCGCCTCCCATTATCCCCTCCACACTTCCAATTCCTTAGTACCACACACCCACTGTAGGTTTATCTCACCGATCGTTATCTCAAACGTTTCATCTCTGCAAGTAGTAGAAGTCTCAAATTTAAATTCCCTCATGGCTGCTCTTGAATACATACTGAACTTCCTCTAGTAAAACCTAAAACTACTGCAATTCAGTCTAACTTGCTGGGCTTATCAACTCACCATGCTTGACACGTTCAGTCTTATGAATCACTGGCACAGCACTCACCTGATTTTCATTCACATTTCAAAAGGTTCCTTCTCAGATTCTTTAGAGTCTACGCCCACAGCCCAATCAGTGGGTGTCCTCTATAGCCCTCTTCTGTTTCGCCTTTAAACCACCTACCAAAGTGAATTCAACTCATTCTTTGGATTCTCGGACAACTCTTTAATGACTACCCATAGATAATCTTCTGCTTTCCATCAATCCACCCCAATCGTTGAATAAGGAATATATAACATCTGAATGGCTCTTTACACTCTGTCAGAATTAATGAAGAAAACGTATACAATTCTCGGTTCCACCTTCCCATGCTCTACTACTCTGTCTACCCCCACCTCTATCAATTGGAACACAGAGTCTCCCCTCTACTAAATAGATAAGCATTCAATTCAACTTTAGCATGCAGTCAACGTCCTTTAATAACATTCACAGCCACTGCTATCAAGTTTGAACTACTTAACATTAACAAGATCTTGCCTTACTTTCACAAATAGCTGAACATACTAGTTGTGACTAAGCTTAAATATTGATACAGACATTTCAACTTCCATCAAAATCCCTTCCTCCCTCAAAAACCCTTCTCCTGCCCCTTCAAAAGGTATCAACTTTGTCAGTTTTCAACTTCACTACATACACCTACCTCAATCTATCACGCTAGATTTGCTGGCTGTCAATCACAGGATATTCTTCAAATGTCTTATCCTAGACAGTAAGCACCTCATTATCTTACTTCCCAGGTATTTACTTTGTATTTGTTCAAAGCATCTCTCCACTCCATCTAAATGCACAAGGTTTGAACTTTTATCACGTGTTCAGTGAACCCTATCCAGCAAAATCTGATACAACCTATCTCTTCCAACTGTTAAGTCAATTTTCAAGGCATATCACTCCAGGTTTGAGAATCATTACTGATAACATGTACATACCAATATAACCTCCATTTTGGCAAATCATCTGGGTTAATTGTACAGTGCTCCTTTGCAAATGTAAAGAAACCTTCAAGTAGTTAATGTATTAAACACAGAGAGCACGCCATCTGACGTCACCATTGCACCTATACCATGGGGGACTAGATTACAAATCTATTAACTGTTGGTCATACATTTAGCAAGAAGAACGCCTGTGTGGGATAATAATAACTAAACAACTTAATGATCCCTGAAGAAGTTTCAAAAGAACAAAAATGTTGGCTTTTTTAACAGATGTTTACTTTGGCGGTAAGTAAACCTTTTTTATATGAGGAATGAATCAAAGTATTGGATGTAAACTGCATCATGGACCATCTCAGTTTCTATTCACAGAACGTGAAGATTGAATGACACAAAGTGATATCATATACTTTGGGACGTCATGTAATGAATATTGACACCATATACAGAGTGCTGAGGTACATTGCTTAGCTGAGGGTCAAAGAATGACTCTCAGATAGAGGGTTTGTGGTGGCTGTTTCCTCAGACTTATGCACCTGTTTTTGTGATTCAACTTGTATTTGAATGACCGGTGGGGGTAGTGGTATGTGCAGTTTTCCTTCTTTCTTGCCCAAGTCTTCTCTTGTAAATCATTTGAAGAATTTAATGTGGTAAAGTCATTAAAATATTTAGATGTACACGATATGGCCTCACCCATCAATTACACCACCATTCTCTGTAACCATTCTACAATTAATGATGTATCACACTTTAACAAAAATGCTTCATTAGCAAATAAACACAAACACATTAAAACGGTCTCAGCTTATTGGACAAGACAACAGCATTCTGTACCCAAAATAAATAAAAGCAGAAAACAAAAAAAAAGTTATGTGCACGTTCTCCAACAAGGGAATAGTCCTTCCCACTCAGAGCACTTTAAAAAATGTATATACTTATACACCTTCTTTAACTGGAGAGAATAAAAATTAAACCTACATGCAAGCTAAAGTGCCAAAAAAACAGTTTTAGCAAAAAGAAGCAAATGTAGTTTCCAACCATCATTAATGTAAAAACCATGACCAGCAACAACTTTCAAATTTTTCTGTAAAGAATGTAATTTGATCTTAGAGCAGCAGTCCAGAGAGGTTCATAACTGGCTTTTCAAGGAGCCATCAGTACCAGTAACCCATGATGCCATGCATGTGACAGTTTTCTTTTCTAGCTCCTGCTGACAGAAGCCCTGAGCACAGCCTCTCGCTTTTAGTTTTTATAAACCTACTTTTTCAACTTCAGTCAATGGTTTTAATATCTGAGAGCTGTTTTCCCCAATTTTTCGAACTAGAAGCACAAGTTACTTACCTTAGGTAAAGATATATCTGTATGAAACAGTAGTTACTGTTAGATTCCTTACCTTAGAATATCCCCAGGCGTCAGACTGGATCCAGAAGGTTTTGCGTAGCAGTACCCCTGCGCGTTGGTAGGCGTCGTCTGCGGCTCCGCGTCCGTCGTCGGCTTCGTGGTCGCCGGGTTGACGTCGGAGTCTTAGACGCTGCCCTCGCGCGCTGACGTCAGTTCTTGTACATAGCTTTCCGCGCCAGGAATGCAGAGCCATGCCAGAGACAGACACTTGTGCCATAAAACAAGGGAAAAACCTTAACCCTAGATATTGGTACGCAGAAAGGAGGATGGGTGGGGCGGTAAGGAATCTAACACTAACTACTGTTTCTTACAGATATATCGTTACCGAAGGTAAGTAACTTGTGCATCTGAAAGAAACAGGTTAGTGTTAGATTCCTTACCTTAGAATAGATACCCCAGCAATACCAACCCCGGTGGTGGGTCTGCGGACCAAGATCACACAAGAAAGTCCTGGAGAACAGACCGGCCGAAGAAGCCATCTCTCCAGATTAGGTTGTCCAGGCAGTAGTGTCTAGCAAGTGTGCAAAGAGGCCCACGTAGCTGCCTGACAGATGTCCTGCAGGTGAACTCCCCGACCCAGGGCTGTAATAGCCGCCGTGGTCCGATTGGAATGGGCCCTCAGCCCAACAGGGGGCTCCTTCCGAGCCAAAGAGTAGCAAACTTTGATACACAACACGACCCACCGAGAGATGGTCCGTTTGTGTACCGCCCGTCTATTCTTAGCGCCCACGTAACCAACAAAAAGCTGGTCATCCACCCGGAACTGATGTGTGCGATCAAGGTAGAAGGAGAGCGCACGTTTTGGGTCCAGACGGTGGAGCCTCTCTTCTTCCTTAGAAGGATGCGGAGGCAGAAAGAAGGTGGGCAAAGTGATGGACTGCCCGATGTGAAAGGCTGTAACTACTTTGGGCAGGAAAGAAGGACGTGTTTATAACACAAATTTGTCCGGATGGACAGAAAGGAAGGGAGGTTCAGAAGAAAGAGCCTGGAGCTCACTCACTCTCCTGGCAGAGGTGATGGCAACCAGGAATGCAGTCTTAAGAGTAAGAAGACGGAGAGGACAATTGTGAAGTGGCTCAAAAGTAGCGCACATCAGATAAGTAAGAACAAGATTCAAGTCCCACTGAGGCATCACAAAAGGAACAGGAGGGAACATGTGTGTGATGCCCTTCAAGAATCTATTTACAATCGGGGACTTGAAAAGAGAAGGCTGATCAGGTAGCCTCAAGAAGGCGGAAATGGCAGAGAGGTAGCCCTTAAGAGCGCCCAGAGCAGAGCCCTGCTGGGCAAGAGAAAGAAGGAAGAGGAGGACCTCTGAAAGGGGGCAGTGAGAGGATCCACAGCCTTGGTGGGTAACATGCCACAAATGTATTCCACCTGCAGGCGTATACCGTTTTCATGGAGGGACGCCTGGCTGCCGGAATAACATCACATACTTCAGGAGGCAAATGGCCTCAACTGTCGCCGCTCAATCTCCACACATGGAGGTGGAGGCTGGACAGATTCGGGTGGAGGACCATCCCCTGCTGCTGTGACAGAAGGTCCTCCTGAAGAGGCAGACGAATCGGAGGATCGACTGACATGCTGAGTAGCTCGGGATAACAAAACCTTCGTGCCGAGTCCGGAGCCACAAGGATGACTTGGGCCTGGTCTCTCCTGATCTTCTTCAGTACTCTGGGCAGAAGTGGTATAGGCGGAAAGGCGTACAACAGACCGCAGCTTCATTCGCGACGAAAACGTCTCTGAGCGAGTGCCGCCTTAGAAATTCCAACGCGCAGAACTGATGACATTGCGCGTTCTCTTCGGTGGCGAATCGATCTAACGAAGGCTCTCCTCACTGCTGAAAGAGGCCTTGCGCAACATCCGAGGTCAGACGCCATTCGTGATCCATCATGCACCTGCGGCTGAGTTCGTCCGCCCTGGCGTTCAGAGAACCTGCCAGGTGTTGAACCACCAGGGTGATTCCCTGATGTTCCAGCCATGTCCAGTGGCGCAGAGCCTCCTGACAAAGGGTCCACGACCCCACCCCACCCTGTTTGTTGCAGTACCACATGGAGGAGGTGTTGTCTGTGAACACCTGCACTACATTTCCCCGGACAGAGGGAAGGAATGCCTTCAGTGCAAGCCGGATCGCCCGCAGCTCCAGAAGGTTGGTGTGGAGCCAGGACTCTGCCGTAGACCAGAGGCCTCTGATCTCCGCCTCTCCCATGTGGCCCTCCCAGCCCAGGAGGGACGCATCTGTCACTTCTACGTGCTCCAGTTGGGGTAGGGAGAGGGATCTGCCGCTGACCCAATCGCGGTCCGTGAGCCACCACTGCAACTGTCTCGCAGTGCCCTCCGAGATCAGGACGTAGTCGGACACGTTGCCCTGATGCTGTGCCCACTGAAACTTCAGGTCCCACTGCAGAGCCCGCATCCGCCACCTGGCGTGATGCACCAGAAGGATGCAAGAGGCCATCAGCCCCAGGAGCCGCAGCGTCAAACGGATCGAGACCCGGGATAAAGGCTGAAAGACCGGAATCAGAGCCTGAATATCCTGAACCCGCTGTTCGGGGGGAATAAACCCGAAACTGCGCTGAGTCCAGAACCGCTCCGATGAAGAGGAGCTTCTGAGAGGGACACAGGTGTGACTTCGGCACGTTGATGGAAAACCCCAGCAAGTGCAGGAGGTCGGCCGTAGTCTGGAGGTGGGAGAAGACTGATTGGGGCGAGCCTGCCTTCAACAACCAATCGTCGAGATAGGGGAAGACTGAAACCCCTAATCTGCGCAGATGAGCTGCGACCACCGCTATCACTTTCGTGAACACCCGTGGGGCGCTGGTAAGGCCGAAGGGGAGCACGGTAAACAAAGTGCTCGTGGCCCACCGTGAACCGCAGGTAACGCCGGTGGGCCGGCAGGACGGGGATGTGAAAATACGCGTCCTGCAAGTCCAACGCTACCATCCAGTCTTCTGGGTCCAGGGCAGCTAGGACCTGAGCCAATGTCAGCATCTTGAACTTCTCCTTCCGAAAGAAGCCGTTGACGCTCCTTAGATCCAAGATAGGGCGTAGGCCCCCTTTCCCTTCTTGGGTACCAGAAAGTAGTGGGAATAACAACCACGTCCTACTTCTGGCCCAGGAACGTGCTCGACGGCCCCCTTGGCCAAGAGGGCCGCAACTTCCTCCTGCAGAGGTTGCAAGTGATCCCCGACATGTGGTGGTACTGCGGTGGCATGGCTGGAGGGGTAGCCTCGAAGGGGAGGGAGTAGCCCCTCCAGACGATTTGCAGCACCCACCTGTCCGACATCAATGGAGCGCCAGTGGAGGAGGTGATGGCGAATCGTGCCCCCCACTGGCGTCGAATGGGCCTGAAAGCTCGGACTTGGAGGATTTTGAGGCAGATGCTGCAAGGTGGAAGCGGACTGGCTTTGCCTGTGTCCCCCAGCACCACCACGGCGGTTACCACGTCTGCGTTGAGGTGGGTTCTGCGGCCTGTGGCTTGCTGGATGTGAGGGGGCGCCCCTTCCTTGGCCACGAAAGGGACGAAAGGCGGAAGTCTGCAGGCGTTGGCCGAGGCCCAAGTCCTTAAAACGTTCCAGCGCGCTATCCGCCTTGTCGCCAAAGAGGCGCCGGCCTTCAAAGGGCATGTCCATAAGGGATGCCTGGATATCGCCCGAAAAGTTGGCGGACCTCAGCCAGGCGTGGCGGCGAACCGCCACCGTCGTTGCAAGCGAGTCCGTGGTATCCAGTCGGCACCGAATGGAGTATCGCGCTGCATCCCTTCCCTCCGCGACGGCTGGGTTAGCTTTGCCTTGACCTCCGCTGGGCACTGCGGCAGCACATCCACAACGGTATCCCACAGAGAGTGGGTGTAACGGCCCAAAAGGCAAGCGGTGTTAACAGGCCACAACCCCAAACCCCAAACTTAATGAGGAGAACAGCTTCTTACCGAACTAGTCATACCTTTTGGATTCCCGATCCGGGGGAGCGGTCACGAATGCGGTCTGGGAAGTCGAGGCCTGGATCACCAGACTCTCCGGGGTGGGGTGAACGGACAAGAAACTGGGGTCGCCCACAATTATTGGTGTACTCACCTTTTATAAAACAGATATTAAAATAAAGAAGGGGGGCGTGGCTTGGAGTGCCAGCAGGGCGGACGTGCTCTAGACGAGCTCCGTCCGGCCCGCAGTATATCCTCTGATTATCCTGGCCCCCACAGCCATTTGGGGCTCGTAGCGACGCCTGACCTTTGCTGTGCCCTGGCTGGAGCTCCGGTAGCGGTTTCCGGTGCCCCGTGCCTGATTTCAGGAGCCATGGTGTCCCGGGAGTGGAGGGGCCTAGCTGCGGCAGAGGAAGCCGGGGCCTGGAGTTTGGCGGCAGCCCGGCCTGGAGAGTGGGCGGACCTAGCCTTGGGGCGTCTCCCGGGGCCTGGACAATCTCGGCGGCCGGCAGTGAGGGGACGCCTTGGCTCTGCCGCTGCTAGCTGGCGGTGGGCGGAGCGGCTGCCTCGAAGCGGAGCAGACGGCCGGTGGACCTTGGAGGCCCCACGGACGGCAGAGGCGGCTGGGCCTGGTGAGGTGGGGCTGGCGGCGGCGCGGCCGGCCCGGTGTGCGGAGGCCCCCGCTTCAAGTACAGTGCGTTTTGGGACCCCCTGGCCCACTGGCTCTGGTCGGGAGCGGGCCGCGTGGGTGACAGGGCCTGTGGAGGACCGGGAGCCGAGAGCTGCGGCATTAATGTGCTTGGAGAGGCCGGGTTGCGGAGCGGCCTGCCCTGCTCATCAGCCCCAGCGCCGCCGCTCTGAAGACGTCGTAGACTCGGGGTGCAACGCTCCCTGGGGCCATTTAGTGAACTGTGGCACTGGTGCATAGAGTGATGAGGTGTGGCGGGGCGGCCTGCCCGGATCTTCGTTCACCGCGGTGGTCGCACTGGAGCGTCGCCGCCTGGAGGTGGTCACAGACACAGTAGGAGGTAGACCCCTGGGGCCCCTTGGTGGATGAGCAGTGGAGTCGGGATCGGCGTGGGAAGGCTGACTGGGGCTCATTCACTCTCCTGAAGATGCCTGGGACCGTCCCTGGGAGGCCCCCGTCCCCTGATGCATGGCTGTGCTGGGCCCCTCCCTGGCTCGGCTGAGCCTTCAGTTGCCCCCGCTGCGTGGACGCTGGTGGTGGTGGCGGCGGTAGGGTGGGCGCCCCCTCTCCACGTGAGTGCCGGCTGGGACAGTGCCTAGTGGAGTGGCCGGCCTGAGATTGGCTGCCATGACGAGAGGGAAGGGAGGCGCGGCGCTCCATGAGCCCGGTGACAAATACACCGAGCCTGGTGGGGGAGCTGGAGCATCTGGGGGACGGCAGGAGCCCGGCCCGGACAAAGCAGCCCTAATGGCGGCAATCGCGCAGTCCCGTGATACACTTCGGGCGGAGATTGGAGCGGTGGGGGCTGATGTTTCACTCCTGCGGCAGGACCTGCGCAATGCTGTTTCCCGCATCACGGAGGCGGAAGGAAGAATCTCAGGCGTAGAGGACGACGTCGCTGCCCTGAAATGGCAAGTGGCCAAGATGGAGGGGGTCCAGAAGGGACTGGCCCTGCGGGTCGAGGATGCGGAAGGGCGCGCGCGGCGCAACAATTTGCGCTTTGTTGGCTTTCCGGAGGGCTGCGAGAAGGGTGACATGGAGGCTTTCTTGACCCGCTGGTTGGAGGGCTGGCTGCCCCTGGATGCTTTGTCCCGTTGCTTTGTAGTGGAGCGGGCTCACCGAGCTCTCAACCAGAAACCACCGGAAGGGGCCCGCCCGCGACCGGTTATTGCGAAGCTGCTGAAATACCATGACCGCGATGTCATCTTGAAGCAGGCTAGGCTTCCGGAACAGCTTTTATTTGAGAACACTCGCATTATGGTCTTCCCGGACTACACTCGTCTGGTTCAGCAGCAGCGCCAGTCCTTCCAGGCGGCTAAGGCCCGTGAACTCAAGCTCCCATATGCACTCCTCTTCCCAGCTTGCCTGCGGGTGGTGTTCCAATCGCGCACACATTTCTTTGAGACTCCGGAGGAGGTTTTCCAGTGGACTGACAAAACGTTGCGGGTGCGGCCGCATACTCCGCCTAGACTGCATGCTGACTCCTCGGATGGGGGAGCTCCATCTGGGAACAATCGGAGTTCCCGCCGGGAGGGGAACTGGCGATCCAGATCGCGGCAGTGCTCCGGCCTTGGAGGGGCAGTGGACTCGAGACCCTCGGCATCCGAACATTGAGCAGTACCTTTGGGTTTGGTTTGCTATGTATGCTCTGTGATGCTCTGCTTAGGCCCTGTATGCTGACACGGTTTGGCTCTGTTCTTGAGTTGCTGGCTGTGGGGGCTGAAGGTTTTTGATGTGGGCCGCTCTCTTCCCCCCCCCCTTTTTCTTAGGGGTTGGTGGCGGGTGGGAGTAGGTCTAGGTGCTATGGCTTGTTGGGAGGGGATCCATTGGCAGGGTGGGCTCAGGACCTGTGTTGGGGCGGGGGCACCCACCTAGCCGCGACAGATACTTCAACGGTTTTGAGGTATGGGGGTGAGGGGTGGGGGCTGGGAGTTTCCGGTTTGGGGGGTCTGGTTGGGGTTGGGGGTTGCACAGCTTGGGTGGGCCCAGATTTTCGAGTTCTGTTCTGTCCCTTTGTCCGAATGTCCATGTATTCCTTGAAGCGACTCCCAGATGATGCCTTGCGTTGATGTGCCCCCTGGGGCTCCGGGCACCCTGCGGGTCCTTAGCTGAAACGTTCGGGGACTTTTGGATAAGATCGAGCGAGGGGCTGTGTTGCGGCTAGCGAAGCGTCTAGGGGCTGACATCCTTCTGCTCCAGGAAACACACCTATTGGGTACGAAGGTGCTGTGCTTGCAAAGATTTGGCTATCAACAGGTTTACCATGCTGGGTTTTCACGGGGGTCCAGGGGCGTTGCTATTCTTGTCCATCGTAGGGTCCCTTACACTCACACAAGACTCTGGCAGGATGCGCAGGGGCAGTATGTAGTGATACAGGGGGTGGTGGGAGGGACTCCTGTAGTCTTGGGTTGGGTGTATGACCCACCGCCATTGTAATGGTCCCTTATAGAGAAGCTTTACACTGTTTGGGCTGATATACCGGATGTGCTGCTGGCAATTGGTGGTGACTGGAATGATGTCATGGATGCTGCTAGGGACAGATTCCGGCGGGGGGGCGAGGTGCCGGTGGGCCGCCCCTCGAAGCTGCAGGGATTTGTGGCTGGTATGGACTGGATTGATTCATGGAGGTATACTGACGGTGCTACGTGCGAATATACGTATGTTTCGGCGGTGCATGGGTCCTTCTCGAGACTTGACTACATTGTCATTCCCAGGGCGAGGGTGAGCTGCCTAGAGTCGGCGACGATCCATCCCCGGGGTCTCTCGGATCATTCCCCAGTGTCAGTGGAGCTACAGCTGGGTTGGGGGAGACAGCCGTTTCGGTGGCGCATGTCAGGGTGGCATCTTCAGCAGGAGGACTACAGGCGACATATGCACAAGGCGCTGTCAGCTTACCTTACATCTAACGTGGGCTCTATTGAGTTGGCCACGACGCTATGGGAAGCCCTGAAACCCACACTGAGGGGTGTGGATATCGCCTGGTGTGTGGAAGCGCGGAGGCGGAGACGGGAGGCACTGGTGTGTGCAGAGGCTGAGGTGGAGGCCTTGGAGTGCAGTAGTAGACGATCGGGAGAGGCTTGTGATTTGAGCCAACTCCTGCTAGCGCAGCAGTCTTATGCTGCGCTGATTATGGACCAGGCTCGTCAGGTGTGGCTAGCCACGCGTAGTAGAATCTGCCAGTGGGGAGATAAGTCCAGCAAAATGCTGCATAGGCTCTGCCAAGGAGCCTTTCATGCGCAGCAGTTACCAGGGCTGCTGGATGACGCAGGGGAACCGTTGACGGACCCCGGTAGTCTGGCCGAAAGCTTCGCGCGGTATTATTAGGAGCTCTATGCCCCGCGGGAGTGCCTCCTGCCTGCCCAGATTAATAAATTCCTGGCGGATCTGCCCCTGACAGCTGAGGAACTGGGCACTGCACTGGGAGAGCTAAACCCCGGGAAGGCCCCTGGTCCAAATGGGTTCCCCAGTGAATTCTTTAAGAAATATAATACCCAACTGGCCCCTCACTATCGGGCAGCCTTGGAGGAGGCTAGGGATCAGGGCAGGCTCACCCCAGACTGGCGGCACGTGGAGGTGGTGGTGTTCCACAAGCCGGGACGACCCCCAGAACAGCATTCCTCTTACCGCCCCATCTTGCTTCTCAACGTGGAGGCCAAAGTGCTGGCCAAGACGTTGGCCAATAGGCTCCTTCCGTATATATTGAACCTGGTCCATCCCGATCAGGCTGGCTTTATGCCACAAAGGGCGACCAGACACAACATTAGACGGGCCCACGTGGCGATGGAGGCGATTAGGGACACGGGGCGGCAGGCGGGGCTTCTGTTGGCCGATATCGACAGAGCGTTTGATTCCCTTAGTTGGGTATACTTGTTTTCATTACTCCCGCGGCTTAACTTGGGCCCCCGCTTCCTCTCCTATGTACGTCTCTTGTATACAGACCTGATAGCTTCGGTTCGGGTGGCGGGAGCCGTCTCCTCCACATTTCACGTTCAGCGCGGCACCCGACAAGGGTTTTCCGTTATCGCCTTATCTGTTTGCCCTGGCCATGGAGCCCCTCGCTGCGTGGGTGCGGATAGACGCTCAGCTGCGTGGGTTTGATTGGGAAAGGGGTCCGTCCAACAGAATCGCGCTCTACGCAGATGACTTCCTCTTCTTCCTTACTGCCTTACATAGCTCAGGGATGCGCCTTCTCGAAATTCTCCAGATTTTTGGTGAGAACTCAGGCTTATATATAAATCCCCGCAAGTCTACCCTGTGGTCTTGGGCCAGCAGATGCCGGCGGTGGGTAGTTGGGCGGCTTCGCTTCAGGTAGCGGTTGGAGGGCCCAGTATTTGGGGGTCTTCCTGTCGGATGCCCCGGCTGTGTCTTGGGAACGGAACTTGGTGCCAGTGTGGGACCGGGTACGTGCGGACATGAATACCTGGGCGCGTATGCCACTTACCATTTATGGCAGATTGGCCATCTTTAAGATGGTGGTGCTCCCGCGCCTGCTGTATCAGCTCCAGAATCACCCCTATCCGATTCCTCCGAGCTGGTTTCGTCAGGTCAATTCTCACCTGGGACAATTCTTATGGGAGGGGGTGCGGTCCGGGTAGCATTGCGCACGTGCTTCCTCTCCACCTATTGTGGTGGACTGGCCACGTCAGACGGTCTTTCCTACTATCAGGCCTCCCATTTGTTGGTGTTGAATGAATGGTGGTATGGTGACCGTGCGGTTCCGGCTTATGCCATGGAGCGCTTCTTGATGGGACCCAATACGCTTCATACTATCCTCTACTCTGCGCCCCTGCATAGTGCACTGCCCACAGCTACTCGGGTGGTATTCCTCATCTGGAAACAGGCCCTGCGCCGCGTGGGGTGGTGGAATGTCCTGACGGCGGAGATGCATTTAGGGCACAATGGCCGCTTCCCAGCTCTAGCCTCTCTACAGGGCTTTATGGGGTGGGACAGGGTGGGGATCTCGACCTTGGGGGATGTGATGCATGACACCACACTGAAATCTTTCCAAGAACTCCGAGACGAATTTGAGATGCCCAACTCACAATTTTTTTGCTACCTTCAGTTTCGCCACGCCCTATCCCCCAGCTTGGTGGGTCTGGAGACATTGCCGGACTTCAATCCCCTGGAGGCGAAAGTGTTTATGGGGGACCTGGTAACAAAGAAAATTTCGCGCATATACCAAACACTGGTCATCCATAGTTCTCCCACGCTTCAGAAACTCGGAACACTGGGAGGGAGATGTGGGGGAGTTGGAGGTGGAGTAGTGTGGCTCACTGGTTAGAGGCGGCAGGCCCGAGAGCAGAAGTCGGCCCGGGACCAGGGTTCAATTCCTGACGCGGCAGGGTCGTGAACCTTGGTCAGCAGACTCGATAATTCTCCCTTCGGTGCTTACTCTAATCAGGGGTTCCACTCGGCAACTCTGGGCATTAGCTTGCCTAATCTCCACAACGGCCCCACCAATTCCGGGGATGCCTGGCTCCACCTTGGGGACTCCCAGCAAGGGACCATTCCACAGGGAAAGCCAGGACGGGTTCCCCAGAGTTATACAGCGCCAGGAGACCTATGGACGGGTAGCAGTGCGCTTTACAAGCTCAAAAACATTTACATTTACAGGACTGGAGGGAGGCGCTGGATTCACCTCAGGGCGCGGCTATTGCTATGCGCCTCCGCTTGGTCCAGTTCAAATTCCTACATAGGGTCTACTATACAAGAGTTCGTCTGTTTAGGGCGGGCCTGATAGCCTCGCCGGCTTGTCTTCGCTGCCAGAGCGAAGAAGGGACATTCCTCCACACGGTATGGAGTTGCGGGATTGTAGCGCGTTTCTGGAGGGGAGTGTTGGCCTGTTTAGCGGAGGTGTTGGGGTGGGAGCTCCCACATACACCGCAGTTTGCCTTATTGCATGTTATGGATGGGGTTGGGGGCAACTTGTATAAGAGACACCTGATGTTACTAGGCCTCACCACTGCTAAGAGAGACATAGCCAAAGGGTGGAAGGACCCCCGTGCCCCTAAGATGACGATCTGGAAGAGGGGCCTTGATTTTTATATGGGCCTGGAGCGCCCGATTTATATTGCTTGGGGTTGCCCTCGGAAGCATTTTAAAATTTGGAACTGCTGGGCAGAATACAGGGGGGTGTGGTTGGAGCCTCCGGTGGAGCAGGATGTTCTCCCTCTGGATGAGTGAGGGGGGCTGTGCTAAAGAGTCTGGAATATGGTGCAGACAGGATGCATGGACTATATGGGCTCGTTTCTACATATGGCGTAATATATGTTCGGTGTGGACTACTTTTCTTTGTTATATTTCCCTGGTCCTATTGAAAGCTGTGCGACTGTGGGGGTGGAGGGGGGCAGGAGGGGAGAGGGGTGGGAAAGGGAGTTGGGGTGTGGGGGGCAGCTGGGAGGGGGAGTGAGTGGGGTACAGTGGGGTTGGTTGGGGGGGGTTCACGTTTTCTTTGTAGTGTTTATCTCTAAAGTGAAAAGTCAAATGCTGATGATCTTGTGATGTTTCTTGTGACAGGCTCCCCTGGGTGTCAGGGCCCTGTGCTGCATTTGCAACTTTGACAATAAAATTTGTTTTAAAAAAAAATAAAGAAGGGAAATGAGTCAGCAGGGACCTGCAAAACATATTTGGACAAGGAGGAAAGAGACCAGAGCTTCATTTAGAATGTGCAAGAAAGTGTAAAGTGCGTTGGGTGCTAAAAGAAAGAGATTATGGCACTTGCGAAGTGTGCCATGTGCCAACTACCGAGCAATTCCAACCTCTCAGATTGGGGCACACTACCCTTTGGTCCAATCCATGAAGTGCCATGAGAGTGTAAAGTGCCAGTGCTAGAGAATAGTGAGTACCAGAGGCAACTGCCCAGCCTTGTGTCCTTGTGATGCATACTGTTGGATGATCTATAGTTTCGGTAATATTGCTTGAGATCTATGTCCCTAGTGATTTTCTGCATCCTTAAGTACCACATGGCTGTCAGGAATTTACAGACGGAACAAAAGACTGGGCCACTCGTATCTGTGGTGCATATTCTTTGTGCAGTCGTGCGATCCTTAAGGCCTAACATTCTACATAATGGAGCTATCCAGCACCACCGTTATTTTTTATATGAAGGACAAAAAATAAAACATGTTCGATAGACTCAGCAGCTTAGCAACCCATAGGGAATTTAGTTGATGCGCCCAGCCCCCTTTTCCAGTGACAAGTAAAGGGAGCGAACGGTAGAGTGCCCAAGCTGAGCTTGATAAAAAGTGCTCTGGGATGCGGGTTTTTGACCAGATCTAAGCAGGATCCGAACTCACACTTAAATAAGAGGAAAGCATGAGTCAAAGAGCTCTAGCTGGATCTGGAAGCGAGTTCACACAGGCTGATTTTAGTTGCCCTATGGCATCGCCTGATCTATTATTTGAGTTTAAACAATTGTCGCCCAGCTTGAACAACCATGACTTTATGTGGACACAACAAGGGATCCTGTCCGCACAAGAGCCCTCTAGGAGACCCTGGAGCCACTCTCTATAAGGCTCCAGTTCACTTGTCGCCCAGACCGCTAGCCAGTATAGTATTGGTCTCATGGCGGCGATGTCCAAAATGGATCCCAAATTTAGATCCATATGGCGTGGAGGTACTCGAAGGGATTTTTAGCAGTGATTTCAAAAAGTTGTTTTCAGCTATTTCTAGCATGTTCAAGTTACAATAAAAGGGGGGGAATGGGGAAAAATGGAGCATTATGTTTAAGCCTCACAATAACCCCACTGGATTGCCTTAATAACAGAAAGCTCTTCTTTAACTAGGCCGGCCACCCGTGTGAATCTTTTAATCGGATGCCCAAATAATTGAACTTGGTCACTCGCTTGAGAGCTACCCTGTTTAATACTATGGTCCTTCTCATTTTGCCCTTTCGGTCGCCAAATACCATGTACTTAGATTTGCTGTTATTAATTTCTAGTCCATAGTCCCTGCAATATGTAGAGACACTATCAAGCAGAGTAGTTATGCTCTGTGGGCTTTTCAACAGTAACAGGGTGTCATTTGCTGCCATAAGTAGGAATTGCTGTAATACAGGCAAATGATAATCAGCGCCCGGACCAGCATTTTCCTGGCCGAGGCAGGAAGCCAAGGAAAAACTTTCTTCAACATACGCATGGTAGCAAAACAAGTCCCTCCAATTGAGGCTACCCGATTTTTCATTGACACTTCATGGTAAAGGTTTACCTCCCAGTTCCTTGCTGATTAACTAGGATGGGGGGGGGGGGTGATGCCCAGTTCCCCAGGCCACCACTCCGAGGACTAGAGATGTTTTTCCTTCCCAAAACATAAGACCTCTGTCTTCTCATTACTCAATTGAAGACAGTTCCTGGATATCTAGGCAGCAACATCTCTCATATAATTTTGAAAGCAATGCTTGGTATTCTCAATATCTTGTTTCATAGAGATGATTAGCAGAGTGTTGTCTGCATGCAAGATTTTTTCAAAACCATAGGTTTTGACAATCTGCGCCAGGGGAGCCACATAGATGTTAAACAGCGTTGGGCTCGACGATGAGCCTTGGGGCACTCCCTTGGTGAGAGAAACCTGCCGAGATCTGAATAAACCCAGGGTAATAATTTTGGAACGATCTTCTAAAAAATCAGCCAACCACTGCAAGCCAACTCCTCTAACACCAATCTCAGACAGTTGGTTAATCAAGACTAAGTGCGAAACTGTGTTAAAAGCCACAGAGAGTTGTAACAGAACCAGCTTAGCCAGGGCACCAGCATCAAAGTAGAGCTGGATGGAATCTGTAACTTCCACCAGAGCGGTCTCGGTTTTATGGGCTGCTCGGAAAACCTGATTGAGAGCGGTCCAGATTCAGATGATCCTCCAGGGATGCCATGAGCTGTGGAACAAATGTTCTTTTTACTCTAAAACGTCATACAGGACTTCAAAGAAGAAAAAACTTATTTACATGAAAGACCAGAGAACACTAGCAAGCACCAAGCAGTGGATGAGCAGGGCTACTGTAATTTTCATGAACTAGGGCAGTTAAATGTTTAGCCCAAAGTGTTTCAGAACTCCTCTGAAGAAGCTCAAAAAGGAAGATTTCAAAATAAGAGGCTCAAAGAAGAAACACGTGCCCGTTTGGGGAAGAGGGCAAATATGCCAGCCACCTGAATTGTTTTACAAACTCTACTTAGTGTCATAAAGGACAAGCTTCCACGATTTTGAAGCACCCTTCAACAATGAGGAATTCAATTTCACCCACATCTGGCAAATGAGATACAAGATTATAGGCAGCTTCTCTCTATTTGGGATTCTGAATAACTAGTGGCACACACTCCAAGACAGGGTCATTGAGGAATCCTTTAAAAATTAGACAGACAACAAAAAAAAATCTAAAGAAAGTCACACACTACCAACGCCTCTTTTAATAGGAGATCAGTGACTCCTCAAAGCACCTATCATCAAGTGCGGATTGCACAATACCTCTGAAGATCCTATTGTTGCTTGAACATGAAATACTTAAAAAAAACAAGAGACAAGAGGCATTCGGCAAAACAGCAACAGTTAGTTTAATTAAACTGTGCGGCCGGGAGCACAGTCAAAGAGATAGGGTCTGAGGACTGTCTCAACTTTACAATCATTCTGGAGTAGGTTTTATACTATTCATTAAATGTCAAACAGTTCCAGCAATCCTTTTTTGGTAAGGAATGTGAACCGCTGTCTATAGAGTCATAAATAAATGCATCTGATACAAAATCCAGGTGTGCCTCAACCTTGCGTAGACACAATGCGGCCAGTGGGTAATGTGTCCAGATGTACGGCATGGCGAGCCTGTGGTCACTGGATATAGTATATGTGCTGTGTCCTGATTAGCTATGTGATCCTAACTTTAGGTGTTTGGGAGTGCTTGTTCCCCTCCAGCCATCTGTACTTTATTGGGGCCAATCTCCCAAGACCACTGTGGTGTCGCTGTGCCGATCTGTGGGATTGTTCTGGGATTTCCGGCTGGCGCATTTGTCTGCCAGCTATATGCCACCCACCTGTGACCTGTTAATCAGTCACCTAGGGCCTGGGTCTCATCACCTGCCTGACTCTATATTTCTGAGTATGAGTTGACATGGAGATCATGACGGGCGAATTTGTTAATAAAGATGCAATCTCGTTTGTGTACATGAATATATCGGTATTCATTTTGACATTGTTTTACTTCATATTAACACTGTACAGTGAGTAATGGTAGAGGGCCCAAATTCTTAGTGCCCCATGTCTCTCTGTAACATACAGTGGCCTGTATAGGAGGCACACATAATTACCATTGTCATGAAGCTTAATGTTTTGAATGATTTTGCTGTCTTGGGACAGTTTGATAGCAAGTTGTTTGCACCGGGGATTTGTGATATTTAGGAGAGATTAAGTAAGCTTTGTGAAAGGTCTAAAACGTGGTCTGGATTGAAGTGATGTAGAGAATTAAAATTGATAAACATAATGCCATTTCTAGGCTAGCGATGACTGTCACCAATTAGTGGTTTTGGAATTTTTATGCTGTTTTATGCGCTAGTGCATGCAAAGTGGCAACCCTAATTTTCATGTCTCCTTTTAGAGTACACAAAGAAAGCCATACAAGAAAAAACTTTTGATGGCAAGCAGAAGCAATGTTGCTTTCTCTTTATTTGAAGATTCTGTATTTTGGAATTGTCTTCTTTCTTTATTAGGTTCTCTTACTTAATTTGTACATACATTCTCTTACATAGAGCTCCCTTCGATCTCACACAGATCCAATCTCTCACTCATTGTTATGAGCTAGCAAGAATTAATCCAGTTTTACTTCTGTTCTATGCCATTCATCATATGTTCTGTCGGCAACACCCATTGTTCCAGCAAAGGACTTACAAGACTACTAAATACCATGTTCGCAGCTGCAGTGTTACCTTCTCCATAGCTCCAGTGTTTCCTCCTTTCTTGTTGAAGCTTCTAGAGGATGTCAGCTGGCACTGACTCAACATAGCACTCAACGAGATCCTCTTCCACATCCTCAGTAACATCATTATCCACGCTACCCATGTTATTCTAAAAGCCTCCAAACTGAACTGCCCCACTCTTAAGGTCCTTTCTGGCACACGAGACAGACAACTTTAAAAACAGCCCAAATCCTTTGAACCACTTCAGCTAATAGCCAATGCCCAGTACTAACCTCCCAATTGCCTTGTGAGGCACTGTCACTTCACTTCCTATGTCCATCCACATGCATTCCTTAAGAGGCCCACACCAGGCTCATTCCTAATTAAGAAAATATATATGTTGAGATGATCACAATATGATGTTTCTATCACCACAGACATCAGAAATATTGAATTGTTTCAAATTTCTGTTATATATCGTGATGATCACAATATGATGTTTCTATCACCACAGACATCAGAAATACTGATTTTTTTCACATTTCTGTTCAACCAGAAGCACTGCCAAACATTCCCTTTAAAATTGGAGCCAGCATGCTTGTGAGGCCAAACAAGGCTGTAACATATCTGGATTTGCTTTTGTTGATGTGCAGATGGTTCATGGCCCATCAGTTAGGGCTGAACTATCACAACTGGGGCAAGAACATACTGATCAGCATTTCACTGGTTCTTGTCTGTAAAAGGACAGTGAACAAAAACATGATGAACTTGAAAGCACCTGAAAGTAGAGCCTGAGTTTAAGTCAAACATTCTATCCATCACAATCACCAACAAAAGAAGTTCTGGGTACGAGGGAGACATGATTCCACAATGCTTCCTTTAGATCTTAACTCTTCGAAACAAAGTATTCTGCGCTAAATCAGAAACTAAGGATAAAGATGTTGTGTTGCACTCATCGGACTCACTTTCCTATAAAATCAGAAAGGGCCCTATAATTAACTCTTTTGATATCTCCTGGTAAAAAGTGTTTCACCAACACACCCCACCTTCATCTGTGCAATTATCAACCATCCTCCCAAGAAATCACTTTGCATTTTCTGCTTGTACTTGCTAAACTTGTCTAATACTTGCTCTTTTTATTTACAAGAGTCTACCTACTAGGTGATTTCACCATTTGGGTAGATGGCCCCTTGAGCAATTATCCCGAAAAAAGGTGGTGAATATGTCTAAAGTTTTTTCTCAACTGGCTGACAGGCCACAACTAGTCTGATTTTCCCTGTAATTCCTATCCTTCATATTTCCAGTATGCTACTTCTGTGATCAGATGACCACCATCTCATTGAATTAAATGTTTTTAGAGTGCAGACCAGCCTACCCAAACCACCTGACGTTCGCTCTAATAGAAGACCTTCCACAACACCAACCTCCAAACTAATCACCAGCCTAACCTTATCCTTCAATGGTGCAAATATCTACTAATCTCCTAAGAAATGATGCACCACATTCTGTTAGAAATTGCTCAATTTTCTATAATACTTGTTCTTGCTAGTTACCAGAGCCTTCCTTTTAGGTGATTTAAACATTAGTATAGATGACCCCTTGAGCAATTATGCCCAAAAAATAGTGTTTGATGTGGATAATCTCCCCCAACCCGCAGTCTAAAAGGCAGCTATATCTGATTCTCCCTTTAATTTCCACCCTTCATGTTTCAACTATGCTAATTGTGTGATAGTCTGACTAATATGCCAGTGTCTTTTTAAGAAGAAAGTTTAATGCATGATTTGTTAGAACCCATGCAAACACTACAAATAAAAATGTTACAATATGTAAAATTGATAATAAATCCCAGGTTTCTGTAGATAAAAGCACCCAACATCTTAACAGAATAAAACGTTACTGTAAGTACACTATCCATAACTACTAAAGTGGTGTTACCATAAGGAGACTAGAGTCCTAGTTTAAAATAGCGTTTAGGACCCGGATTAGCTAACCTGTGGGCTACTCCCCTTCTGATGACAATTTTATTTTGTTTTTTTGTCCAAAAACTGTCTGTGTGCCTGTCCGCTCAAGGAGTTTGTTCAGCAACTAATATGGTAAGCAAGGGGTCTTGGTCTCAGGCCAAGGAAGCGTTGAACCTCTCCCCTCTGCTAGTTTTTTTTCGAAGCGATCCATAAACCTAACCAACGCGCAGTTTAGGATGATGTTCCAGGGATCAAAGCATGCCAACACTGCACCTCTACATGATATGACCTCCTTGTCGATCCAACCCCTTCGTAGAAGAGCCCTTCTTTCCATCAAGAGGTTAGGACACAAACAAAGTACATGCAACAGATCTTCCCTGTGTTGGCCGCAAAGCCAGCATGTTTCCAGGGCACAGTCTCTCTTCCATTTGGGAAGATGACAGGTCAATGGAATCACCCCCATTCTCAGATCTAAGAAGCAGGGCTTGGTGTGAGCACTGAAAGTGAGAGTTAGATAACTCTCCAGTTTCAAATGTGCGTAAGTGCTAAGAGTCATCCAACCGTGACTACTAGCAGAGAGGCTAGCCCTGTGAATTCAACATCGTAGGAATGTAAAACAGCCTAGCCAAACCATCTGCAAAGTAAATGCATTGTATTCTATTTAAGAACCTCAACAACATAAACCTAGCCCTTTTCATGAACTCCTTTGTAGCCTATGTGCTGCTACGATACAACTGTCACTTTACGATCTAGGAAACCATAGAAAAAGAATCACCACTGAACAAGATACGGTTACACTACTAACACCTTATGACCTCAAAATAAATCCTCTGAAAACAAGTAGAGGGAAGAGGATGTGGCCTTACGGCTAGAGCAATCGACCTCTCAGCTGGGGAACTGGGTTTGAGTCTCGGCAGGGGCTCAACATCTTATGATTCTGGGCAAATCACTTAATCTCCCCGTGCCTAAAATGAACTTGTACATCTGTAGTGGATCTGGTGCTCATGTAAAGCGCTCTGACACCTTAGGGTCGAGTTCATGCTATGTAAAACTAAAAAAAAAAATGTAGAGGTCTGATAACATTTGACAACTGAAAAACCATGGCAGGGAAATAGAAAGATGCTGACAAGTTCTAATTTTCATTACAATGGGTTATTTGCAGCATCTTCAGTAGAGAATTCAAACATGCCTTGCCCAGAACAGAAAAAGCCTACTATCAGTCCAGAATATCATCAGCTGTAAACTCATTTAAAAATATGTGCATTATCTACCACAAAATAATATAAAAGATGTAATTGTGTAGCTCAACATTCAGTTCTGAGAAGCTCTTGGTGATAGATCCATACATTTAAAAAAAATGTAAACAAAACTTAATGTAATGAAGTTATTTATAAAGCGCTAACTGCGACTCCGAAAGGAGCATCCTGACGCTGGTTGGAGGTAAGAGGTGGTTCCTAGGTCGCCTAAATGAGGGCTAGGCAAAGTTCGTTTGTGGAACTGAATATCCATGTTTTCAGCAATTTCCTGAATTGGGTTTAATTTTTTTGCAATCTCAGATGGGTTGGCAACTTGTTCCATGCCTTTGTTCCCAGTTCGCCTACTGTTTTACCTCCTTTGGTTTTACATCTAAAGGTAGGCAGTTTAAGGAGGTTGGCTGATGAGCACATGAAGGTTCTTGATGTGATGTAGGGAGTGAATTTCTTTGAGAGGTACTTAGGTATTAGTTTGAGCAACGCTCTGAAGGTGATTAAGAGGATTTTGAAGAGTGTTCTCTTGTGGAGTGGGAGCCAATGAAGGGCTTCCAAAGCTGCTAATGCCGAGGACCTACAAGGCAACTTTAGTACTAAATGCGCTGCTGCGTGTTGGACCACTTGGAGTCTTTTCAAGGTTGTTTTTTTTTGCTCTTGCCAGGAGGCTGTTGCAATAATCCGAACGCGAGAGGATTAAGGCAACTGTTTTCCTCGCGGAGAGTGGTATTATATCAAATAATTGTTTCTGAGATTTGATGAGGCTGAAGCAGGACCCTGCTACGGCCATTACATGTGGATGAAAGTATAGAGTAGTGTCAAAGTATTCTCCTACATTTTTGGCTACCTCGACTGTGTCAGGTGGGGGTGTCGTACCCTCTGTGGCCAAAATGGGACATCTTTTCCTACTGGCAAAATCTCTGTTTTGTCAGTATTGCATTTGAGGTGACTGTCCTTCATCCACTGGATGATCTCAGATAGACAATGTTTGAAATTGAGTTTGGCATTTGTGGAATTGTTGCCCAGTGAAAGAATCATTTGGGTATCATCAGCGTAGGAAGTAACTCCGATCCCAAAGGATGATATCAACGAGATGAGTGGGGTCATGTAAATATTGAAGAACAACAGGCTAAGTGACGAGCCCTGTGGCACTCCTGTTGTGATGTGCCGTTCAACAGAGAGAAAAGTTCCCAGGGTCACTGCTTGTCTACGGTTAGTGAGGAAGGACTTTATCCATTTAAACGCGGTGCCTGAGATGCCGCAGGATTTTAGCCTTTGAAGAAGGATGATGTGTGAAATGGTATCGAAGGCAGCCGACAGATCAAGTAAGATCAGGCCCGCCTTTCTTCCTTTGTCTGCTACCATTTTTAAGGTATCTGTTAGTTCTAGGAGTGCGGATTCTGTAGAATGCTTTGGGCGAAAACCAGATTGTTGGGGGTGAAGAATGATGGCATATTCAAAGAATTTGGTAAGTTCTTTGTGAACTAATTGTTCTGTGATTTTGCCCAATAGTGGAAGCAATGATATGGGCCCAAGGTTTGAAAACACCGAAAGGTTAATGTTTTGCTTCTTTTGTAGTGGGTTTACCAATGCCAACTTCCATTTGTCAGGCACTGTATCTGAACTTAGTGAGGAATTGACTATGTGATTTATGATAGGGTTCAGTAGGTCGATGATTTTCTGGAGAATTATGAGAGGGCAGGTGTCTAAGGGGGAGCCTGATTTGCCAACTATGATAGCATCGCAAGTTAGTTCTTTCGATACTGGATCGAAAGTTCGTAAGGAATAGGCAGTGGTAATGGAGTCATGCTTCTAGGTGACATCTAGGACTGGGGGGTTCTAAAATCCTTTTGAATTTTCTGAATTTTGTCTTAAAAAAAGACTGATATTTGATCACACAATTTTTGGGAAGGTGGAATCTCTTTCTGTAGTACTTTAGGGTTAGTAAATGACTTTACAAATAGGAAAATGGCTTTTTGGTACTGGTTAGCCTCCTGTCATTTGTTAGCGTAATACTCTTTTTTAGCTAATTTAATCTGAGAATGATAGAGTTTCCTACTGGTTTTAAAAGCTGATCTAGGGGGGCGTGGCCACGATGGCGGCGGAGTAGGACGTGTTTCCCTGTCCCTCCGGCGCCGCCAGCAATCAACTTTGTTCATTGGCCATTCTGATGCCCATCTGAGTGGACCATGGGGGTCTGCTGCCTTCCCTCACGCTCCGGAGCCCAGAGAGGTCCTTCTTTGGAAATCTTGGGCAGCTCTCCGGCCCCTTTGCACGATCTGGCCCGACCCGGCCTCGTGGACTTGGGCGCGCGGGACTGAGAGGACCGTCTCCGGCCTGGTGGTTCCACGGAGGTGTTTTGACTCCTCGGTGAGGGGTCGGCTGCCAGAGCACGAGTTGTGAGGAGCAGGATTGAGCAGCTGGCCCAGGTGTGAAGCGGCGACACGGAGAGACTGGTGGTGGGTCCGGACGGTGGCCATTTTGCTGCCCCGGGGCCCTATGCTGAGTGCAGAGGTGGACCGGGACGAGGCCGGGCGGTGATCCCAAGCAGCTGCGACCTGGTGAGGGGCGGCTGGTGGGCCCCCCCCTCGGACAGCAACCGCCATTCTTCTGCTTCGAGGCCCAGTGTGATGAACGGAGGTGAACGGGGCCCAGGCGCGGCGGCGCTCCCCGGCAGCCGAGAACTGGTGAGGTGTGGCATGGTCAGGCAGTGGCTGGTGGGCCCTTCCGGACAGTGACCGCCACTTCCCCGCTCCGAAACCCTGCATTGTGAGCGAAAAGTGAGCGGGCCCTGGCACGGCGGAGTTCCCTGGTGGCTGCGCCCTGTGAGGTGCGGCCTAGTGCAGCGGCGGCTGATGTGCTCCCCTGGAGGGCGGCCGCCATTTTCCCGCTCTGAGGCCCTGTGATTTGAGCAGACGTGAACGGGGTCTGGACGCGACGGTGATTCCCAGCAACCCCGGACTGGTGTGACGCGGCCTGGTGCAGCGGCTGCTGGTGGCCACCCCCGTCATCAACGGATGCCCCGGAGGCACGGTGGACTGAGCCGAGGAACAGGGGTGTGGTGACCCGCGAGGTGAGGAGTGCAGGAGCGGCTGGTGAAGGGCTGTGCTCTCGGTCCACGGGTCGGCGGGAGGCTTAGCGGACAGTGAAATGAATAAGACTTATATTGCGCAAGCTTAGCCCGGAGGGACATCAAGGGTGAGAAGTGCCTCGCTCCTCCCTATACAGCGGCGCTGGTGACTGCACTACCCCGCGGGCCCTCTTTGGTGGCTGGAGAAGGGGGCTCTGCGTCTTGGGTGTGGTGACCGTGTGGTGCCTTCGTCAGAGAGCCTGGGAGTTTGCGGGGAGTGGTAGGCCTACCATCGGCCCGTGGGTCGGCGGGCGGTACCTCCGCGTTGGTGCTTGGGTCTAGCTGTAGGAGCGAGCTAAGGAAGTATGAGACGGGGATCGACGTCTTGAGAGAGGCCTGGAGCGCAGCCTTTGTTGGGATTGGAGGAGGGCAATCTGTGGAGAGCTTTGGCCACCTACCCGGTCCGTGCTTCGGCGGTGTGGAGCAGCCCTGCGGCAAGAGCCGGTGGGGCCGTGAGAGATTTTTGAGGGGGTGGTGTGGAGTGCACCCCTTTCTTTGCCTCTTTTGCTGTTCCTGCTGCCAGGTCCTTCGCTTGTGCCCTCCCCTCCTTGCTAAGCCGCCACGCTGGTGTTGGACCATGCGACATCTCCGGTGGTCTGGGCGGGGGCCGGACCTTGCTGTGGCTCTCTTTCTCCTGACTGTCTGCACGGTCGGTAAGGAGTGGTGTTGTGGGGAGATACTGACTGGGCTGGCGCTTGTACCCTGCCGCCAGAAAGATTTAGCTGTGCCCTCCGGGGACCAATCGCACCTTGGCCTTGTCTGCTGTACTCGTGCCCTGGCTTGAGGAACGATGTCATCTGCCAGGACCCGTAAGGATAAACCCCCAAAAGACCTGCTTCAGAAGACGACGGGCCAGGCTGCCTCCCCGTCAGATGACAAGCCCTCGCGCCCCACAGACAACGAGCTCTCGGCAACCAAAGCTTTCATGTTAGAACTGTTCTCTGCCATAAAAGAGGATATTTTGGAGCTTTGCTCACAGCTCTCCACCGACCTGCGCGAGATGCGGCGTGACGTGGATGCCATCGGGGAGCGGGTGGCAACATTGGAGGAACACGACCTGGGAACTGCGGATGACATCCATCAACTCCTACAAGATGTCCTACGCCTCACGGAACAAAATCTAGACCTTCAGGCCCACGCAGAGGACTTGGAGAACCGGTCTCGGCGGAACAATATTAGGATCCGTGGAAGGAGGAAGGGAATAACCTGCGCAAGTATGTTGGTGCGCTCTTCCGGCAGATCCTCGGCGATGAGGAGGATCAAGAAATCCAGATGGACCGTGTCCATCGTGTGGGATTGCCGCGCGGTGCTAGGGCCCCTCCCCCGGACATATTGGTGTGTGTCCACGACTTCCAGATCAAAGAGAAGATACTCCGAAGGCCCTAGAACTTAATCCAGTACAATTCCAAAGCCATCAGCAGGCGCTCTTCCAAGGCTTGGCGACCTCTACCCTTGTCAAGCGTAGGGACTTTAAGCCCATCACTAATCACCTTCGTGAGCAAGGCATCCCCTACTCCTGGGGCCACCCATTTCGACTTATATTCAAGTACAAGGGCAGGCTTATTCAGGTTCGCTCCCTGGACAATGCCTTTGAGATCCTGGGACTGGAACGGTCTGAACCCCCGCCTGGAGGTGCCGGGTCACCTGCGAGGAGGGGCAGGCGCTCCACTGAATGGCAGCGCGTGGGAAGGTCCCCTCCGCCTGTGAAGCTGGATGTGTCTGCACGTCAACTGGAGAGGGAGGCTGCTGTTACCTCTGTGGCGCTTGTGACTGATAACTTTGGGGCCTCTTGAGGTCCACAAAGCTCGCTTCGGTTGGGTGTCTATCTGGCTCCAGAGGCAGGCTGATTCCTGATGAGGTTTTGCTGATTCTCTTTGTCCTTGTAAGGGAAGGTGTCTTGTATCAGGGCCGATAGTGTTAAATGATGGTATCATGTTCCCCTGCTAGTTGGGCCTGTATGACGGACTGTTGTCACTCTGGGCGCCGTTTGAGTCTTCTACTCTCCTGGTTTTATTTGTGTTGGGACTTGGGGTTTTGTTGGGGTTTTGGGGTTGTTTTTGGGTGGGGTTGGGGTGGGGCTTGGTTGGGGGTTTGGGGTTGTTTTCGGGGCTCTGCATCAGTTTTCAGGGGACATGGGCAAGGACCCGGGTTGCAGTTGGGGCACCGTTGCCCCCTAAGGGACACTGGCTAGGAGTTGCATTAGCTATCCCCCCTCTTCTAGGTGTTATGGGTAGGGACTTAAAGATTGTGAGCCTGAATGTTAGGGGTCTAAATAGCCCTGTTAAGCGCTCAGCCATCCTCTATCTCCTGGAGAATGCGGGAGGCGATGTGTGCCTGCTGCAGGAGACTCACCTTCTTTCTAAAGATATTAAGCGTATGGCAGATAAACGCTTCCCTCTGCAATTATGGTCCTCAGGTCCGGCTAAGAAACATGGGATGGCGATTCTTGTTAGCGCGCGCGCGTGCACTGCAAAGTCCTTTTGCTAGTTGTGGACATTAAAGGGAGGTTTTTAGCTGTCTGCGTCCAATGGGGGGAGACGCGGCTCACAATAGGGTTCATATATGCCCCGAACGAGAGACAGGAGCCTTTCTTACGGGCGGCTCTCTCTGAGGTGCTAGCGTCGCCGGATGCATTGATTCTCGTGGGTGGTGATCTGAATATTGTGATGGAATCGGGGGTGGACAGGTCTGAGCAGAGGTCCCACCAGGCGGGGGCAATGTCGCAGGGAGGGAGACGGTGGCTGCTGGAGGGAGGGTTACATGATGTATGGCGTGTTCAGCACCCCCTAGAGCGCGATTACATCTACTACTCTGCAGCTCACAAAACGTACGTGCGCTTGGATCACTTTTTGGCCACGTCCACTCTCTTACCTCATCTGTCAGCAGCCGAGATCACGCCGCGCTCCCTGTCAGATCATGCTCTTATCTCAGTTCTGCTCACCTCCCATGGTGATCGGCCACCGCCGTCTGGCTGGCGCCTTCCCGACTCCTTGCTTCACTTGAACTCAGTGGTCACGCGGATACGGGACATTATTACCCACTATCTTGCTGATAATTACTTGGAGGGTACACCCCTAGCATCGGTCTGGGAGGCCTTGAAGTTAGTGGTGCGGGGAGAGTTTATAGCGATTGCTGCGACGTATTCTCGATTGTGCAAAGAGAAGCGCGCTGAGTTGGAGAAGGAGGTGGGTGACTTGGAGGCGATACATAAGAGGACTGGGGCCCGAGGGTCTGGAGGGAGTTGGAGACGAAAAGACTCATGTTAAAGCACCTTGATCTAGACAGAGCTGCACATGCCCTATTGCGCTTGCGACACAAGTTCTACCTCAGCGGTGACAAGGGGGGAAGATGCTGGCGCACAGATTGCGGGCTCGAACTCAGTTGACGACTGTCCATTTCATTAGGGACCCTCAAGCAGTGGAGCAAGCCTCTGATGCCCTCATTGTGGACTCCTTTCAACAGTTTTATCAGACCCTATACAGGAGGGAGGACGTGGCCTCTGGGGGAATAGCAGACTACTTGGAGTCTTCTGGCATTACTCCCCTGTTTCGGACGACGGCGGATGCTTTAGATTCAGCGATCCGCATAGAGGAGGTCATATCCGCGATTGCTCGGCTGAAGGTGGCTAAATCCCCAGGGCCGGATGGCTTCTCTGCCATATTTTATAAAACTTACTGTGTGGAGCTGGCTACTCTTTTAGCCTGGGAAGGACCCCAAAGATTGCGGTTCGTACAGACCGATCTCACTGCTCAATACTGATGCAAAACTGTTCGCGAGTGTGCTGGCGGCGAGACTCAGCCCTTTAATGGATGGGATCATTGACCCAGATCAGGCAGGATTCATCCCAACGCCGCAAGGGGGGGACAACACAAAGCGACTTCTCCACCTCATAGATTTGGTTCATCGCTTTCGGACTCAGGCCTTCTTGCTTTCTATTGACGCGGAGAAGGCATTTGACCGGGTAGACTGGGACTACCTGTTCGCTGTTCTGAAGGCCTTCGGGGTGGGTGACAACTTCCTGCGCTGGGTACGGTGCCTCTATGCGGCCCCTAGGGCAGCAGTGCGGGTGAATGGATGTAAATCAGCCCTCTTCCCCATCACAAGAGGAACGCGACAGGGATGTCCCTTATCCCCGTTGCTTTTTGTGCTCTATATGGAGCCCTTCGCCCAAGGCATTCGGTCCAACATGGGTATCACAGGGATTAAGTTCGGCGCTGATACTCACAAGATTAGCCTGTATGCGGACGATGAAATCCTGTCGCTAACCCAACCTCACTCCTCCCTGCGGTATCTGTCGGCGGAACTCCTTGAATTCCGAAAGGTAGCGGGCTTTAAAGTTAACTTCTCAAAATCACAAATCCTGAATGTCTCCATTCCTGATGCAGACGTGCAGGATCTGCAGCAAGACATTGCCTTTCAGTGGGTGCACTCCGATATTCCATACTTGGGTATCCGATTGTCCCCCTCTATCGCCAAAACGGTGTCCCTTAATTATAGGCTGCTTGTTGAACAAACCACTAAGGTCCTCTCTGACTGGTTCCGCCTCAACTTGGCCTGGTACGGGAGGGTTGGCTGCGGTGAAAATGACTGTGCTCCCGCGGGTCCTCTACCTCTTCCAAATGCTAACCTCGAGTCCCCCGCCGGGCACTCTTCAAAAACTGCAGGGGCTCCTTAATAAGTTCCTGTGGAACAATAAGCGACCGTGGGTAGCGCTGTCCCTCGCCACAACATCAAAGGCAGCGGGCGGGCTGGGTTTTCCCCTGTTGACGGCTTACTATCAGGCGTCCTGTCTCTGTTACATAGCGGAATGGAGCAGACCCTTGTCAAGCAAAACATTGGAACTTTATGGATCGGACACCTGTAACATCTGGTGGGAACTGTGGTTACCACGCAAACTCAGGGCGTGGGGCCTGTACTCTTCCCCGGTGACCTCCCCAACCCTAAAAGCGTGGGACCAATTGGCGCAGGGGGTGGACTACCTTTCCCTCCCCAATGACTCCTATTGTAGATAATCCCGACTTCCCACCGGGTTGTGCGACTCCAGTCTTCCTTCGCTGGTGTGTGGAAGGCTGTAAGAGGGTGGGCTCCCTCTTCAACCTTGATGGCCTGATCCCATTTGCCCACTTATGTAAGGAGTACTTCCAGTTGCCATAGTCTGACGCCTTTCATTATTCGCAGTTAGCGCACTGGGTGACCTAGCCAGCCGATCTCTCCTCTATGTCTCGCCCCTTGTCGGTGTTTGAAAAATGGTTAGTTTGCAAGAAGGATGACCTCAAGATCATCTCTGAGTTATACGCGATGATTCAGTGACATCCTAAGAAGCAGCGTACGAAAGCGCAGGTCCGCTGGGAGACAGAGTTAGGGCACCCCTTGGCAAGAAAGGAGTGGGAGCACATCTTTTACCGCGTACACGACACTGCCTCTAACACTGCGGTTACCGAGTCGGCCTACAAAGTGGCCGCCTAGTGGTACTAAACACCGGCGCGCATCAAGGCATGGGATGTAACGAAGTCAGACCTCTGCTGGAGGGGGTGAGGCCTTTCAGGTACTTTGGTCCACTTGTTGTGGCATTACCCGAAGTTGGTGCAATATTGGAAAGTGGTTCTGGATGATGCGTTCCAGATTATGTTATGTTATGTTATGTTACATACATTTGTATTGCGCACAGCTGCCCCAGCTAAGGGGCGTCCTGGCGCATGGCAGGAAATATGCAACACCTACAGGGAAACACAACAGATAAAAAGACAAAGAGCTGGTTTATTAAAACAAAAAGGTTTTTAAAGCTTTACGAAAAGCTAAAAGGTCATCTAGTAACCGCAACTCTACCGGAAGAGAGTTCCAGAGCTCGGCTGCTCTGACCCGGAAGGATCGGCCACCAACCCGACACAACCTGTATCGAGGGATCACAGTAAGTGCTTGGCCCAAAGATCTCAAGGACCGGGTAGGCACATACCAGGACAGAAGGTCCGCAAGAATTTGAGGACCCCCTCCCCTCAAAATCTTGAACGCCAGGCACAGCACTTTAAACTGGATTCTTTGCCCTGATAGGCAGCCAATGCAGTGATCTCAATGTGCCGGAGACGGAACTTGTTCGGGGTAAGCCAACAATGGCTCTCGCCGCGGCGTTCTGAACGCGTTGGAGGCGGGTAACCTCAGCCAAATTGGAACCTACCAGGAGAGAGCTTGCATAGTCCAGGCGGGATAACACAGTAGCCTGGACTATCAGCTGCCTGGTACGATGGTCAAAGAACTTCAGGATGGGACGCAGCGACCGTAGGATGCCAAAGCAACAGGCCGCGGTTTTCTTCGAGTGGCCCACAAAACTGAGAGCAGGGTCCATCCATACTCCCAAGTTCTTTAATTCAGTGACCGGAAGGGGGGCCGGCCCCAGTTCAGCAGGCCACCACCTGTCCCCCCATAGTTCCGCCCCCCTACCGACGATCATGATCTCGGTTTTCTTAGCGTTGAGCTGGAGACAGTTGTTCTTCATCCAGCTTGCCACCGCCCTGAGTCCACTCTGAAACCTGGGGGCATCCCGGTCCGGATCCCCGCTGATCGTAACCGCTAGCTGAGTGTCGTCAGCGTATGAGACCACGGTCATGTCCCATTGCTTGACGACCTCAGCCAGCGGTCTCACGTATAGATTGAACAACGTGGGACTCAGCGAGAAGCCTTGCGGCACCCACTGTCTCAAAGGATGGAATTGGGACTGGAACGGTGGCACGGCAACGCTAAAGAAACGATCGTCAAGGAAGGACCGGAACCACTGGAGGGCAGGGCCACCCAGCCCAATCTCCTCCAGGCGATGCAACAGGATGGGATGAGAGACAGTATCAAACGCGGCGCTCAGATCTAATAGAACGAGCGCCGCAGTCTGCCCCGCATCCATCACCGTGCGAAGATGTTCAGCCATGGAGAGAAGGGCGGTCTCCGTGCTGTGGCCAGCACGGAACCCGTTCTGGGTGGGATCCAAGATGTTAGCATGGATGAGGTGGGCCGAAAGAACTTTGTTGACATCGGCCTCCAACACTTTGGTCGGCCAAGGGAGCAGGGAGATAGGCCGATAGTTTTCAGGTTTATCTGGGTCCAGAGAAGGTTTCTTTAGGATGGGAGAGACCCCGCCCGCTTCCAGCTAGCGGGTACCGTGCCGGACTCCAACGAGATGTTAATCAAGGAGTGTACCACGGCCCGACCCACGAACGACTGATCTCTAAAGAGAGTAGAGCTGAGCGGATCAGCGGGGGACCCAGATTTAACCTGCTGCGCCAGGAGGTCAAACCCTGCAGATGTCAACGGGGGCAGCTCATGCAAAACGGTATCTCCATAGATGTTAATCGGAGACTCAACTGGAGGCCCTATAAAGGGGAACGTCTTATAGATGTTTTCGACCTTTTCCCAAAAAAACAAAGCAAGGGCCTCACAGTGAGTGGTGGAGCCAGTCGTCGAGGCACCGGCTCGTTTTGCTAAAAGATCCTTCATCAATTTGAAGATGGTTTTAGAGGGGTTGGAGCTGTTGCAAACTTCAGCAGTATAATAAGCTGCCCGAGCTTGGCAAACAGCCCGATGGTAAATTTTGACGGAAGCGAGATAAATAGCTTTTTTCCCAATATCGTACGCCTTCCGCCAAGCCCTCTCTGCTCGCCTACAACAACCCTTGAGTGTACGTAAGGCACCATCGTACCACGGACTTGAGTCCCTCGAGCTGATCTTGCAAGCGGTGATTGGAATAAGGGCGTCAAGCGCCTTAGAGATCCAAACGCAGAACCCATCGTATCCTGTGTCAACAGTTACAAAAGGTTCTAATGGCTCCGCGGCGAGGACACGATGTAAGTCCTCCAGCCGTAATTTACTCCAATGCCGCCTCGCGACCAACTTTGCAGGGGGGATAATAATCCTTGCCGGCAAGGGGGTACAGATGGCAACCAAAGAGTGGTCTGTCCAGCCAAGGGGTGAAACGGCGGTAACAGAAGCATCTACCAAGTTGGTGAAAAAAGGATCTAAAATGTGGCCACCAGTATGAGTAGGCTGTCGAACCAATTGCGCAAGCTGAAGGGCCTCCAAATCCGCCAGAATACCGCTTACCGTAGGGATGTTAGGTTTATCGAAGTGTAAGTTAAGGTCACCCATGATAGAAAAGTTGGGACAACCTACCACCAAGGAGCTGACCACATCGGGGAAGGCAGCTCTAAACGCCACTTCGCTCCCAGGGGGACGATAAACCACCATCCCCGAGAGTGAAAAATGTGGGGTGACTAGAATCTTAAACATCGCACTTTCACACCCCGCAATGGTCAAACCCGACCAGCTGCAAGTAAAGCTGGATCGAATAGCAAGAGCAATACCCCCTCCCCTAGTAGATCGATTAAGGGTAAAGACAGAAAAGTCAGAGGGGAATGCCAGGTTGATAATAGCCGCATCGTCATCCTTCAGCCACGTCTCTGTGATGGCCACGATGTCCGGGGCCTCTTCCTGTAGCAGGTCAAACACGGCCTGATAATGCAACACCAGAGACCTGGCATTGAGACTGAAGATGCGAAGGGCATGCTCAGGGCGATTGCTACAAAGAGCAGCCGCAGGGTTTGCACGAAGGATTGAAGTAGGAGGATCCAAAGTCCACCTGCAGCAAGCGCAATGATAGGGGCCAGCTAAAGGATGTATAGGGGGCACCTGAACATGTGTTGTTGGGGCTTCTTCACCCTAAGTCCTTTCCCTTGCGCTCGCTGAGGGGTAGACAGATTGCATTAGCTTTGCTAGCGGCGAGACAGGTCCTTTTGGGGCAGTGGGGTTATCCGGCCATACCTGACCCACGGGATTGGATACAAAGGCTCTGGCACATTTTAGCTATGGAACGACTCTCGCTGGGCATGGATGGAAAGGGTGCTGAATACGCAAAACTAAGGGGTCCGTTCCTGCAACTCCTTTCTAAAGACCTGCGAGAAGTGGCCTGCCCGAAATATCTACAAATTCTGCAACTCATTTCTTTAGAGCCTAGGGGGGCTACGAATGCTGTCTGAATGGTGATATGAAGAATCAGTGGGTCCTGGAGGTTGGACGGTGGAGTTCGAAGCTGGTGCGGAGCGGGGTGGGGGTGGGGCGAATAGGGAGGGGTCGGAGGTTGGGGTGTTTGTTTCTTTTGTTTGTTCTCCTAATAAAAGTGGTGGCTATGGCATTGGAGGGGCTGTTCTTAAAGCTCAAATCTCTTACGCGGGGTCGCCCTCCGGGTTGCAGGCCCAGACGCTGTGTCGTTGCCAAGAGATTGTGCCCTGCCGGCAAGTTGATGTAGGCAGCTGGGCTGTGAATTAAGTTGCTTTCCCACACAATAAAAATGATTGACTCCACAAGCTGATCTATCTCCAATATCGTGGGATCTTCTCCACTTCCGCTCAAGTTGCTTACATTGGAGATGTGTTTGTGCAAGAGTGGATGTGAACCAAGGGGTTTTATGAATTTTTCATTTAGTGCTCTCATCATATTTATCTAGTGGGATGAGTTCATTACTTGTAGTGGTTAACCAAGAGTGGAAGAGATGTGAGTCAGTTATAGTATTACTTGTTATGACGGGGAGATAGGCCTGGGCACTTGTAGCCAACCTAGGGTCGGCAGCTAGTTGTGCCCATTTACACCTGGGCTGGGAGTCAGCAGAAATCTTATCTTGATAGATCCTAGGAGGGACTTTAAGTAACAAGGGAACAAAGTAATGGTCTGACCATATCTGTGGAATGGGGCTGTCTGTGGAGAGCAAGGTGTTGTTGGAGCAGACCCCATCCAGAGAGTGGCCTGCCCGATGTGTTGGGGCGTCAACCAATTGGTACAGTTAGAATAGTTTAATTATTTGGAGAAATTTGTCCACTCCTAGCTCAGTTCCGCCTTCCAACTGGTTCTCGTTATATCAATATCAGATCTATCAGTATACAAACTTGTGACCCTGAGGTTAAGCAACGGTCCCACTAGTGGATGCTTTAGTCCAATGATCCTCTAGACTCGGCATCTTGCCAACATAGCCAGCTGCCTTCGTGCCACCTTCCCAGAATATTTGTTGTTATTTAATTTCCTACGATACGTTTCTCATCAACAAAACTAGGACTAATCAACCCAATATTCCTAACTCCATTTGCCAGCCAGCTTTAGACTGACTGTTCCTCACATGCCCGCACTTTTCTCTAAGCTGAATCCTACATTGTTTTTGCACTGAAAAAGAAATTTGGATCACTTGCTGCTCAGGCTCAGCTCCACAGATTCTGAACATTGTACTGTTTTAATTCTGAACACAACACATTGGAAGCTATTTGCACCTTACAACATCTTGCAACAAAAAGGTAATATTATCCAAAAATGCTATTTAAATACAGTTGAATTTCAAAAGCTATCTGCAATTGTCCTAAAGCGGTTTAATATTTCACTGACATTTGGGAAGTTATCAAGCACTAAATATTGTTTTAGAACACACATTTCATATACTCCACCAGTCTTTTCCGTAAATTCAGTTCCTGCTCTATTTTCTTTTTCATTCCTGCACTCTGTCAGTTCAGGGAGAACTACTTGTTCTAGCAAGCCGCTCTGCTGTGGCAGGTAGGGAGGTTCTGCCTCTTCATAAGTTTTGCATAGTAGAGGCTTGGATGAAGACATTTGTTCATCTTGACTGTCTGGTGTCTGCATTGAAAAAATATTTTTTTATATTCTTCAAAACAAGAATGTGCATTAAGATAGTTACGTTCATACACAGGAATTAACATGACAAACTAATACAATAAAATGAAGTGTCTTTATAAGACTTCAGTGGAGAGCATCCTTAAAATGAATGACTGATTTTCTTTTAAATCAGCATAATTCACAGAAAACTAACCAAAGATCACTAATGCATTAATTAAATGAGTTTAAAAAAAGCACAGTTTGGTTTAGCACTATTTTCACAGAAGAATCATTCACAACTATTCAGGTGGAAAGTGGCCAATTTGAAAAAAGAAAACAAGTTACTTACCTGTAACTACAGTTATCCAGTATTGGTATCTTTCATAGATTCACATGCCTGAATCATTCCCCGTCGCCGAGGCGGGAGTCCCACAGTAAAATACAAAAGCAGTGCCTAAATAGATAACAGTAGGCTAAAAGAAAGCCCAAGGGCCTAAATCTTAGTAGCCTATCTACATCATTATATTTATTTATTTATTTATTTTATTTATTTTTAAAATTTATAAAGCGCATCATATGCCCTTGGGCGTCTATGAAAAGAACTAAAAATTAGTTCCAAACAATCAGCTACCAGCACCCTCTAGAACCTTCCCAGCAGAGGCAGTTCTCCTCAGATTTTCTTAGCACAAGTGGGAAGTAGGAATCCCAAATCATAAAGAACTGTCTCGCCGGGGAGGAGGGTGGGTGCATGTGAATCAATGAAAGATACCAATTCTGGATAACTGTAGTTACAGTAAGTAACTTATTTTCTTATCCAGTATTGGGGTATCTTTCATAGAGTCACATGCCTGAATCAGAATAGCAAGCATTAAGCTAAAAACCCTGCCGTTTGCGGATGGTGGGAGACAAGGCTCATAAACTCCCAAAACACATCCATAAAGGCTGGAATATTAGTAACCTAAATACACCTTTAAAGAAATATAATGCATATCAAGAAACATTACCTAAGTAAGGCAAGGTTATTAACACAAAGAAATATGCATATATTTAATGGAAAAAACATAGACCATATGTCACAAGAAACATTGCAGCATATAAAGGGAAAATACCTGAATCTGACCTTAGTGAAAAAGATGTCGAAGAATCGCTTGTCCTACAGCTGCATCATCCTGTTGTGCAGATTGCAGACAGTAATGCTTTGTGAACGAGTGTGTAGACATTTTTCCATGTCGCAGCACAACAGATATTTTCCAAAGTCACTCCAGCAAACAATGCTGCAGAAGCTGCTACAGCCCTGGTAGAATGCGCTTTGACCTTTCTCTGCAAAGGTTTGTTGGCCTTGTCATGGCAGAAATGAATAGTAGAAGCCAGCCATCTGGCTATTGTTGCCTTTGTTACTGCAGTCCCAAGTGTGGCTTGACCATTGGCCACGAACAATTGGTTGGGTCATCTTGGTGTCCTTAGTCTTCTGTAAGTAGAACTTTAAACAACGCTTAATGTCAAGCGAGTGTAATGCTCTCTTAGCTGGCGTGGATGAATCCGGGAAGAAAACTCTTAACTTTACCGGTTCATTCAAGTAAAATTGAGACGGTACTTTAGGGATGAATCTAGGATTTGTTCGAAGAGTTACGTAATCCTTAGTGAAATGTAAAAAGGGTTCTGAGATAGTGAAAGCTTGGATTTCAGTAACCCTTTGTGCAGAAGTTAGGACCAGCAGAATGGCAATCTTCCACGTGAGAAACTTGAGATCAGCTTTGTGGATAGGGTCAAATGGTCTTCTCATCAATTATGCCAACACAGTATTTAGTTCCCACTCTGGACGAGGTGCACATATTGGAGGGAAAGCTCAGAAGAGCCCTTTCATAAATTGCTTGACAAGCGAAGAGGAACAGAGAGAAGGTTGTTTGGAACTTTTCGACAGAGCAGCAAGATCAACCTTAATGGATGAAGAAGCAAGCCCAGTTTAGGCCAGGGAAAATAAGTAAGGAAGAATTTGTTCCGCAGGAGCTTGAATAGGGTGGACGTTATTCACCTTGCACCAATAACCGAATCGCTTCCACTTTAAGCGATAAGTCTTGACTGTACTCTGAGCACGAGACTTAGCCAAAATCTCACGACAGTCCTGAGAGATGTTAAGATCTTTGAATTCTAAGAAATCAGGAGCCATGCGTGCAAGCACAGTGACTCTGGATCCGGATGAAGTACTTGACCCCCCTCCCTTGACAACATTGTGGGTGTCGGAACCAGGCGGATAGGTTTGTCCTGAGATAGTAGAAGCAGCTCCTGGAACCAATACTCCCTTGGCCAACAGGATGCAATCAGGATGAGACAGCAGGCCTCCATCTTCATTTTGTGGAGCACTTTCGGAATCAAAGCTATTGGGGGAAAAGCGTATGCACAAATCCCTGACCATCGCATGGACAAGGCATTCCCCCTTGATCCCTGTTGAGGGAACCTGCTGGCGTAATATTGGCATTTCCTGTTCTCTCTCGTTGCAAATAAATCCAGTGCTGGTTTGCCCCAAATTTGGAAGATCCTGTTCACCTGCTTCTGTTCCAGTTCCCATTCGTGACAGCCTGAGAGAGACCTGCTCAGCGTGTCGGCCAGAGTATTTTGGAACCCCTTGACGTTTTCTGCTCTCAAGGGTATATTGTGAAATGTGACCCACTCCCACAGTTCCTGAGCCTCCTGCGAAAGAGACGGCGATCTTGTTCCTCCTTGTTTGTTGATGTAATGCATGGTGGTCGACCAGCACTGTGGAGCCCGCAATCCTCGGGAGAAATGCCTGTAGAGAGAGAAAAATGGTGCGAAGCTCCAATCAGTTGATATGCTGTTGTCGGTATTCTTGGGACCATCTTCCTTGAATCTGTCAATCTTGCAGATGGCCTCTCCATCCCTCCATGGAAGCGTTGGTTGTTAAAACGAATACTGGAGTAGTTGGTAGAAAAGTGAGGCCTGGAGCCAAGTTCGCTGTCTGAGACCACCAATGCAGAGAATCTATCATGCGGGATGTGACCCTGATGGAGTCGTCGAACGATCCTACAGCTTACTTCCGTTGCAGGTGCAATTCCTCCTGGAGAGGTCTCATTCTGAGCCGTGCCAATGGTATGAGGTTTATTGCATATGAACACATCCCCAAAAGAGAAGCAAACATGCGGACAGAAACTGACTTTCTTTTTGTGATTGATACTGCCAATTTTTTAAGACGTAACTGGCGGTCCTTTGACAAGAATGCTTTGCACTGTGCATTATACAGCTCTGGACCATGTCTTGTCAACCCCAATGAGCCCCCTCAGAGACTTTAGCTAGGTCGGGAGCGAGGTGGTCAAGAAGTCAATCCACCCCCTCCAGAGCCCCGTATCTATTTATTTATTTTATTTATTTTTTATTTCTGAAGTTTTATATAGCGCGAACTTGATCCCGAAGGATATCAGAGCGCTTTACAATTTGAGGGAAAGGTAACAAATCAAAACATGAGTCTAACATGGGGAATCTAATAGGCATTGAATCAAATAGTGCACACATAACAGCTCACTTATAAAACCTGAGTGAATGAGGAATGGGCTATCTGCGACACTCCCTCTTTGCCTGTCCCAAAGGGGTAACGCGTTATTCTAGGATGATTTAAATGGTTTGGTGCCTCAGAACTGTTTTGAGTGCACGGACGTATCTAAAGAAACCCATAGGCATTATTGGCCGTACAATTAGAGCCCATACACCAAAGGAGAAAGAAGCCCCATAACCTGCCTTTAAGGCCCCTTACCAGTCTTGCTGCTTGTAAGTGTTATAAATAAGGAAATACCACTACCCAAGTTACAAATGCTCAGTGTACCCACCCAAAGAACATAATGCTTACTCTGATGTGTTGGATTCAAACTTAAGTCTTGAAGGTCGGAACAACAGATACTGTTTTCAGCTCAGTACGTACGCTATCTATTCTAAAGGCAAAGCGCTTACCTGCTAAATATGTATTTAGGTCACTGTATGAAACTTGGAGGACTTTATTCAACAGCATCCCTATTACTGCTTAATGGCATGTGCCCGTCACAGATTCTGGCTTATTAAGAGTGACTGGAAAATGGCCAGTCGTGACGGTACACCAAGTATTTATTGGTTAACAGGACCGGTCTAAGAGCTTATGGGGATATGACGTTTAGAGTGTCCAGTACATCAAGGAACGCCAATGCGAAAGTTTCATTTATAATCCCATCTCCAAACTCACTACTATATAACTAACCTCAGGGTAGCCCTGCCCAAAACCTGCTATCGAAATACATTCCATTGAAAACAGAGTGACGCCAACCCCTACGTTACATGCACTGTGGGACGGTGAAAACACCAAAGAAAACGCAAGTTAATAGCCCTATGGATATGGGCGTTTTGTCGATCCTACTGAATTCACCCAAGAGAAATTTTACGCTGTATGTATAACATATAACTTTATTGTTAAGTTAATTAAAACTAACAATTAAAACAAAAAAAATAAACCACTTCATTGTTTAAAACTACAATAAAATCCAATATGTCCATGTGTTTTTAACTCCTCAATCCCAGTATCTACGAGCTTGTTGGTGGGAGAGATGGTCGGGCTGACAGCAATTCGTAGCCATGATCTATAACGCCCAGAAAGTTAAAGTGCTTGGAGCTTTATGGTGGGATACAGTACTGATATTAGGTAGTCAAATGCTCCCTGTTGTGTGAAAGTGCTTGACGAATTAGATAACTACAGTACAAGGATGAAGTGTCCAAACATCACAGTATGTAACGTGCTTGGTGCTTTAACAGATAGTAAAATTCATGGGTAAAAGAGCTAAGTGCATTCAGTGCGTTAGTGGTCCCAATAACCCGCCCCCATCTGCAGCAGTAATTTGACGCTGCTGGCGCTGACCAACCCCGCGTCCAACACAAGGCGTGGGTAAGCAAATGGCTTGCAAATACAGGGAAGCAGAAAGAAAGTTAAGTAAAGCAGTAAGGGGAAGAATCTGGGAAGTAAGCGGCATAGTCCGCCAGAATTTAAAACTCGGGGCAGACAAGCACTCTGTTATGTGAGGAGTCTAAAAGGGGCGCACACTCCAGAGTCCAGAAAAAGGATGAGATCGTGACGCCCTGTAAGAGACTGGATACGCTCCACCGTAGCACATCCACGCCCCTTTGACAGATCTGCATCCACTTGTTATCTCTACACGTAGGTCCTTAAACACCAGGAGGCCCGCTTCTGAAAGAATGGCTTTCACTAAAATATGTTTCTGGGAAGTTATTAAATATGCTCTACTCCTCTTTTGCTCATATTTGCCAACTACAGGAGAACTCACGTGGACCGAAGATAGCAATATAAATAAGGTTTGATAGTACAACTTCCATTTCAGTGAGGAGGAGGGCCAGGGAGCCCAAGAACACGAGGCCCTACTAGGGTCATAAGAGAAATAGACGGCCGAACGCCACGCATGCCTACCGCTCTCCAAAAAAGTGACAAAAAGAGCATGAGGGAGCCCCACTCAACAGCTGCCTAGTCGTCCCAGGGGATCACTGCCACGCGTGTCCCGGCCCCGTCATCCTAGGTGGATCTATAGGTATCTGATGTGGATGTCTACCCTGCCAATGGATTGAATTCTGGGTGGCCAGTGTGCTGCTATTTTGTTCCCCATGTGGTGGCTTATAGGATGGCTTATAGATATAGCCGAGTGGCAGGAGCTAGATCGCTGTACCTAGGACCTGTTCAAGAAGATCACCTAGCAAAAGTCATAAGGATCCCTCCGGCTCTATTGTATGCCTGTATCTCACTAGCTAATACAGGCATGTATTGGTTAGCTCATTCTGGGTAGCTCTCTGGCTCTATTGTTAGCTCGGGAACCCCCGCAAGGCCCTACAACATATAGACATGAGGAGGTTGGCAGATTGATAGTGGGGAAAATCGTTGTGTCAGCACGTCCAGGTTCAGTTCCCTCCCCCTATATCCTCTGCCAGACTCCTAGATGAGCAGTTACTCGAGTAAACTCCATTAGAATGAACCACCCCTCCTGCCATACCCCGACAGTCATTAGCACTGTTGCGGCCCTCCTGGGCATACAAATTAGAAACCCACGATGGTTCGGCAAAATGAGGGGACAAATAGCATTTGCTGCGTTCATGATGCCCCCAGTGGTCTTGTTATGAATCTAGCTGTGGATCCTCTCACAGAATTCGGTTACTCTGTCCATGCTAGCTATCAGGGGGAAACTTTCTTCCCTTAGGGTGAGTTTAACCTTCTGACACATGTCTGTTAGCAGCCCATGTGGGATATATTGCCCTTTCGCACACTATCAGTGCTGTCAAACACCATTTCTAGGTTACAATGAAGATGAGCAGGGGCTTCGCCAGCCAGTTTCCTACGTTTGGTCATACATGTGGTATTTTTATTTTACCAATTGTATTTTATGGCGCTCCGGTGCCTGGGATCCGATGCGGTGGCTGGGACTCTGGGGGATATAGTCACACACCCCGCGTGGTCCATGGAGTGGAGCAGCAGCGGCAACAAAAATTAAAGGCCTTTTTAGAATTTGGCACATGGGATATTCCGTCACAAATGTGGCAAATATCCTGTCCAGAAAATTACAAATGCCACTAGCTATAATGCACTGGGGAAAAAACTGTGTATAAGATATATGCCACCTTTATGATTAAATATCCTGTCTGCCAAAATCTAAATTAAGCCCGGAGTCTGAAATATGTATGTAACTTGAAGGATGCTGTTCTTGTCACATACATAAGTGACAAAATTGATGTCTGAGACTTGTCTGTGGGGTCTGTGTAGAATGATCCTGAAAAAGATGCAATACATCCCACATCTACCTTAAATAAGTAGTTTTTTTGTAAAAAAAAAATTCTGGATATCTATCTTTATTTTAATTCACTTGTGTTCAAGTCTGTCTTCCATGTTTTGAGATCTGTGGTTGTTGTACTAGTAAGCTGATGGCCTCTTGTAAATTGCATTCCTTTTTTCTTACCCAGGAGTTTATACAGGGAATTACATTTTGAAGATGTGTTTTTTCACCACTAATAATGTCTTAATAGGAGTCCCGAAACGGTTTGTGCCAGTGCCCCAGTAGTTCGTAACAGGGTGTGAATGAGCTGAAAAGGTTGGAAGTAAATTCAAATTTCTTTCTGAATGGGGAGCACCCAAAATATGTTTGGCAAAAGGCACCTAACATCCTTACGACGTCTCTGTTGTTAGTAGAAGTTTGCTAGAATTAATGAAAGGTCACTTGTGTCGGCTCCCCCCCTACTGCCTCGCTCAGCAGGTCTGCGGCCTTCTGCTTGTTTCCCATCGGGTTTTCCTTTCTCTTCACAGTTGCGTTGAATTGTTTTTAGATCGCTTGTCTCCCTTTGTTTGCCTGCACTGCTTGTTTGCCCATTGTGTTATTTTGCTTTGCTCACTCGGTTTTGGTAAGACTATCCTATTCTGTATTTCTTTGCTCTGTTAAGGATTGTAAAAACTTATTGTATTGCTATGTTTCATTATATTTGGTACTAGACTTGTTTAAATAAAGGGTTATTTTTTCCAGTTGTTTTCCCTCCTGTTGCTCCTTTACACCTGTTGCGCTGCCCACTTTCCTGCTAGTTTCGTGGACTCACCCACTGCCACACAATGTCCATCCTGCCTCCCAGAACCCATGTAATGGAGGCCACCGGCGCGCTAAAGTCAAGCCCATCTTCGCCTTGACCGAGCCCAGCTAAAGGAACCCTGGCTCCCTTGCTACACATAGATACTCTGCTGCCGAGCTCTAAGACCTGGACCACATAATCCTCAACAAGAACTGCTGCTGCACCTCTCAACAATCTACGCAAGGACCTTTTTCCTGATGGCACAATCTCTTCTCCTGCAACATCAGAGCACCTGCACACACAACTACCGCCACGTTGACCACGAATGCTCCAGAACCACTCAACTACCTCTTACCCAACGCACAATCACTCTGCAAGCAGCCACCGAGATATGGGACATCATCAACTACCTCACCCCCCCAACCTCCTCACCAAAACCTGGCTGAACCCCGAATCCGTGCCCGACATTGCCTGAGCAACCCCCAATGGCTACAAATGGCACACCGAGAGCGCATCAACAAGCATGAAGGAGGAATTTCCATCATCCAAAAAGAAACCATCCACTGCACGACCACCGCAGACAACACAACCCAGGTCATAGAACACCTCAATTTCCAGCTCCCAACCAATGGAAAAACTAATATCAGAGGCAACCTCGCCTACAGACCCCATCCCCACGACCAAGCTTCTGCAATGGCATTCCAGAATTAATTGCCCCACTCAGCATTGACTCCAAACACTACGTCTTCCTCAAAGACCCCAATTTATACCTAAATGACCTTAACAACACCAACACTGCGAACCTCCTTGAAAGAATTAACATCTGCCTCACCCAACTAGTCACCGACCCCATGACAGTGCAGGACACACACTCAATCCCCTCTTAACGACCAGCAACGGAGTCAAGTACAGCGAGGTCAATGAGATCACTTAGACAAACCATGTCATAGTCCACTTCACCATCACAGGACCCTCCGTCACCAAGCTGCCCAGACCCTCCCACTGCAGCTGGAACAAAGTATCAGAGAGCCAGTGAACCGATGCCCTCAACACCTCACCCCCTTGCAACCAACCTATAACAGGCTGTCAAAAACTTCTCCACCTGGATCACTGATTGCACTGACAAAGTTGCTCGCATCCAGCCCATCAAACTCAAAAGGTTCTCCAAACAGATCAGCTGGTACACTACAGAACTAACAACGACCACACGCAACTACAAGTAACTAGAGAGGAAATGGTGCACCAGCAAGAAGCCCACAGACCATGCCATCTTCAAGACATCCCTTCACCAATACAACCAGCATCTGAAAAAGACGAAAAGGAGCCCCCTTGCGGACCGCATCGAAACCAGTTCCAACCACAGCAAAGAAGTCTTCAGCATCCTCAGGGAGTTCTCCAACCCCCTCAGCCATAGAAAACATCACCACAGCTTCACAGGAACTCTAAGACACCCTGGCGGACTTCTTCCATGACATGATCCCCAGCATTTACAAAAACTTCGAACCCCAGTCCACCGCCGCTGAAATAGGTAATCTCCCCGCTCCTGCAGACCCGAACCCCAACCATGTGCTCACAGACTAGGACCAGACATAGAATTCTATACATAAATCTTCAAACAATTTTTAACTCAGTTATTATTCATACCGGAAATTGATTCCTAAAGTGAAAAAGCAAAAAACATAAGAGCCCAAAAACACAGGTGTCCAATATACATATACACAAAGCAGATTATCGTTATTAAAAGTAGAGGAGAGAGCTCTACTATTTATTCATAATAAAAATCTCCTCATATGGCAGTACACAAATGTTACAATATCTACAAATCCAGACAGAAGGGGTTACGGAGAGAAAACAAAGGTGTATTTAGAGTGAAATTCAAGTGCTCGTGCAAAGGATAGAAAGGACCAAGCGGTCAGGGGATATTGATTGGTATGATGACCAAGAAATTTGTTAGCTTAGATGTAGACAGAGCCAGCCCTCAAACGTTAGTTCGTAATGAAGTTTGTAATTGTCTTAGCAAAGGTCCCTTTGCTTAGATGGTTTTTTGATCTTCAAGGAAGGGTTGATGGGCAGGGGCATAAGAGATGCCGGCTCACTGTAGGGAAAAGCTGTCGACGTTTCGACCCAAGGATAAACAGGGCAAATTATATCCTCATGGACGGGTCTTCATCAGGACGGGGCGATGAAGGGGAAAGAGGATAGTTACATTGGATTCATGTAACCCCAGTAGTTAAGTAGGACACCCTGTTAGTGGTGTGCCTATATGCCAACTGGACAATTCGTTAAAAGAGAGCCGAGCAAGCGTGCTCTCGAGTACCTCGCTCAGTCGGCGAAAAGATGATGAGTTGGGTTTTCTGTGAAGCAATATACACGCTGTGTCTCTATCAATGGGGCTCTGTCTGTCATTGACAGACAGAGCCCCATTGATAGGCCACGCAGTTCTACGGAAGAGACAGTTGGCATATAGGCACACCACTAACAGGGTGTCCTACTTAACTACTGGGGTTACATGAATCCAATGTAACTATCCTCTTTCCCCTTCATCGCCCCGTCCTGATGAAGACCCGTCCATGAGGATATAATTTGCCCTGTTTATCCTTGGGTCGAAACGTCGACAGCTTTTCCCTACAGTGAGCCGGCATCTCTTATGCCCCTGCCCATCAACCCTTCCTTGAAGATCAAAAAACCATCTAAGCAAAGGGACCTTTGCTAAGACAATTACAAACTTCATTACGAACTAACGTTTGAGGGCTGGCTCTGTCTACATCTAAGCTAACAAATTTCTTGGTCATCATACCAATCAATATCCCCTGACCGCTTGGTCCTTTCTATCCTTTGCACGAGCACTTGAATTTCACTCTAAATACACCTTTGTTTTCTCTCCGTAACCCCTTCTGTCTGGATTTGTAGATATTGTAACATTTGTGTACTGCCATATGAGGAGATTTTTATTATGAATAAATAGTAGAGCTCTCTCCTCTACTTTTAATAACGATAATCTGCTTTGTGTATATGTATATTGGACACCTGTGTTTTTGGGCTCTTATGTTTTTTGCTTTTTCACTTTAGGAATCAATTTCCGGTATGAATAATAACTGAGTTAAAAATTGTTTGAAGATTTATGTATAGAATTCTATGTCTAGGACCACTATATCTGTAATACTTGATACCCAGGTCCTAGGACTCATTTCGGGTTACCCCATATATAATAACGACACAGACTAGGACCAGCTCACCACAGCCATCACACACACTGTCCACTCAGGAGCACACACAGACCCCTGTCCCCAAAACACCTACACCTTCCACGGAACACTACTATATAGACCCCCCTGCACGACAAACAAGTGCAAATTCGAAGACATTTTAAGCCCAATATTAAAAGCTAGCACAGACTCTGAGGATTATTGCATACTAGGTGATTTTAATTATCATCTGGAAAATATAGAAGACCACAATACACTATCACTTGCAGAGGCAATGGCCAATGCAGCATTGGAGCAAAAAGTCATGCACCCGACACATGACGCTGGCCACACTTTGGATGGGATATTTACATCTAACCCTCACCTCAAAATAACAGAAGTGCTGCCAGTGACATGGTCAAATCCCAGAGCCATCTTTTTCACGGTAACCACCTTAAACCACACTCCAAACCCACACATCCCTCATAAAATACTAAAAAAACGCAATTTAAAGAACATTATTCCCCATCAGTTGCAACAAACCTTAGCGTCCTCTTATCCCGACCTGAAACCAGAATCAAAGCTAGCGTCAAAAAGTTTTCACAACTGGGTGAAGTCCACAATAGACCTGTTGGCACCAGAAAGGAGTGTCACTAGTAAGCGCACAAAGAAATCAGAACCCTGGTTCTGCGAGACCCTGCGCACACAAAAGCAGATTTGTAGAAAAACCAAGCGGCGATGGAGAGGCAACTATACTATTGCAGACAGAGAAATATATGCCCAATCACTCAACACTTATAAAAAAATGATAATGGACAAAAAAGTAAATACTACTCAGAAAAAAACCAACAAGCAGGCAATTCCAGTAAAGAACTATTCTCAACATTAAAGTAACTTATCAAACTCCCAGAACCACTAGTAACAGACACCAGTGAGGCTTTCTGCAATCAACTTGCAGGATATTTCAAGGACAAGGTGCTCACCATCTTTAAGTCTCTCTCAGACAAAGATGGTGACAGAATAACCATCTCCGCTTCAAAAACTCTACCCCCCAAATTCATCCTAGACTCCTTTGATCCACCAAGCATTGAATTAACCACTGAAACTATCAAATTTATTAAATCTGGAGCACCATCAGACAGACCCATGTCCACCCATGATTTTTCACATGGCACCAGAGACTTTTAGCGAACAACTTAGCCCACTTTACAAAGAAGTAATAACCTCTGGCATTTTTCCTGATGCATGGAAAACAGTGTAAATCTTGCCTCTATTAAAGAAGGCCAACACAGATCCCAATGAACCCAGTAACTACAGGCCGATAGCCAGAATCCCTTTTCCAGCTAAAGAACTGGAAAAAGGGCTCAACTCTCAATTAACAGCCTTTATCTCCTCGGCAGGCATACTGGACTCCTCCCAGTGTGGCTTCCGACAAGGGCACGGCACAGAAACAGCCCTCGTCACGGCAACAGAAGAAATCCGGGCAATTCTAGACACAGGAGCCAGAGCCGCCCTAATCCTATTGGACTTGTCGGCGGCTTTCGACACCGTGAACCATGTTATACTAATCAAACGCATCGAAGAAGCAGGAGTTCAGAACTCTGCCTTAAAATTGGTCAAATCCGATCTGAACAACAGAAACCAATATGTTCAGATCGGCAATTCCCGCTCAGAGGAATTTACGCTCCCTTGTGGAGTGCCGCAGGGCTCCGCACTGAGACCTACGTTGTTCAATCTTTACGTAACGCCTCTAGCCTACATCATCAGGAAACACCGGTTTAAAATAATATCTTATGCCGATGTACGCGAATGGCTGGACTTGTCAGAATCTTGCAGGGCGGGAGGGATCCGGGGGGGATCGAGTTGGGGACAGTTGGGGGGGGGCCTACGGGGGGAACGGGGGGATGAGTTATTTACATTGATCCCAATGTCTTAAATGTAAAAGTAATGATGGATTGCGTTGTTATATATGTATGCTGGTGTCCGGCAGATATCTCTGGGGTACAGAGATCTGCGACTTAATTTGTGATCTATCAATAAAATTTGTTTAAAAAAAATAAAATAATATCTTATGCCGATGATACCCAAATTGTGGTATCAATCTCAGCAGCCCTAAAGACACAGCAGATAACTTTAAACAATGTATGCACCACATAAACCTATGGATGGGATCGAATTGTCTGAAGCTAAACAGCTCTAAAACGGAGGTTCTGCTATTCAGATCAGACACTTCCTTTTGGGCTCAGAACTGGTGGCCACACAACATGGGTGCGCTCCCCACCCCAACTCAAAAAGTGAGGAACCCTGGCGTCATCTTTGATGACAAACTGTCCTTTCAAAATCAGGACAACAAAGTCGTATCAATGACATTCCTGACATTAAAATCCATACAAAAAATACGCACCTTCATTCCTCCAGAGGCAGTTAAAACGCTAGTCACAGTTTTAGCATTGGATAAACTGGACTACGGAAATGCTCTATACTTAGGCATCCAAATACAACATCTGGCCAAGCTCCAGCGGGCTCAAAATGCAGCTGCCAGAGTAATACTGAACATCGCTAAATTTCAGCCCATCTCAGAAGGCCTAAAAAAACTCCACTGGCTCCCCATGAAAAAGAGAATAGACTTTAAGGCTCTTTGCCTGGCATATAAAGCACTACATGGTATGGGCCCAGTCTTTTCTGAAACAACATCTTACTTGCTACCACCCCCACAGACATCTCCGCTCAGCACAGAGCATACTTCTTCAAACGCCAAAATACAGGAAAGCCAACTGGGGCGGAAGAAGCTTTGTCCTCAGGACAGCAAAACTATGGAATTCTCTTCCAATAAATATCAAGAGCAGTCCAACATTACTTGGATTCAGAAAGCTATTAAAGACATGGCTGTTCTCAAACTAACCTACTCAATCTAACTGACCCATTTCAGGAAATAAGGCCCTTCTTCTGCTGCTATGAGGGCCTAGATGCCCTTGGGCATTCGTGCGCTATATAAATCTCTCTCACATCACACCAGCAATGAGCTCACCACCATTTTCAACACATACGTCACCACTGCCACCTTACCAGAACAAGCATTTGCAATCCACTAGGTCATGCATTAGCGAGAGTTTGTGCTATTGGCATTCTAAATGACAATGTGTTTTATATATGTGTTTTGAAAACCTGCAAGCATTGAGTAAACATGCACTTTGTTCTTATAGTCCTTGCTTACGAGACACAAGGCTGGCAGCAAAAGAGGCACAGTTAGTGCCAGCCTTGTGTCTCGTAAGCAAGGACTATAAGAACAAAGTGTGTGTTTACGCACTGCTTGCGGGTTTCCAAAGCACATAAATAAAAGGCATTGTCATCTACAATGCCAATAGCTCAAACTCTCGCAAATGTGAGACCTATTGCATTGCAAATGCTTGTTTGAGGAGGTGCTTGGAAGAAAATGATATGGTCTTGTTATACGCAGTCAAGTAGTTCTGGATATTGGTGTAGAGTAATAGTTCTGTGGAGCTCAAAGCATCAAGATGAGTAGCCAGCACAGTTTGATAGAGTTTATGGTTAAGAAAACAGAAGAACCATCATAAAAAATGATAAATATAGATCTACTCGCAGGAATTCCTGCTGGTTCACCAGTGGACTCTGCAGAGATTTCTCGTCCTGTATAGGCCGTGGAATGGGAAGAACGATTTTGCTTGTGGTGCTGAGCTGTGCAAGTGAGAATGGCTAACAGAGTATCATATCGCCATTGTTTCTTTGAAAACATTGATGTGAATTATAACATTTGGTGTAAAATATTTAGCTGATAGATTTATTTTTTGCTACTTAGTTTGTACACCATTAAGGTTGTCCAGCTTTAAAATATTAAGTAAATAAATATTAAGAGACTTAACAAAAAAACATGCAATGCAGATATAATTGCATGAATGTTTGGTTGCTCATTGGTTAGCCTTTTTCCTGAATCTGCACAGAGAATTAAGAGGTCAATTTACACCTGGATCCTCAAGCCAAGATACATTTTCATAAGCAGTCTGAGCTTAATAAGCCATGGATTCCGTTGGGTGAGGTGTAAAAGCGAGTTTGAGAGATCGAGCTTGGGTTTGTACTGACCTCTCCTCCCACATATCACTAAAATCTAGATCTTTACAGAGGTACAGGGATACCAGTATTTGGTGTCTGGTCATTTGGTAGGTTAGGAACGTAAAGGACTGTTCTGAACGTGAAGGCGATGGGAGCTTTGCATCAGGCATTGGGCTTTGAAGTCTGCTTATATTTTTTAGTTGAGGTGATTGTAAGAGTTGGCCTTCTACTATAATGTGTTGGGAGTGCTCCAAGTCCAAATAGATTAATTGCAGAGGGAAATTTAGTGCCCTATGGGGACAATATTAGGATTTACTTAAAAAAATAAAAAATATTTGAGAAACCCACGTATGCACTCTAAGTGCTAATGATCCACCCACATTACTCCATGTGAGCCAGATGTTGATTTGCATGACCCCATTGACATGTCTGTGTAGGCATAGCAGTAATCTGTTGAAGGGTGGTGTAGGTAAGCATAAAACCTACTGGAGACAAAATGGCTTCTTAGCTTAATAGGCGCATGGCGTCACTATAAGGAGAACCCGTTTTCCATTGGACCATCAAGTGTACATCTAGTTTATGCAAAGCCCACCCACCCCACTTACTCTTTTGAAGAGTCAAGGTGCTGAGCTGTGCACTGTTACGACTTGGCTTGATGGTCCATGTATGTAGTTGAATAATTGAAAGTAATGCAGTGGCTGCAGGTGTGCATATAGAATAGTGACCATAATATTTGCAGCCAGATAGATGTATATTTTTGATGAAATAAAATGACCAAGAACGCAGCGGAGCACTGACTTACATTATAAATGATGGACCTGTTCCCAGGAGCGTCACGTGGAGTGCATTAATAACAATGCGCCAATTTTGATTTGCGGCTTAGTAAGTTACTTATTATCTAGTTCACCAAGTATGCATCTATTCCTACAGAAGCTTGGGTTTTACAAGTATCTAACGTATCCTATGTTGCTTTACAAGGAAGGATGGGAGGGAGGTGGTGCGTTTGGGTACGTTTTGGTCGGCCAGTTTATTTTATGGCACAGATGCATTCTTCAGAGGAGACTCTTACATAGCTGACGATTGCATGGAAGTGGTGAATCCTCCGAGCTGGAGAGAGGTCAACTGAATGCTGCTAACTAACCATGATCAGCTCTTCGAGCCATCCTTAAACTTTCTAATTCACTGTGGAGCATGTCTCGGAAGGGAAGTCGCATAAAGATTCAGATGCTGAATACAGACGCCGAGCTGGGCTCCTGGATGCAAGTCATCATGTAAGCTGATCTCTGGCTGCTGGTCTCGAAGTATATTGCGGGGTGCCCTGTTTTTTCTGTAAACTAAATGTCGTACCAATCGTTCATGGGTGAAATCGCTTCATTCATTTGGTTTATGTGCATTGTAGTGTCTCATTAATGTCTTTACCCATGTTTGAGTGGGACAGTGGAGAGCGGTGGCTCCTGCCTCCAGGCAGTCCCTTCTTTGTTAGTTGCTTAAGGAGGACTGGGTTTCAAACGGTGTTTAAAGTCCTTTGCTCTGTCTGTGTTTGCGTTCGCTTTGTGTAGTTGTGTAGCCCTGAACTTTTCTCTTGTGTGATGGCGATCCACGTCGACACGGTGATAAGTGCTTTTATTTTTGCATCCGTGTGATTTTCATTTCCGGTATAATTTGTGTTAATTGATGGGCAGTATGGAGGACAGACCTTGATTCGGGCATTTAGAGGGGGCCAGCAGCACAACTGTTACTTGGCTGCCCCAGCCAAACAGGGGAGAGGAGAGGAGAGGAGTTGGGGAGAGGAGTTGGCCTGACGGCTAGGGCGCTGGACCTCGGACCTCGGAAACTGGGTTCGAGTCTCGGTAACGACGCCAAAACCTCCTGTGATTCTGGGCAAATCACTTAATCTCCCCGTGCCTAAAATGAATGCGTGTCCGTCCTCATGTAACGTAACTGGTGCTATGTAAAGCGCTCTGATACCTGATTCGGTTCGGGTCTAGTTCGCGCTATATAAAACTCTGCAAAAAAAACAAAAAAAAACACACATGACGTAATTTCCCTCGCCTAACGGCGGCCCGCTGCATGAACCACACACTGACACTAGTACTGAGGCGGGTTCACAGTGCAGAGCGGTTCAGGATTTCCCGAGGATCCCATCCGAGTTTTCCCAAGTCTGCTGGATACCTGGCCCACAATCAGTTGGTCCCACGAAGTACAGAAGAGGTGCACAAGCAGTTGGACTAGGCCTGAATTTTCGCGCTATTCTTGAGGACTACAAAAGCAAAGATAACACTGCATTACATGACGTAATGTACATTGTTAGAGCACAATTTTACAACAACTTATTGCTAGCATAGTTGTGTAAAAGAATAGAACAGTAGGCGCTTCTGAATCAGTTAATAGTACATGGTGCTGCACTTTCAGGAAGTTGGAAATTCAGGTATCAGGCCTGACTTCCTGTAATCGGGGGTGACTGAAATCGTCATGGCGCCTCGCCAGGTGCAGGCGGGACCCCACTCATTGGCACAGTTTACTGTATCCCTCTTCGGATGATTAGGCAGCTTTACCAGTTAATCAATCTTAGGAACCTAAGAGCCAGACGCCCAACAGGCCCTGCGAACACCCCACATGGAGGCAAAAAGCTAAGATGAATTCTATAGCACAATACTGAAACTAACTAGGAAGACGGAGGGAGGGAAAGTGAAAGCGCACCATGCGCGTGCTGTGTTCAAACGTCAGCCCTACGCGGGGACTGGAGATGTACATGCGTAAGGAGTGCACATCTGCTGTCCGTACACGTGCACATCTCCTGTCCCCCTTTGGCAGAGTAACCGACAACAATAGGTCTCGCCAAGGCGGGCAGCGCATGTGCTGCGTCACTAGGCGTGACCTAAAAATGGAAACATGCAGAAGTTATACCCCTTCTCAAGAAACAATCGACTGACCCAAAAGAACTCAAGAACTACTGTCCCATCTCTCTGCTCCCTTTTCCCACCAAAAGGACATCAACCGCAAACTCACAGAACACCTGGAGAACAACAATCTTCTGGACAATCCCCAATCTGGATTCTGCATCAATCACGGAACAGAAACTGCACTGATCGCCACCACCGACATCAGAACCCTACTTGACTGGGGATAAACAGCAGTCCTGATCCTCCTCGACCTCTTAGCAGCGTTCGACATGGTATCCCACCTGACCATCATCAAGAGGCTTCACCACATCAGAATTCAAAGAGCCGTCCTCAGATGGATTACCTCCTTCCTCACTGGAAGAATCCAGAGGATCCACCTACCCCCTTTAACCCCAAAAAACAAGAGCATCATCTGCGGTGTCCTGCAAGGCTCATTCCTAAGTCCTACACTATAAAGCACCTACATGAACCCTTTGGCTAACATCGTCAGTACCCTTGGACTACACATCATATCCTACGCCGACGACAACCAGCTCATTCTCTGCTATCAAAAGACCCCTCCAACACAATGGCCAACTTCCACATGTGCACAATGAATATCGCCAACTGTATGAAAGAGAACTGCCAACAGCTCAGCACAGACAAAACAGAAGGGCTGATCTTTTAGAACAACACTTCCCCGAACAACTCCTGGTGGCCTTCGGAGTGCAGACCCTCACCCACTCTGACATACCCTGCCCGCATTCTTGGCATTATACTGGAAAGCAACGGTGGATCGGAGTTGAAGAAGACCTGAGGGGACAGAGTCTAGGTCACTAGCCAGTGACTGGGTGGAACCAGATGTCGTCGAGGAGCAATCAGGTGCTGTCGTGAAGCTTGTCTTTGCAGCCACGCGGAACAGGAGGCGTCGAGGACGACCAGGTGCTGGAGAGAAGCTGTCCCACGAAGGTTCTCGCAGATGGAGGGGTCGACTTCAAGATTGGAGCGAACAAGCCTAAGGAAAGGCAACCCCCGCAGGATACACAAAAGGCTTCTGGTGCAGACCAGGAGGGTCTGAGGTACTTCACCTTTTCAGGGAAGCAAGGGCCAGTCTGGAGCAACCAGACCAGTGATGGATTTTCAAAAGGATCGTCGTCACAGGGCTACTAGCCAACTGGCCAGTAACCGGGACAACGCGTCGAGCAGCACACAAGCAGAAGTGCCCCACGCAGATCTCGTGGAGTGTGGAGGGCTGGTCTTCAGTGCAGGTGGAGCTCGGTGTTGGGGTGTCTCAGTCCCCAGGGCACAGCTTCGAGGATGCCCCAGGAGCTGCGCTGTTAGCAAGTTGAAGACTTTCCAAGTTGCCTGGTTCCACGGGTTCCGACGCCTTCCACGGGGCTCAGCTGTGCTGGAGTCGTGCAGTGGGGTCAGAGAGGTCCGGGAGTCGAGGTCTTGTCAGGCTCTGTGCTCGGGTTCCGGCGGGAACGGGGACAAAGCAAGCCATCGAGTTGCTGGATGGTGCCTGGTTGCCCAGGGTGGTCACTCCTTGGCCACAAGGGAGATTCTTCAGTCTTCAGCTCAGGTGAATGTCGAATAGTCTAGAGTTTTGTTTCAAGTCGATTCCAGGATTAATCTAAAGTCCTGGGGTTCAGCTCCCACCTTTATACAACTAAAAGGGGCTGGATTACTTTCTAGTTCCCTCCTATGGGTGGGACCAGGAAGGGGGATGGTTACACCCCCTTTCCTTTGTCCAGTTCCGCGCCAGAGCTGGGGCTGGAGTGCCCCAGCACCGGTTTGAACTGGACTATGCATGGAGCACCTAGTGTGCCCCAGGCAGTGTCTCAATCTATTCAGCCCTCCCTGTCCCAATACACAAAGTCCTGTCTGGGGTGGTGCTCGCACCTCTCCAGGCAGGAAACCTATTGTCCAAACCTCTGTGACTGGAAGGACTCCCAGCAGCAGGAGGTCAGACTTGTGTCTGTGGCAGCAGCGTCCATTTTGTGACACTGGGGCTCTGGTTAACTTTAACCGGGATAGTCAGCCACAACATGTCTTCTCCCTCTAGAAGGGTGGAATGCTACCCCCGTTGCCAGAATTGGCGAGGGGGTAGTATTCCAAAGCGTATGACACCTTACACGACATGTTTAGATAAAGCCAAACCAAAGTTAGCATTCAACCGCGAGGATTATAATGCACTTAAGAGTATATGGTATGGCAATATCATAGAACAGCTATAAGGACATGGTTCCGAAAGCTGCAGTCAGGCTCAGCTCATGCTAGAGCACCATCTCACACATAACCAAGAACTCTGCCTCCAGGAATGTTAAGGCCTGTCATAGGAGTGACTTATAGGTTACTGTGCGTCTATATTTAAGGGTAGATATAGGAATACTATATCTAAGCGAGGGGTGATTACACGACCTTGCCCCAGCTGAGTGATCAGCCAGTTGTTTCAGTTTGGATGGCCAGCCAGGGGTGGCAAAAGATATGCTGCAGCCCCTGGTAGGCCTTGGATGCACCTATGCCATGGGTACCTATAGTACACTATACAGGGGCTCATAAGGTAACCCAATATCCAATTAGTTATGTACCTAAGGTACATGGAGTCCATTTTATAGAGAGAGCAGATAGCCTGGGGGCCTGATTAGCAGGATCCCAGGCCAACTAAGTAAACAAGCATTGGAAATGCAATAGGTCTCGCAGCATTAGAGTTAGTGCTTTTAGAATTGTTTATGGGTTTTTTTTGTAAATCTTTAGCATTTTTGTTTCCTGTAGCCAATGCTAAAGAATTTCAAAAAAAAAAAGCCATAAACATTTCTAAAAGCTCTGAAATGCAGTCTGAAATGCTGGATATATATTCAGTACAGATACACTATATTGTTAATGAAGACATAGGATATAATATGTTGTACTGTATACACACAATTAGATGGGAACGTGCTGTGTGTGTCAGCGATTGAAAGAGACTGCACTCAGAGTTGCTGTGCGCATCAGCGAAAAGATTGCAGAGTAGACACGCAATACTTGTACTAAAGTGTTGTGCGATTGTACTGTAGGCACGCAATTTAAAATCCAGCTAAACGCGTCAGCAGAGTTGCTGTGCGCATCAGCGAGTGAACTGTAAACTAGACACGCAGTTTTAAAATCAAGATGTGCGTATCAGCGAAAAGATTGCAGGGTAGACGACCAAATACTTGTACAAAAGTGCTCTGCGTGTCAGCGAAAGAACGTAAAAGTCTGCACTGGGCACTGCTGTGCGAGTCTGCAAGAAAGCATGGAGCTGCTGTGCGCATCAGTGATTAAACTGTAAAGTAGGCACGCAATTTAAAATCCAACTGTGCGCGTCAGCGCCGCGGAGTTGCTGTGTGCATCAGCGAGTGAACTGTAACTTATACACACAATTTTAAAATCAAGCTGTGCGTATCAGCGAAAGGATTGCAGGGTAGACATGCAAATACTTGCACAAATGTGCTGTGCGTGCCAGCGAATGAGCATTAAAGTGCACACAGCGTCGCTGTGCGCGTGAGCGATAGAGCATGGAGCTGCTGTGTACATAAAATGGACACAAAGCTGGTGTGCACGTTAGTATTGGCACAAAGCTGTTGTACACGCTGTTGTCCGTCTGTAAAGGCTGCTGGGTGTGTCAGCCAAGGAGAATGAAGCTGGTTTGCGCGTCAAGGTTTCTAGGTGCGCAATCAAAGAGCAACGTCGGGTCAATGCGTTGCACGTTGCGTTCCAATGACGAATTTCTGGAATGCCACAGTTATATGGAGAAGTCCTAAAGTTCACAGAGGAAAGCACAGTGCCAGCACGAGGACGGGCAGTCACGAGCAGGTAGTTAAAGAAATAACATGGAACCACCCGGACAGCGGTAAAGTTAACAAGTGAAAGCGGGATGTAAGTAGGGGGGAGGAGAAGTCTGGGCAGGCAGGATGACTCAGGGGAGGGGGCGGAGCGGGGCAGAGCGGCATGTGGGTGTGAAGAAGCCGGGCCTTTGAAGTGAAGCTAAGCTTCACTTCAAAGGTGTCGGAGGAATGCGGGCGGCTGTGCACGCGCTTTTAAGCTCAATGCACATGCGCATTGAGCTTAAAAGTCACGGGCACTGCAAGGAATCGCCACGATTCCTTGCAAGTTGGATAAAGAGTGGATAAGCCCCCATAGTCTCGCAAGCTCGATGCGCATGCGCATCGACAGGCGAGACCTAAAAACCAGCTAAACACAAGGCAAAAAATCTGGGGTAACCATAGTCAGGTATCCACCTTCCTACAAACCTCACCATGAAAAGCCAGATCAACGCAGGCTCCTCCACCTGCTTCCTTGCTCTTCGCATGCTCCATAAGATTTTCTAATGGCTCCACATCGGCACCAGACGTACAATCACTCAAGCCCAAGTCACTAGCCGCCTGGACTACAGCAACGCAGGGCTGATTTATTGACGGCAAGCTATTTTTAGGGCCTACTCGCCCTTTCTGGCGAGTAGGAAGAACACTCAAAACTATGCACAAAGTTCACAGATACTAAAGCAAGCACAGACCCTCATGGGGGTTTCTAGTCAGTTTCACTGCAGAATAATTTAAAAAAATCTAAAAGCGTAGCAAAAGTGACAAGAAAACAAGATTGACGAAACATTCTTTTTATTTTGGTGATTCATGCTTGAGGAAACACAGCTTTTATGCATCCAACCACAGGCCAGCAGTGCTTAATACAAAGAAGATTTACACCGCTGTGTGTCTACAACCCTGAGGCTGGCAGTGGTAGTAGAATCAGTTTATATAAAACTTAAAAATACTTATTCGCAAACATAAACATAAAAAATACATTGCCCCAAATACGGACCCCTCCCTCCACCCCTCTCCCTAAGCACCGCACCAGTCGTCCACTCCCTCCGACCTCACAGAGCATTTGGAGAGTGCAATGAACACAGAATTACTCTCTCCCTGTTTTGGCGTTGATGTGGGTTGGGAATTATCGAGCGAAAGTAATCGCAGAATTTGTAAGTATTTGGGACATGTTACCTCCCGCAATTCTTTAGACAGCAGCTGATGGAAAGGGGCCTTTCCCTTCTGATCTGCCAACAAGGGCATTCGATCCATAGCAAGTATTAGCCAGAGTTTCTGTAGCCAAGCACTAAGATCTGGGATGGTCGATGTCCTCCCAATGGGCCAGAATGACCTGTCGTGCTGCCAATGAGGCTAACGCAATCTGACTACCACTCAGAGAGCGGAAGGGAAATGTCAAGTATTTTTTAATAACCCAAGTATGGGGTATGCTGGGAATCAAGGGAGAGAAGTGTCAAAGGCCTCATCTATATTGTCTTAAACCTCTTCCCAATAGCGCTGCAGTTTTGGGCAGTGCCATAGTAGGTGCATTAATGATCTGGTTTGTCAGCAGCCCCTCCAACATTTCTCGGATCGGTCCTTATCCCAGCTGTGAATCTGGGCTGGCAAAAAGTAACAGTATGATACCACTTTGTAAAACGATTCCATCCCTGCTGTGTTATGTGCTGTGTGGTATACCTGATAATGGATATCTGCCCATTCTTTGTCGGAGTGTCCTTTCTAGTTCCGCCTCCCAGCGAAGCTGCCCTTTGGTACAGCCCTCCGTTGTTCCGGCAGAGAGCATTGAATATATCTCTGAAATGAGGCGCTTATCATTGTTACACATCAGTCACTTTTCAAAAGCTGTGTGCGGGCGAGATGCCCCCCGCTGGCAAGCAGGAGAGGTAACCCAGTGACGTATTTGGCGGTAGTGGAACTGTCGGAGTATGAGCGGTCATAGTCCTGCTGTAATTGCTCGAATGAGAGCAATCTCTCATGGTTAAACAAGTAGCCTCTTGAAGCCTTTTTCCCTCCATCTTTGGAATACTTCGGAATTGCGGCCTGGGGGGGAAGTCAGGATTGTCTACTATAGGGGTCATCGGGGATGGGAAGGTAGTCCAACCTTTTTTACTAACTACTTCATCCCAAACTTTTAGAGTCGACAAGGTGACAGGAGGAATACAGTCCACCGCCCTAAGTTTGCGGTGGAGCCAAATCTCTCACCAGATGTTGGCCCCGGCCACAGACTGATCCATAAAGGTTCAGTGTTTCTTGGTGAGGGGACAGTTCCATTCTACAATATATCAGAGGTTTGATGCCTGGAACTATCTATGAATCATTGGAAGCCTAACTCCCTCCTCCGGCCTGTAGGCAAGCGATAATCGAGGCTCCCCCCCACACCCCAGGCACATTTATTAAATAGGAGTTGCAGTTGACAGAGAGCTTTTGGAGGTGGGGCCATATATATTGTTTGGAAGATGTAAAGGATGCGAGGCAGAACCATCATCTTGACAGCTGCAATTCTCCCAAGCCAAGCCCGCTTAAATCGCGTCCAGCTGTCTAGTGCTTTTGTCGTTTCATCTATCAAAGTCACATAATTCAGGGCTACGGATCTATGAATAGTCGGGGCATGCTAGATGCCCAAATATGGAATAGCTTGTTGTGTCCGTTGAAATGGGAATTGATGTTGGGTATATTCTACCAGTTCCTGAGGGACGAGAGGTTTAGAATTTGTAACTTGCCCAAGTTAACTTTGAAGCTCTTCAACTCAGTCACTAGGGCGGCAGGGTGGACTCTGTGTTGGTCAGCGATAGTATTACGTCATCAGCGTAGAGACTAATCGTGTGTGTCTTCCCTCCAAATCGTAGCCCCTCTATCAGTGGGTTATCCCTCAGGTGTTGTGCAGCACCACATATAGAGCGAACAGAAGGGGGGACAGAGGACAGCCCTGCCTCGTACCCCAGGTTATCGGGAATGCCGTAGAGATCGCCCCATTCACTCGGACAAACGCCCTAGAAGCCCGAAGAGCTATCAGTTTATCAAACCGATATGGCACCTAACCCTATCGAATGCTTTCTCAGCAGCGATTACAAGAACAGGGCTTGGTTATGCGATCTCTGGATGCCATCAATGAGATGAAAAAGTATTTTAGTGTTGTCGTCCCTCCTCCCCCTCCCTCTGGAAGGAATAAAGCTGGCTTGGTTGGGATCCACCAGGTCGTCATTAGTGGACTTAGGCGGCCTGCTAAGATGCTGGCAAATATTTTTGCGTCAATGTTTAGTAGTGATATGGGTCTGTTTGACCCACATTCAGTGGGGTCCTTGGCGGGTTTTAAGATTATTGAGATGGTGGCCTCCAACATGGAATCCGTTACTGAACCCGTCTCAAGGAATGAGTTGAATAGTCAAGTCAGGAGAGGTGCTAGCTCCTGGCAGAAAGCCCTGTAGAGTAGAGCAGGAAAGCCATCTGGGCCTGGGGCATTTTGTATTTTTATACGGGCAATCGCTCCTCCCCGAGGATCGTTTAATCATAGCTGTTGATTATGCCCGCGTTTTAGCCCTAAGCCTTTGTGCCAGCAGCTTACCACATTTGTCGCTGCTTAGATAAAATTTATGTTGAAGACCTATCTAAGTCCAAGTGCATCAGTAGAAGACTTCTTTTTTTCCAACTCCCTCCATATTCTCGGGCCCCAGTTCGCTTATGGATGGATTCCACTTCGGTTACCTTGCGTTCCAGTGTGCTGCGCTTCTCCTGGCGGACCTTATTTTCTGCCACTGAAATCGAAGTCAATTCCCCCCTCATTACCAGTTTTAGAGCGTTCCCAGTCGCCAAGGACGTTTTTCCTACATCATTCGCCTGCAAATAATGTCAGCCTGACTTTTAGCATTGCCAAGTTCACAGGGAATTGCAGAAGGCTCTCTCTTAAGTGCCATCTAGGAGAGCGGGGTTGGCCCTGGCTTGCGTGTATGTTGACCGAAATCAGTGCATGATCTGGTAGGGATCTAGATTCTATTGAAGAGTCTACCAATCTTGGCATAAGTGAATTGGATGCTAGGAAGTGGTATATTCGTGAGTACCATTTGTGGGCCGCCGAGTAAAATATAAAGTTCTTTACCCCTGGGTAATGAGTGCGCCAGGCATTTTGGAAGCCATTATCTGTTAACCAACTCAACCCCTCGGCAGAGAAGACTCCCGACTGAGCCGATAGTTGCCACGATCAATCCAGCGAATTATCCATCGTCAAATTAATTCTCCACCCACCAGAATAGCTGCATCGGGAGATATTGTTACCTCTGTCATGGCTGAAGTACGAAAGTCTCCTGCTGCGTGTTGGGGGAGTTGGGGGTATATATGGACGCTAGTGTAATATATGTATGTGTTCTCCCAATGAATTCTAAATGCAAGTAAGCATCCTTTTAATTCTGCTATTGTAGAAACAACCTTCCCAGGAAGGTTTGCTCTCACCAGAATTGCAACCTTATTTTTCTTAGTGGGACAGAGGACCAGTATTGATGTGGAAAACGACATGTTTGCATGCGCGCAGTGTCTTTCGAGAGAAGATGTGTCTCTTGTGATAAACAAATGTCTCCTGCTGAGTTCTCCAGCAGGGACAGAATCGTTGAGCGTTTTACAGGATTATTTAGGCCTCTAACATTGAGGCTAACTAACTTCAAACCCCTACCCATAATGTGTAGACAGGGTTGCAGAGATATGTGGCGTGCAAGTTCCTACCCAGGGTACCCAGCAGATTGCGGAGGATTAGCACTATGATCAGTGGCCGAGTAAGAGGACTCTTAGCGACTGGTGCGGCGAGAAGAAAAAGAATACAACATCATCTAAAAACAAAATTAACTCCCAGAACTCCCAAACTAAGGAGACAAGTGTCAACAAGTGTTTGTCTAAGTATGGTAACCCGATGTGGTTGTGGGCCGGCAGACGTACCTCAGGACTCAACTCCCTCGGATCATCCAGGGGTGGAACAGAGTTCCCCATCAGAAGTTAGGAGTCGAGCCAGCAGGTCTCCCCGGCTCCACCTAATCTGCGTCGTCGCAGCTTGTGCTGTAGATCTTTTCAGGGGGAATTCGGTCGGTCCAGTGACTGGGGCAATGAACTGATGACCGTCTCCCTTTCTTTAGCAATCGTTGTAGGCGGGTTTTCCAACCAGAAGCCATCGCTGGTGTTTGTGTTTGGAGCTCCCCCGGGGTTTGTTATCTTGTTAAGTTACGGAGGAGTCTGTTATCCCCAGCAGATCCCGGGCCTCATTTAGGGAGGGGATTTGCTGCAGCTTGCCTTGATATTTGAAGATGATCTGAAAGGGGTGCCCCCAGGAGTATGAGATTCCCTGCTCTCGTAGGTGGTTGGTTATCGCGCGGAATTCTCTTCTCTTAAATAGCGTTGATGCTGCTAAGTCTTGAAAGAAGGTTGAAAATGGCCCTGAAATTGGATAGGCTGTAGATCTTTTCAGGGGGAATTCGGTCGGTCCGGTGACTGGGACAATGAACTTATGACCGTCTCCCTTTCTTTAGCAATCGTTGTAGGCGGGTTTTCCGACCAGAAGCCATTGCTGGTGTTTGTGTATGGAGCTCCCCCGGGGTTTGTTATCTTGTTCAGTTACGGAGGAGTCCGTTATCCCCAGCAGATCCCGGGCCTCATTTAGGGAGGGGATTTGCTGCAGCTGGCCTTGATATTTGAAGATGATCTGAAAGGGGTGCCCCCAGGAGTATGAGATTCCCTGCTCTCGTAGGTGGTTGGTTATCGCGCGGAATTCTCTTCTCTTAAATAGCGTTGATGCTGCTAAGTCTTGAAAGAAGGTTAAAAATGGCCCTGAAATTGGATAGGCTGGGTATCTCTTGCTCTACGGATGATCTTTTCCAATAAACTGAAAATCATGGACACATACCCGTATGTCAGGTGGCGGGCCTTGGACCCTCGTGGAAGGCCTACTCCGTGTACTTGGTCCACCTGGATGTCGTCAGTGTGATCGCTACCCAGTACATGTTGGAAAAGAGCAAGGACATATGCCCGGAGGTTGTTTTCTTCGGCTTGTGAGGGCACACCCCTAATACGTACATTATTTATTCGAGAGGAATTTTCAAGATCTTTGGCATGGGCCTGAAGATCTATGTGCTGTTCTTTTAATCGGATAAGCTCTTTTGTTGCATCAGGAAGATCTCCTCATCCCTGCTGTTGTCCCGCTCCTCCAGGGCCGCTACCCTCTCCCCCATCTCCTCCAAATGGTGCCTGATCGCCTTCAGATCGGTAGAGAGCTGTCCTTTCATCTCCTGAAGATCTTCCTTGAGGGTTGTAAATAGTGCAGTCATGAATGCTTTAGTTGCAGTGTCGTAAGCGGTTTCAGCTATTATGCGCAAAATGTTTTTCCAGATCCCCGCACGCCTCTCTGCAGCAAGGCACTAGCAGTCAACTCTCAATGACGGGCCGATCCCCAGGTCCGGACGCCAACCAGCGTCCGTGCAGGTAACAGCGGGGCGGTGGGGTCGCGTGGGGGTGATTTCGAGGGACGATGCAGAGGACAAATGCATTATTTATTTAATTTTCCCTAGGCATCGTCCCTCGAAATCCTCCTCTCCTGGCCCCACCGCCCCACCACTGTTACCTGCACGGACCGCAGCTGCCGGATGCTCCACCTCTGTTTAGCAGTAGGCCGCTAGACGCTCGCCTCTACCGCAACAGCTGTAGCCCCCTTATCCTAGCAGGCCTGTGCTTTGTTAGCACCGCTTGCAGTCCCACTGAGCCGCAGAGGGGTGATTCCATCAAGGCAGCGCGCCTTCTACACCGGACTACTCCCCTGCCCCTCCGTTCACTCTGGACAGCCGGTGGGTGATGTCGCGCAAGTCCCGGACTCTTGGCTACCTCGCTCTGTGCTATGGGGTCTGTGCCGGACCCTGCGCTGCCAACCGCTACTCTGCTAGTCTCAGCAGGCGCTTCTCCCTGAGGTCCAGAGTTCGCCGCTCTGTGATCCTGACGGTTCACTGGGGCCTCCCGCTCACCTCTGCTCCCCCGGTGTCGCCAACAGCCCATACGTGTCAGTGTCTAGGGCAGGCACTTCTTCGGTACCTCGCAGGCTTCTCTGCTCCCAGGTGGTCGACCCGTATGGTCGGGCCAAACTCAGGGCCTGGACGCTCTGTCAGCGCCCAGCTCCGCTCGGCCATTGGCCTCGCTGCTCACTTCGTCCAAAGCCGTGAACCCAGGCACCTCCACACCGCCTCCTTGGGCTCCGCCTGTGCCACTGATATCCTGGAGTCACATCCGACCTCCGGCATACCTGTGCTGGGCCAGGGGTAAATACAAGGCTTATGTGTGGCGGAGCAAGAGGGACACAAACGTGAATCCTATCCAGCCCCCATCATGGCCATGCCCCCAGAAAACAAGGCTTTTTTTTTGCTCACAAAGTTAATGACCTGCAGATCCAGTAGCATTTTTACGATTTTCTGAGCTCTACAATGCATTCAACGTAGGAATTTCAATGTACCTACTCAAGAGACTTCAAATCATACAGAACAAAGCAGCCATACTTATCCTCGACCTCCCAAAGGAAACCCACATCACCCCCACCTCAAGAAGCTTCACTGGCTTCCCATTCAGAAAAGATGACAATTCAAGATGCTGATCCACACCTACAAGGTCCTTCACAGTCAAGTACCTGTACACATCAACCACCACCTGAATTTCTACCAACCCTCCAGAAACCTGACCTCCTTCCTCCCACGCATACACCACCCGCATCCGCCGAATCAACAGGGTAGGTCGCTCCTTCTCCTAGCTCGTTGCAAAGGCTTGGAACAACCTCTCCTTCCAGCTGTGGACCTCCTCCTCCCTGGTGGACTTCAGGAAAGGACTCAAGATCTGGATGTTCAAATGAACACTCTTGAAACAGCAAGGTTCCTAGCGCGGTACCCTCATGGGTGATTAGACACGCTCTTTAAGTCCTGTGTGATTGATGAATATATTGTCTGTCACCAGGAGGACAAAGTTCCTACGGGCGGGTGCAGAAAGTCACCGAGCCCTTGAAAAAAGAAAACAACAGAGAGGGAAAGAATTCCAACCGGCAGTCGCATGGTTGGGGCAGGTATACTGGTGTGACCATCAAGGCTGAATTCCCGAAAATGTACGGGCGGTCCATGCACCCAGCCGAGGGAGCACGCTTGTCCGATTAGTTAGATATTGACCTGGAGCTAATTTTTTACCACTGACCTGTGACCACACTGAGGGAGGCACAGGCGGTTGCCCAGATCGATACTGAGGGTATTTTATTTTGTTTCACTAACTCTCACGTGCACTCAATTTTAACCCTTTTGGTCCTGATGAAGCGCCACTGACCTTTTACAGGCGACAGAGGCGCGAAACATGTTGGCCTATAACCTAAGACCCCTGGGCATGGTGGGCCCCCAGGGTGGGTCATTATATATATTTTTTAGCAATCCAAATCTTGCTAAGGGTACATCTAATAAAATTTGCAGCATGATGACCCTTTATATACATTTTTTCCACACCCTTGCACGCACCCCTTTTTGACCCTCCATTCAGAACCCACTCCCCACACACCCACATGCACCATCCGGCGGTCCTTAAAAGATCTCCGTCAAAGTGACCCCTTCGGGGTGCCCGTAGGGAATTGCAGCGCCGGCCCTACGAGGAGCAACCGCCCGATGATGAAGCATGACACCCTTCGGGGTGTGTGAGGGCAACAGAGGACAAAGAGTGGTCTTCCAGTCACCTGAGTGGGTCTCCAATCTAGGAATTCTTTCGCTCTCTGTTGTTTTCTTTTTTCAAGGGCTCGGTGACTTTCTGCACCCGCCCGTAGGAACTTTGTCCTCCTGGTGACAGATACCGTACTTAGGAAGCATGGACACTGGGCCTTTATAGCTCCCAGATCTCCCCCTCTTTTGTGTTTTATATTGATGAATATATGCCTTGAAGAAAAACTGAATAATCCACCATTCATTATCAACACAGGAAGTGTCCAGCAACTACATGCCATTAGAAGGAAAGAGGGCTGGAAAGTCACTCGTATTTAACTTCTTTATGATGATTTGAAAAGCTACATGGATAAGACCAAAATCTGGTTCCTCCATGGATCCCAGTCAGTTTCAATTTTGAGTCTAGCAAGAGAATCTATAGTCCCAAATCTTATGTAAAGCTGCAATGATTCTTTGAACTTGTAATTATCCCCTGATCTTGGCAAGAGAGCAATGGTAGTTACATGCTTAAACAAACAAAAAAAATCCAGCCGATCCAAAAGTGACAAATTCCAAGCAGGGCTAGTCCCTTTACAAGGGATGTATGCAGCCCTGCTAGCTGTTACTGAAGAGATCCAGATGCTGTTGGACAGAGAGGTTAGAGAAGCATTTTATTTGGAAGATTTGAATGCTGCCTTTGAAACGATTTCCATTTCACTCTCTCTGTGACATTCTTAGGGAGATCACATTCAGTGGGTCAGAGTCAGACGTAATATGGCTAGAAAAGTAATTCAGACACTGCAACATATACAGAATGTCATGGTGGTTGATGGTTTAACAGGGTTGCCCCCACACAGCCACCCAAAACAGTTCCTGAAAATGTTGCATTCGCTTCCAGAACAGCAGTGTGCTCACTTTAAGACAATGTGCCTATATCACATAGCTTTTAATATGAAAGCTCCATGTTTCTGCAAGACAAAATGATTTCCTAACACCTGACATGTACATTGTGTTCTTTAAACACAAGGTTGCGGTCAGTTCCCCCATATTCCATTAACAAAACTAGGTGAAGAGCTTTTTCTCAGCTGGCACTTTCACTCTGGGATGTGCTATAGGAATCTCTAAGAATAGAGGAGAATATCTAGAAATTCTGTAAGATCCGTCTCTTTAGTGGTGGCTCAATTTCTGAAATTTAGAATCATTGGGGTTAGACCATTTCAAGATTTGCACTGGGACATCTAATGAGCAGCTGTTTCAAAAGAGTGAATGTAGTTATGAATCAATAAGTCTAATTGTGCATGGATACCTGGGTGAAAGGATAAGTGAATTAATGCATGAACGAGTGACTGAATGAATGGATAATTGTATTAATGAATGAATGGGAAGAATGCATGGATGGATGAATGAATGAGTTACTGTGTGCACTGACTAATAAAAGGAGGAGAGCATAAATGAGTGCAAAGTTGGATAAATAGGTAAGATGTTGAGTGTGCATTAATGGCTGACAGAGTGGATGGCAATGTCCCGTTAATGGCTGGAAGCTACTCTCTCTTCCCGCTGCTGCTCCTCACTCTCTCAGCCACTAATTTACCTTCTCATTTATTCACCCAACCATCCATGTGCTTAGTCACTCACCCATACATGCAAACACTCAACCATTCATTAATGCATCCATCCACAGACACATTTTCACATCCACCTATCCACACATCCACATACACAAACGTACCAATCACTGAAGAAGCACTTTCAGATATTTAAGCACTTAACTGCTACCCCATAGGCCAAGCCCTTGTTTAGCTATTTCGGGTAGTTTGTGCTTAGGGCTACATAACCTTTTCTTCACATAAGGTATACCCTACAAATGTGCATCCTTTTTTCAAACATCCTGGGAATTCCAAAGGTACCCAGGGTTTGTGGATTTCCTTGGAAGGGACAGAGAAAATAGGGAAAATATAGGTAACTTTTGTTTTTTGGGGGAGAAAACAGGAAAGAAAAGTGCTCTGGATAAACATTTGGGGTTTTCCTCCTAAAAATGGCATCAACAAATGGTTTGCTGTGCTAAAACCTTCTCAGCTTTTGGCAATATGCAAAGCTGAATAAAAAAAAAACTTTTACCACAGTTGGCATTTTACAAAGAGGTAGCTAATGTTTTTCTATTTTTTGTGCTCTAAACCTACTTCCAGTTTGAGATGGAAACAAATGTGAAACTCTTGGGTGAATCAGGAAAGCTATAGATTTCTGAAAAGTAGACAAAATTCCGAATCCAGCAAGAGATCATCCCTCAAGGCTTCACCAAAGAAATTAACTGCTGAAATAAAAAAAAAAAGAATTGAAAGTGAGTAGGGAATCATTTGTGACAATGTTTTCATCTGTAGCTTTTTGGCACAATGGCTGATTTACAAAAGCAATATACCATTACTTTCACTACACCCTTCTTGTAGCAGAAATATATAGGGGTTGTAGGTTCTCCAACAACCCAAGGTACCCAGAGCCAGCAACTGAGCTGCACCATACAAAGGCTTCTCATTGTGTACCAAGTAATTTATAAGGTGAAATATGTAGAGTAAAAATTTGGTATGAAGGAAACATGTATTTCTGAAATGGGCATAGGATGTGGAGTTTAGGAGCAGTGATTATATGTACATCACTGAATTTGTGGGTACCCTTACAAGCATATGATTTAAGAGGTATTTTTCAAAATTTCTTCTTTCTCACACAGTGGCTTACATTTGGAAGGCACAAATGCAGCATAATCCAATGGGTAAAAACAAATGTTCTACTATTCTATGCTCCAAAATGTATTACGATAAAAACGGTACCTCACTTGTGCAGATAGGCCTAGTAAATGTGACAGAAAATGGTGCAAAACGCAACGCGGATACATCAAATTTTTCCACTCAAAACTGACTTTTTTTTTTTTTAAGTGAGTAGCTGTGCATTTTGGGCCCTAGTTCAGCTGGCCCCCAGGGAAACCTAGCAAACTTGATCATTTTTGAAAACTAGACAACTGGGGTAATCCAGGGTGGGGTCACTTGCGTATCTCTCACATGGCTATTTTTATGTTGCGTTTTGGGCCTTTTCCTCCTGCAGGTACTAGGCCTACCCACACAAGTGAGGTGGCACTTTTATTGGAAGACATGTCGGAGCTTAGAATAGTAGACCATTTGTTAATACCAATTGGATTTTGCTGCATGTATGCCTTCCAATTGTAAGCCTGTTTAAGGAAGAAGACATTTTGAAAAATACCCTATAAATCGTATGCTAGAATGGGTACCCACAAATTCAGAGATACACAAATAACCACTGCCCCTAAATTTCACATCTTGTACTCATTTCAGAAATACACAGGTTTCCTTCATACCCGATCTTCACTATACATCAGTAGATCAGAGGTCTTCAATCTGTGGGGTGCGACCCCTGGGGAGGGAGGGGGGTCCTGGTAAGGGGGGCACACAGTCCCCAGCCTCATCTGTGCCTTTATTCCATAACGTTTGCTTTCGTTTTGGAAAAAGATAACTGCCAGGGGACAGCTAGTTTCATTCGAATGCTTCAGCTGAAGTTTGAGTCTCCTGTGCCGTGAAAAACCTTTGTGCCAGGGAAACTGGTTGCTTGAATGAAATGCAAATGTGCTCTATGAGTTAATCTGCAAGTGTAGAGGGTGCTTGGGAGCCGGTTCTGCCTTTATTGATCGAATCACTCAAAGCTCTGTGATGACAAAGATTTTTTTTTTTTGTGGTAATGCAAAGAGTTGGGCTGTGAAGTGCGTCCTTTTAATGGTAATTGTATTTTCACAGCCCTTACCCAATAGTAGGTGTTGAACGGACAGTTATGCAAAAAAATAAAATTGCATTACATACGCTCTGGTATTACTAAAAGCTACTTTTTGGAATCACCATATTATCGTAAATCTATTTGCTCATTTTGTATCAGTCTACCTTATCCTGCGTGTAATGCAAGTTTAAAATAATTACTTGCATATTCACAGTGCTTTCTGTCATAGGCTGGGACCTTGTAGCACTGATGATGCACAAGTCACCATTCTAAACTACATTAACCAAGATTTAATTCTGTGGCTCTTTGGTTATACACAGACCTCTGCAGTGCTTTAACTAATAGAGGCTTCATAATGTACTACGGTGCCTTTCCCACTGAGTAACAACTTTTAAAATGTATTTTTCTTTTAAGCTCCCCATTATATTATATGTAGCTACCAGATGGTGAAAGACCTAAAAAACACATAATATTTTGGGTCTTATTTATGAGAGGCTTTCGCTGCCAGAGCGTGGGGGATGCCACACAACACCTATGGATTTTGATGCTACGCCAGATTTACAAAATCACATAAACCTGGAGCAGCGCCAAATCCTTATGCCTCCCCAGAGGAGGCGTAATGAGGAGAAAGGTTTTCATTTCTCCACGTTTTTTCCTCTTTCCAAGTGTGCTGGATTCTGCAGCTCACCTAGAAAAAGGAAAACGACTCTCTGGATTGGTTTTGTGAAGGAAGGTGCCCCTTCCCTGTGCAACAACAATCCTGCCAATGTTGGTGCTAGGCAGCAATTTGTGCACCAACACAAGGGGGGAGGAAAGGAATGCACCATATTTCATAAATACGGTGCATTCTTGCCCTTTCACATTAGCATAGGGCAGCGCAGCAAGAAGACTTGTTGGGCGCTTCTTTACACCAATTCCTCATAAATGAGGCCCTTTGTTTTAAGCTACATCTTTGACCAGGCCCCCTGCTCACTGATCTTAGGTTTGCTAAACACTATTTAATATTATTTCCCCACCGAAAAAATGATTTGCTGTGGGAATTGGTGGCATTTATGGTGGACGATAGTTGTTGATGGTGAGGTGCATCAGGTTCTAGAAATATTTTGTCAGGAGGGGTTCCTTATGCCTAAAAAAGTTTGACAAGGGGGTTTCGGCATTCAAACGTTGGAAGACATCTGCTCTACATATTCCACCCTATGAATTTATTTACACTCGATAAACAATGAAAAACCATTGTACAGTGCAGCTCAGTTGCTGGCTCTGGATTACTTAAGTTCTTGGAGAACCTACAAACCCTACATATCCCCACAACCAGAAGGGTCTAGCGAACGTAATGGTATATTGCTTTTGCAAATTGGCTATTGTGGCAAAAAGTTACAGATGAAAACGTGGTCACAAATGGCTGTTTTTTCCTACTCATTTCCAATATTTAGTTATTTCAACAGTTGGTTTCTTTGGGAAAACCATGAGGGATCTACACATATGACCACTTGCTGAATCCGGAATTGTTTCTTCGTTTCAGAAATCTGTAGCTTTTCTGGATCATCCCTGGGTTTCACACACTAGTTTTCACAACAAACTAGAAGTCAGTTGAACGCACAAACAATACTAACAATGACCTACCCCTTTGAAAAATGGCAGAACTGTGGTTAAACAAATGTCTGTTATTCAGCTTTGCATGTTCCTGAATGCTGGGAAGAAGGTGACTTTAGGTAGAGCAAGTTAGGTAGCGCAATACATCAATTGTTTCTGATCCCTCTGGAGATCTTTACCTTAGTGCCAGGACACCTGCGGGTAGCAGCTGTGCTCTACAAATGCAAGTAACACTAACATTAACTTCAGCACAGCAAATCATTAGTTGATGCAATTTTAAGGAGAAAAAACAGACTTTTATTCATAGAGGGGTAATGTGTTTAGCAGTTATGGGGTTGAGCATATGCTCACTCTACAGGAGTCTCTTTGTGTTGTAGACAGCATTGTGACTAGCCAAGTTAAAGGGCAGCAATTCAGTTAGAAATTATATTGAGCTCATTGTCGCCTAAAGTGCCAGATTTTCATTTTTTGCCAGAAGTAAGTTTGGGCCACAATGATTTCCAGATGAATTACTTTTAAGGGATGCTTAGCATCATGGCAAATGCGGAATGAAACGATCTCTTTGGTATGTATTCAACACATTTCTGATAAAGGACAGTGGGAACGTATACTGGGTAGGCTTGGTATACTGTTCATGCTGCCTTACACTGTACTCTGTTCTTCAGTGGCAGCTAGTGCACATTGTGTAGGTTTTTCGAGACAAGCTTAAATATCTTCAATATCAGTAAAGGTCATATTACCATTTGAATGCGCCCCACCCCCCTCCCCCCAACATCACCTTCATCCAGACTCATCCGTAAATTTAACTACAAGGATTCCTCTTCAATGCACTCCTGTGCCTTTCAGAGCTTACTCATCTGGTCGCTTTTGCATTTTCCCTTTAAAATATTATAACAGAGTATACAGTTCTACATAACTTCTGAACAAGTAAAATCTGATTTTGAAAGGGATCAAATGAACATAGTAATGTCACTTGGAATTGTAGATGGTTGTCTCCCTTGTAATCGTTTCAATTCCCAACAAATAAATTTCTAAAACAAAAAAGAACAAGAAATTGGCCTTATGTGATTATTTGTGCTCCGCCTCAAAAGTAGGTAGGGGTTACAAAACCTCAACATTTAAATGACAGCTAGGTAGAAAAGTGGTTACTGCAAATCCGTCACTGTCATCATGATGTACTGAGAGAATGGTAAATGTAGGAAATAAGAGTTACTGGTTTAAAGACGGACAGGATTTTTCTAGTCTAAGCATAGTAATTTTTAGCTGCCTAAGAACACAGCGGAACTATAGCAATGTCAAGGGATTAAATGTTATTGTGAAATAGAAATTACTTTGAAGAAAGGCAATCTACTGCTGTTGACTTCCTACCTGAAGCACAAGTTACTACTTGTGTAACGATATATCTGTAACAGACATTAGTTAGTGATAGATTCCTTACCTTAGAATATCCCCAGGCGTCAGACTGGATCCGGAAACTTTTGCGTAGCAATACCGCTGCGCGTCGGTAGGCGTCGTTCACGGCTCCGCATCCGTAGTCGGCGTCGTTAGCGCCGGAATGACGGCGCTGGAGTACTTAGATGCCGCCCTCGCGCGCTGACGTCAGTTCTGATACACAGCTTTTCCGCGCCAGATACCCAGAGCCATGATAGAACCAACACTGGTGCCATGAAACTAGGGCCCTGAAAGGGGATGACCTTAACCCTAGATATCGGTTCGCAGAACGGGGAGGATGGGTGGGTCAGTAAGGAATCTTTCACTAACTAATGTCTCTTACAGATATATCGTTACACAAGTAGTAACTTGTGCATCTGAAACACACATGTTAGTGTTAGATTCCTTACCTTAGAATAGATACCCCAGCAATACCATCCCCGGTGGTGGGTCTGCGAACCAATAATCACACCAAAAAGTCCTGGAGGACGGAACGGCCAAAGAAGCCATCCCTCCGGACTTGACTGTCCAGGCAGTAGTGTCTCGCGAACGTGTGTAGCGAGGCCCACGTAGCTGCCTGACAAATGTCCTGCAAGGGGACTCTTCGGCCCAGGGCAGTAGTAGTCGCCGTGGCCCGAGTGGAGTTGGCCCTCAGCCCAACAGCAGGTTCCTTTTTAGCCAAGGAGTAACACGCCTGGATGCACAATACGATCCACCAAGAGATGGTCCGCTTGTGCACCGCCCGTCCTTTCTTAGCGCCCACGTAACCAACAAAGAGTTGGTCATCCACCCGGAACTGGCGTGTGCGATCTAGATAGTAAGAGAGCGCACGTTTTGGGCCCAGACGGTGGAACCTCTATTCCTATTTCGAGGGAGGCGGAAAGAAGGTGGGCAAGGTGATGGACTGCCCGATGTGGAAGGCCAGGACTACCTTGGGCAGGAAAGAGGGCCTTGTCCGCAACACAACCTTGCCCGGATGGACAGAAAGGAAAGGAGGTTTGGAAAAAAGAGCTTGGAGCCCACTCACTCTCCTGACAGAGGTGATGTCAACCAGGAAAGCAGTCTTCAGAGTAAGAAGGCGGAGAGGACAGGTATGAAGTGTCTCAAAGGGAGTGCACATCAGATAAGTAAGTACAAGGTTCAAGTCCCACTGAGGCATCACGAAAGGAACAGGAGGGAACATGTGTGTGTGATGCCCTTCAAAAACCTATTTACAATAGGGGACTTGAACAAAGATGGCTGATCAGGTAGCCTTAAGAAGGCAGAAAGGGCAGAAAGGTAGCCTTTGATAGTGCCCAGAGCAGAGCCCTGCTGGGCCAGAGAAAGAAGGAAGAGGAGAACCTCAGAAAGGGGGGCAGAGAGTGGATCCACAGCCTTTGCTGTGCACCATGTCACAAATCTGTTCCACCTGCAGGCGTATACCAACTTAGTGGAGGGACGCCTGGCTGCCAGAATGACATCACAGACTTCAGGAGGCAAGTCAAATGGCCTCAATTGTCGCCGCTCAATCTCCAAGCTTGGAGGTGGAGACTGGACAGGTTCGGGTGCAGGACCGTCCCCTGCTGCTGCGACAGAAGGTCCTCCTGAAGAGGCAGACGAATCGGGGGATCGACAGACATGCTGAGTAGCTCTGGATTCCAGTATCTTCGTGCCCAGTCCGGAGCCACAAGGATAACCTGGGCCCGGTCATGCCTGATCTTCAGCACTCTGGGCAGAAGTGGTAAGGCAACTCCACTCGCGGCGAAAAGCGTCTCCGAGCGAATGCCGTCTTGGAAATTCCAACGCGCAGAACTGAGGACATTGCGCGTTCTCTTCAGTGGCAAACAGATCTAACCAAGGCTCTCCCCACTGCTGAAAGAGGCCTTGCGCCACCCGAGTTCAGACGCCATTCGTGATCCATCATGCACCGACGGCTGAGTTCGTCCACCCTGGCGTTCACAGAACCTGACAGGTGTTGAACCACCAGGGTCACGCCCTGATGTTCCAGCCACTGCCAGAGGGGCAGAGACTCCTGGCAGAGGGTCCACAACCCTACCCCGCCCTGTTTGTTGCAGTACCACATGGCGGTGGTGTTGTCCGTGAACACATGCACTACACTCCCCCGGACAGAGGGGAGGAATGCCTTCAGTGCAAGTCGGATCGCCCGCAGCTCCAGAAGGTTGATGTGGAGCTGGGACTCCGCCAGAGACCAGAGGCCTCTGATCTCCGCCTCTCCCAAGTGGCCCCCCCAGCCCTGGAGGGACGCGTCCATCACAACTACGTGCTCCGGTTGGGGTAGGGAGAGGGATCTGCGCTGAGCCAATCGCGGTCCGTGAGCCACCACTGCAACTGTCTTGCAGCGCCCTCCGAGATCAAGACATGGTGGGACAAGTTGCCCTGATGCTGGGCCCACTGAAACTTCAGGTTCCACTGCAGAGCCCGCATCCGCCACCGGGCGTGATGCACAAGAAGGATGTAGGAGGCCATCAGCCCCAGAAGCCGCAGCGTCAACCTGACCGAGACTCGGGATAAAGGCTGAAAGATCGGAATCAGAGCCTGAATATCCCGAACCCGCTGTTCGGGAAGATAAACCCGAAACTGCGCTGAGTCTAGAACCGCTCCGATGAAGAGGAGCTTCTGAGAGGGGCACTGGTGTGACTTTGGCACATTGATGGAGAACCCCAGCAGGTGCAGGAGGTCGGCCGTAGTCTGGAGGTGGCTGACGACTGTCTGGGGCGAGCCCGCCTTCAACAACCAGTCGTCGAGGTAGGGGAAGACTGATACCCCTAACCTGCGCAGATGACATGCGACCACAGCCATCACTTTTGTGAACACCCGTGGGATGCTGGTAAGGCCGAAGGGGAGCACGGTAAACTGAAAGTGCTCGTGGCCTACCGTGAACCGCAGCTAACGCCGGTGGCCCGGCAGGATGGGGATGTGGAAATAGGCGTCCTGCAAGTCCAACGCTACCATCCAGTCTCCTGGGTCTAGGGCAGCTAAGACCTGAGCCAAACTCAGCATCTTGAACTTCTCCTTCCGGAGGAAGCCGTTGACGTTCCGTAGGTCCAAGATAGGGCGTAGGCCCCCTTTGCCCTTCTTGGGTACCAGAAAGTAGTGGGAGTAACAACCACACCCTACTTCCGGCACAGGAACGCGCTCGATGGCCCCCTTGGCCAAGAGGGCCGTAACTTCCTCTTGCAGAGTTGCAAGTGATCCCCCGACACACGGTGGAATTGCGGTGGCATGGCTGGAGGGGTCGCCTCGAATGGGAGGGAGTAGCCCTTTCGGACGATTTGCAGCACCCACATGTCCGACGTGACAGTGCGCCAGTGGGAGTGGTGATGGCGAACTCTGCCCGCCACTGGCGTCATATGGGCCTGAAAGCACGGACTAGGAGCGTTTTGAGGCGGATGCTGCAGGGGAGGTGTGGACTGGCCTCGCCATTGTCCCGACCGCCACCACGGCGGTTTCCACGGCCGCCACCGCGTTGTGTAGTAGCTTGCGGTGCGTGGCCAGCAGCACGTGTGGGAGCGCCCCTTCCTTGGCCACAAAACGAGCAAAAGGCACCCGTTTGCTGGCGTGGGCCCGAGAGGCCCAAGGACTTGGCAGTAGCCCTGGAGTCCTTAAAACGCTCAAGCGCATGGTCTGCCTTGTCGCCCAAGAGGCGACGGCCATCAAACGGCATGTCCAGAAGGGTGGCCTGGACATCAGCCGAAAAGTTGGCGGTCCTCAACCAGGCGTGGCGTCGAACCGCCACCGTCGTTGCCATTGCTCTGCCCAGTGAGTCCGTGGTATCCAGTCCACACCAGATGGAATAGCGCGTTGCATCTCGACCCTCCGCAAGGGCTTGGGCGAGTTTAGCTCGGACCTCCTCCGGACATTGTGGCAGCACGTCCGCGACCGTGTCCCACAGAGTGTGGGTGTAGTGGCCCAAGAGGCATGCGGTATTGACTGACCGCAGTCCCAAACTCAGGGACGAGAACACCTTCTTACCGAATTGCTCGTACCTCTTGGATTCCCGATCGAGCGGAGCCGTTGGGAATGCGGTCTGGGAAGTAGAGGCCTGGATAACCAAGCTCTCGGGGGTGGGGTGGGTGGACAGGAAGCAAGGGTCACCCGGAGCCGGGCGGTAGCGTCTGGCCACGTTCCTATCTACAGGCTGACCTGTAGCGGGCTTGGACCAAGTGCCCACAAGAACGTCACACAAGGCCTCATTAAACGGCAGCAAAGGCTCAGCCGCGCCTGCCTGCTGTTTAAGGACCTCAGTGAGGAGGTTAGTCCTACGGCCGCGACGGGGAGCTTCAGGCCCAATGCCTTCGCTGCCCGCGTCAACACTACACTGTAGGCAGCCCCCTGTGAGACAAAACCCGTGTCTGGCGAAGTGTCCAGCCCACTGGCCTCCCCAAGCTCACATGTCCAGTCCATTTGAGACTGGCACTCCTGTGCCAGAAGGTCCACAGACCCCTCGCCATCTCCCTCGTCACCCATCACCTGAAATTCAGGTTCAAAGGATGGGGCTGGTTCGTGGAAGTAAAAGTCTCCAAACGACGTCGGGAGCGGCGCCCAGCGGCGTCGCTCCGGCGCTGGAACCGAATCAAGGGCAGGATCGGGGACGGCGACGCCCGTAGGCGGCGCCGGGGACGACACCCTAGGGGCCGGCACCAGTGAGGCTGTGAGGTCGACCGGCGAAGCACCCGACGGCGTTGGAGCCGGAGCACCCGACCCGCTAGGCCCCCCAGCCGGGACCGCTGGGCCCGAAGGCGCCACGGAGCCCGGCGGAGGAGGGAGGGACCTCATGGCCATGAGGTACCGCTCGATCTCCCCTGGGTTCGCATCATGCCCAGGGACCGGCAGGTATGGGGCAGGTTGCGACGCCCGCGACTCCGTCGGAGCTGTGTCGGTGGTGTCACCCGAATCCCCAGCCGCATCGTGCGAGCGTCGGGGTGGGTCGGAAGAACGATCACGCCTTTCCGACCTCTCATGCCTCTTACCTGAGGATCTTGATCCCGAAGACCGATGCCGAATCTCGGAGCTACGAGGACTCCAACCCCGCGACCGGTCCCTCGACTGCCTGTGGGACCGGGACCTTGAACGGCGCAGGGCCGACTGCCGGAGCTCGAGCCGTTAGCGGGACCGCTCCCGCCTAGCCTTAGACGTCAGGGTCCGGAAGTCGGAGCAGGTGCGGTCGTCGTGGTCGAGGCCTAGACATTGAAGACACCGGCGATGGGGGTCGGTAACGGACATCAGTCGGCTGCACTTGGAGCAGGGTTTGAACCCGGGCATCCCTACCGGCACCGTAGGAGTCGAGCGACTCGAGAAAAACAGATCAAAAGATCAAAAAAATGTTGTCAAAAAATGACTAAGGAGTAGAGCTTCTCCGGATCTGCGCTAGCTGGCGTGGAAAAAAGAAGATTTCAAAAGAGAGGTTACCCCACTGTCACCAGGGATCAGGGCACAAAGGACAAAAAGTCAAAGAGAAATCCCTGGGGTGTGTTAGTTAGCCCGTGGTATCTATACCCGTACGGTTCCTCCACAGCACCTGGGTTACCGGTTGCTATAGATCACCGTTAGAAGGGAAAAGGTTTATATAATGATTCCCACAAAGAAAAATATTTGTTAACAATCTAGATTTTTATTAAAATAAAGCAATAGTTTTCAATAAAAAATACACACATTTAAAATTTCAAAGGAACTTTCCCTGAAAAATAAAAGTTAATCAGCAAAATATCAGTGGACAATGTAAAACTATACAGTATATAAGTACATTCATATTATATTGCACATCATAGACACAAAGATTTTGTTACTCAAGACAACACATGTAAATACAGAAAAAAGAAAAAAGAAAAAGGACCCCTTTAAAACGGTGGCACTTTGATGTTTTTACCACTATTGATTTCTAGATCCACTAGCTAAAAATGACATGTACATTATAACACACATGCAACAGTAATACATGTACATCCAGTGTGTTTGAGCTAGAAATGGATTCTTCTATATAGAAATGCGTCGACGCGTTTCGGTGCTTTGCACTTGGTAATGTGGCACCTTCCTCAGGACTTCTTAGTAGGGGTTTTCCGTACAGGAAAGACTTCACTTTCCCTGTATAAGGGGCAAAATAATATCGTATCAGAACCTTTTTTCCTTGGGTACATATTCATGTGTTCTATAGTCATTATCTCTTATCTCTTACTGACACTCATGATATTTTCATAGTTACTAACCCCGATAACCGGTTATCGGGGTTAGTAACTATGAAAATATCATACAATATTATTTTGCCCCTTATACAGGGAAAGTGAAGTCTTTCCTGTACGGAAAACCCCTACTAAGAAGTCCTGAGGAAGGTGCCACATTACCAAGTGCAAAGCACCGAAACGCGTCGACGCATTTCTATATAGAAGAATCCATTTCTAGCTCAAACACACTGGATGTACATGTATTACTGTTGCATGTGTGTTATAATGTACATGTCATTTTTAGCTAGTGGATCTAGAAATCAATAGTGGTAAAAACATCAAAGTGCCACCGTTTTAAAGGGGTCCTTTTTCTTTTTTCTTTTTTCTGTATTTACATGTGTTGTCTTGAGTAACAAAATCTTTGTGTCTATGATGTGCAATATAATATGAATGTACTTATATACTGTATAGTTTTACATTGTCCACTGATATTTTGCTGATTAACTTTTATTTTTCAGGGAAAGTTCCTTTGAAATTTTAAATGTGTGTATTTTTTATTGAAAACTATTGCTTTATTTTAATAAAAATCTAGATTGTTAACAAATATTTTTCTTTGTGGGAATCATTATATAAACCTTTTCCCTTCTAACGGTGATCTATAGCAACCGGTAACCCAGGTGCTGTGGAGGAACCGTACGGGTATAGATACCACGTGGAAAAAAGAAGAACTGACGTCAGCGCGGGAGGACGGCGTCCAAGTACTCCGGCGACGTCATTCCGGCGCTAACGACGCCGACGACGGACGCGGAGCAGCGGACGACGCCTACCGACGTGCAGGGGTATTGCTACGCAAAGGTTTCCGGATCCAGTCTGACGCCTGGGGATATTCTAAGGTAAGGAATCTATCACTAACGTGTCTCTTTCAGATACATTTTACAGTGAAATAATAATCATAATAATAATAATACAGTGTGAGAAAGTGGCTCTATATATACTGGACCAAAGTAAGGTACAGTGTGTATAGAGTCCACAAACCACAGAGGTATAACACAATGTCACTTTTCTCAGGCTGTCACTCAACACCCTCCTGCGCCAAAAAAAAGTTATCATTAGTGCAGGACTGATTAACTGCCGCTCACTTGTGAAACCCTCATTAGACATTGCTCAGTTATTAGAGGACAATAAGTGGGACCTCCTCTTTCTCACCGAAACCTGGTTAGGAAATGAAACCAACCCGGTACTCTGCCTAGCCATTCCGCCAGAATATAACATCTTATGCACCAATAGACAGAACATCCACCCCGGTGGAGGAGTGGCCATAGTTTACAGATCACAATGGTCCATCTCCTCCTTTTTCTACTCCCAAATAGAATGTATTGAAGCACTACCCTTCTGTATTAAGCTTGCAGCTAATTGTACATGCTCAGGCCTATTAGTATACCGCCCCCCCAAATCTAAACCCGCCCATCTCCCGGTTCTCCTTGATTATGTCCTTGTGAGGTGGCCCCGCTATCTTCCCCGCCCGGACTAACTCCACCCAGAAACTTACCCCTATCGGACATAACGGCAAGCCCCTTCAGTCGTGCTTCCACAACCGAAACCCGTATTAGAACAACCACCATGACGAGAAGATCCCCGTCCCTCTCTGTGTTACAGGAGCCAATCGGAGGAAGCCGCCGACAGGAAACACTTCCTTCCAAACCCGGAAGTCCCACCCCGGAGGCAGCGACAGAACCAGTGAAAAACAGACGGGAAGCCCAGAACGCCGTCGGAGAATCGTGGCAGGACGCTCGGACTGGAGGAGAAGACGGAGACGTGGCGAAAACCAAAGAAGACGTGTGGTCAGAAGATTGGTGGAGTCCCTGAGGAGGTGGCTGAAGAGCGGCCGCAACTCAATCGGAGAGTTGCGGCAGACCGTGTGAGTACTTAGAACACCCCTGAGAGCTCGATAGGTGCTCATTGTATATATTGTGTAAATATCCCTCCCTCTCTTAGGCACGAATCACATAGTAAAAGCTCCTTAGTTGCACTGTATAATACCTGTAAAGCACTCGCACTTTGTGGAATCCCTCCCTTCACTTACACCCTATCACTCTTCCTGTATATCCGTCCTTCGTTCCTTTCCCCGACCCCTACCTTCCTCACGGACCTCTTCTTCCTCTCCTCACTGCCCGGTGTCGGTGAAAGGAAACTCACAGAGTTCCCATCCGGACTAACGGTACCTTCTTGTCTCTTGTTGCCCTCCGAGGTGCCTCCCCTACACCGGACCCGACCAGATGGATACCCAGACCAATTCAAGACTCCCACATCGGAGAAGACCCGGAAGAGCCTTGGACATCACTTTCACACCTCCTGTTCTTTTGCCTCTTACTGTTAATAAAACCCGGCATAGCTCACTACATCCGGCCTCCTTGCCTGCTTTTCCAGCCCGCCGCACACCCACCACCACATCTGGTGTCAGAAGTGGGACTGTATAGAGAAGGAGAGAAGGCACCCTGCCTGATATTTCTAGTGGTCCTAGCTAGAGGATCCAAACATGATAGGAGAAGGGGGGGTGGTTAGCCAAGAGGCTGAAGCTGCACAGGACAAGCACCAGGTCAATCCAAACAGACTCAACAACATATATTGTAAAAATACATATTTTTTATTTTTCTCTTTTTGAATATATTATTTGTAATTTTCAAAGGACAGACATGTATAAATTAAATAGTCAAAGTGATATTTTACAAAACACATAGCAAAGATTCTTTTCTGAATTAAGATAAGCCCAGTACTGACCACACTTCAAACAAACTACCACACTCATTCACACAAGGGTTTTCTCTAACTATTATTGGAACATTCAACTTTCATTCCTCCATTCATATAGTCCTGGCGTATACCCCGGGCCAGTAAAACTTTTCAAGGACTGCCTGACTAGTCTTCTCGTCCCCGAAATTCACCATTCGGTGTAAAACGCAGAGCAGCACAGGATATTCCCCATATGAGTTGTTGTATGGTCGACCCCCTTGCACCTTACTGGATATGGCCCTGGAGGCTTGGGAGGCAGAACCCGATCGGACCCGGCCTTTGCCGGAGTACATAGATAACCTGAAGACCCATCTATCAGAGATACGGGACATAGTCCGACAGAATCTAGAAAGGGCCCAAGACGCCCAAAAGATGCAATATGATAAGGGCACTAAAAGCCGAGTCTTCGCTGTCGGAGACTTAGTCCTCCTGATGATGCCCTCTTCAGACCAAAAACTCTTGGGACAATGGCAAGGCCCTTATACTGTTAGGCGACAGGTCACCCCGGTTACTTATGAGGTTGAACTGGACTCCACTCGGGGTACCTGCCAGATATACCATATCAACCTCCTGAAAAAGTGGGAGGGACCCCGACCTGTTCTGTCCGGTTCCATGTTGCCCTATTCTTTCCCCTTCGATCCCTGCCTGGATCCCGAGTTGTCCACACTACAAATACGAGAGCTCCAAGAAGCGTTGTTTCCCGTTAAAGGGGTCTTCTCTTCTTATCCAGGACGAACCACGATCACAGAGCATGCCATAGACACAGAACCAGGGAAAGTGGTTAGGGTGCGGCCTTACAGAGTACCCGAAGCTCGTCGAGCGTCATAAGTAGAGAGGTGGAAGAAATGCAAGGATGGGGATCATAGAACCCTCAGTCAGTGATTGGAATTCCCCCATTGTCCTTGTACCAAAACCTGACGGGTCTGTCAGATTTTGCATTGATTTCCGGGAGGTCAACAAGGTATCCTCGTTTGACACTTATCCCCTGCCCCGGGTTGACGAAATGGTTGAAAGGATTGGTAAAGCCAAATACATTTCCACCCTAGACCTCTGCAAAGGATATTGGCAGATACCCCTCAGAGAACAGGACAAAAAGAAAACTGCCTTCTCCACCCCAGAGGGGTTGTTCCAATTTATCGTTATGCCTTTTGGGCTTCATGGCGCCCCAGCTACGTTTCAGCGGGCCATGAACCATGTCTTAAGGTCCCACTCTCAATATGCCGGAGCCTACCTGGACGACATAGTCATTTACAGCGATAGCTGGTCGCAACATCTTGACCATCTTTCCAAGGTTGTTGCTTCCCTAGGCTCCTATGGTTTTTCCATCAACCCTGCTAAAACCACCCTTGCTGCACAAACAGTTAAGTATTTGGGTTTCCTCTTGGGTGTAGGCCTGATACGACCCCAGAAAAACAAAACAGAAGCTATACAGTCCCTTCCCTTCCCGCAAACGAAAAAAGACCTGAGAGCCTTCCTTGGGCTCTTGGGATACTATCAGAGGTTTGTTCCCAACTTTTCCCAGAGAGCAGCCCCCTTTACGGACCTCCTAAAGAAATCCACCCAAACAGAAGCTGTTCTGAAAAACCCCACCACCTTATTATGGCAGGCGTTTTCCGATCTAAAAGGTGCCCTTACCTCCAGCCCGGTCCTCATAAGCCCTAACTTCTCCCTGCCCTTTATCTTGCAAACCGATGCCTCTGACCAAGGATTGGGGGCTGTCCTATCCCAGAAAGACGATCAAGGGTACGAAAGACCTATCCTGTATCTTAGCAGGAAGCTATTCCCCAGGGAGAGAAATTATGCAGTTGTGGAAAAAGAGGCTCTTGCGATCAAATGGGTCATTGAAAGCCTCCGCTATTACCTGGAGGGCCGGGACTTCACCATCTACACAGACCACGCTCCATTGGAGTGGATGGCCAGGAATAAAGGACATAACGACCGGGTCCTTCGTTGGTTCCTGTCCCTCCAACCCTTTCACTTCAGAACACAACACCGGAAGGGAACAGACCAAGGCAACGCTGATTTCCTCTCCCGATACCCCACCTCACCGACCCGTACAGGACAGACAGCTATGGGAAGGGGATGTAAGGTGGCCCCGCTATCTTCCCCGCCCGGACTAACTCCACCCAGAAACTTACCCCTATCGGACATAACGGCAAGCCCCTTCAGTCGCGCTCCCACAACCGAAACCCGTATTAGAACAACCACCATGACGAGAAGACCCCCGTCCCTCTCTGTGTTACAGGAGCCAATCGGAGGAAGCCGCCGACAGGAAACACTTCCTTCCGAACCCGGAAGTCCCACCCAGGAGGCAGCGACAGAACCAGTGAAAAACAGACGGGAAGCCCAGAACGCCAACGGAGAATCGTGGCAGGACGCTCGGACTGGAGAAGAAGACGGAGACGTAGCGAAAACCGAAGAAGACGTGTGGTCAGAAGATTGGTGGAGTCCCTGAGGAGGTGGCTGAAGAGCGGCCGCAACTCAATCAGAGAGTTGCGGCGGACCGTGTGAGTACTTAGAACACCCCTGAGAGCGCGATAGGTGCTCATTGTATATATTGTGTAAATATCCCTCCCTCTCTTAGGCACGAATCACATAGTAATAGCTCCTTAGTTGCACTGTATAATACCTGTAAAGCACTCGCACTGTGTGGAATCCCTCCCTTCACTTACACCCTATCACTCTTCCTGTATATCCGTCCTTCGTTCCTTTCCCCGACCCCTACCTCCCTCACGGACCTCTTCTTCCTCTCCTCACTGCCCGGTGTCGGTGAAAGGAAACTCAGAGTTCCCATCCGGACTAACGGTACCTTCTTGTCTCTTGTTGCCCTCCGAGGTGCCTCCCCTAGGCCGGACTCGACCAGACGGATACCCAGACCAATTCAAGACTCCCACATCGGAGAAGACCCGGAAAAACCTTGGACATCACTTTCACACCTCCTGTTCTTTTGCCTCTTACTGTTAATAAAACCCAGCATAGCTCACTACATCCGGCCTCCTTGCCTGCTTTTCCAGCCCGCCGCGCACCCACCACCACAGTCCTACAGGCCTCCTCCCGCTACGCTAATTTTACCCTAATTGGAGACTTCAACCTTCACGTAGACAATGTCAATGATCCCACCATTGTAAACTTTCTTTCCACCTTATCGGATGGGGGGCTAAATCAAATTATCTCTGGCCCGACCCATAAGGCTGGACACACCTTGGACCTGATCTGCACTAATTTAACTGACATTTCCTCGAGTGACCCTTTCCCTGTAACTTGGTCTGATCACTATGTGATCCCTTTTCTCATGTCCTTCTGCCACCAAGGTCGATCTAGACTGCCGACCAAGTTAGTTGGCCGTAACTGGAGCATGATTTCCCCAGATATATTAGCCACCCATCTCTCCTCAACTGCTCCAGAGGAAGCCATAGACTTAGACACCAGACTGTCCAACTTTAATGTCTGCATTACCTCTGCCATCGATCGTCTTGCCCCTATCAGGCCCATTAAATCCTCCCGAGCCACCCCTTCCGCACCCTGGTACTCGGACGAGCTTCGTAAATGTAAATCGGCCTGTAAACAGCTTGAGAGGCGCTGGAGACAATCATATTCTCTGGACAGCAAATTTAAATATAAATCCGCCCTTAAAGATTACAGGAAGATGATCATTGGCCACAAAAGAATACACCTAGAGGAGAAAATTATACGAGCACAAGGCCCGTCGCGAGAGATTTTTTATACTGTTAGAACCTTTACCGACCCACTGGCCCTCAAACGTCAAACCCCGGTGTCTCAGACCCTCTGCGATCGCCTCTCTAACTATTTTGAAGACAAAATTGTCACCATACAAAATTCCTTCCCTAATAAGATCAGTTCGGGCAATAATGATACGTATGTAGCCAGCCCTAATCCCGCCCATGTGTTCTCCAATTTTGAGGTGATCACCCCAGTGCACTACCTTGCAGAATTATTAAAATGTAAATCTGGCTCTCCCATGGATCCTTGGCCGGCTAAACAGTATAAATCCCTGGCGTCCTTGCTCAATCCCATCTTAAATGGTATATGGAACGACTCTCTCCAGACAGGTATTTACCCCGATTCCTGGAAGCATGCCTGACTGGTTCCCATTCTTAAGAAAGCTATTGCAGATCCTAACGAACCAGCCAACTACAGACCCATCTCCCTGCTTCCTGCACCAGCCAAGGTACTCGAGAAATTTGCACAACAGCAACTGGCCAGCTTTTTGGAAACCCAAGGTGCCTTTCATAATTCACAGCACGGATTTAGACCCGGCTACAGCACCGAGTCCGCACTTATCGAGATGGCTGATGCAATCCGATGGAATATGGACGAGCATTCAACACCGTCTCTCACCCCATCCTCCTCGACCGTCTGCAGGCTAAAGGTATTCAAGGCAAGGCCTTGGAATGGTTTACCTCCTTTCTGTCCAATCGGACACAGGCGGTATTCACACCCCCATTTACTTCTGACAGTCGTCCGCTAAGGTGGGGAGTCCGCTTAGGTGGGGAGTCCCCCAAGGCTCCTCACTAAGCCCCCTCCTGTTCAACGTATATTTCTCCCCCCTGGCCGAGATTATTGCCCAATCAGGAATCAAGGCCACATCATACGCGGACGACATCCAGCTATTGTTTCCGTACGACTCCCCATCTCAAACTACCTTTGATCCTCTAAAAAACTGTCTCCGTAACATCGCAAGGTGGATGGATAACAACTCCCTCCGGCTTAATGCCGGTAAAACCGAGGTCCTATTTTTCCATCAGCCCGCGCCCCTGGACTCCAACTTATGGTGGCCCCTTGAACTGAGTGCGCCCCCATTACCTAAAGATTCAGTTAAAAACTTCTGGGTAATCTGGGATTCCAACCTTTCGTTCCAAAAACAAGTCCAGACGGTATCCGCAGCCTGCTTTGCCAAGATTAGGATGGTGAAAAAGTTCATCAATTTTCTTCCGAGTCATACCAGGAAAACAATTGTTCAGGCATTGATCACCTCCCATCTGGACTATGCCAATGGCCTGTACCTAGATCTACCCCTGGGTCTTCACCGGCGTCTCCAGACAGTCCAGAATGCTGCTGTCCGCCTGGTCTGCGGCCTCCCCCTTCGTGAACATATCACACCTCACCGGATAAACCTTCATTGGCTTCCCGTCCATAAAAGGGCGGAATTTAAAGCGCTCACTTTGGCCCACCGGGCAGTTAGGGGAAAGGGCTCTGCATACCTCTCCTCCTGCCTACGTCCCTACAGCAACACCAGACTTCTTCGTTCCAGTTCTAAACACCTTCTCTCCATCCCCAGATTCAAAAAAGTACGTTCTGGGGGAAAAACATTCCAAGTATGTGCATCCACCCACTGGAACAAGCTTCCCTTGCCCATTCGGTCCATACAGGAAGAACTCCCCTTCCGGAGAGCTTTAAAAACTTTTCTCTTCTGTTAAGCTCCATCGGAGTCAGACATAGCTTTAGTACTCACAGGAGCGCCGGGACACCCCGTTGGGGTATCTGTGCGCTATATAAGATGCCCTAAATAAATAAATAACATTGGTTAAAGTCAGGGCTGACCTTACACTCAAAAGTGGTATTTAGTTGAGCAGTAAGGCAGTACCAGAGGACAGTGTAAAGCATGTGTTGTACACACTCAGTCAGCAAAGGTTTTCACACACTCAAGGACTGAACTCCAGGCCAATTGTTTTTATATCAACAGATATAGTTGTTTTATTTTTAGAACCAACCGGTGTAAAAATATACTTTTTGAGTGATCTCAGACGAGTATTTCGCAGAAAGGCAACAAACTGTGTAATCACAATAGGTACAGGGGTTGCAATAGGCAACACAATTATAAACACAATTTAGCATTGAGCTCAATGGGTTTTTCTACATAAATGCAGGTAATTACTTAATAGATTACTTTTGTAATCCCAGGACTGGATCCTAGATTCAGTCTTGGGGTCTAAGCTGGAAACAGTTTAGTAAAAACGTTTTAGTTATTGCAGTGATTTTTAAGGAATAAAAACCTATTTCAAAATTTCACACTTAGAAACTTTTCAAGGGAAATCTGGCAATGTTATCCAAGGGGAGAAAATTCAGGTTGCAGGTAAAGTATGATCTCGTTACTTTTGTAATCCAGTACTGGCCTCCTAGGTCCAGCACTGGGGTCTCAACTTAAAACAGGTAAGTAATTACGTTTCAGTATTTCGTATGATTTTTAAAGAATATTTCTAGTTTTCAAAAGTAGACACTTGGAAGAAATTTCATAGAAAAGCAGACAATGGATTCCTATGAAGAAAATACAGGTTACTAGTAAACTCGGTTAGGATTACTTTTGCGGTTCAGTACTGGGATACAAGGTACAGTACTAGCTTCTCTACTGATCCCAGGTGAGTACTTCTGAATTCGGTTGATTTTATATGAATATTTTAAGTTTTCAAAACTTCACACAGAAGATTTTTCGAGTCAAACCAGTCAATGTTATCCAATGGCAGGTAAGTGAGTTACCGGTTTCCAGGTGAGTACTCAACTGTTGAAGTTAAGGTTCTGGGCATAGACTCAGGGGTCCCCCAAGGTCAGGTAGGTACAGTTGGTTCACCCTCAGCGGCATAGGGGCGGCCGGGTGCAGATGTAGTTAGGCCCAATGTTATCCAATGGGGCGCAGGGGGCCTCCGGTTGGTGGTTGCTGGCAGCAGGCCAGGCGGCTGTGGGAGCTGGGCTCCTGGTCACTTGCTCAGGGCAAATGGGGAGGTAGGATAGGGTACAGGTTGCACTGCCAGGGGCGCTCGGGCGGCTGGGTGCAGGGTGCTTCTGAGCCGTCTGGGGCTCAATGTTATTCAATGAGGAACTTGAAAAGGGAACAAAGGCTGCAGGCTCAGGGAGGGAGGATCTTTTGGAGCGACCAACACTACGAGGGGTAAGTTGGTATCTTGTAGGATTGGTAGGCACCCTGTAGTTGGGCAAGGGGGCCGTGGGGCGCCGGGGTGTCTTTTGAGGTCGGGAAATCTTACCCCCTGCTGGTCACGGTCAGAGGGGTGCTTTGTCCTGAGGCTGCAGGCATCGTCGTGGTCGTCGAGGAGGGTCTTTGGGCACTGGGCTTCGGGTCCCAGTCACCGGGGGGACGTCCTTGTGGTCCTGGATCACTCGGGCACTGGCCGGGCTCGGCGGGTGCAGAGTGGGTTGGTCTGGAGCTTCCTGGCTGGCACCAGGGGGGTTGTTGCAGCAGAGCCTCTGCTGATGGGAGTCCCAGGCTTTGAGAGGGTCTAGGCAGGCAGGTCCTCTGGGTGTCCCAAGGTTGCTGTCCGTAGGAGTCACCGGGATTAGGCAGGAGCAGGTTCCAGGATGGGCCAAGTCAGTTGTTGTCATCCTGTTGTTAGCAGCTGCACGGCGCGTCTTCTTCTTCTTGATCTTCTTTCTTCTTTTCTTATCGGGATCTGATGAAGGAGGGTTCAGGGAGCCCCTAAATACTGGATTTAGGGGCGTTGCAGGCAGGGCAAGGACCAATAGGTCCCTGTCCTGGGGTGGTTACACCCCTTATCCTGCTCCTCTCCTGTGGGAGGGGGGCAGGAGCCTAGCTGTAATTGGGCAGGGCTCTCCATCTTCAAGATGGCCGGAGCCCGGGGTCGTGCTTCACTTCATCTCTACCACTTGAGGGGTGGGGTTGGCACAGGCTGGCACCCCACGTTCCTGACGTAGTTTTCCCCACCAGTCTTCCCGCCAGAGTGGGGGTCAGGACTGGTGGGGGCCAGTTGCTGGGTACAGCAAATGGTCTGGAGAAGCTCACAGAGGCGGCATGCCTTTGAAGCTTCCCCCTGCCCATCCTGGGGGAGGAGACCTAGCACCTCGCCCAGGATGTGCATTGTTGCAGGCCCAGGAGAGCGGGAAGCTCTCCGCCCAGGGGTCCAGCAGCATGTCTGCTGGGCAGCAGCCTAGGTAGTCTCTCAGTCCAGACGTGGATGGGGTTAGGTATTAGGGGGCATCTCTAAGATGCCCTCTGTGGTGCATTTTTCATTAAATCCCACACTGGCATCAGTGTGGATTTAATGTGCTGAGAAGTTTGATACCAAACTTGTCAGTCTTCAGTGTAGCCATTATGGTGTTGTGGCGTTCGTAATGTCGACCTCCCAGCACCATATACTCTTAATGGCATCACTGCACTTACAGTGCCCAGGAATGGCCCTGGGCACTGTAGGGGCACAGGGCTCATGCACCTGTGCCCACACCACTGGCACAGGGCACCCAGCTAGAGGGGTGACTGATGTATGCCAGGGCAGTGGTTTTGTGGGCATGGCACACAGGGATGTGTGCCATGTCGACTCTTTGATTAGTTCTGTACTTAGGCACCCAGCCTGCAAATGCAGTGTGTGGGTGCCAGGGTACAGGGCCCCTAAGGGTGGCACAATAAGTGCTGCAGCCCTTAGGGGTCTTCTCTGGTCACCATGCCCCGGGTACCTAGGGTACCATTTACTAGGGGCTGACAGGTGGCCCGAGATGCCAATTGGGTTTTAGTTTCAACACAGTTTTAGGGAAGGAACACAGGCCCTGGGTACCTGGTTGGTAGGAGCCCAGGACACACTCAGTCAAAGCACATCAGCAGTCAGAAAAAAGTGGGGGCACACCAATGCAAGAAAGATGGCACGTTCTCACCTACAGCCATTTGTAGAGCACGAACAGCTCTAAAATGCCAAAAATGTTGGCCCTAATATGGTGAGCCACTTGCCCGAATACCTAGAAGCTACAACAACTGGGAGCAAGGGGGAGGAAGGGTGGCTAGGGGGTTGGGGAGTCTAATGTTTAAGCTTAATAATAGGGGACTGTCATGACTTGAAGCAGAATACAGAAACTAAAACACAAAGCTGGATAGAGCTTTGTTCTTTCAAAGCCCCAGTGACCCACCTATCTACGAGCAACAAGATGAACAAGTCACTCAAACTCAGAAGCGCCTTTTTCTGGTGGATACTGTAGCTGATTGCTGATTTCGCACCTTTTGAATATCCCAGATCTCAGTATGGGTCAGGAAACATTTCGATAGCTCTCCCACACTGGTTGAGGGCGCCAACTCTATCTCGTCACTGAACGAGTGCAGCCCCAGTCTACATCACTGAAGCCACAAAGCACCCCTGAAGGCATGCTCATGCCACTTACCATTAGCTTTTTAGCAAGTCTTCGAGGTAAACAAATGAAACCACCCTCTTACTCTGATATGTGCAGCTTTCAGTAATATTTAGAGTACATACAAACAGGTCTATTGGTATATACAGTTACAGCCATGCAGCGGGGAGGTGGGTGTGTCAATGAGAAATCTGCAGGTAAAAACAGTGTCTTGCCTGAAAAAGCATTACAGAAGGTAAGTAACTTTTTCATCCAATGGATACTCCTCCCTGCATATTCCTCACATCTAGAGTAGATTTCCCAAACAGTCCCACCGCTGGAGGCAGATGCATGGCTGTTTATACCCAGAAATCTTACTTTCCTGAATGGGTGAACTGACCATACCTTCTCAATACGGAAACCAAACAATAGTGTTTCGCAAAGTGTGAAGGGATGACCAAGCTGGCACTTAACAAAAATCTGCTACTGGTACCCCTCTCACCAATGCAGATGCCGAGGGCTGTTGTAGAATGAGCATGAATACTTTCTGGATGATTTTGTCTGCCATTGCATAGTAGATCTTATGCACAGGATAATCCATTTTGAAATTGTTCTTTTGTGGACTGCCTTGCCTTCCATTTTTCCAACACAGTCCACAAAAAGCTGATCATCCAGCCTGAATTCACATGTTCTGTCCACATAGAAGCTAAATCAAATTGATGAAGTCTTTCCTCCTCTTATGTAGGATGTGGAGGAGGGTAGAAAGTGGAAAGTGTGATGGACTGATCTAAGTGGAAGGGAGTGATCAACATAGACAGAAAGGCAGACATGATCCGTAATATGAATTTGTGCAGGAAAAAGGTGACGAAGGGATAGTGATTTAAAAAAAAGTTAATACCCTTAAGCGACAACCATGTAAAGGTTCAAAAGGGGAAAATGTTAAGTAAGAACCAAATTGAGATCCCGTTGTGCCACAATAAATGGAGTAAGAGGGTACTTGTTTGTGAGACCTTTTATGAATCTCATAACAATGGGATACTTAAAGAGAGGTTGGTCAGGTTAACACAAGCCAGCTAATAAGGCTGATGAATAATCTTTAGCAGCATACAACTTGCAGCTCTGCTGGGCTTACAAGAGGACAAAACGAAGAATGTCAGACACGCGAGCCTGAAGGGGATCTATGGAATGGTCTGTACACCATTTCACAAATCTGGACCATTTACTGGAATAAACAGTTTTGTTGGAGTGGAGCCTAGCACATAAAATAACATCCACCATTTCCTGGGGCAAAGAAAAGGCACTCAGGTTGCCCCGTTCAATCTCCAAGCATTGAGGTGGAGGCTTTGGAGGCTGGGATGTACAACTTGACCTTGGGACTGCAAGAGAAGGTCTACTCGTGAGGAAGACATAGCAGGGTGATAGGTGAATGAGACCTTCATACTATACCCTGATCAGCCAGTCCGGGGAAAATCAAGTAACTTATGCCTGGCTGAGGTGAACCTTCCTCAACTTGCGAAGAATCAAGGGTATTGGGGGAACAGATAATGAAGCGAATTTTCAATTTCAAGCAAAACTCGTTGCCCAATGTTCCCTGCATCAGATACGGGAAACAGAACAGTTTGAGCATTGAGCATCCTCACGAAAGGTGAACAGGTCTTCCTGAGGAGTTTCCCACAACTTGAAGATGTCCTGAACTACCACTGGGTGGACGTAACAGAGCGACTGCCACCCCACGTGCCACCTCCCTCCTTAACCACTTCCATGCTAATGACAAGGTCAGCTTGTCATGCAGTACACTGGAGCTGTGCTTATGACGAGCTGACCTTGTCATGAACAATGGGGTTCCCCAAAAATCAGCACCCAGCGGGAATTGCCTTAGCATCCAAGGTGTTAAAGTAGGTCGGAAGCCAGCATGGAGCTCTTCTCTAATCCCGGGACTGGTTGATTTGTTATTGCATTTATCATTTATGTGCTGCTGTGTTTGTATTATGAGTGCAATTTTATCCTGATTGATACTGCTACATTCAGTAATGCCCGACCGGCGTGGCGTTGCTGCGCCTCCTGGTGAAAACCAAGGTTTCTTTACTAATTAGGCCAAGTTTGTGGTGTGTAAATTTGTTTCCTGCACTGATGTGGTCGATTACATTGCACCATCATTTGGTTAATGGAGTTGGGTTCTGCCTCGCAGGGGTTGGTGTGAGTCTGGGTGGCGGGTGGTGGAGGGAGGCATGAGGGGGGGGACATTCGCTTGTTTTTCATGAAACTTTAGTAACCATTGCGCAGGTTGCTGGTGTATGGCACAGGTTTGATTTGCATTGCTGTGAGTTTGTTGTGATTTCTCTCCAATGGTACAGTTAGGCTGGCAGCCCGGTCCGCCCGGGCTCTCTCTGATTTCCTTGAATGTTAGGGGTTTAAACAATACTCGAGAACGAAGACAGTTCTCAATTACATTGCAAGGCATAACGTTGATATAGTTTTCATGCCGGAGACACATTTGTCCAAATCTGAAGTTACTCCTGTGGCGGCGAACTGGGTTTCCCAACAATACTTTTCCAATTACAGTAGCTATGCGAGGGGGTGGCCCTATTTATACATAGAAGAGTTCCTTTCCCTCTACACAAGAGGGTGGTGGACTGTGAGGGCCGGACTTTGATTGTGACTGGCTCAGTGATGGGACATAAGGTCTCGCTGGTCTGTGTTTATGGTCCTAATGTGGATTCCCCTGACTTCTATCATGAGTTACAGGTGCGACTATTGGCACTGGACCCTGTCCTACTGATAATGGGAGGGGACTTCAACTTATTGTTAGATCCGACAAGGGATAGCACTTCCTCCTCACCCGACACTAAACCCCGCTCACGCCGGGCGCTTCAAGACATTTGTGGCCACTTCTCTTTAATAGACATTGAAAACAAACAGCACCCGCACCTTGCAGATTACACGCATTATTCTGGATTTCAAAACCCTGGACCAGGATAGATTACTTGTTGGTTTCCCCGGGGGTTGCTGGGTGGATTGGTTACACTCCCATGCACGATTTCAGACCACTCTCCGGTCGTGCTTAATATTAACGTTCCCAGACCTGGAGGATATGAGAGGCAGTGGCGCTTTCCTGGGAGCGCTCTTTTAGATCAGGATTTTTTCATGAGGAACTTAGAGAGGCTATTGAGGATTACTTCGAAATTAACACTGGGTCGGTGGCCACCTGGGCGGTACTCTGGAAGGGGTTTAAGGCCTATATCAGAGGTGTCTGTATTGCTATACATGCAGGGGCCCTGAGAGATCTTCGTTCCACTCTAAGCCGCATTGAGAGAGATATTGCTGCTTTGGATCGGGATTTATTGGAAACTGCATCAGAGACTGGGGAAGCCCGGCGCTTAGCTTTGCTGCTTGCATTTAGAGAAGCAGCAGAACAAGAGCTATTATTTCTTAACAAACAGAATATCGCTAGACGATATGGGGAGGGTGTACGACCCGGTAAGATCCTTGCACACACCCTCCGCGGGATAAAGCCTACATCACTGAACTCACAGGACCGGACGACACGTTATTACACTCCACCCAGGACATATGTGACACGTTCCTTTCTTATTATAAAACATTATACACTTTCAGAGTCACCGGGGACCTGCGAGAACAAGAGGAATACTTCGCGGAAATTGCACTGGTTTACCTAGAACGGTATATGCAGGATTTCCTGCATTTCTGAGGCGAATGAGGCATTGCGGGGCTCCTCTGCTCTTGGTCTCGACGGATTCTCTGCGGATTTTTATAAAGCATATAAAGACATCTTAGTTCCGAGACTGGTGGAGGTGTATGCTGAGGCACTAGAAGTGGGTACACTTCCTCCAACGTTCAGGGAAGCCGTCATCATCCTTCTTCCCAAACCGGGTAGAGACCCCAAACTCTGTGGCTCCTATAGGCCGTTATCCCTACTGAATCTTGACTATAAAATATTGGCGAAGGTAATCGCAATTCGGTTATGTTTATTAATGGAGTCCACCATTTCTCCGGCCCAATCGTGTTTCGTGCCTCACAGATCCACATCGCTTAATTTGCGGACTCTGTTCACAGAGTTGCATAGGACATTGAAATTGAATTGAAATTGAAATCGGATTTCTAAAGCGCGTAGCTACCCTAGGGCGTCCCAGCGCTGACATGCAACCTATTATTCCAGAGGGGGGTGGGGGGGGGGGGAAGGTGTAGACATTTATGGAAAGAGCCAAGTTTTTAATTGCCTGCGGAAAGCGAGTAAATTGTGTTCTCTTCGAATGGACAGTGGAAGAGAGTTCCACAATTTAGGGCCATTGTAGGAAAACCCTCACACCTGCCGCTGCTGTGCTCCTTGATTCCGAGAAGGCATTCGACCCCCTAGAAGTGGCCCTTTTTCTGTCTGTCATGCGTCGTGTGGGAATGCCCGAGTGTTTTGTCTCTACTGTTGCTCTCTTATATACCGAACGTACAGCTCGACTACGCCTGAATGGTACCCTTTCCGGTTCTTTTCACTTATCTCGCTGCACGATGCAGGGTTGCCCCCTGTCCCCATTACTTTTCATACTGGCAATGGACCCACTAGTTCGACACTTTCAAGAAAAACATTTACACCGCGGCTTACAATTTCGCACTGGGCCTCTTCTGGTTTCCCTGTACGCTGATGATACCATCTTATATGTCAGAATGCCCCATCTTAACCTCGAACCCCTTATTTGGGAAATTATTCGATTCGGCAGGTTTTCAGGTCTCAGTGTCAACTGGCACAAATCTGTTATTTTCCCATTGACTGCTAGCACGACTTCCTGGGACTGCAAATTCCCGCTTGAGTGGTGCCAAGACGCTGTCAAGTATCTCAGAGTTTATATCCATCTAGACACCGCCACTATTATCAGACTAAATTATGGTAGGGCAATTAGTTCCCTGGAATAGCAGATTGTGAAATGGTTGCGGTTGCCTCTGTCAATGGCCGGGAGAATGGCTATAATTAAAATGGTGGTCCTTCCTCGGTTTTTATATCTTTTTAACAATATCCCTATTCCTCTCACTCAGACCTTTTCTCTTCAGCTGCGTACACTCCTCTTGCGTCTCGTTTGGGGTGACAAGAGGCCGCGTGCGAACTGACAGATCCTGAACCTGACGTATGAGAGAGGAGGCTTCAGGGTTCCAGACATGTATCTGTATTACCTGACTGCACAATGTTGCTATGCCTATGCCTAGTACCACCCGGGCGCACGTGTCCCCTATTTGAAGCCGCAGGCTGACCTAGTACTCCCGCATAAACTTTCTGCCATTCTACCCACGGGCATCCCCAGGGACCCTTTGGATATCCAGACTGCCTCCACCACCTGCTGGGCATGGGACAGGTTGCGTAGACTGTTGGGCCTAGGCCAATTATATTCTCCGGCGTTGCCTCTACCAAATCCTTCATTGCTCCCCATAACGGGTGAAGTCTTGTTCTAGCGCACACTTTGTACTGAAGCGTATGTATTCCATGCTGCGGGACCCGTTCCCTTCATTCCCGGCTGCTCCTGAGCCGGCCCCACCACTGACCCTAATTATTGAATGTCCCACAGGCACATATTTGATCTCAAAACTGTACAAACAATGTGTGATGCTAAAACACGCTCGGCCTGGGAGATGGATTTGGACATGCCTATTACAGATGACCAGTGGGAACAGTGCTGCAATGCAAGGTGTCTTTGAATAGGAGGCATAATCTGCTTCATTTTAAGTTTCTCCGTAGAATGTACCACACCCCCCCATGGTCCCCCATGATAGACCATACTAGACCCCACCACTGCCAGGAATGCTCAGCTCCATTTGCCGACTTTGCCCACCTCTCCTGGACATGTCCTACAATACAGCAATACTGGTTTCAGGTACACGTCACATTAAGGGACATATTCTCCATGTCGTTGATCCCAACTCCTGAGATTGCATTGTTGGGGTATGTGGTTAATTTTCAGGAAATTAGCAGCGCTAGGTTTCCTGTTAGCCAAGTGTGAGGTGGCATTACTATGGGGTAGCAAGAGGGCCCCTTCACTGCAGTCATGGCTTCGCAGCTTAGCATTTTGCAACATAAATTGCGGGGAATACGCCACATGGGGTTCCTAGCTCCTCGCGACCTGTGGATATTTGGGGACCATATAAAGCTTACATTGCTAAGAAACGCACTGAACATGACTCTCAGACGGTTAGTGGTATTGTTCCCGAGGGGGTTGGCTAGGAGCATGGACAGCAACAAGCACCCACGGGGTTGGAATGGCTTTTATTAGCTGTCACTAACACTTAAGCTCTGTTTGTATCAGGGGGGCTGAGGGAAGCATATATTTCCTTGTATTGCAAATACCCTATGGAATAACTTATGGTATGTCTTCGATTTTCCCCCACGTTCCATTGTCCCCTTACACCAGGGATTGTATCATGTCGTGCATATCACAATGCATTTATCTCTGTTGAAGCCAATACTATAGGCTGCAATGTACTATATATTTTGTTCATGAATGTATAAAACTGAAAAATAAAGGATTAAAAGAAAAACCTACCTCTGGGTGGAGGCAACACTCATGGGCAAGATGATGCCGACAGACTGTCCACTCAAATGCTGAGCACTCCAGCCAAGTGATTTGTTATCAAGCAAATCTGATGGTCCAGAGCCTAGGACCAGTTGTAGAGCTTCTCTGCAGAGAAGAAGACAACCCCACTTGCCCTTGCTTGTTGATGCATCACATTGCGATCATGCTACCTGGACAGACTGACAACGAAAGGAAAGTAGGAAGGCCTTCAGCATCAGACGCCATCAACCAAAATTCGAACAGATTGATGTGCAAAATCTGTTCTTCTGGAGACTAGATCCCTCAGATCTCCAGTTTCTATAGATGAGCTCCCCACCGTACAGTGGGGGCATCTGTAATTACTGTTGCCACCAGCGGAACAGGGTGAAATTGCTTTCCTTGATAAAGGATGCGGTCTACCATCTACTACTGCAGATCTGCTGCAATGTCCCTGGAGAATTTGATACAAGCTTGGAGATCTCCATTGCATTTGAACCACTGCCTGTAGAGGCACCACTAGAAGGTTATCATTTGCCAGCGTGCATTGGTGACTAACAGAATGCAGGAAGCTAATAGATGGAGCAGGCATAAGACTATCAGTACTGGAACGATCGTGCCGACCTGAAATATTGGAATCATAGCCTTAATGTCTTTAATCCTCCGAAGAGAGAAGGCTTGATTAATTATGGTGATCAGGACTGCCCCTAGAAACAGGATGCATTGAGAGGGCACCCGGTGAGATTTGGCCTTGTTATACAACAGCTGAGTTGTCAGCTGCAAAAGCTGAGGCTCCATCTCTGTAGCTTTGGCTTTGATTATTCATACTTTGAGGTAAAGGAACACTGATATTCCAAACTTTCTGAGACAGGCCAAAACCACTGCCATCACCATCGAGAAGACTGGCGGTGTGAAAGTGAGACCAGACTGAAGGACCGCAAACTGAAAATGTTCCGTTTCAAAGGAACATCGTGTGTGATTGCAAATTGGTCGAATTAAGCATCCTCCAGGTCAAACCACAAAATCTAATCTGCTGCTTCCAATGCAAGCAGAACCTAAGCTAAAGACAGAATTCTGAATCTTTCATTTTGCACCAGTTCAAAACCGCAAGGTCTTGGACTGGATGAACGTCGCCATCCTTTTGGGTATCAACAAGAATGAAGAAGAACATCCATTATTTTATTTTTTTAAACCATTTTATTGAGTTTTCCATTTCGTACATTCCATTCATCAACATTATCATATTCAGATAACAAACAGTGATTACATTACCATTCTGAAAAGTGATAAACTTGAGTTTTGTTTGTGTTTGGTTGGGTTATCTATTGCGTAGTCAGGCTGGATATGTATTGGATTTGCATTTGTTGCCTCTAGTTCTAAGGCTTACTCATTGGATTCTTCTTCTGTGGGTACAAGATGTGGATTCGATTTCCCAACTGGGGATTAAACTGGGAGAGGGTAATTGGTGAGAGGTGTGTAGGGCGGGCGTCTTTGTGTCTTTCTTTTGTGGGCAGACTGTGCTGGACGCGGGTTTGCTATCGTAGTGCTAAGATGATGTATCTGTTCGCGGAGGATCAGTATTGTATCCGTCTGGTGGAGGTCGGGGGTAGGGTATGTGCGGGTGTTCGTGAATGTTTATGAATGAGGGGGCCGGGTCTAAAGGTCCTGACGTTGTAGGCGACCTCCTGGGTGATTGGGTTGATGTCTTTTTTTTGTTTGAGGTTTTGAAGGAGTGTTGCCCACTCCATGGAGATGTGGTGGTGTCGCGCCATGCGTTCTTACTCGAGCATAATCGCGTCCTCTTCTGCCACACCCCATTTACAGCACCTCTCCAGGCCTCAATTGGATCGCCCTGTCGGTGCGCACCAGTGCATTGTGATGCATCGCTTTGCTAGGAGGAGAACCAGTGATGCAAACCTTTTTTCCACCTTTCTATCTTTCCTACGCCTAGAGATTCCCAGTGCTTTGGCCTCCCATGTGTTGAAACCCGTGAGACCTGTGATTTCTTGTAGTGCATTATGTATTTCCTCCCAGTAGAGTTGAAGGGTTGGACAGTTCCAGAACATGTGCTGGAATGTAGCATTGGGGAGGTGGCAGCATGGGCACCGGAATTGTGTCATTAGATAGAATCGGTGGAGTTTCGCTGGCGTCAGATATGCTCGGTGCAATATGTTGAATTTAATATTTTTGAAGCACTGGTTACGTGCAATGCAATCTGCCATTGTTTGTCATTCAATGCATGTCCAAATTCCTCCTCCCATTCCAGCCTGAGTTGGGTAAGTGGTGTGTCCGTGAGCTCTCGAATGGCCGTATAGATCCATGTAATGAGGTGGCGCCCTGTGCCCATAGTCAGTATTGTGTGAAGTGTTGAGTGTGTCGTGGGTTATTATTATTATTATTAACACTTCTTAAGCACATAGCTACCCTCAGGCTTCCCAGCGCTAGCAGCACAATGGGGGAGGATAGATAGCTCACAATAAGTTGAGTCTCTGAGTGCAAGTACAGGGGAAGGGCATTCCAAAGCCTAGCTATACTGTAAGAGAAAGAACTGGCCCCACTCCGCATCCTTTGGATTTTAGGGACGGAGGCTAGTTTCCTGGGACGATAAAAGGTGATAAGTGACCTTTTAAAGACAGGGCCTTTTCCCATCAGGGTCTTGTGGACTACACAGCGGGATTTGGATGTAATTCTCTCCAGAATGGGCAGCCAGTGTATGGTCTTCAGACCTGGCTCAGCCGATTGAGTTCTAGGGATGCCATGCAGCAGCCGAGCGGCACAATTCTGAAGAACCTGAAGTTTCCTTGTAGTGGATTTAGGTCTTCCCAGGTACAAGGAGTTATCATAATCTAGGCACGAGAGGACCAAGGCCTGAACCATAAAACTCCTGGCCCCCATAGGGAGGAGGGGGAGAACTTTCTGCAGCAGTCTAAGAATACCATAGCAGGCTCATGTCACTTCCACTGCTTGCTGGGCAAATTTGAATGATTTGTCGAGTCAGACGCCCAAGCTTTTGATCTTAGACTTTGGGGTCGGGGTGGGTCCAAGACAGGTTAGCCATGCCAGTTTGAAATCAGTGTTGGACAAATTGCCCAGACACATTATTAAGTTTTTTTCTCCATTGAGCCCAAGACAGAAATGTTGCATCCAGGTAGCCACCTTCTCCAGACAGGATTCCAGATCAAAGGGAGAGTTGTGTGAATGGTTTAAATATACTACCAACTGAGTATCATCTGCAGATGTGGCAATTTTGATCCCATATGGCAGAATAATATCAGCTATTGGTCTCATGTAGAGATAACCAATCTGTATGGTGGAGAAGAAAAAGAAGAAGTGAAATAGCAGATACCAAGCAGCCACTTCTTTTTCTTCTCCACCCTACAGATTGGTTATCTCTGCCACTTATAAACGTATCTGCTTGTTTTCTTCCTTTCTGATATATTTGAAAAGTGTACTGTCTGAATATGGCTGTATGTTTTGAACTAAGAAAGATAAAATGAAGACACACCTAAAAACAATGAAATATATAATTTTGTATTTGTCAGTCAACTAGATGCAACGTAAATTGTAATATTGATGAATAAGTTAAACAACAACATGTATCAAATTATGCTTAGTATTGTTTTTTATTTATTACAGGATTTGTGGCTTTTTCCTGACAAGACTCAACTCGCGCCGAAACGCGCGTCAAACAGTAAAAAATCTTGCCACTGAATTGTCTACTTCTTTTATAAAAATATAATTTTTTAACTATATTTTCTGTAAATTATGATGATTTTATTACATGTATGTACAGAAGAATACTGTTTTTTATATCTTGTGTAATCCATATGTGAAGAACAAATAATTAAATAAAAGGAAAATACTTTTGGTATTTTGGAAATCAACTGTTGTTGTTACCTAGAGTTACAGTGACTAGACACATATATTTAGTAAATGTTTTTAGGTCTCGCTGAGCCAGCGCGCATGCGCTGCTAGCGATACATTTAGTAAGGGAGTCTTCAAAGTGCTATCGCTGGCAGCGCTGGCATAGAGCTACAGTGCACGAGGCGTGCACACGCGCAAAGCAGCCACATGGCTTTACGTCGCTCTCCCTCAGAGCCTCCTCTCCGCCCCCTTCACATTCTCGCCCAGTCCTCTTGTCACCTCGGCATGTACTCACCTCCCCTTTCGGCCGCTTTGATGTTCTCAGTGAGCTGCACGGCCAAAGCTTGTTGAGTTTCCACTTTAGAGTTAGAATTAGCATCTTCATGTATTACTTCTCTTCCTGCAGTGTACCACCCACCCTAAACCAGGAACCTCCTTTTACTTCCAACGCTAATAGCCTGTGCATGGGCGCGCGCTTAGGAGCCGAGGCGCCAAATGGCAAACCTCGTCATACTCATTAAGCGCCCGAGATCACTTTCGCCCGCGATCACTTTAGCAGCGCCCCTTTGATGTTCTCGTTCAAAGAACATCAAACATCAAAGAACATGTTGTTGTGTTAATGTTTTGCTGCGCCCGTTTGACTTACAATGTGCTTTCTCTTTCCACAAACGCGATATTTGTGTTCCTTTATTTTATGATGATTTTAGTATTACTGTCACACACACAACCACAACCACACACACAACCACACACACCACACACAAAGCCAGTCACACACAACCACACACACACACAACCACATAACCACACCCAACCACACACACACAACCAAACACACACACAGCCACACACACAACCACACACACACAACTACACACACACACAACCACAACCACACACACAACCACACTCACAACCACACGCACAACCACACCACATCCACACGCACAACCACACCACATCCACACCCAACTACACACAACCACACATACAACCGCACACACATAACCACACACACAACCACACACACACATAACCACACACAACCACGCACACACTACAACCACACACACAATCACACACAAGACATACACACACAAAACCACAACCACACACACAAAACTACAACCACACACACAAAACCACAACCACACACACAGACGCAACTACACACACAACCGCAACCACACACAACCGCACACAACCACAAAACATACAACCGCACACACACAACCACACACATAGCCACACACACACACAACAAGCACACACACACAGCCACATACACAACCACACACACAGCCATACACACACAACCACACACACGCACAACCACACACATAACCACACACACACAAACACACAAACACACACAACCACTCTTCCTGCAGTGTACCACCCACCCTAAACCAGGAACCTCCTTTTACTTCCAACGCTAATAGCCTGTGCACGGGCGGGCGCTTAGGAGCCGAGGTGCCAAATGGCAAACCTCGTCATACTCATTAAGCGCCCGAGATCACTTTCGCCCGCGATCACTTTAGCAGCACCCCTTTGATGTTCTCGTTCAAAGAACATCAAACATCAAAGAACATTTTGTGTTAATGCTTTGCTGCACCCGTTTGACTTACAATGTGCTTTCCCTTTCCACAAACTCGATGTTTGTGTTCCTTTATTTTGAGAGGCTTTTAGTATTACTGTCACACACACAACTACACACACACACAACCACACACACACAGCCACACACACGACAACCACACAACCACACACCACACACACACACAACCTCAAACACAACCACACACACACAACCACAAACACACACAACCACACAAACACACACACAACCACACACAACCACACATACAACACAACCACGATACACACAACCACACACACCCACACAGACAACCACACGCACAACCACACAAACACACACAACCACCCACACATACAACCGCGCACACACACAAACACACACACACACACAACCACACACTCACACAACCACACAATTACACACACTCAACCACAACCGCCCACACAACCACAAGCACAACACAACCACACACACAACTACACACACTACAGCCCACACACTACAGCACACACATACAACCGGACACACACACAACCACACACACCCAGAACCACACACACACAACCACACATACAACCGCGCACACACACAACCACACACACACAACCACACACTCACACAACCACACAATTACACACACACAACCACAACCGCACACACAACCACAACACAACCACACACAACCACACACAAAACTACACACACTACAGCACACACACACGACCACACACATACAACCGGACACACACACAACCACACACACCCAGAACCACACACTACACACACACTACACACACACACACAAACCACACACACCACCACACCCACACAACCACACCCACACATACATAGTCACACACCCACAACCACACAACTACACACACAACCCCACACACAACTACACACACACAACCACACACACAATAACACCCACCCACACACAACCACACACACAACCACACACACAACCACCCACACAAATCACACCCAACCACACAACCACACACACAAACACACACAACCACACACACTAACACACACAACCACCCACACACACGACACACACAACCACACACACACACAACCACACACACACAACCACCCACACCACCCACAACCACACACACACACAACCACACACAACCACACACACACAACCACAGCCACACCCAACCACACACACACACATACTACCACACACATAAACACACACACACCCACACACCACACACACAACTGCACACACAAAACCACACACACACACATACAACCGCACACACACAACCACAAACACACACACAACCACACACACACACACACAGCCACAGCCACACACACAAAACCACAACCACACACACACAAAACCAAAACCACACGCACAACCACAGCAATCGCAGTATGGCACACTTTACTTTTAAACATATTCATCTAAAGCGCAGCATGCCACCATTGCTACAAAAATACCTACTCATTTTTTTGGCCTACAATTTATAGACTTTTGTTGCAATTGGTGTTGCAATATTTAGCAATGCCAATAGCTCAAACTTAATTAATGTGAGACCTATTGCATTGCAAATGCTTGTTTGTCTTGAGGATTGCCTAGGAAGTTACTTTTCATCGTATATCCTGAACTTTTCCATGGAAGTATTCCGCAAGTTCATTGAAGCGGTCAGAGGATACTACAGTATTAGGAGAGGGGATCTCTAAGAGGTTCTTCGCAATGTGGAAGATTTCTCTGGGAGCATTAGCTGCTGAATTAATTTTTACTTCATAATAAAGCGCCTGAGCTTTTTTAATTTCAGCTAGGTAAAGTTTTATGAACTCTCTGTATTTCATTTTACTGATCTCGCTGTATTCCTTCCTCCATTTCCTCTCCATCCTTTTACAGGCCTGTTTAAGCAACCGAAGCATAGGCGAGTACCACGGAGAGATTTTCTCTCTCGCCGTAAGGTGGCTAGTTTTGACAGGAATAACTGTGTCAAGTGAGGACTCTATCCAGTGTGTGAATTGTTTGAATGCTAAAATAGGACTGGGGTCTAGAGTAGGCTTTGAGGTATTGAGCACAGTGGACCAGGACTCCACAGAAAGTTTCGACCAAGGGCGAACTTTCCTGGTGATCAATTTCGTAACATTAGAGTTGAGTCGGGGAATTTAGAAAGATAGGGATCTGTGAATGATCCAACCAAGGCAGAGGGATGGGTACCCCAACTGACAGCTCATTGTTACTGGTAAAAACTGGGTCTAAGGTATGTCCTTTATTGTGTGTGGGTCCTATGACTTTTTGTGTTAATTGAATTGCTGATAAATATTGGGTAAGATCCCAAGCATCAGTTTTGCTTAGGTCATTAAAGTGTAAATTATGTTTGTAGATGAGCTTGCTAATGAGGCTGCCACTTCAGGAAAAGAATCGAAAAATTGCCCACCCATCCCTGGAGGTCGATATATTAAGATTCCTGATAGATAATGGCAATGCCGCCCCCTTTCCTCCTCTCGCGATCTTTGCACTGGATATTATACCCATGATGGAGAGTTTGAGCCAAATCAGGTGCAGAGTCCTTGTGAAGCCAGGTTTCTGTTAGAAATAATACATCTGGTTGTTGTTCTGCTGAGAATATGCTAAGTTCAACAGAGTGCTTAGGCAGAGACCTACAGTACAGAGAGAACATTATATAAATGTGGGGGGCATGTGCATCTGACTGAGTTTCCAAAACCGGACAGAGCCTGAATGAACAGTATGTGCATGGTGAGTGACCTTTAAATTGGTGCATAGAATGGAGGCAATTGTCTTTACCCAAGTCCCTTAGCCCTATGATTTGGGAGGGTGAATACATAATTTTACCTGACGATGAGGGGGCAGGGGTTCTGGCCCGGTCAGGCACGGATGGGCATCCGCGCTGCCATGCAGCTCTAATAGCAGCTATCTGGAAGTTAATCCCCCAAGCACCACCTCCTCTCCTACAGTCCCTCCAATCAAAAGGAAACCACTGTGGAACAGGGACCATAGGGCGAGCAGATCAACAAAGTGCAAGTGAGTGCAGAATCACTAAAATAACTGGTCTAAAAACACCCTTTGAAGGCAGCCTGGTACCTTAGCTCAGCCTGTTCAGCCGCAGGTTGCAAGTACCCCCCTTGACAGATCCCAGGTCTTTTTACAGTCAGCGACGATTTGACAATGTAAGAAAAATTGTCCGACTGGGAGCTCTCTCCCCTCCGCCAGGTACTCTAACTGAATGAGGTATCCATCTGGAAATAAGCACCCCACCTCTATAAGTGAGTGTTCCGTCCAGACTTGTAGGTCTTGGGCAATGTAGTAGCTGCGACTGCGGGGCAAGCCCGCCAGTGGCAGCAGTGGGGTATACAGTGGTGTGTCTCGGGAAAGGCAATATATTCGTAGCATACAGGACCTACGTACAGTCACTTAGATGGGATGGGTCCGATCAGGTGCCGGTAGAAGTAAGCAGTGTATCTCTGGGGTCCTGAGTTCGCACCCTTCTCCTCCATATGGCGTCCCGCAGTCCAGCGTGACGACCATTGGAGTTGAGCTGCGAGGAAGTATGCCTCGAAAGATGGGGCACCCAGTCCTCCCCGGTCTACTGGTAGCTGTAACGTTGTTAGGGCCACCCTTCGTTGCCCTGTCCCCCATATCAGGGATAATAATAGGGAATTGAGTTCCCAAAAGAAGGATTGTTTGTTTGTGAAGTGGTAAAGGAGGTGGGGGACCACCACCATTTTTGCTAGGGACACTATTCCTATTGGGGCTAGGGGTAGGGTCTGCCAGAAGTTGATTTGAGTATGGATGCCTCTCAGTGTTTGACAATGGTTGCCTTTGAACAGGTCCTTCTGGGAATGATATAGTTTGATTCCAAGGTACCTAGGGGCCTCACCATTCCAGGCCAGTCTGACCGACCTGGTGTGGATCTCCTGTGGGGGAACATCCGGAGGGAGGGGAGGGGAGCCACAAGAATGACTTGGGCCCGGTCATGCTTGATCTTCTTCAGCACTCTGGGTAGAAGTGGTATAGGTGGAAAAGCGTATAGTAGACCGCAACTCCACTTGCGACGAAAAACGTCGCCTAGTGAGTGCCGCCTTGCAAATTCCAATGCGCAGAACTGAAGACATTGCGCGTTCTCTTTGGTGGCAAACAGATCTAACCAAGGCTCTCCCCACGGATTAAAGAGACACCTTGCGCCACATCCCAGTTCAGACGCCATTCGTGATCCATCATGCATCGCCGGCTGAGTTCGTCAGCCCTGGCGTTCAGCAAACCTGCCAGGTGTTGAACGACCAGGGAAATGCCCTGATGTTCCAGCCATGTCCAGAGGTGCAGAGCCTCCTGACATAGGGTCCACGACCCCACCCACCCTGTTTGTTACAGTACCACATGGCGGGGGTGTTGTCTGTGAACACCTGCACTACTCTCCCCATGACAGTGAGAAGGAATGCCTTCAGTGCAAGTCGGATCACCCGAAGCTCCAGAAGGTTAAAATGGAGCCTGGACTCAGCCGGAGACCAGAGGCCTCTGATCTCTGCCTCTCCCATGTGGCATCCCCATCCCAGAAGGGACGCGTCCGTCACTACGGTGTGTTGCAGGTGGGGAAGGGAGAGGGATCTGCCATTGACCCAATCGCGATTCATGAGCCACCACTGCAATTGTCGTACAGTGCCCTCCGAGATCTGGACGTGATCGGACAGGTTGCCCTGATGCTGTGCCCACTGGATCTTCAGGTCCCACTGCAGAGCCCGCATATGCCATCTGACATGATCCACTAGCAGGATGCAGGTGGCCATCAGGCCCAGGAGCCAGAGGGTCATCCTGACCGAAACCCGGGATTGAGGCTGAAAGATCGGAATCATATCCGGAATATCCTGGACTCGCTGCTCAGGAGGATAAACCCGAAACTGCGCCAAGTCCAGAACCGCTCCGATGAAGAGGAGCTTCTGAGAGGGAATCAGGTGCGACATTGGCACGTTGAGGGAGAACCCCAGCAAATGCAGGAGGTCGGCTGTAGTCTGGAGGTCGGAGATGACTGCCTGGGGCGAGCCCACATTCAACAACCAGTCATCGAGATAGGGGAAGACTGGAACCCCTGATCAGTTTCAGATGAGCTGCGACCACCCCCATCACTTTCGTGAAAAACCGAGGGGCGCTGGTAAGGTCGAAGGAGAGCATGGTAAACTGAAAATGCTCGTGGCCTACCGTGAACCGCAGGTAACGCCACAGGACGGGGATGTGAAAATATGTGTCTGCGAATCCAAAGCTACCATCAAGTCTCCAGGGTTGAGAGCAGACAAGACCTGAGCTAGCATCAACATCTTGAACCTCCCCTTCCGGAGGAAGCCATTGACGTCCCTGAAGGACGCAGGCCCTTGTCCTTCTTGGGGACCAGAAAGTAGTGGGAATAGCAACCACGACCTACTTCTGGCCCAGGAACGCGCTCAATGGCCCCCTTGGCCAAGATGGCCGTGACTTCCTGCTGAAGAAGCGCAAGATGGTCCCCCGACATGCGGTGGTACTCTGGTGGCATGGCTGGAAGAGTAGGCTCGAAGGGGAGGGAGTAGTCCCTTCGGACTATTTGCACCCACCTGTCCGAGGTGATGTTGCGCCAGTGAGAGAGATGATGGTGTATTCTGCTGCCTACTGGTGTTTGATGGGCCTGAAAGGTCAGACTAGGAAGGCTTTGAAGAGGATGCTGCGGTGGTGGAGGTGGACTGACCTGCCCGCTGGGCCCCAGTACCGCCCCGGCGGTTCCCACGTCCGCGCTGAGGTTGTTGCTGCGCAGGCCTGTGGTACCCCAAAAATACTTGTTGGGGTACCCCTTCCATGGCCACGAAAGAAGCGAAAAGCAGAAGGCGGAGGAGGCCGAGTGGCCGACAGGCCCAAGGACTTGGCCGTAGCCTGTGAGTCCTTAACGCGCTCCAACGCACTATCCGCTTTATTGCCAAAAAGGCGAATGCCATCAAAGGGCATGTCCATCAAAGTGTTCTGGACATCCCCCGAAAAGACAGTGGTTCTCAGCCAGGCATAACGCCGAAGCGCCACAGTCGTGGAAATCGCCCTGCCTAACAAGTAGGCGGTATCAAACCCACAATGAATGGTGAACTTAGCTGCATCCCTCCCAGCTGCTGCAATAGCTTGGGAGAGAACTGTGTGGGCCTCCTCTGGACAGTTGGGCAGCACCTGCGCAACCGTGTCCCACACAGAGTGGGAGTAACAGCCCATAAGGCATGCGGTGTTCACCGACCGCTGCCCTAAGCAGATGAAAACAGCTTCTTGCAAAGCAGCTCCAGCTTCTTGGATTCCCTATCCGGAGGTGCGAAAGGGAATGCGCTCTAGGATGCAGAGGCTTTGACAACCAAGCTCTTAGGGGTGGGGTGTTAGGAGAGAAAAAGAGTGTCGCCCGGAGCCAGGCGTTGGCGTCGGACCACGTTCCGGTCCACTGTGTTGGGCTTGGACCAAGTGCCCAAAAGAACATCAGACAGTGCATCATTAAAAGGCAGCAAGGGCTCCTAAGAGGTTGCCGTCGGCTGAAGCACTTCTGCCAGGAGGTTAGTCCTGATGGCCACAGTAGGGAGTTCGAGGTGGAGTGCCTCGGCCGCTCTACGCAACTACACTGCGTAACTTGCTCCCTCCTCCGTAGCCAACGAAGGAGGAGACAGCATTCCAAGGTCAGGCAAGGTGTCTAGACCACTGGCATCCCCCAAATCCTCTGCCCAATCCGGGTCATAACCACACTGTTGTGTGAGAGGGTCCTCAGACCCCTCCAAGTCCTCCCCTTCCTCCGACGTCTGTGAAACAGGCTGAAAATAAGGATGACGGACGTAGGGATAGAAAGGCCTCATTGACGTCAGAATAGACATCGAGCGACGCCGTTCAGGCGCAGCGTCTGGCTCAGGGCTGAAACCAGGGATGACGTCGGCGGTAGTACCGGATTAAGTCGAAGGTGGTACTGGAGGTGGGGTCAGCACCGGTGGAAGTGTTATCAGGTCAACTGGTGTCGCCTGGGATCCGAGCCCGGATCCAGGGTAGTCCTGCGGCGCCGGAGCCTAAGCCGATGGCGGCACCCGGGCCGAAGCCATGGGTGTCGGAAGGGCAGGAGTCCCTGTCTGGCCCGTGTGGCTCAAAGGCGCACCCGGCCTGGCCAGACGGCCCTAAGAGTCGGGCCATGGCAGCTGTGCAGGCGTCACCAACAGACCTGGAAAGGGTGGGTAGGCCGGTGGCGACGTTTCAGGCTCCGCCAGAGGCACGGGGGTTGCACCACCTGCACCCTCACAGCGTCGCACGATGGGCCAGCTGAAGTCAAAGAGCAACGACGCTTCTTCGACTTCTTCTTGGAATGCTTCGACTTACCTGACCCCGAGTGCGAAGACTTGGATCCAGAGGAACGATGTTGACGGCTCTGTGACCGGCCCGTGACTTCCCATGAGACCGGAACCTTGAGCTGCACGGAGCCAACTGCCATACTTCCAGCAACTTTCGGGACCGCTCCCGCAAAGTATCCGCAGTCGGGGCACGACTTGGAGTCGTGACCGCGCACCAGGCAGTAGAGACACACGCAGTGCGGGTCCGTCACCGACATCATGCGGTGACAATCCCTGCAGTTCTTGAAGCCGGGCATCCCTACGACACCAGGAGTAGATCGACTCAGAAGAAATGAGGTAATAGGCCTCGAAAAAACTCAGTCAAAAAGTCACTGAGGGTAAGTGCTCTTCCCGGATCTGAGCTTGCTGGCGCAGAAAAAGAAAGAACTGACGTGTGAGTGCGTTTAAGTACCTCCAGTGACATCATCCCGGCGTCAACGATGCACGCCGAGCCGCACGACGACGCCTACCGACACGCAGGGGTACTGCTGACAAACTTTTTCGGATCCAGCCGGACGCCTGGGGGTAATTCTAAGGTAAGGAATCTATCACTACGGGTTTCTTTCAGATGTTTGTCGATGTGATCTGTTTGTCTAAGGAGGTCCTGTCAGAGGCAGCCAGTTGGTGTTGGGTGAGGGGGTTTAGGACTTTGTCGATGTATTCTGAACTGTCTGATGTCGGTGCTTTGCATATTTCCGCGTAGCATTCATAAAAGGCCTGTAGGATCTCTCTTTGAATGTAGGTGGTGGTGCCTGCGGAGTTCATTATTCTAGTGAGTGTTTGTGTGTCTGGATTTTGATGGATTAACCAGGCCAGCTGTGTTCCGGCTCGGTCCCCCTCTCTATGTGTTCTGGCATGTAAGATTTGAAATTGTATCTATGAAGGTCCGTGCATTCTTCCGCGTATTTGGTCTTAGCTTCAGTCAACTGTGTTATGGATACCGTGTCGGTGTCCGCTGCCTTCGACAGGGTCTCCAGCCGTGACTCAGTCGTCTGTATGGTTTGTTCCAATGTTTTCCGTACTCCTGTAATTTGCCTAATGCAGACTTCTCGTAAGACAACCTTGAAGGCTTCCCACTCAAAATCCTGGATGATGATGTGTGTGCGTTTTCAGATGCTGTCCCTGTTCATGCCTGAACATTGGGTCTTCGAGATAGTCACGGGGCAAACGCCATGTGGGGATTGGTGGATGAAGAATAACATACTTTACCCGGTTCTTGCTCTGGAACCAACTCCACAGCGCCCTTTTGGAGTAAGGATTTAACTTCTTTTTGAAGGATGTGCAAACAATCTTTCAGGAGTGCATTGGCTGGGGAGGAATGGGAGGAGGTAACTTTTGGAAGCGTAGGGCATACCCCCTCTCTACAACTTGCAAGACCCAAAGGTCTGAAGTGATGGCCCTCAATGCTAGTGGAAAAGAGGATACCTGTCATCCAGCCGGTAGTGTGTACTCAACTAATGCAGGTCTAGGGCTGCTTTCCTTTAGTAGCTGCAGAAGAGGATGAGGAAGGAGAGGAGGGAGGGACGGGTAGGACACGTTTTTCTCCGCCACACCCTTTGAAATATCTGTAGAGGACGTTAGCCTGCCGTTGTTGCTGAGAAGAATATTGTTGGTGTCCTAGAATGGAGAATCCTCTATTGAACCCCCCAAATTTTCGAAATTAACGGTCATCTATCCATATGCTGGGTTTGAAAGCTAAACAATTTGCAGTGGCTTTGCTGTCCTTGAATCTTTCAAATGCAGAGTCTGCCTTAGCACCAAAGAGATGAGATCCATCAAAAGGTAAGTCCATGAATGTTGTCTGGACGTGCTGTGAGAAGCAATTCCTCAACCAGATGTATCTTTTTTGGGAGGCTGAAGTCCCCATAGATCCAGCCGCTGAGTCCTCAGGGTCAAGGCCGGAATGTGTGACTTGCTTTAAAGCTGCCTGCCCATCGTTTATGATCCCCTCTAAAGCGGGCTTGATGCCCATTTGACCGGTTGGAGATGTAACAGCCTGAGCAGAGTCTAACAAGGCGTGCACATATCTTCCTAAAAGGCATTTATGGATTTGAGAGCCATACTTCTAGCTCCTGCAGGAAATACCCTTTTTGCGTATTCTTCTATCTACTTTAACTCCTGGTCAGATATTGTGGATGGAACTGATCTGGGAGTTAAGTTTTGAAGAACGTGAAGCCTGTACTACCAGTTTTTTGGGGGATGGATGAGTAGATAAGAAGTCAGGGTTTCCAGAAGGCCTCAACAAAAGTAGTAAGTTGCTCTGGAGAATGAGAGGTAGAATGTAGCACCTGGTTTGATATGACCTCCGTTATGGGAAGTTGCAGGTCAAGCAATTCTGCATATTTTCTCAATATGAAGTCACCTCAGGTGGCGGAAGACCTGTTGGGGAGAGCAGCGTCCGTGTTATCAGTATATGTTCTTCACCTTCTGTAAAAGGTATATCTGCTAGGGGACCTTCAAACCTTCAAATTCCGGGTTGATCAATATATGTTCCACACCTTCTGTAGAAGTTATACCTTCTTGTGCAACTTCGTCCCTGAAGAAAAATCTTTCTTCTTCTATCAGCCTATGCACTACTCTCCTAGAATGATGAAGAAAGTATTTAGGCTAGGCTTTTAGTGGCTCTGGCGGCATCTTTAGTGGCGTGAGTGGCATAGTTTTTGGCACCGCTGGAGTTGACTGCAGTGCCGGAAATCTGTATTTTCCAACGTCAAAAGGAAGCAGGCCGGTACAAGAGGTGGAGTAGGCATCAGGGCCTCTGCCTTGGGTTGTGTAGACACCCAGGACACTTGAGACAATGGTAAGAAGGGTGTGATGGCCTCTGACTAGTAGGGCGCTGGAAGCCTCTCAGACTGTTTGCCATCTGTCCAACGGGGCTGGTTGGCACACCTTAGGAGATCACTGCCCTGCTGAAGATGTTTAACATGGCTGTAGGAGAGTGGGGTCTGCAATCCCATGGCCACCCCAGATTTTTGCTTTTTGCTTCACTGGTTTACGACTTTCCCTGGCTGTGGGCCTGCTAATCAGACCCACAGCCTAGCTGTTCTCTCTCTAAATTGACAAGCATGTACCTTAGGTGCATTTACCAATTGGTACTGGGCCACCTTATCAGTCCCTGTACAGTATACCTTAGGTATCCAGGGCATAGGTGTACCCAGGGCCTACCAGGGGCTGCAGCATGTATTATGCCACCCCTGGCTGGCCACCCAAATCTGACACAACTGGCTGCACGACAGCTGGGGCAAGGTGGTGTAAACACCCTTTGCTTTAGATATAGTATTCCTATATCTAACCCTAAAATGGACACATATATTCCTATCAGTCACTCCTATGGCAGGCCTTATCAATCCTGAAGGCAGAGTGCTTGGATTTATGCGAGATGGTGCTCTGGCATGAGCTGAGCCCATTTGCAGCTTGCGGAACCAAGTCCTAATAGCTGTTCCATGATAACGCTATACCATATACTCTTAAGTGCATTATAATCCTCGCGGTTAAATGCTAACTTTGGCATAGCATTATCAAAACATGTCGAGTAAGGTGTCATACGAATTGGAATACTAACCCCTCGCCAATTCTGGCGACGGGGTTAGCATTCCACCCTTCTAGAGGGACACGACATGTATGTAACTGTAAACCCCGGTTAAAGTTAACTCAAGCCACAGCATCACAAAATGGATGCTGCCACCACAGACACAAGTCTGACCTCCTGCTGCTGGGAGTCCTTCCAGCGAGGGTGGCTTGGACAAAGGGTTTCCTGCCTTGGGAGGTGCTAGCACCACCCCAGACAGGATTTTGTGTATTAGGAAGGGCCAGGCTGAAAAGAATGAGACATTCCTGGGGCACACAAGGTGCCCCGTGCATACACCGGTTCCAACCAGTTGCTGGGGCACTCCAGCCCCAGCTCTGGCGGGAAACTGGACAAAGGAAAGGGGGTGTAGCCACCCCCCTTCCTGGTCCCACCCAGGGGAGGGACCTAGTCGTAGTGCAGCCCCCTTTAGGCGGACAAAGGTAGGAGCTGGTCCCATTCCAAGTTAGATTAATCTTGACAACCTTCCACGAAGAAACTCTTGACCTTCGACCTCCTGAACATCAGAAGACTGAAGAATCTCCCCTATGGTCAGGGAGTGACCATCCTGCTTCGCAGGCACCATCAAGCTCCTGTGCGGTTTGCTGTAAAGTCCTTCCATCCCGGAATCCGATGACCCAGCTCAACAAGACCCGGACCTCCAGACCTCTCTGACCTCTACCCACATCCACAGCACAGCTGGGACCCGTGGGTGCGACGAGCAACGTGGAGACGGCCATCTTGAAGAAACCTGCACAGCGCTTCCTGCACGACCCCTGAGGGTTCCTCAAGTGAGTGCATTGGGAACTGAGAAGCCCCACACCGACGCAGCTCCTGCACCAAAGACCAGCCCCCCAGCATCCCCGTGATCTGCGTGGGGCCCTTTTGCCTGGTTGCTGCCCTTCCTGTTGTCTGGTCACTTGCCGGCTGGCTTGTGCCCTCCGAGACGATGACCCGAAGATTTCAACACTGCTAGTCTGGTCCCCCAGTCTGGCCCTTGCTTCCTTGTAAAAGAGGAGCACCCCGGACCCTCCTGGTCCACTCAAGACGCCATCTTTGTTTCACCGCGTGGCTTGCATTAGCCAAGGCCTGTTGTCCAGATCGACGATCCGACACCGCCAACAGCAGCAGACTACATGGGACAGCTCGTGCCTCCAGCCTGGTCGTGAAGAACAGCTCCTGGTCCGCGCAGCTACAGGGAGAAGCGACCCTTCCTTCATCTGAACGCGGCAACAGCATCTGGTTCCCTCCTGGTTCCAGCACCGTCACTGGCTAGTGACCAGGACTCTGTCCCCTTCCTTTTCAGGACTTCCTTCTTCCTAGTTCCATCCTTGGAACCACCGGACTCCTCCATCTGGCTGCCTGCCAGCAACTTCTTGTTTCAGGCATCACCGGGATCAACGCAGCAAACCCGACACTACTTCAGCCCTATGCACCCGCAGCCTGTGGGTTAGGTAACTAAAGCTTCTAGGTCCTGAAGTCTGTGTCCACTATCCTAATGTCCAGGTCCACTGTTGTTTTCCCTCCACCCAGCCGGGTTCGTCCGGAATCCGTAACATTGTAAACTGAAAGATCCATAGACGTTGGTACGCATCCCGCGTGAGAGTTCCCACTCTGCACGTGAGTCCCGTGGGCCTCCTGCTCCTTACTTACCTAGTTTGTAGCGCAGTCCTACCGATCCTCCAGCCTCTGGATCTCCTTACAGTATTTTCTTTCCTCGCATTCCATTATTTTGAGTATATGGTTTGTCGTGCCCCTAAGGCACTTGTGTAAATATTGTGCGAACTCGTATTTCCTTCTTAGTATTGTCATGTGCTTAGCCCTCTGATCTCATAAATAGTTCAGAGGTGTTGTTATTAATAAATAGACTGTTTATTTTCATAACAACCTGTGTGGTGTCCTTTCATTTGGTATTCAAGGGGTTATACTATGGTAAAACAGCTGGCTTCACATGCCAAAAGAGATTAGCCTAAAAGACTGCTTTTGTCCACGCTACTAGGATAGCTGGTCTATACGGTTGACTTTACAACTAATCACCATAAGGGTTGTTTGGACTGATACAAGGTGATCACTAGAACTAGTGAGCATCATATATCAGGCCAACTTCTCACATTGGTGTGCAGCGGTTGGGATTTGAGCTTGCTGTTGTTTTACCACGTATAATTTTGAAAATATCATTTGAAAAATCACATAGGTACCTAGGTACATATAACAAGCTTAGAAATACTCTGAGTTCTACTCAACCAGCTGTTGTAGTGTAACAGGTCTTAGCACACCCTGACTACAACTCTAGCAAGGGATCAGTAGGTAAACCCATAGTGTAGGTAGGTGCATCACTTACACCACACTAGAAGCATGTCTACCCATGGAGAGTCTTCAGAGACTCCCCTTGTGGTTGTTGACCCTCCACAGGTCACTTCCAGATATGCAGCCCTTAGCTTCCAGGAGATGAGACAATTGTGTACCTCCAGGAAACTAAAACAGGGTTCTAACCCTACCAATCCTTTTCTGTTAGGTCTCTTAGAGACATATGATGCTAGAAAAGCTACTCATACAGATGGGAGCATGCCAGCCTTAGAAGGTACCCTTGGTGATCCTGACCTCCCTGAAACTGAGGAAGTAGAGGAGGAAGAGGATGAAGAGGTTATTTCTGGGGATGAGGCAGACAATGGTCCTGAGCTAGTCAGCAGACTTACTAGGGCCAACTTAGACCTACATAGGGATGGATCTGGGGGACCCCCAGTACTGACCCTAAGCAGGCCTAACTTTGGAGTTAGAAGAGATAGGTCTCATTCTAGGGACTCCAATAGATCTGTGCACTCTCATGCCTCTGCTCAGAGGAGAATGACTTCTCCCCAGAGGAGAATGACTTCCCCTCAGAGAAGAGAACATGAAGCAAGGATGAAACAGGCTAATCTGAGGATTCAGAGGGAAGAACTTGCCCTTGCCAAGGAGAAGCTTGCCTTTGCTAGAGAGTAGCAGTTAAGTGGGGTAGTCTCCACTGGTGGCAGCAATATCCCTAAGGATAAAGACAGGAGTTTTGATACTAGACACCTGAGTAAGATAGTGCCCCCCTTTAAACAAGGGGATGACATCCACAAATGGATGACTGCTTTGGAGAGGGCCTGCACTGTCCAGTGCATCCCCCAGAGTCAGTGGGCAGCTATATTGTGGCTCTCCTTTGAAGGTAAAGGTAGAGATAAGCTCCTCACTACTAGAGCTGAGGATGCTAACAATTACCAAGTCTTGAAGAATACACTGATTGATGGGTTTGGCTTAACCACTGAGCAGTACAGGTTGCTGTTCAGAGACACCCAGAAAATTCAGTCTCAAGATTGGGCTGACTTTGTTGATTGTGCCACTAAGGCTTTTGAAGGCTGGTTACTGGGAAGTAAAGTTACTGATTACACAAGATTGTATAATCTAATTATGAGAGAACAAATCTTAAGTAATTGTCAGAATCAGTTGTTGCATCAGCACCTTATTGACTCAGATCTGACCTCTCCCCAAGAATTGGGAAAGAAGGCAGACAGATGGGTCAGGACAAGGGTCAAGCAGCAGAACCAGAACCAGGGTGGTGGCCAGAAGAAAGCAGATCCCAAGGGTAATGAGAATAAACAAAATGACCAGAAGTCTTCAACAGGGCCCCAACAATCTAAAGAGGGTGGGTCCCAGAATTCCCTAAAGAAGAAGAATAATGGTCAGAAGAAACCATGGTGCCAATACTGTAAAAGTAATACTCACTGGTTTAGTGAGTGCACCAAGAAAGGCCCAACTCCTACCACTACTGCCCCTAAGGCACCTGCACCCCCTAGTACAGTAAGTAGTGGTAGTAATCCTCCTAAGGCTATAGTGGGGTTAACCCTGGGAACTGAGGCGGGCTCTGACTTAGTCAGAACACCTACTCAGGCTGTTCTTGTTTGTACTGGGACATGGATATGACCCCTACAATAAGTCCCAGTACTCTGGGCAAGTACAGGCAGACGCCTTTGATTAATGGAAAAATGGCTCAGGCCTACAGGGACACTTGTGCCAGTGTCACTATGGTGACACCAAACTTTGTGGACCCTGACCAGGTAATGCTGGGTTCAGACTACCTGGTGACCAATGCTAGCAATGCCACTACCTCCCATAGTATGGCACTTGTTAATTTCTCCTGGGGGGGGGTAAATGGCCTCAAAAGGGTTGTTGTTAGTTCAGACCTCCCAGTGGACTGTCTTTTGGGCAATGATTTGGAATCCTCCTTATGGTCAGATGTGGAGTATAGGACTCATGTGGAAATGTTAGGTTTGTCAGCACATGTCCTTGCTGTGACTAGGTCACAGGCCAAGAAATGCCCAGCTGAACTAGTGCTGGATCCTGGAAGAATGGACCAGACACTAACCAAGAGAAAGAACAGTAGGGGTAAGGTTGACTCTTCCCCCCTGCCTCAGGTGGAGGATCAGCTCTCTCAGGAGGCTGATCCCAAGACCCCAGAAGGAACTGTCCTAGAAGAGCTTGAGCCTGAACAGGTTGAGTTTCTTGGGACAGGGGGACCTTCCAGGGCAGACTTGAGGCAGGCACAGTTAGACTGCCCATCTCTTGAACCCCTCAGACAGCAGGCTGCTGCTGAGGCTGCAGGGAATGCTACAGGTGCCCATAAGGTATATTGGGACGATGGACTCCTATACTCTGAGGCAAGAGACCCCAAGCCTGGTGCTACCAGGAGGATGGTCATCCCCTTGTCTCTTAGAGGTTTCCTTCTCACCTTAGCCCATGAAATTCCCCTTGCAGGTCACTTAGGCCAGAACAAGACCTGGGACAGGCTTGCCCCACACTTTCACTGGCCTCACATGTCTGAGGACACCAAGGACTTTTGTCGTTCATGTATCACCTGCCAAGCCAGTGGCAAATCAGGTGGCACAACAAAGGCCCCCCTTATACCACTACCTGTGGTGGGGGTTCCCTTTGAGAGAGTGGGGATTGACATTGTTGGACCAATGGACCCCCCAACAGCATCTGGGCACAGATTTATACTGGTGGTAGTGGATCATGCCACCAGGTATCCAGAAGCTATTCCCCTTAGAACCACTACAGCTCCTGTTGTGGCAAGGGCCCTGGTTGGAGTTTTCTCCAGAGTGGGGTTCCCTAAGGAGGTGATCTCTGACAGAGGTGCAAACTTCATGTCAGGATACTTGACTGCTATGTGGAAGGAATGTGGTGTCAATTACAAATTCACCACACCCTATCACCCACAATGCAATGGGCTTGTTGAAAGATTCAACAAGACCCTCAAAGGGATGATAAAAGGGTTACCTGAAAAGCTCAGGCGAAGATGGGACATCCTTTTACCCTGCCTTCTGTTTGCTTACAGAGAGGTCCCACAGAAGGGGGTTGGTTACAGCCCTTTTGAGCTTTTGTTTGGACATCCTGTAAGAGGACCCCTATGTCTTGTGAAGGAAGGATGGGAGTTACCTCTCAAAAAGCCTAAACTTGACATAGTGGACTATGTACTTGGTCTCCGCTCCAGGATGGCAGAGTACATGGAGAAGGCATCTAAAAACCTAGAGGCCAGCCAAGAACTTCAAAAAGCTTGGCATGACCAAAAGGCTGTCCTAACTGTTTACCATGCAGGACAGAAGGTGTGGGTGTTGGAGCCAGTGGCCCCAGCAGCTCTCCAAGACAAATGGTCTGGACCCCACATCATCATTGAACAAAAGGGAGAAGTCACCTATTTGGTGGACATGGGAACTCCCAGGAGCCCTTACAGAGTACTGCATGTGAATAGGCTCAAAGCATTTGTTGACAGGGAGGACATGGGCTTGCTCATGGCCACAGATGAGGGACAGGAGGAAGAGAGTGACCCTCTCCCAGACCTGCTCACTCAGAACCCTGATGATAGGTCAGTAGATGGTGTAGTCTTTTCTGACAGCCTCTCTGAGCATCAGCAAAAGGATTGTAAGCAAGTCCTTCAATCCTTCAGACAAATGTTTTCTCTGACCCCCAGTCAGACAAACTGGTGCACACATGAGGTGGACACTGGAGACAGTCTGCCTATAAAGAGTAAAATCTACAGGCAACCTGACCACGTCAGGGACTGCATAAAATTGAAGTACAAAAGATGTTGGAATTGGGAGTCATTGAACCCTCAAAGAGCCCTTGGGCTAGTCCTGTAGTTCTAGTGCCTAAACCTCACACCCAGGATGGTAAGAGAGATGAGGTTTTGCGTAGACTACAGGGGTCTCAATGCTGTCACTAAGACAGATGCCCATCCAATACCAAGAGCAGATGAACTCATTGACAGATTGGCTTCTGCCAAGTTCTTGAGTACATTTGACCTGACAGCTGGCTATTGGCAAATCAGGTTAGCTGAGGATGCCAAGGCCAAGACAGCATTTTCTACCCCAGGAGGTCATTACCAATTTGTGGTGATGCCCTATGGTTTGAAAAATGCACCTGCCACTTTTCAAAGGTTGGTGAACCAAGTTCTCACTGGGTTGGATGACTTTTGTGCAGCATATCTAGATGATATTGCTGTCTTTAGCTCCACCTGGGAGGATCACCTGAGGAAAGTTTTAGAGGCCCTGCAAAAGGCAGGCCTCACTATCAAGGCTACTAAGTGCCAGATAGGGCAGAGTCAAGTTGTATACTTGGGCCACCTTGTAGGTCGAGGCCAAGTTCAAGCTCTGGAGAGCAAGATACAGGCCATAAAGGACTGGGCTCCTCCAACCACCCAGACACAGGTCAGAGCTTTCTTGGGCCTGTCTGGTTATTACAGGAAATTTGTCAGAAATTATGGAACCATTGTGACTCCACTTAATGACCTGACAAGTAAGAAAATGCCAAAGAAAGTTCAGTGGACAGTTAGCTGTCAGAAGGCATTCGATGACCTAAAGCAGGCCATGTGCACTGCACCTATTCTCAAGAGTCCAGACTACTCCAAACCTTTCATTGTCCAAACAGATGCTTCTGAGTTGGGTGTGGGAGCTGTTCTATCTCAGCTGAATATTGATGGTCATGACCAGCCCATTGCTTTTATAAGTAGAAGGCTGACCCCTAGAGAGAAACGTTGGTCAGCTATTGAGAGGGAGGCCTTTGCTGTGGTTTGGGCCCTGAAGAAGCTGAGGCCATACTTGTTTGGTACTCACTTCAAAGTTCAGACCGACCATAAGCCCCTCTTATGGCTAAATCAAACGAAGGGTGAAAACCCCAAACTTCTTAGGTGGTCCATTTCCCTACAGGGGATGGACTTTACAGTGGAGCACCGCCCAGGGACTGACCATGGTAATGCAGATGGCCTCTCCAGGTACTTCCACTTAGAGCAAGAAGACTCACCTGGTCAAGGTTAGTTTAATGTCCCTAAGTTTGGGGGCGGGGGGGGTTATGTAGGAGAGTGGGGTCTGCAATCCCATGGCCACCCCAGATTTTTGCTTTTTGCTTCACTGGTTTACGACTTTCCCTGGCTGTGGGCCTGCTAATCAGACCCACAGCCTAGCTGTTCTCTCTCTAAATTGACAAGCATGTACCTTAGGTGCATTTACCAATTGGTACTGGGCCACCTTATCAGTCCCTGTACAGTATACCTTAGGTATCCAGGGCATAGGTGTACCCAGGGCCTACCAGGGGCTGCAGCATGTATTATGCCACCCCTGGCTGGCCACCCAAATCTGACAACTGGCTGCACGACAGCTGGGGCAAGGTGGTGTAAACACCCTTTGCTTTAGATATAGTATTCCTATATCTAACCCTAAAATGGACACATATATTCCTACCAGTCACTCCTATGGCAGGCCTTATCAATCCTGAAGGCAGAGTGCTTGGATTTATGTGAGATGGTGCTCTGGCATGAGCTGAGCCCATTTGCAGCTTGCGGAACCAAGTCCTAATAGCTGTTCCATGATAACGCTATACCATATACTCTTAAGTGCATTATAATCCTCGCGGTTAAATGCTAACTTTGGCATAGCATTATCAAAACATGTCGAGTAAGGTGTCATACGAATGGGAATACTACCCCCTCGCCAATTCTGGCGACGGGGCTAGCATTCCACCCTTCTAGAGGGACACGACATGTATGTAACTGTAAACCCCGGTTAAAGTTAACTCAAGCCTCAGCATCACAAAATGGATGCTGCCACCACAGACACAAGTCTGACCTCCTGCTGCTGGGAGTCCTTCCAGTGAGGGTGGCTTGGACAAAGGGTTTCCTGCCTTGGGAGGTGCTAGCACCACCCCAGACATGATTTTGTGTATTAGGAAGGGCCAGGCTGAAAGGAATGAGACATTCCTGGGGCACACAAGGTGCCCCGTGCATACACCGGTTCCAACCAGTTGCTGGGGCACTCCAGCCCCAGCTCTGGCGGGAAACTGGACAAAGGAAAGGGGGTGTAGCTACCCCCCTTCCTGGTCCCACCCAGGGGAGGGACCTAGTCGTAGTGCAGCCCCCTTTAGCCGGATAAAGGTAGGAGCTGGTCCCATTCCAAGTTAGATTAATCTTGACAACCTTCCACGAAGAAACTCTTGACCTTCGACCTCCTGAACATCAGAAGACTGAAGAATCTCCCCTATGGTCAGGGAGTGACCATCCTGCTTCGCAGGCACCATCAAGCTCCTGTGCGGTTTGCTGTAAAGTCCTTCCATCCCGGAATCCGATGACCCAGCTCGACAAGACCCGGACCTCCAGACCTCTCTGACCTCTACCCACATCCACAGCACAGCTGGGACCCGTGGGTGCGACGAGCAACGTGGAGACGACCATCTTGAAGAAACCTGCACAGCGCTTCCTGCACGACCCCTGAGGGTTCCTCAAGTGAGTGCATTGGGAACTGAGAAGCCCCACACCGACGCAGCTCCTGCACCAAAGACCAGCCCCCCAGCATCCCCGTGATCTGCGTGGGGCCCTTTTGCCTGGTTGCTGCCCTTCCTGTTGTCTGGTCACTTGCCGGCTGGCTTGTGCCCTCCGAGACGACGACCCGAAGATTTCAACACTGCTAGTCTGGTCCCCCAGACTGGCCCTTGCTTCCTTGTAAAAGAGGAGCACCCCGGACCCTCCTGGTCCACTCAAGATGCCATCTTTGTTTCACCGCGTGGCTTGCATTAGCCAAGGCCTGTTGTCCAGATCAACGATCCGACACCGCCAACAGCAGCAGACTACGTGGGACAGCTCGGGCCTCCAGCCTGGTCGTGAAGAACAGCTCCTGGTCCGCGCAGCTACAGGGAGAAGCGACCCTTCCTTCATCTGAACGCGGCGACAGCATCTGGTTCCCTCCTGGTTCCAGCACCGTCACTGGCTAGTGACCAAGACTCTGTCCCCTTCCTTTTCAGGACTTCCTTCTTCCTAGTTCCATCCTTGGAACCACCGGACTCCTCCATCTGGCTGCCTGCCAGCAACTTCTTGTTTCAGGCATCACCGGGATCAACGCAGCAAACCCGACACTACTTCAGCCCTATGCACCCGCAGCCTGTGGGTTAGGTAACCAAAGCTTCTAGGTCCTGAAGTCTGTGTCCACTATCCTAATGTCCAGGTCCACTGTTGTTTTCCCTCCACCCAGCCGGGTTCGTCCGGAATCCGTAACATTGTAAACTGAAAGATCCATAGACGTTGGTACGCATCCCGCGTGAGAGTTCCCACTCTGCACGTGAGTCCCGTGGGCCTCCTGCTCCTTACTTACCTAGTTTGTAGCGCAGTCCTACCGATCCTCCAGCCTCTGGATCTCCTTACAGTATTTTCTTTCCTCGCATTCCATTATTTTGAGTATATGTTTGTCGTGCCCCTAAGGCACTTGTGTAAATATTGTGCGAACTCGTATTTCCTTTTTAGTATTGTCATGTGCTTAGCCCTCTGATCTCATAAAGAGTTCAGAGGTGTTGTTATTAATAAATAGACTGTTTATTTTCATAACAACCTGTGTGGTGTCCTTTCATTTGGTATTCAAGGGGTTATACTATGGTAAAACAGCTGGCTTCACATGCCAAAAGAGATTAGCCTAAAAGACTGCTTTTGTCCACGCTACTAGGATAGCTGGTCTATACGGTTGACTTTACAACTAATCACCATAAGGGTTGTTTGGACTGATACAAGGTGATCACTAGAACTAGTGAGCATCATATATCAGGCCAACTTCTCACAATGGCGTTCAAAAAAAGAAATGGATACATCAGAGGAGTAGGAAACCATGGGTGCGGTTGTCCAGACTGGAGCGTCAAAATCAGTACCACAGGTGAAACAGTAGCTGGAGCCACCGTCGGGTCATACAAAGCTGCTGACACTGGGCCTCCTGAAGTCACTGGCATCGCAAGCATTGGCGGAGAGCTAGATCATTTTCAGTCAATTTTTCTTGGTCTGATTCCAGAAGTGGAGAAGTTGAAGCTCTGGGTGATGATGTCTGCACTCGAGCCTTCTATTTTTCATGTGTTTTCTCTTCTATCACTTGGAAGAAGGAAGAGATGTAGATTATGATCTTGGATGAGATTTTTGACATTCCCAACATTCATCTTGTGACAGTCATGAACATCTTGGCATCTGATTCTTTAAGCATTGTAGAACGCACTTTTTGAAAGGAGTTGCAGAAGTGGACATCGTGTTCAAATCCCAGGTACCACAGACAGTTGGAATGAGCGTCCGTAATGGACATCTGACGGTTGCAGTCTTGACACAGCTTGAATCCGAATTGTTTTGGCTGCAACATTCTGAAGAAAACTGTACCTATTAGAATGAGAGGATGAACAAATCGTCTAATCAAGATAATTCTCCTAAGGAGAGTTGAAAAGCTCCAAATCATATCAATGGTGTGGAAAAAAGGGAACTGATGTCAGGATGCTGACGGAGGGCTTTATGGCTCCAATAACATCATGATGGACCATGTGCGGCACTGAGAAGGGGCCGGCACCCTCTGTCTGCTTGGGAGAGCTGTTGAAAACTTCCCGGATCCAGACTGATGCTTGGAATATTCATGGTGAGGAATCTCCAGGTAGAAGTATTCATGTATGTTTCATCATACTGATTTAACAAGTTTGTCCCGGTCCTCCAGATGTCTTTTGAGCCAAAAAGCTTCTACATCCCAGGATTTTCATGATGTTAGGGGGGTTAAACTTTGAAACAGCCAGATGTCCCAGGACTAGGAGTGGACGAAAATTCCGCTCTGCTTGTGGAATTTTGCCCACTCCGTGTTCCTGCAAAATTCCATCAACAGCTGTGTAGCAGAATTTTTTTCTCGTGCGCGGCTCACTAACATTAAGATGGTGAATGCGAGCGAGTATATGCATCCCCTAGCGTGTTTTTCGGGTGCTATAATGCCTCCAGGTGAGATTTCTTAACAAGGGTGGTCACCGCATGTCCTGTCCTTTTGCACTGAGAAAGCTGCCGCTCGAGCAGAAAATCTTCTGGAGCAGCAGAAAAAAGCAATACCCTGTAGTGCTGTTTGCTCTGTAAATACAGAGAGGAACACGCTACCGGTGCTAAAGATAAAAGCGAGCAGCGCGACATGCCATTGTCAGCCCGCTCACAAACTCTGAGGAATCTCGCTGAGTTTTCTGAATTTCCTGGAGTGAATTTTGCGATTTCTGCCCACTCTTACCCAGGACCTTAGGAACAGCTCTTGCGACTCAAGCCTTACTCGAGCAGAAGCCACCAGAAGGGTCCAGGGCAGGTCCAACTGGTCAGCTGGACTGTTCAGGAAAAGGGCTTCTAGCAGCTTGTTGTGGTTATGTAGCATAACAGGAGGTCAGCCAACTAACCCGAGGAGTCCTTTTTGTTGTACTGGGTACAAGTGGGAGTGGGTCCAGCTTTTCCTGTCTCCTCACAGGACTCAACAGCTATTGCAGTCTCATTCATTAGTGTCTTAGAGAGGGTGCTCATGGGTGCCACGTTAGCCTCCTCAACCAAAAGGGAAAAAGTTCCCTGGGGTAACTGTACCCACTTTGGCAGCAGTTTCCTTGTTACATCAAAACTTCGGCGCCAGTTTAAGCCCCGAACCAGTGGCGACAGCATATTTGCATTTGCATCCATATTGTATCCCATTTTTCTTTTCAACCTTTATGTAATCCATGTTCATTTTCTATTTTAACCATTTAGCTTTCCTCCCGCAAGGTAGTGCAATTTCCAGAGTTTCTCATGTTATGGCGGGCCAACCGAACCTCTTTATCCAATAACACGTACTGAAGCAAAGTTCATTATGCGTAGTTTATTGTAACCCAATGCATTTCAGACCCAACAGGTCCTTCGTCAGGGGATAACTACTGCACCATCTTCATTTTCTTCTTTCACACAGCTGTGGGGATAACTACTGCACCGTCTTCATTTTCTTCTTTCACACAGCTGTGTGAAAGAAGAAAATGAAGACGGTGCAGTAGTTATCCCCTGACGAAGGACCTGTTGGGTCTGAAATGCATTGGGTTACAATAAACTACGCATAATGAACTTTGCGTCAGTACGTGTTATCGGATAAAGAGGTTCGGTTGGCCCGCCATAACATGAGAAACTTGGGAAATTGCACTACCTTGCGGGAGGAAAGCTAAATGGTTAAATTAGAAAATGAACATGGATTACATAAAGGTTGAAAAGAAAAGTGGCTTAAAATATGGATGCAAATGCAAATATGCTGTCGCCACTGGTTCGGGGCTTAAACTGGCCCCGAAGTTTTGATGTCGTTTTGTTCCATACGTGCTGTTGGGCTTGGCACGTCAACATTGAGCACGCAACAAGACTAAACTGCTGGATTAGAAGTGAAAGAATTAATAGAAAGAACTGGTGTGCAACCCGCTCGAAGATGTTGACGTTGAAGAGCACTTCCCTTGTGCCCTACTGAAACAATCCCACATAGCCCCTCTCTACCTGAAGGACAAATTACTTACCTTTGGTAACGCCTTATCTGGTAGAGACATGATCTAAGCGCAGATTCCTTACCTTTGAACTTCCAGGTGTCAGGCTGGATCCGAAAGATTTTTCTTAGCAGTACCCCTGCGCATGGTAGGTGGCGACGGTCGACTCCGCTAGGCATCATCGGCGTTGTGTTCGTCATCGGCGAGGCATCTGCGTTGTCAATATGACTTCCACTCTGGCAGGCTGACGTCGGTACTTTTCACGACTTTCCACGCCAGAAGGGCAAAGCCATGAAGTGACTGTGTGGTGTGTTAAAAAAATTGAACAGCTTGGGCACTGAAGGGGAACATCACCGACACTAAAAATAATTCCGCAGTGCGGGCAGGATGGGTGGGTCGGTAAGGAATTGTGGCTGGATAATCTCTCTACCAGATAAGGCGTTAACTAAGGTAAGTAACTTGTCCATCTGATAGAGACATCCAGCCGCAGATTCCTTACCTTTGAACAGATACCCAAGCAATTCCATCCCCGGAGAAGGGACTGCGGAAAGGTTTAGACCAGAAAATCCTGCAAAACAGAGCAACCAAACAAGGCCTTGCCTGCGAACCTGGAAATCCAAGCAGAAGTGTCTGGCGAACGTGTGCAGCGATGCCCGCGGTGCTGCCTGGAAGATATCAGAAATAGGGACACCACGATGGAGAGCCGTGGTGGCAATTTTTGCCCTGGTGGAACAGGCCTCAAAACCCTTCACGGCGATCTTTCTTCGCTAAGGCCTAGCAAATTTTGGTACAGAGGATAACCCAGCGGGACAGAGTCCTCTTTTGGACAGCACGCCCTTTCTTTGCGCCCACATACCCTACAAGGAGCTGGTCATCATCCCAGAGCTCTTTGGTTCTATCAAGTTAGAACGAGAACGCTCTTTTTGGGTCTAGACGATGAAGACACTCCTCTTCCTTGAAAACGTGCGGAGGTTCATAGAAGGTGGGAAGAGTAACGGGCTATGCCATATGAACCCACCTTAGGGAGAAAAGATGCTCTTGTACGGAGCACCACTTTTTCCGGTAAGACTGTCAGGTAAGGAGGCTGTGATGACAGTGCCAGCAGTTAGCTCATCCTGGCAGATGTCACTGCCACCAAGAAGGCTGTTTTGATGGTCAGCAGCCGTAGAGGGCAGTTGTGCAGCGGCGCAAACGGTGCGCACATCAGAAAGGTGAGACCAAATTAAGGTCCCACAGTGGCATAATAAAGGGTGAAGGGAAACAAATGTGTTAACCCAATCAAGAATCTCTGCATCAGAGATGATTTGAAAAGAGGGGGCTAATCAGGCAGCAGAAAAGAGCAAAGGGCCGAAAGATAGCCCTTCAAGGTGCCCAGAGCAAAGCCATGCAAGGAAAGTATAAACAGGAGGACATCAGATAACGATGCAGATAGGGGGTCAATAGATCGGTCTGCATGCCGCCTGTGTGGGGACTGTCCGCGCCGGGTGAGGTTGCGAGCGGCGGCCGCACTCTAGGCGCAGCCCCCCCGAGGTGGAATCACATGAGCCCCGGGGATGCGCTGAGGCCTTCAGCGACCACGCTGGTAATCGGAGACAATTTCCGCCTTGGTGTGCCGTGGCGTCTCCCCGCCCCTCCTGCCGTGAGACAGCCTACACGCTCCGACTGGTCCCCCAAGAGTGGCCCTTCCTTCGCCAGGAAAACCAGGGGGGTCTGCCGGCCTGACCCAGGGCCTACACGCCCTTCACAAGACCTTGTGCCTGATGGTGGGGGCTCGCTTGCTGCTTGTCTCGCCTGGTGATGCCCTGGCTGGGGGTCGCCCGGCTGGGAGGATTAGGTGGTGGGAGCCCATGCGACCGTAAGTGGCTGTGTGAACCGGCTGTGCAAGGTGAGGGGCGTTGGGAATGGATGCATAGGAGCCCCTGGGAGGCCATTGCGATCTGCTGGCGACACGTTGAGAGCAGCAAGTAGTACCACTGTGTGGGCGCATTGGAGTTAACCCGCCCCATACTCAGATTTATTTTTATTTTATTTTGATGGTTTTTTATAGCGCGAACAAGATCTTTGCAGATATCAGAGCGCTTTACAAAAAACACAAAAACAGGGGGTAGGAAAAACAAGAGAGCGATTAACAAGCTTTTGAGCAAAGAATACTTATAGGTAATAGATGAGTAGCAACATAGGGTAGATACATGAGGGAGCATAGTCAATCAGCTAAAACAATAATACAAGTAGACAGTCAGATAAACGAATATTACAAAGGTGAGGAGTCTCTAATAGTTCCAAAGTGAAGTACAAGTTCAGGTGAATTTAGCCATGAGGATAGCTTTCACTTCTTTTTAAAAAAATGTAGTGGAGGTGAGAAGTCTGGTTTCTGGAGGGAGAGAGTTCCAGATCCTGGGTGCCATTCCTGAAAAGGAGCGCTTATATGTTTTTTCCTTCCGGAATCTACGAGGTTTCAGAAGAAGATTCTTTGTACTTCTTGTGTTTCTTGAGCCACCAGAAATTGTCAGCTTCTGAGTGAGGTAGCCAGGTGAGCTGTGGTGTATAGCCCTTTGAGTCATGTACGCAATTTTCAGATGTATTCTGGCCTCAAAAGGCAGCCAGTTTAAGGATTTTAGGTCAGGGGAAATATGCGAGTGTTTTTTTTGATCCAGTGATAAGCCTCGCTGCAGCGTTCAAAGAGGCTCTCAGGGGCGCAGTTGTAGAAAGGGGGAGTCCGCAGAGGGCGACGCTACCGTAGTCTAAGCGCGGCATGACTAGGGCTTGTACTGCAGTTTGGAAGTCCTTGGCTGGGAGGAAGAGTTTAAGTTTCCTCAAAGTATTGATTTGGAAATTAGCTCCCTTAGTTGCCTTGCTGATATGCTGTTGCATGTTGAGATTGGCGTCAAGTGTTATGCCTAAAGATTTCGCTGAGTCCACGATGGTAGGTCGGACATTGAGTGCAGTTAGGTGCTTAAGCCAGGTTTGAGTGGTGGAGCTTTTCGCGGGAGGTGAGATCAGAAGGAACTCAGTTTTCAGAGCATTGAGTTTGAGGTGATTATCTGCAAGCCATGATTGGATGTTTCTGAGCGTTGAGTTCAGCAGTTTGATGTCTTTGGGGGATTGTAATTTCAAATATAGTTGGGTGTCGTCAGCGTACATGTGAAAGTGAACATTAGATGCTTGTAACAAGGTGGTGAGAGGTTCCATGACCAGGTTGAACAATGTTGGCGATAGGGAAGATCCTTGTGGGACGCCTAATGTTACAGGCACTGGTGAGGACATCAGGTTGTTGCTCTTGAATTTCTGAGATCGGTTATGTAAAAAGGAAGCGAACCACTTGAGAAGAGTCCCAGATAGACCCATTCTGGTGTTTAACAACTTGAGTAGGTTCTCGTGGTTGACAGTGTCAAATGCTGAGGAGAGATCAAGAAGGATGAGGAGGCAGGAATCGTTCTGATCTAGGATTTGGAGGGCGTCATCAATTATGTGTGTCATAGCAGTTTCAGTACTGTGCCCTGCTCTGAAGCCTGATTGATGAGGGTTGAGGAGGTCAAACCGATCAATGTGTTTCGTTAATTGGAGTTGGACGCATTTTTCCAACAGTTTGGCAAGGGTGGGAATATTGGTAATAGGACGGTAATTGTTTAGGTCAGTGGGGTCAGCGTTGGTTTCTTGAGTATAGGTGTGACTTGTCCAACTTTGAGGGAGTCGGGAATGCGTCCTTGTTGAAGTGAACTGTTGATAATTTTGGTCCAGAGTGGTAGAAGTAGTGGGATGAAGTCCTTTACAGCGTTAGCAGGAAGGGGGTATGTGAGGTGGTTAGAGGGTTTCAGTGTGGTGAGCAGTTTGTTAATTGTTTCTTCAGAATAGGTGTCAAAGGATGACCATGTAGCATGGTTCTTTGGTTCATTGGGTGTTATGCTGTGGGGGTTGGAGTAAAGGCTTACGTCATTGAGGAGATCGTTCCTTATGTTATCAGTCTTTAGATTAAAGAAAGCAGAGAAGTCTTCACAGGATGGTGTATCACCTATAGTGCTATGCGATGGTTGGGGATGTTCCTTGGATTGTGTATTGATTAGTTCAAACAGTTTTCTTGGTCGGTTTTTTGCTTGGTCGAGCTGGAGGCTGAAGAAATCTGATTTTGTGCGCTTGATTTTCCTGAAGTAGGCGTTTCTCTTTTTCTTCAGAGTTTTAAGGTGCAGTGCCGAAGGGGCTGATCTCCAGGTGCGCTCTGCCATACGCATGGCCCGTCTATCTTCGTTGAGTTTGCCATCGTACCATGGGTTGGAGTTTTTGGAGGGGACTCTTTTCAGTTGCAATGGGGCGGTCTCATTGAATATGGAAGTCATAGAGTTGAGGTAGTGGTCGGTCAAGGATTGAACGTCCAGAGCACCGGTAGGGGGAAGGAGGAGATTGCAGCTGTGGGAAGGTAGAGTTTGGGTTGAGTTTCTTCAGGTCCCTTTTCCAGACCTTGAATTTGGTGGGTTGAACCGGGTTAAATTTTACTTTTTCATTGATAAAGAATGTGATAATGTGGTGGTCTGACCAATCACAGGGTTGGATTGATCCAAGTTGGGTAGAGTTCTCTTTGGAGATGATAAGGTCGAGGATAGAGCCTTTATCGTGGGTCGGGCTGTTGCAGATTTGGATGAGGTCAAGAGCGTTGAGGTAGTTTTTGAGGCTGTTTACCACTGCGTCATTGTGATCGTTCCAGTGGAGATTGAAGTCACCAAGGAAAATTTGAGTGTTTTGCCGACCAGAATTGGTTGATATTGTGTCCATGAGTTGTTGGGTGAAGATGAGGTTGTCCCCAGGTGGGTGATAGATGATGTGTAGAGAGCATACAGGTTTGCTCTCGCTGATGACATCTAGGCAGAAGTATTCACATGAGGTGAGCGAGGGGGAGGTGACTCTAGTAACGGAGAGGTTGCTCCTATAAATACATGCGATTCCACCGCCTGTCTTGCTGGTCCTGTCAAGTCTAATGATGTGGTAATTAGGGGGAACTAGAATATCCATGATGGGTGTAGAAGATTCAGTTAACCAAGTTTCAGTCAGAATGGTTAGATCAAGGTCCAGTGTATTAATGAGATCAGCGATGTCTGAGGAGTGTCTAGGGGCCGACCTGCAGTTGTGAAGCATGCATTTGAGCTTTGGGGTGTAAGGGGTGGTAGAGTGTTCTAGGGTGAGGGGGACGTTTTTAAGGTTATTTGGGACGGAGCCTCTGTTGTTTTGAGTGGGGTGTCTAAAGGAGTTTGGGTGAATCGTGGGGATGGAAAGGTGTGTAGTGGTTAAGTGGTTTTGGGGAAGTGGGTCATATGAGCTGAGAAGGGTGCATATGTCGTGGTCCGAAAATGGAGTGATGGTGTGTCTGGAGCGGTTGGTGGGATTGCGAACGGGGATTGAGGTCCAGTGTGGGATGTTTTGTGTGAGAGGAAGAGTAGGATGGGTGGGGAATATGTTAGGGGGGGAAGTGGTGGTCCGTAGGGCGTGTCTGTGTTGTGTGAGGAGTAACTCTTTGAGGGTGTGGAGATCTTCTTTGACTTGGAGGAGGGTGGACATAATCATGTCCAGTGTGGGATTGGGAATGGAGGTGGTAATGGGTACTGAAGGTGTGTAGGTATCTATGTTACTGGAGCGGGGGGGGGGTGTTACTGCAGGGGTTGGTGGTATTAGTAAGTGGGCTAGTGTTCGGGAGGGTAGGTAGGTAGGTTGGGTGTGAAGGGTGTGGTTGAGTTGGGAGGGGGAGGGATGTTGAGGGGTGAGTGTGGTCTGGGCGTTGCGGGGGTGCAGGTGTGGTAATGGGGACTGAGAGTGGGGGGGGAGAAGTTGCTGGATGGGAGAGGGATAGGGGTGACTGGGGTGCAGGTGAGATAGTGGGGACTGGGAATGGGGGGGGGAGATGGGCTGGGAGGAGGACCTGTTGTGAGGAGTGCAGTTGAGGGAGGTAAGGTGTTCTGAGAGTCTAGTAGGAAGTGGGAGGGCAGGGTTCTGTTGGGGGGTATAGGGAGTGGGGGTGGGGAGGATGTAAGAAGAGGAATGAGCTAAGACTGTGATTGAGGGATGTGAGGTGACTAACGGGTGGGTGAAGGAATAAAGTGCTGAGGGGAGGGGGGAGATGTGTGTCAGTGTTGGGGGGGCGCTGTGGAGTCAAGGTTGTTAGGATTGGAGGCCAGAAGGATAGGGGTCTGAGGGTTGGAGATATATTCTTTGAAAGTGGGGAACAAGTTGTCGAATAGGTCAAGGTTCCTGTCTGTGGATTGAATTAGGATAATGCCGTTGTTGTAGATAGTGATGGTTGCTCTAGCTGGGAAGAATTGGGAAGGTGTGGTGGACAGTGTTAAGCCATGGGCGGATTTCCTGGTGGCGGAGATAGTGAGTAAGCTGAGAAACGCTTTTCTCCATTGTGCTCTACGTATAGTGTATAAGATGATGTTGGTGCTCTTGGCTCCCTTGTTTAGTGAGAAGTAGGTGTCTACAAAGGGGGTTTCAGGGTGGGACTTCAGGAAGTTTGTTTATTTGTTTATTTGTTTATAAAGTTTTATATAGCGCGAACTTGATCCCGAAGGATATCAGAGCGCTTTACAATTTGAGGCAAAGGTAACAAATCAGAAGCATTGAATCAACTAGTACAAACATAACAGCTCAATATAACCTGAGTGCACGAGTAGGAATGGGCTATGCGATGGAGCATAGAGAGATAAGGGGAGTACATACAATAATCATATACAGGAATAATTGTGTTTAAAACGTTTGGCGGTGTTTTTGGAGAGCTCTGGGGGCTAATTAATTTTATATGTGTGCTTGCCCGTGGGTTCCATGTTGGGAGTAGAGGTGTAGGTGGGTGAAGGAGGTTGTGTGGGTAGGAGTAGGTAAAGAGCTATGGTAAGTGAGAGAATGTGTGGGTGTTTAGGCTGAAAAGTGTGCATGAAGGATTAGACAATGTGACTAGTCTAAAATGGGCGCTTCATTAGGCAGGGTAAGGTAGAGAGGATTGACTAGTCTAAGATGGCCGCCAAGATGGGGAGGTAGAGAAAAGTATTGTAGTCCTTCTTTGATGTTTTGAGACCAGTTTCACTTTCTAATTCAGGGCAGACCGGGGAAGACCAGTTTCAAGCTTGCTGAGTGGGGAGTCCTATGTCTGTTTTGATAGTCTTAGTGCCAGGCAAATATTTAAGCTTAGTGAGAGTCTGGTGAAAATGGAGGCTTATTTATTGTAGCAGGTTTATGACCCCAGCCATTTTAGGCAACATATTTAAGAGGGGTAAATTGTTGGAAATCTGAGATAAAAGTAGATCAGAGACAATACCTTGCCAGAGTCCTGTGTATCTGATGGGTTGGTAATCTCGGCAGTTTTCTACATTTATCATGGGAGGCAACGTCGTGTGCAGCGTCTTCTGGAGCGATTAGCAGATCTGCTAACGGCGATCTCGGGAGCAGCAGGGGGGCCTCGTGAAAGCCGCGTGGAGAAGAAGGAGAGGAACAGGAGCGGAAGAATGAGCAGCGAGCGGCCTGTGTTTCGAGCATCAGGATCATAGATGCAGGCGATCGATGCAGGCGACACTGTCTTCGTCGATGTGGGGCAGGAGCTGCCGTGTAACAACCGCGGGAGCAAGGGCCGCCGTGCGGTAGCCAGGGGGGCATGCTGGGTCACTGTCTTAGTCGATGTGGGGCAGGAGCTGCCGTGTAACAACCGGCGGGAGCAGGGGCCGCCGTACGGTAGCCAGTGGGGCACGCTGGGTCAGGAGCACAGCCCGCCTCGGTGGCTGCCGTCATGTGCTGCTTTAGGACGCTCCGTGGAGCACCACGGGGCGCCGTGCAACATCCAGGGGAACAGGTGAACAGGTCGGGAGCCCAACAGATGCCGCGAGCAAACTTGATTGTTCGCTCCGTGACGAGCTGCCTTGTCTGCCCCCGGGCTCCACATCAGCCGCACAGCTCCGGGCGTGGATGCAGTCCTCAGCAGTACGGTGGAGGCAGTCGCAAACGAGCCAGACACCTTCGATGGCTAGAGCAGATCACCGGCATACACTCCTAGCAGGATGTCCTTCGCGGTCTCCACTGGAATCGGGTTCACTGGCATACACTCTCAGCAGGCACAGGCTCAACGATGTCCTTCGCGGTCTCCACTGGAATCAGGTAAGATTACGATCCGGTTACTTGTTGATGTTCAGTTCCTAGCAAGAGGGAGACCTACTTGGCCACTGCATGGCACATCTCTTGGGACACCTGCATATTGTTCTGGAAAGGGTGACTATACGTAATACATAGGGAGTGCGGCCACGAGACAGCACGGGCAAACTCCTATAGACTACCAGGCGGTAATGGGCCGCAACAGAAAGCAGCAGGACGCCGGACCCAGCGCGGGCCCCGTCATGGCGCAGATGGATCTCACTGGGGTCTCACAATCGCTCAGCTCTGTCCCGGCTACTATTGAGCAGGAACCTGTGGACAAATTGGACCTTATCCTGCAGGATGGAAGGGACTCGAGGAAGGCAATCGAACAGCAAATTGGAACACTTACCACAGGCCTCACTCTGCTCAAAGTGGATCACGCAAAACTGGCGGAAAAAGTGAAGGATAATGCAATGGCGCTGGCGGACCTTTCCCCGCGACAGGCTCAGAATACGACAATGGTGCAACAACTGCAGCAACAAGTCAGTGGCCTATTGACTCGGGTGGAAGACGCGGAAGGGCGGACTAGGCGGAATAACATCCGCGTCAGTGGCCTGCCAGAACGCTGCAAAGGGCGCGACCCGGCGTCATACATGGAGCAGTGGTTCCGTGACCACATTACACCGGAGGGTCTCTCTACCCAATTCTGTGTGGAACGTGTGCACAGGATACCCACTGGACCACCTAAACCGGGCGGCCCCCGAGGCCACTCATTGTCCGACGATTAAATTATAGAGACAGGGACAACTTGCTGCAAAAAACGAGGGAGCTGGGCCAGATCCATTTTGAAAATGCACGCATATCACTGTACCCGGACTACACGCTTCTGGTGCAATGACAGCGTTCTTCCTACATGGCAGTGAAGAAAAAACTGAGGGCTCTGAACCGTAAATACGCTCTCCTCTTCCTTGCTCGTCTAAAAATCATTTATGCACATAAAACGTATTTCCTCGAAAGCCCGGAGGATGTCGAGGAATGGCTGGAGGTAACAGACCACTCGGAGGCTGGGGACAACGTCTCTCAGAGCACTCGAGGTGGCTCCGAACGTGCGGATCGGACGGGAGTACGTCGCAGCAGAAGGATACGGGGGAACGTTCAACAACCTACTCCGACGTCGCAAAAACAACGACAGGGAAAGGAGCAGGCGCTCATAGCGGCCGCCACTTTTCGTCCACCTGCACTTGTGGAAGACTCAACCACTTCTGAAGAAGATCGGAATAAGTCGGACTCGGAGGGTAGCATGGCTCTCTTCCCCTCAGTAACCCCTCAAACAGCGGATGGACTGTTGGACTGAAGTTGGTATGGCGGGGCTGTTCACTTATTGACTCTGACTACTGGTAGGATATCTTAGATGTCCACTGATACTCTATATGTAAATGGCAGCGTTATGCTATGTTGTTTGTAGTGACTACATTTTCTTGAGCCCGGGTTCTGTGAGGTTCGGAACTCGTATATGTAATGGAGCGTGACCCGCGCTCTGTAGACGGCGTTGGCGACTTTCCCCAATCGGCAAATGCTGTTGTTGCACAGGGTGTTGTTCTGTTCACTGTGTTTAGTTTCAAGGTTCGACATAGTTTCTTGCCCAGACCAAGTATTGGTGTTTCTGGGGTGGGATGCGGTCCTTCATGCTTGAAGGCCCCGAGAGCGCTTCATGTAATCATGAATGTGCCTTGGCCCGACTGTGGGCCATTACTTATTCCAATGTATACACTTAGCCACTATAACATAGTAATGTGGAACGTTAGGGGACTGGGATCCGTACAGAAACGCCATAGAATACATGCCCAACTCTTGCGACGGAAAGCGCCAATAGTGTATTTGCAGGAATCCCACATGTTACAGGTAGAGGCAGCGAAACTCTGCAAGAAGTGGAGGGGGCAAGTGTTCACCACTAGTTACTCGGGGTATGCCCGGGGGGGTCACGATCTGGGTCCGTCAAGGGGTACCCTTTAAGCCGCTGGAACACCGAATTGACACATAGGGGCGTTACATATTTGTGCGGGGGTCACTGGATGGCCAAATGGTGGTGTTGGGTATCACATGTGCGTCGAATACTGTTCAGGAACAATTCCTCACCACCCTGAACCTGGCACTGACTGGTTGGGAGGTGCACCCGTGATTATAGGAGGGGACTAAAACATGGTCATGGATATATCCTTGGATAGGTCACACCCTCCTCTAAATGGGGCGGGCGTCACTAAACAAGCTATGGCACTATGTAGATGGGCGGACGGTTGGGCCCTGTGTGATGTGTGGAGGATGCGCCACCCAACGCACAAAGAATACTCTTTTTATTCTCCTGTTCACATGCTACACACCAGGGTAGACAGGATCTATTGTTCGAATAGTATCGCAATGCAGGTCACGCACTCTACCAACCTTGCCAAAACTTTTTCAGACCATAACCCGTTAGAGGTGATGATTACATGGGGCAGGGTACCTACCCCAGTGCCCACCTGGAGGTTATGGCCGCAATTGCTAGAAGATACCATATTTCGTGCCGCCATGACCGACACTATTACCCACTATTTTCTTGAAAACAGTCACACGGCTTCTAATGGTTTAATTGAATGGGACGCCTTTAAGGTGGTGGTGCGCGGGAGGGCCATAAGTGCAACTGTGGGTGCTCGACAAGAGGTTAATAACTCCCTTATAGATACTGAACGCAAGATGGATTGTTTAGAACAGGAGGCGGCGAGCGACAGGGAAAAACTGGGGCCGCTCCAGGAAATTCGTATACAACATGCGGAATTACTTGAATCACTACGCACCATAGATTATCAGCGATACACACAAAGAACCCATATGGAAGCGGACAAGTCGGGGGTGTTGTTGGCTAAGATACTAAAAGACGACCCACCGCCACTGGTGATTAGTATGTTAGAGGGTAACACAGTGTACACACACCATGACATTAACACGGCATTCTACGACTTCTATGCCAAGCTCTATGGCAAACTCACGGGCCGTCTGGATACACAGATAGATGATTTCCTAGACACACTGACATACCCACAACTGATTCCAGCTGCACTCAAGGACCTTTCAGGCCCAATTACTAAAACTCAAATAAAAACGGCAATCAAGTTCAAGTTCAAGTTCAGGAATTTGTATAGCGCACTACTCACCCATAGGGTCTCAAGGCGCTTGTGGGAGGGGGTGCATTATTTATCGAATAGCCAGGTTTTAAGTTCCTTTCTGAAGGAAATGTGGTTCTGTGTGAGGCGGAGGTGAGTGGGGAGGGAGTTCCAGGTCTTGGCCGCCAGGTAGGAGAAGGATCTTCCTCCCATGGTGGATCTGTGGATGCGCGGAACTGCGGCAAGCGCTTGGTTGGAGGATCTTAGTTGGCGGGTGGGTGTGTAGAAGGACAGTCGTGTGTTGAGGCATTTGGGTCCTAGTTTGTAGAGGGCCTTGTGAGCGTGGGTGAGGAGACGGAACGTTATTCTCTTGTTGACGGGAAGCCAGTGGAGGTCTTTCAGGTGGCCGGTAATGTGAGCTTGGCGAGGGATGTCCAATATGAGTCTGGCAGATGCATTTTGGATGCGTTGGAGTTTTTTCTGTAGTTTGGCTGTGGTTCCGGCGTAGAGGGTGTTTCCATAGTCCATTCGGCTAGTGACCAGTGCGTGGGTGACCGTCTTTCTTGTTTCGGTGGGGATCCAAGGGAAGATTTTTTTGAGCATACGGAGTACGTTGAAGCAAGAGGATGAGACGGCGTTAACTTGTCTGGTCATCGAGAGGGAGGAGTCTAGGATGAAGCCCAGGTTGCGTGCGTGGTCTGTGGGTATGGGTGCTGTGCCCAGGGCCGATGGCCACCATGAGTCGTCCCAGGCAGAGGGGGAAGGGACCCAGGATGAGAACTTCCGTTTTGTCTGAGTTAAGTTTTAGGCGGCTGTTTTTCATCCATTCGGCTACTTCTTTCATGCCTTCATGAAGATTGGTTTTGGCGGTGTTAGGGTCATTGGTGAGGGAAAGGATCAGCTGGGTGTCGTCAGCGTAGGAGATGATGTTGAGGTTGTGTTGTCGCGCGATGGATGGAAGGGGACTCATGTAAACGTTGAAGAGGGTGGGACTGAGTGATGATCCTTGTGGGACTCCGCAGCCACATCTCCAGCCACCTGAGGAACCTGCACTGGCTCCCCGTCGACAAGAGGATCACGTTCCGGCTCCTCACCCACGCACACAAGTCTCTCTACGACCTGGGCCCCAAGTACTTCAACGACCGCCTGACCTTCTACACGCCCACCCGCCAGCTACGGTCCACCAGCCTCGCCCTCGCAGCCGTACCACGCATCCGAAGAGCCACCGCCGGAGGAAGATCCTTCTCTTACCTGGCTGCCAAGACTTGGAACTCCCTCCCCATCCACCTTCGGCTGACCCAGGACCATCTCGCCTTCAGGAAACAACTCAAGACCTGGCTGTTCGAGCAGTAGCATACCCCTCCCCCCAAGCACCTTGAGACCCTCCCGGGTGAGTAGTGCGCTATACAAATGGCATGATTGATTGATTGATTGATTGGATCGAGCGGGTGTTTAGCAGGATGCATTTCAGGTGGTTAGAGTCGGAGCTGTGTTTGGAGGTCGTGGATTTGGTGTGGGTCTTGATGCAGGCGAACTTGCAGGAGTGGCAGGCGAAGGGACCGTGGGTATTTCCTGGGGCAGCCTCGTAGCATTGTGGAGTGCGTCCGGGGTTAATGGCTAAGAGGGTGGCGGCGTCATACGTTATGCGGGAGGAGTGAGGTTTGCGGGGGGTAGGCTGTCTGGCACTGGGCGCGGTCCAGGCGCGGACGGGCGTAGACGGGCTTACCTTTGGCGCGCCTCCGGCGCGCATGAGGCGCGACTGCTGCGCGTTACCGCTGCGCGAAAATGCATCTGTCATATGCGGATAGAAGAGGGGGAGGGGCGAGGGATGGTCAGCTGGGAGGCGGGAGCTGGGCGGAGATCTGGGCAGGGAAGGCACAGAAAGCAACAACAACAAGCTCAAAATGGCCTCAGCGGAAATCGAAACCGGATTGGGGCACAGAGATAAATAACGCGAAACTGATGGCAGTGGCACCGGTAAAATCAGGCAGCGATTACTTAGACAGGCAGCGCAGCAATTTTAAAATATAAATTACAGCGTAGTTAGGCAAACAGAGCGCTACGATTATGCAATGCTCAACAATGTCCCAGCCTCTCAGGCAATCTAGCGCTACTGGGTACTTGCGATCTCGAGGCAGGCAATGGCAGGCAAAAGAGCGAAGTGAAGAGGCAGTAAGCAGTTTAGGTGGCAGGCAGAGCGGGGAGCTGCGTCTGGAGCGACCGTGTCTGTGAAGAACAGGACAGTCACAGCGCTGCAGTGGAGGAGCCGGGCTTACGGTGTCAGTGGGAGGGATGGTCAGCTGGGAGGGATGGTCAGCTGGGAGGCGGGAGCTGGGCGGAGATCTGGGCAGGGAAGGCACAGAAAGCAACAACAACAAGCTCAAAATGGCCTCAGCCGAAATCGAAACCGGATTGGGGCACAGAGATAAATAACGCGAAACTGATGGCAGTGGCACCGGTAAAATCAGGCAGCGATTACTTAGACAGGCAGCGCAGCAATTTTAAAATATAAATGACAGCGTAGTTAGGCAAACAGAGCGCTACGATTATGCAATGCTCAACAATGTCCCAGCCTCTCAGGCAATCTAGCGCTACTGGGTACTTGCGATCTCGAGGCAGGCAATGGCAGGCAAAAGAGCGAAGTGAAGAGGCAGTAAGCAGTTCAGGTGGCAGGCAGAGCGGGGAGCTGCGTCTGGAGCGACCGTGTCTGTGAAGAACAGGACGGTCACAGCGCTGCAGTGGGGGAGCCGGGCTTACGGTGTCAGTGGGAGGGATGGTCAGCTGGGAGGCGGGAGCTGGGCGGAGATCTGGGCAGGGAAGGCACAGAAAGCAACAACAACAAGCTCAAAATGGCCTCAGCCGAAATCGAAACCGGATTGGGGCACAGAGATAAATAACGCGAAACTGATGGCAGTGGCACCGGTAAAATCAGGCAGCGATTACTTAGACAGGCAGCGCAGCAATTTTAAAATATAAATTACAGCGTAGTTAGGCAAACAGAGCGCTACGATTATGCAATGCTCAACAATGTCCCAGCCTCTCAGGCAATCTAGCGCTACTGGGTACTTGCGATCTCGAGGCAGGCAATGGCAGGCAAAAGAGCGAAGTGAAGAGGCAGTAAGCAGTTCAGGTGGCAGGCAGAGCGGGGAGCTGCGTCTGGAGCGACCGTGTCTGTGAAGAACAGGACGGTCACAGCGCTGCAGTGGGGGAGCCGGGCTTACAGTGTCAGTGGGAGGGATGGTCAGCTGGGAGGCGGGAGCTGGGCGGAGATCTGGGCAGGGAAGGCACAGAAAGCAACAACAACAAGCTCAAAATGGCCTCAGCCGAAATCGAAACCGGATAGGGGCACAGAGATAAATAACGCGAAACTGATGGCAGTGGCACCGGTAAAATCAGGCAGCGATTACTTAGACAGGCAGCGCAGCAATTTTAAAATATAAATTACAGCGTAGTTAGGCAAACAGAGCGCTACGATTATGCAATGCTCAACAATGTCCCAGCCTCTCAGGCAATCTAGCGCTACTGGGTACTTGCGATCTCGAGGCAGGCAATGGCAGGCAAAAGAGCGAAGTGAAGAGGCAGTAAGCAGTTCAGGTGGCAGGCAGAGCGGGGAGCTGCGTCTGGAGCGACCGTGTCTGTGAAGAACAGGACAAGGATGGTCAAGGGGCTTCCCCGTAATAAAACACCTGGACTGGACGGGTTGCCGGCAGAATTTTATGAAACTCTTGTATAAAACGACATTTGAGAAAGGGGTATTGCCACTCACAATGGCACAGGCACTGACGATCACGCTCCAAAAACCGGGTAGGGATCCCACCGACATGGCAGGTTACCGCCCACTGTCGCTTCTGCCAACGGAATATAAAATCCTTAGTAAAGTGTTAGCAAATAAGACTCCTGCATTTGATACATATAGACCAGACTGTTTTTTTGCCGGCCCGTAACACATCTTTGAACATCAGAAGACTACATTCTATCATGTCTGCCACCCCGACACACTTCTCTTACGCTGGATGTGTGTCAGTGGACCTTCGCCCAGGCATTCGATACACTAGAATGGGGCTATTTGTTCAAGGCACTGGGCAAATTTGGGCTACCAGAAGATTATCTTAAATGGCTCCGTCTCTTATACCAAGTCCCTACGGCTCGGGTCCGCACTTGGGGCCGTATATCAGATGCTTATCCGATTTTCCGTGGGAACAGACATGGGTGCCCATTATCGCCACTTTTATTAGGTCTCGCTAGACGAAAGCAAAACCGAAGCTTTTGCTGTCTATGCGAGACAACTAATGTAATCACTATTAGGGGAATGTGGACAGCAGACTGTCACGAGCTTCTCCTGCCGGAGATTTGACCTGTGAGCGTGCACGCCCAGCCCGGCGCCGTGCACGTCCCCTGCCACAGACACACACATGCACACGCAGGCAGGAAGGCCCACACACACACACACAGACACGCGCGCGCACCGCGCCCCCCCCCCGCCCCCCGCCGCCGTATACATAGAAGCGCCCCCGGCTGCCGCATACATGAGGCCTCACGCCCCTCCTCTCTATTCGGGACTCACCGGGTCGGCTGGCGCTCGGCGGCGGGCCGGTCTCTCCTTCTCCAGCGGGGGCTCCCTCTTGTGCACGCCCCCCCCCCCCGCCATGGCTGGCACGGCATCTCCGGTCTCCCTCACGACTCGGGAGACCGGAGGACAACAGGCAAAGCTTCTGCAAGGCAGTCGGAGCGGACCCACCTCTTCCCGGCCCCGCCCACAACCAGGCGGCGGGCCGGACATCTGCTTCCGGTGTTTTCCTCCGGGCTGCGGCGGTGATTGGTTTTTTTAATTCGTGCCCGCCGGTTTTTTTAATTCGTGCCCGCCGCTTCCCCAACACAGGAGCAATTGAGAAGAGCCCCCTCCTCTATTAACGTAAGTATTGGTTCTTCCTCGGCCACGCGCACTAGGTCCTGGGACTTGCACAGAAGCAGCCTTCGCCGTGTACCTCGTCCTCGAGCTTACATAGCCTAGTTGTAGGTTTGGGAGCGAGGGTTGGCATGTTTAATGTGGAGGATCAAGTAAGGGGATTGAGTGCATGTGTGTGGAGGAGACAGGACGATACAGTAGCAGAGTGTGGTCTGTACATGTGCAAGTTGTGAAAGGGTGTTTATAGGTGGGACAGCGGGTGTTAAAGGGATTAACTGAGGTGATTACTCTGTGTGCAATAGTGATGCACACGTGGTGTGGGTATGCATGTCTGTATGTTTGTGGTAGTTTAAATAGCACTACTCCTCAAACGATGGGCATAATTTGCATAAAGTGTTTGTAGTTTAGGAAAAGCATTTTTTGTTATTGCCGAAAGGTATATTAAATGTTTTGAGAGAGATCTTTGCATTGCAGTCTAAACATTTTGTTGAAACAGTGTTTTAAAGTGCCCACTGCACTCTTTTGGAACTCAAGACGAAGAGCGAGATGGAGCAGAGATGCTAAATTCTCTGGTAACTAACCACAAACAAGCATTTGCAATGCAATAGGTCTCGCATTTGCGAGAGTTTAAGCTATTGACATTGTAAATGACAATGCCTTTCATTTATGTTTTAAAGACCAACACGTAAATAAAAGGCATTGCCATTTACAATGCCAATAGCTCAAACTCTCACAACTGCGAGACCTATTGCATTGCAAATGCTTGTTTATACTGGCGCTGGAACCCCTGGCTATTAAATTGAGGGCGGAGGTACAAGACCTAGGTATCCCGATTGAGAACACTATACATCTTTTTTCAGCCTACGCGGATGACATAATCCTCTATGTCAAAGATCTTTGTTCAGACTTAACGCCCCTGGCGGAGATATTCGCGGTCTTTGAAACCATATCAGGGTTGGCCATTAATCCGGCGAAATCTCATGCTTTTTTCTTTCGGGAGCAGCTGTTCCCCTTGATGATTCCCTTCGGAACAGTGGAGATACAAGTGGCCCCACCGTCTTTTAAATACCTGGGAATACAGGTGTACCGGGAATTCACTGATTTATTGGATGGCAACTTGCAAAGGGCAATCAGAGCCCTCCGCGCTAGTACTGCCTTCAGGATTACATTGCCGCTGTCGGTGATGGGTAGGATATGGAAGATGGAGGTCCTCCCGAGACTCCTCTATTACTTTACGAATTTGCCGATACTACTTCCACACCGTACTTTTAAACTTTTAAATACCTTGCTGATTGATCTAATTTGGGGGACCGGCAGACGGAGGATTAGCCTCCAAAAGCTCCAACTCGGCACAACCAAAGGGATTCCTGACCTTAGGGCTTACTATTATGCCTTTCAATTACAATGGCTCTCCTTCTGGACAGCCGGACGTAACTTCCAGGAGATAGGTTATACCGAGCGCGATATAGCAGCAGGAGCGTTGCACACGCGGTTGCTGCCACGTTGTAAGCTCCCTCATCAGCTCCCTGCCTTACTACGCACGGCACTGCAATGCTGGAGGGAGGCTCTCCTCTATACGAACGCACCTCCTGCCTATACAGGCAACATTCCACTGGTGGGCATGCCTTTGGCTGCTGGTCGTATTACACGCCGCGCCGTTGCCCCCTGGACTAACGCAGGAGTAAGCACGGTTTCGGTCTGTTCCACGAAGGTCATCTATTGGACCACGATAACTTTGTTAGACACACAGGGGTGCCAGACCATTTATATATCCAGCATGCGGCAGTAACGCAATATGTGAAATCACAGTGGGCCCCGCTTCGACGTGAACCGGATACACATGAATTAGTCAAACTGTTACATTACATGGGACGGATTTGAATTTTGAATTTGGTCTTTATTGTTTAGTTAATTAAAACCATAACAAATTTTCTTTACAGAATTCAGCCAATATTACATGGGACGGGGCAGACACTTAGTGAAATGGCTCCATACAGGGATTCGCACACATGCTGGTATACCCCTCATCCACTTGCGAGATGCTTGGTCGGAAGCCATCGGGAGAGTTCTGAAAGAGAAGAAGTGGGAGAAAACTATAGAACACCCTAAGAAAGTCACTAGGAACGCAAAATTTAAATGTTTTCAGGCCATGGTCCTCCACAGGGCCTACCTTACCCCACTCCGCTTGGACAAAATGTTCCCACAAATCCAACACCACTGCCCTCGATGCTATGCGGGAGGGGTGGGTATAGCACATATGTTGTGGTCCTGCCCTCACCCGAGGTGCTTTTGGGATTTGGTGAGATGGCACATTTCTGCAGCGCTACAAAGGGACATTGCCAATACTATGAAGGAATGCATCTTAGGCCTACATAAATTCCCCTCGAAGCACAAGGTACAGCTCCGCTTTGCCAACCTGTCATTGATCGTAGCAGTTAGGGCCATCACCATGCGGTGGAAATCTACAAAATCACCCCCCTACATATGTGGCATGGCGACGTGATCAGGTGGGGAAGGTGCGGAAAGTTCAGCTTTAATGCATGAGGAGGCCAGAGGCCTACGTAAAACCCCGATAGCGTTGGAGTGGGACACATTTCTAGAATCCTTAAAGGAACAGGAGGTGGATGTGGTGGACTCTCGGCAAACCTCACAGTAACACCAACAGTCCCCATGAAAGGGGATGACCTTAACCCTAGATATCGGTTCGCAGAACGGGGAGGATGGGTGGGTCGGTAAGGAATCTATCACTAACTAATGTCTCTTACAGATATATCGTTACACAAGTAGTAACTTGTGCATCTGAAAGAGACACGTTAGTGATAGAGTCTTTACCTTAGAATAGATACCCCAGCAATACCAACCCCGGTGGTGGGTCTGCGAACCAATAATCACACCAGAAAGTCCTGGAGGACGGAACGGCCAAAGAAGCCATCCCTCCGGACTTGGCTGTCCAGGCAGTTGTGTCGTGCAACGTGTGTAGTGATGCCCACGTAGCTGCCTGGCAAATGTCCTGCAAGGGCACTCCCCGGCCCAGGGCAGTGGTAGTCGCCGTGGCCCGAGTGGAATGAGCCCTCAATCCAACAGGGGGCTCCTTCTTAGCCAAGGAGTAACATGCCTGGATACACAAGATGATCCACCGGGAGATGGTCCGCTTGTGCACCGCTTTCCCCTTCTTAGCGCCCACGTAACCAACAAAGAGTTGGTCATCCACCCGGAACTGGCGTGTGCGATCCAAGTAGAATGAAAGCGCATGTTTTCGGTCCAGACGGTGGAGCCGCTCTTCCTCTTTAGAGGGATGCGGTGGCGGAAAGAAGGTGGGCAAGGTGGTAGACTGCCCGATATGGAAGGCTGTGACAACCTTGGGCAGGAAAGATGGCTTAGTACGCAACACAACCTTGTCCGGATGGACAGAAAGGAAAGGAGGAGTACAAGAAAGAGCCTGGAGCTCACTCACTCTCCTGGCAGAGATGATGGCAACCAGGAATACAGTCTTCAAGGTAAGAAGACGGAGAGGACAGTTGTGAAGTGGCTCAAAGGGAGCACTCATCAGAAACGTAAGAACAAAGTTCAAGTCCCACTGAGGCATCACAAACGTAACAGGAGGGAAAGTGTGTGTGATGCCCTTCAGAAAACGATTTACAATAGGGGACTTGAACAAAGAAGGCTGATCAGGCAGCCTTAGAAAGGCTGAAAGGGCAGAAAGGTAGCCCTTGATAGTGCCCAGAGCAGAGCCCTGCTGGGCAAGAGAAAGAAAGAAGGAAGAGAAGAACCTCCGAAAGAGGGGCAGCTAGAGGATCCACAGCCTTTGCTGTGCACCATGCCACAAATCTGTTCCACCTGCAGGCGTATACCGACTTAGTGGAGGGACGCCTGGCTGCCAGAATGACATTACAGACTTCAGGAGGCAAGTCAAATGGCCTCAACTGTCGCCGCTCAATCTCCAAGCATGGAGGTGGAGACTGGACAGGTTCGGGTGGAGGACCGTCCCCTGCTGCTGCGACAGAAGGGCCTCCTGAAGAGGCAGACGAACCGGGGGATCGACTGACATACGGAGTAGCTCTGAATACCAGTACCTTCGTGCCCAGTCCGGAGCCACAAGGATGACTTGTGCCCAGTCGCGCCTGATCATCTTCAGCACTCTGGGCAGAAGTGGTATAGGCGGAAAGGCGTATAACAGACCGCAACTCCACACGCGACGAAAAGCGTCGCCGAGCGAGTGCCGCCTTGGAAATTCCAACGCGCAGAACTGATGACGTTGCGCATTCTCTTCGGTGGCGAATAGATCTAACCAAGGCTCTCCCCATTGCTGAAAGAGGCCTTGCGCCACGTCCGAGTTCAGACGCCATTCGTGATCCATCATGCACCGACGGCTGAGTTCGTCCGCCCTGGCGTTCGGAGAATCTGCCAGGTGTTGAACCACCAGGGTCATGCCCTGCTGTTCCAGCCACTGCCAGAGGCGCAGAGCCTCTTGGCAAAGGGTCCACGACCCCACCCCGCCCTGTTTGTTGCAGTACCACATGGCGGTGGTGTTGTCCGTGAACACCTGCACCACACTCCCCCGGACAGAGGGGAGGAATGCCTTCAGTGCTCGACGAATCGCCCGCAGCTCCAAAAGGTTGATATGGAGCTGGGACTCCGCCAGAGACCAGAGGCCTCTGATCTCCGCCACTCCCATGTGGCCTCCCCAGCCCTGGAGGGACGCGTCCGTCACAACTACGTGCTCCGGCTGGGGAAGGGATCTGCCACTGACCCAATCGCGGTCCGTGAGCCACCACTGCAGCTGTCTCGCAGTGCCCTCCGAGATCAGGACATGGTCGGAAAGGTTGCCTTGATGCTGGGCCCACTGAAACTTCAGGTCCCACTGCAGAGCCCGCATCCGCCACCGAGCGTGATGCACCAGAAGGATGCAGGAGGCCATCAGCCCCAGAAGCCGCAGCGTCAACCTGACCGATACCTGGGATAAAGGCCGAAAGAGTGGAATCATAGTCTGAATATCCCGGACCCACTGTTCGGGAGGATAAACCCGAAACTGCGCCGAGTCGAGAACCGCTCCGATGAAGAGGAGCTTCTGAGAGGGGCACTGGTGTGACTTTGGCACATTGATGGAAAACCCCAGCTGATGCAGGAGGTCTGCCGTCGTCTGGAGGTGGCTGACGACTGTCTGGGGCGAGCCCGCCTTCAACAACCAGTCGTTGAGGTAGGGGAAGACTGAAACCCCTAACCTGCGCAGATGAGCTGCGACCACCGCCATCACCTTTGTGAACACCCGTGGGGCGCTGGTAAGGCCGAAGGGGAGCACGGTAAATTGAAAGTGCTCGTGGCCAACCGTGAACCGCAGGTAGCGCCGGTGGGCCGGCAGGACGGGGATGTGGAAATAAGCGTCCTGCAAGTCCAACGCTACCATCCAGTCTTCTGGGTCCAGGGCAGCTAGGACCTGAGCTAGTGTCAGCATTTTGAACTTCTCCTTCCAGAGGAAGCCGTTGACGTTCCGTAGGTCCAAGATAGGGCGCAGACCCCCTTTGCCCTTCTTGGGTACCAGAAAGTAGTGGGAGTAGCAACCACTTCTGGCCCAGGAACGCGCTCGATGGCCCCCTTGGCCAAGAGGGCCGTAACTTCCTCCTGCAGAAGTCGCAAATGATACTCCGATACACGGTGGCATTGCGGTGGCATGGCTGGAGGGGTCGCCTCGAAGGGGAAGGAGTAGCCCCTTCGGACGATTGGCAGCACCCACCCGTCCGACGTGACATTGCTCCAGTGGAAGAGGTGATGGCGAACCCTGCCACCCACTGGCGTCACATGGGCCTGAAAACACGGACTAGGAAGGTTTTGAGGCAGGTGCTGCGGAGGGAGGTGTGGACTGGGCTCGCTGCTGTCCCCGACCGCCGTTACGGCGGTTTCCACGGCCACCACCGCGCTGTTGAACATTCTGCGGTGCGTGGCTGGCAGCTCGTGTGGAGGCGCCCCTTCCGTGGCCACGAAAGGAGCGAAAGGCACCAGATTGCTGGCGTGGGGCCGAGAGGCCCAAGGACTTGGCCGTAGCCCTGGAGTCCTTAAAACGCTCAAGCGCATGGTCTGCCTTGTCGCCAAAGAGGCGAAGGCCATCAAACGGCATGTCCAGAAGAGTGGACTGGACATCGGCCGAAAAGTTGGCGGTCCTCAACCAGGCGTGGTGTCGAACCGCCACCGTTGTTGCCATCGCCCTGCCCAGTGAGTCCGTGGTATCCAGCCCACACCGGATGGAATATCGCGCTGCATCTCGACCCTCCGCAAGGGCTTGGGCGAGTTTAGCCCGGACCTCCTCCAGGCATTGTGGCAGCACGTCCGTGACCGTATCCCACAGAGTGTGGGTGTAGCGGCCCAAGAGGCATGCGGTATTGACAGACCGCAGTCCCAAACTGAGGGACGAGAACACCTTCATCCCGAACTGCTCGTACCTCTTGGATTCCCGATCGGGCGGGGCCGTCGGGAATGCGGTCTGGGAAGTAGAGGCCTGGATGACCAAGCTCTCGGGGGTGGGATGGGTGGACAAAAAGCAAGGGTCGCCCGGAGCCGGGCGGTAGCGTCTGGCCACGTTCCTATCCACAGGCGGACCTGAGGTGGGCTTGGACCAATTGCCCACAAGAACGTCACACAAGGCCTCATTAAATGGCAGCAGTGGCTCACTGGAGCTTGCCTGCGGTTTAAGGACCTCAGTGAGGAGGTTAGTCCTCACGGCCGCGACGGGGAGCTCAAGGTTTAAGGCCTTGGACGCCCTTGTCAACACTACACTGTAAGCAGCCCCCTCCTCCGTAGCCACGGTGGGAGGGGAGACAAATCCAGTGTCTGGCGAAGTGTCAATACCACTGGCCTCCCCAAGCTCATATGTCCAGTCCTCTTGAGACTGGCATTCCTCTGCCAGAGGGTCAGCAGACCCCTCCCAATCACCCTCGTCACCCATCTCCTGTAGAACAGGTTCAACAGACGGGCCTCCTCATGGAAATAAACATCTCCAAAGGCCGTCGGAAGCGGCGCCCAGCGGCGCTGTTCCGGCGCCAGAGTCGGACCGAAGGGAACATTGGGGACGGCGTCCACAAGGGGCGCCGGGGGTGACACCCGCGGGGCCGGCGCTGGTGAGGTCGACCGGCCACGACCCGGATCCGGAAGCGGATCCGGCAAGGTCCTGCGGCGCCGGGACCAAAGTCGCCGGTGGCGCCTGGGCCGAAGCACCCAATGGCATCAATGCCGAAGCACCCGACCCGCTAGGGCCTCCAGCCGGGGCCGCTGGGCCCGGAGGCGCCACGGGACCCGGCTGAGGAGGGAGGGACCTCATGGCCATGAGGTACCGCTCGATCTACTCCGGCGTCGCGCCATGCCCAGGGACCCGAAGGTGTGGGGCAGGTGGCGATGCCTGCGACTCAGTCGGAGCCACGTGGGTGGTGTCACCCGAACCCCCGGCCGCATCGCGCGAGCGTCGGGGTGGGTCGGAGGAACGATGACGCCTCTCTGACCTCTCATGCCTCTTACCTGAGGACTTGGAGCCCGATGACCGATGTCCACTCCTGGAGCTGCGAGGGCTCCGACCTCGCGACCGGTACCTCGACCTCCCGTGGGACCGGGACTTGGAGCGGCGCGGGGCCGACTGCCGGAGCTCGAGCCTCTAGCGGGACCGCTCCCGCCTAGCTTTCGACGTCAGGGCCCGGCAGTCGGAGCAGGTATGGTCGTCGTGGTCGAGGCCCAAACACTTCAGGCACCGGCGATGGGGGTCGGTAACCGACATCAGTCGGTCGCACTTGGAACAGGGTTTGAACACGGGCATCCCTACCGGCACCGTCGGAGTCGAAGACTCGAGAAGAAAAACGATCAAAAAGATCGAAAAGTTTAGTCAAAAAAGACTAAGGGGTAGAGCTTCTCCGGATCTGCGCTAGCTGGCGCGGAAAAAAGAAGAACTGACGTCAGCGCGCATGGGCGGCGTCTAAGTACTCCGACGACGTCATTCCGGCGCTAATGACGCAGACGACGGACGCGGAGCCGCGGACGACGTCTGCCGGCGCGCAGGGGTATTGCTACGCAAAATTTTCCGGATCCAGTCTGACGCCTGGGGATATTCTAAGGTAAGAAATCTATCACTAACGTGTCTCTTTCAGATACAGACAATATCAATGCATGATGCATACACGATCCCGACTTGGAGGTCATGAATAATTGTGCATTGCTATGTACGTCCTGGACTTTTTCTCTTTACAGAATCATGCCCTTGCCCACTTACTGGTGCAGATCATACTGTTGGGAATACTACTGTAAGGGGGTATGGCACCCTATTTGTGACACAAATGTAATGAATATGTGCAATTGATACAGCCACGAGTTGGGGTACTCATTCTATACGTCTGTGGAGGATAAGTTTTATGTTGTGTTGTACACTATATATAAAACTGCTAATAAAACTATGTTTAAAAACAAATAGTGAATCACTCTTATTTAAAATCGAATAGACTCATAATTATACCTTTAATGGTATCCTCTTGTACTGCCCTTCTGGTCTCAGAGAAACTTTCTTCCTTCGGCTGAGCCAGTTATTTGAATATAATTTTAACTTTCAAGACATCTCAATACTGTGTGGTTGTAACTTTCATTTGAGGTTTCAGGGGACAGCTACACTAGGACTCTGCTGGAACTAATGACCAGTCTTGGTCTGGATCAAGTAGTCACAGGGATCTCCCATTCGGGTGGGCGTCTACTAGACCAGATCTTCAAAGACAACCTCTATCTCTAACCTACTGGTTTAGTTCAGCTCGCGTGGCACAATCATTCTACCATCCTGTTTGGACTGAACCTTCCCACGGTCTGATGCAGGGAACATGCATGTACACAGCTATTGGCGTCAGCAATGGCACTCGATTGAGGCTAACTATTTACAGGAACTTCTCTCTAATAGCTGGCCTACACTGGCGAATAACCCGGAGTCGGCTTCTGCAGACTACATGCCTGGATTCTGTCTGCAATTAATGCTCTAGCTCCTCTTAAAGAGGCGCAGTGTGGGAGAGAAAGGCCCTCAGAGCCATAGTATACTGAGGACCTCCATCTTGAAAAATGTCTATGCCGTAGGCAAAAACGCCGCTGGAGGCATGACTAGGATAGGCGGAGAAGGACGCCTATAGAAAGATGATTGATAAATACAAAGAAAAAATATTCACAAACAAATCGGCTTATTTTATTGATAAATTAAATAATGCAAGCAACTGCCCTAAAGAACTTTTTGACACCTAACAAAACTCTCTAAACCCACCCCCCCCCGCCCGAGAGGAAAACAACATAGTGATTGATAAAACCTTCTGCATTGGTTTTTCAGCAGAACAGGTGGTCAAAATCCTCAGAAATACCAAGTCTGGCTCCCCCACAGACCCTTGCCCTACTAACACTATCGGTCTAGCCCCAGAAATCAAAGGTTCCCACCTGAATGACATCTTTAATCTTATCTTTCAGACAGGGGTTTTCCCAACCCTTTGGAAAAAAGCTTCTATTTTAATCCTCTTAAAACAAGCAAACATAGACACCTCTGACCCTGGCAGCTATCAGCCCATCCTCCTTTTGCCTCTACCTGCTAAGATTATTTAAAACAATTATCAAACAGGAACTCACCTCTTTTATCAACAATAATCATCTGCTGGATGATGTCCAGTATGGCTTTAGGTCCAAGCATAGCACCGAGTTGGCACTCATTAATGCAACTGAGGAAATAAGAAGTACAGTGGACAGAAGCGGGAATGCTGCATGGATCCTGTTGGACTTTTCAAAAGAATTCAACACCGTCGACTGATCAGCCGTCTTAAGGATCTAGGGGTAGGTGGCTCTGCCTTATCTCTTCTCAAATCTTTTTTAACAGACCAAGAGCAAGTAGTGGATATTGGCAACTCGGTCTCTGCTACTTTTCAGCTCCTTTTTGGTGTACCTCAGGACTCTTCCCTTAGCCCCTCTCTTTTTAACGTAAATGTCACCCCTCTGGCACAACTCATTAAATCCTTTGGGTTTGCAATGGTGTCATATGCTGACAACACCCAGATTATTGCCTCTGTTTCAAGCACCTCTCAGGAAACAGCATCCAGGTTTCACCAATGCGTGCGACAAATTAGCAAATGGATGCTCCAAAACTGCCAGAGGCTTAACTCGGATAAGACAGTTCTGCTTTTCGGATCAAAAGTTTCACTCTGGACACTCAGCTGGTGGCCCCCTTATCTGGTTAATATGCCCACCCCAGCCCTAAAAGCCAAAAATGCAGGGGATGTTTTTCACACCAAGCTTTCCTTCAGCAGTTACCACATTAATGAAATCTCCTCCTCCAACTTTCTCATCTTAAAAATTGTCAAGAAAGTGTGCCTATACATTCCGGAGACCCTTCAGAAAACGGTGGCCTCTACCCTGATCTTGTCCAGGCTGGACTACTGCAGTGGCCTCTTCATTGGCCTGAACGAGGGGCTACTGGCCAGACTCTAGGTTCTTCAAAATGAGGCTGCCGGATTACTGTTAAAAAATAATTCCCAGATTGCAGTCCGCCAGACCATCCCTGGTTCATCGTCATTGGCTACTCATTCAATCAAGGATCAATTTTAAAGCCCTATGTATTTCCTTTAGAGTTCTGCATGAGGTTGGTCCTGAGTACTTCAAACATAGGTTCTCCTGGTATTCTTTCCTAAGAGAGCTTCATTCCTCTTCTGCCAACCTAATTTAGGTCCCTAAGTACAAGCTGGAGAAGTGGGGTGGCAGGAGCTTTGTTGCTGCCACTTCCAAACTGTAGAACTCGCTGCCCACTCACCTTAGATCAGCCTCAGACTTGTTAGGGGTTAGGAAAGCTCTCAACATCTGGCTCTTTATTCAGTAATTACAGCCTAGTAAAATAAGCTGCTTTACACTCCTTCAAAATAAGCGTGAAGGCTGCTCTCCACAGCAACCACTTTGAGAGCTTTCTATGGTTATCATAGACCAGTAAAATCACCATAAGGTTTGTCTGTATTAGGGCAGGGTGCACCACATGAATAAGTGTTCACCATACACTAAACCAGCCTCCTACATACAAATTTATAAAGTTAAAGTTAGGAAACTTTTAACTTTTAAAAATGTACTTACCTGCAATGTAAAAACCTGCTACGCAAAAGTCTTAAAACTAAACTGCTCTGTAACGACTCCAGGTTTAACTTCTGTCACATGACTCTCAATTTAAACAATGTGCATAACAGTAACATACCTGACTCTCAATGTAAATGGTTCATACCTTAGCATGTTATATGTGAACCTACATAGCATTACATTGGGACAGTGGCATGAAATATATGAGAAATTATTTTGTTACAGATTCCTGTCAAAGAGCCAGTTGTGACTTAAATCAACTTCACCCATTATTTTGAAGAGAAGCTAAAATAAAGGGAGCTACAAAAGTATGCTCTGTCAAATATTAACATTACATAATTTCATTCAATTCATGTACACTCCTGAAAAGCTTGTTACTTATGTACAAAAGCACAAAGCGGTAGGCCAATATTTGAATGGAGCAGAAAACCTGTCAAAGATTCATTATTGGTACTTTTTGATCAGCAAACAATACACTATACGAACTGATAGGGGAAGTACAAAAAAAACTTTGTACAATACATTTTTTTTATTTGCACTATTAAACTTACTACTAAAGTAGGCTGTGCTTTACATCTAATTCCATCATGCTGATCTACGTTCTCTGATTTTTCTCCTGCAGGATTTTCCAGCGACGTGTTCTCAGTTGCTGAGCTGCTTTTCCTCCCAGCTGCTCTTCCAAGGTTTGGCTTTGGTTTCTGGAATCGGCCCCGCCTTACCTGTGCTAGGTTGGGAGACTGTGGCTGGCTATGTTCTTCTAATCTTGTGGCATCTAGATCATATCTAAAATTATAAATATTAGCCAATAATCATTTTCTCAGAGTTAACTGCATAAGTCTTATTTCAAACAGCAGCTCTGGGTAAAATCTATAATCTAATAAAAATAATCCAACACTTCATCTACTATTTTTTATGTGGCACGAAAATCTACTTACCACTGCTCTGGTGATCCAGCATTTCCCCTAACATTCTCTGACTAGCCTCAGTGCCCCCTAGAGCAGTGGCAGCGATCCCATTCATTTTCATCTGGTGGAAGTGATGACTCCCACTCTTAGGTTCACAAACTCGCCCTCTGTGTTTACCTCCCAGCTAAGGGAGACCACAGCATGGTCTATGATTTGCCCATGGGGGCTATTTACACCTAAGGCCACATTGGCCCGCCCATAGAGGTCCCATCAGTAGGTGATTGGTCAGACAAACCCCCGCATGTATCCTAGTTGGGAACACTCAAACAGCAGGGTTGGAAATGGGGTGCCCTAGGACACCACCCACCAAAACCTCTTTTCTGTTTCTCAGAAGGGACTTGAGAACCCTCCCCCCGCCACCTTACTCTGGGACTTGTCTGTGTCACCCTTAACCTCCCCCTCACTATGCAGGGGGGAACCTGAACCACCCTTCTTGGTGTTACGCTCAGGCACCTTCTTATGGACCCAGGTGCTGAGCCAGAGTTCAGCCTCCTTAGCAAGCTCCCTGGGAACAGTGAGATTACTATCAATCAGGTGCTGGCACAGATCTGCAAAACAAAGACTGAACAGGTTCTCTCTTGCAATCAGGTTATACAGCCTCTGGTAACCCTAAATGTCACTGCCCTTTCAGCCAACCATTCAGTGCTTTGCAAAGGGAATCTACACAACCCACCCAGGATGTATGGGTCAGCTTCTAGCTGTCTCCAAACTTTTGCTTATACTTTTCAGGGGTGAGACCTTATTTCCTGACAATCGTGTCCTTCATCAGAGGATGACCTCATCCTGTCCCCCTTCTTTAGGACCAGTAGGGCGTCCCTCCACTCACTGGGTATATGCCCCCTATCCTCCTCAGGGATCCTATGCATCTGCAAAGCCAACTCTTAAGCTTCAAACCATTTGTCAATGTCATCCCCCACACCAAAGTCAGGTACCAGACCTTTAGGAATGTCGACCCTTTTGCCTCCAGAGGGCACTGTAGGTACGCTGACACACACATTGCTAGACTCTGCCTGCTTAGCTCTTAACGTCTAGCTCTCTGGGGCTTCTCTCATGAGTCATTTTTCTCTCTACGCCTCCATGGCCAATTTTTTCTTCCCCAAGGCTATCTCAGCCTTTTTTAGATCTGCTTCCAATGGCCAGTTTCTTTTCCTCCATTAAATAACAGGGCCATCTGCAGTCTAAACTCCCTTTCGCTCTTCCAATCTGCGAGTTTCTCTGGGGACAGGCCTTTAGACAACAGACTGCTCTCTGTTCTGGCAGGGAGGTAGAACTCAAGAGACAAGTTACACCTCTCAGCTGACTGCTGCATCTCAGGACCCTCATCCGGCCCCTCCACATAATCCTCGCCATTGAGGTCATCTGTTGTGACTGATAACTTTTGAGCCACTGCCCATGCACTCAGGTCCCTTTGGAGCTTTGCCTTACTGGTGCTCCTTTTGGAGGGAAGTCCCTCAACTTGCAAAATTGCTCGACTCAGCCACAGTGTAGCTCTCCACATTTAGGAGCTCAAATCCCATTGAATGTGAAGCAATCAGTCAGGTAAAGTAAGGGTGAATTTGGGAAAAAGACAAAAAGTTCAATCAAGGAGAAATGTTAAACTCAAATTGGTCTCAGATTATTCATCTGGGATGTTCAGTGTAGCATTTAATCACTGTATGGCACTGCACAAAGACAAGTCCTAAACCGCACGACTGATCATCACTGTGAGAAATTGGGTTACTGGTCTGGTTTGGGATGGGGGAGTGAAATCCTCCTCAAGCAGCAACCACAATTCTTGTCAGGATGAAGTCACAAGCAAATCCCAAATTAACCGGTGCTAATATATCTGGTAGCTTGGCACAGATCAGTCAGGCTCAACATAAAAGCAATGTATAGTATTTATGCAGCACTACAAACAGCAATAAAGTGAAAACACCACACAAGTAAAATCTCACCCGATTTAAACATATATAACATTTTAATGAGCAAGTTACCTACCTTTGGTTATGCCTGGTAGCTATCTAGATGCAGATTCCTTACCTTTTGGATTTTCTCCAGGCATCCGACTGTATCCGGATGTTTTTTCTCAAGCAGTACCCCAGCACACAGGTGCATCATCTGCACCAGAAGTGATGTATATATGCGCAAATCTAGCTTGCGGACCTCAGTTTCTTTTCACAAGTTTCCATGCCAGGAGCGCAGACCCACTAAGAACAGTGACCACTAGGGCCCTGAAAGGGGAATAGCCCTGTCACTAGAAATTCATTTGTAGAGCAGGGAGAATGGGGGGTTAGTAAAGAATCTGCGGCCACATAAGTCTCTACCAGATAATAAATTACCAAAGGTAAGTAACTTGTTCATCTGACAGAGACTTCTAGCCGCACATTCCTTACCATTTGAATAGCTACCCGAGTAATACCTTGGGTCAGCAGGTCAATTTCATATGAGAAAGTCCTGCAGGACCAAACAGGTGAAGTGCCCGTCCCAACTGACCGACTGTCAAGGAAATCGTGTTTTGTGAACATGTGCAAGGAAGCCCATGTTGCAGCCTGGCACATTTTCAGAAACATAATTCACGTACTAACCCAATGGTGGCAGCTTTAACTCTGGTGAACAAGTTACTTACCTTCGGTAACAATATATCTGTAAGACATATATTAGTTATAGATTCCTTACCTTAGAATTGACCCCAAGCGTCAGACTGGATCCGGAGAAAAATGTTTGGAGCAGGACCCCTGCGCGGCAGTAGGTGGAGTCAGTCGACTCTGCGTTTGTCGTCCTGGTCGCCGGGATGCCGTCGCAGTATCTACTTAGATGCTGCCCTCATCCGCTGATGTCAGTTTTTTGTACAACATTCCACACCAGAAGCACAAAGCCATGCAAGACACTGACCACTGGTGCACAAAAATAGGGGCCTGAAAAGGAAGCCCCTTACCTTAAAAGTCAGTTCACAGAACAGGGAAGATGGGTGAGGCGGTAAGGAATCTACAACTAATATATGCCTCTTACAGATATATTGTTACCGAAGGTAAGTAACTTATTCATCTGTAAGAGACAATTAGTAATGGATTCCTTACCTTAGAATAGATACCCCAGCAATACCAACCCAGGAGGTGGGTCTGCGAACTTGGCTGTCAAGGCAGTAGTGTTTCGTGAACGTGTGCAGGGATGCCCACGTGGCTGCCTGACAGATGTCATTGGGGGGACTCCAAGACCCAAACCAATAGTGGCTGCCATCGCACTGGTGGAATGGGCACGCAGCCCTACCAGAGGTTCCTTCTATGCCAAGGAATAACACATTTTGATGCAAAGAACAACCCACCAAGAGATGGTCAGTTTGTGCACAGCCTGGCCTTTCTATGCGCCTACATAGCCAACAAAGAGCTGGTCTTCCACCCGGAATCGTTCTGTGCGATCCAGATAGAAAGATAGCGCACGCTTTGGATCCAGAAGATGGAGCCTTTCTTCCTCCTTTGAAGGATGCGGGCTCGGGTAGAAGGTGGGCAAAGTGATTTTCTATCCAATGTGGAAAGAAGTAACCACTTTCGGGAGGAAAGAAGGTTGAGTTCTTAGAACAGCAAAACACACAAGGTGATGGACGGAATGTTGCACATTGGCAAAACATTCACTCCCAGTCACATATCTGGGTTTAATCCATCGTTATTTTGCTCACCACGCCACCCCAGTTCAGACATGGCTATATGCAAATCAGTCTTCACCCTGTACCTCATGGGAACAGTCCAGCTCGAGCTGCCAAGCCGTCTTTCCTAGACCGGAATCAAGCATCCTAGGACCGGTTTCTAGCTATCAGCCGTCATCAGCCAGGATAGCTTGACTCCAGTGGCGTAGTGAGCACGGGACCCACGTCTGGGCATACCCTTCCCACACAGGGCGAACAGCAAAACACACAAGGTGATGGACGGAATCTTGCACATTGGCAAAACATTCACCGCTATTCACAGATCTAGGTTTAATTCATAGTTATTTTGCTCACCACGCCACCCCAGTTCAGACATGGCCATATGCAAATCAGTCTTGACCCTGTACCTCATGGGAACAGTCCAGCCCGAGCTGCCAACCCATGTCTTCCGTAGACCGGAATCAAGCATCCTAGGACCGGTTTCTGGCTATCAGCCGTCATCAGCCAGGATAGCTTGACTCCAGTGGTGTATTGAGCACGGGACCCACGTCTGGGCATAGCCTTCCCACATAGGGCGAAAAGACAGAGCCTGAAGCTCACTCACCCTGCGAGCAGAGATGATGGCAATCAGAAAATCAGTTTTTAAAGTTAAGAGTCTAAGAGAACAATTATGTAGTGGCTCGAAAGGAGCACACATAAGGTAAGCCAAAACCAGATTCAGGTCCCACTGTGGCATTACAAAAGGAATAGGAGGAAATAGATGAGAAATGCCCTTAAAGAACCTATTTATAATAGGGGACTTGAAAAGAGAAGGCAGATCAGGAAGCCAAAGAAAGGCTGAAATAGCCGAGAGATAGCCCTTAAGAGTGCCCGGAGCACAACCCCGCTGGGCTAAGGAAAGGAGGAACAGAAGAACCTCAGAAAGAGGAGCAGAATAAGGATCCACAGCCTTTGCTGTGCACCATGCCACAAATGTGCTCCATCTACAGGTGTATACCGTTTTAGTAGAGGGCCGCCTGGCTGCCAAGATAACATTACTGACTTCGGGAGGAAGGTCAAAAGCGGTCAACTGTCGCGGCTCATTCTCCACGCAAGGAGGTGGAGGCTGGACAGGTTCCAGTGGAGGACCGACCCCTGCTGCTGCAATAGGAGATCCTCTTAAAGAGGCAGTCTTATTGGAGGATCGATAGCCATGTGTAAGAGCTCGGGAAACCAGACTCTTCATGCCCAATCCAGAGCCACAAGTATGACTTCGGGCCAGTCGCGCTTGATCTTCTTCAGCACTCTGGGCAGAAGTGGTGTAGGCGGAAAGGAATATAGAAGACCACAATTCCACTCGCGTCAAAAAGCGTTGTCGAGTGAGTGCCGCCTTGGAAATTCCATCGCGCAGAACTGCTGACATTGCGCATTCTCTTCGGTGGCGAATAGATCTAACCAAGGCTCTCCCCACTGCTGAAAGAGACCTTGCACCACCTCCAAGTGAAGAGGCCATTCGTGATCCATCATGCACCTGTGGCTGATTTCATCAGACCTGGCATTCAGAGAACCTGCCAGGTGTTGAACCACTAGAGATATGCTCTGATGTTCCAGCTATGTCCAAAGGCGGAGAGCCTCTTAACATAGGGTCCACGACCCCATCCGCCCTGGTTGTTGCAGTACCCCATGGTGGTAGTGTTGTCCATGAACTTGACAGTGGGAAGGAATGCCTTTAGTGCAAGACTAAACACCCGGAGCTCCAGAAGGTTGATGTGGAGCCCGGACTCCATCGGAGACCAGAGGCCTCTGATCTCCGCCTCCCTCATGTGGCCGCCCCATCCCAGAAGTGATGCATCTGTCACAACTGTGAGCTGTGGTTGGGGAAGGGAGATGGATCTGCCGCTGACCCAATCCTGGTTTGTTAGCCACCACTGCAGTTGGTGTGCAGTGCCCTCCGAGATCTGGACGCAATCAGAAAAATTCCCCTGAACTTCAGGTCACAGTGCAGAGCCCGCATATGCCACCTGACATGATTTACCAGCAGGATGTGGGAGGCCATGAGGCTCAGCAGCCTCAGGGTAATTCTGACCGAAACATCGGTACCATAGCCTGGATATCCCGGACTCGCTGCTCGGGAGGATAGGCCCGAAACTATGCTGTGTCCCGACCCACTCCGATAAAAAGGAGCTTCCGAGATGGATTCAGGAGTGACTTCGGCACATTGACAGTGAACCCCAGCTAACGCAGAAGGTCCGCCGTAGTCTGGAGGTGGGAAACGACAGCCTGGGGCGAGCCCGCCTTCAACAGTCAGTCGTCGAGATAGGGGAAGACTGGAACTCTTGATCTGCCCAGATGAGCTGCGACCACCGCCATCACCATCGCCACCGCCATCGTGAACACCAGAGGGGTGCTGGTAAGGCCAAAGGTGAGCACGGTAAACTGAAAGTGCGTGTGGCCTACTGTGAACCGTAGGTACTGCCTGCGGGCTGGCAGGACGGGGATGTGGAAATAGGTGACCTGCAAGTCCAATGCTACCATACAGTCTCCAGGGTAGAGGGTAGACCGGACCTGAACCAATGTTAATATTTTGAACTTCTCCTTCCAGAGGAAGCGGTTGACGATCCTGAGATCCAAGATAGGACACAGGCCCTTCTTTTTCACCAGAAAGTAGTGGAAATAACAGCCACAACCTACTTCTGAGGCTGGAACTCGCTCAAAGGCCCCCTTGGCCAAGAGAGCGATAACTTCCTGATGGAGAAGGGCCTAGTGATCCTCTGACATGTAATGGAATTGTGGTGGCATGAGTGGAGGGGTAGTCTTGAAGGGGAGGGAGTAGCCCCTTCGGACTATCTGCAAAACCCACCTGTCTGATGTGATGGTCTGCCAGTGGGGGAGGTGATGGCAGATCCTACCGCCCAATGCAAATGGTGGCCCTGAAAGGACAGACTAGGAGGGTTTGGAAGCTGCTGCAGAGGGGGCGCTAGTGGATTGGCCTGCCCGCTGGCCACCTGACCCTCGACTCTGTGACCCACGTCCCCGGCCGTGCAGAGGCTGAACAGTGCGCATGCCTGTGGCACTGGGCAGAACGTGGCGGGGCAGGCAAAAAGCAGACTGCGCAGGGCGAGAGGTGGTAACGATGCCTAAGGATGTGGACGTAGCCCTGGAATCCTTAAAGCGCTTGAGCGCAATGACCGCTTTGTTGCCAAACAAGCGACTGCCATCAAAGGGCATGTCCAAAAGAGTGGATTGGACATCACGCGAAAAGCCAGTGGACCTATGCCAGGCGTAGCGTCGCAGTACTACTGACATTGAAATTGTTCTGCCTAGAGAGTCGGCGGTATCCAGCCCACACCTAATGGAGAGCTTCTTTGCATCTCTGTCCTCAGTGATTGCACGGGAGAGAGTGGCCCGGGCTCCTCCAGACACTGTGGCAGCACCTGTGCAACCGTATCCCACACAGAATGGGAATAACGGCCCAAAAGACATGCAGTGTTCACTGAGCGCTGTCCCAAGCTGGCAGAAGAAAACATCATCTTCCCAAGATGATCCAGCCTCATGGATTCCCTATCTGGGGAGTAGCAGGGAATGAGCCCTTAGATGTAGAGGCTTGGGCCACTAAGCTCTCAGGGGCAGGGTGCTGGTAGAGGAAAAGTGGGTCGCAAAGGGCTGGGCGGTGGCGTTGGGCATTCATCCTATCTCCAGACTTGGACCAGGTGCCCAGAAGGATGTCAGTAAGGGACTCATTGAATGGCAGTAAGGGCTCCGAAGAGGCCCCTGCCGGTTGAAGCACCTCAGTCAAAAGGGGTTAGTCCTAACCACCACTGTAGGAAGCTCAAGGTTCAAGGCCTCAGCCGCCCTACACAACACCACTGCATATGAGGCTCCCTCCTCCGTAGCCACGGTAGGGGGAGAAAGCATACCAGGGTCTGGTGAGGTATCCAGACCACTGGCATCACCCAACTCCTCTCTCCAGTCTGATTCACTCAACTGGTCAGCTAAAGGGTCACCAGACCCCTCCCAGTCCTCCTCGTCCTCTTCTGGCTGTCACTCAGCGCGATAGGGAACGCCAGGATAGACCAATGGTACAAAAGTACCACCTGGCACCGGATCCGGCGTCGGTCGACGCCGGTCCGGCTCCGTGTATAGGTCAGGGTGAAGGCCGGGGTCGACACCGGCTGGGGACACAACCGGCATCGGAAGGGGCAGAGGTGTCGTCAGTGGATTCGACGCCGGAGTAGGTGTTGTAAGGTCGACCGGTGCCGATCCGGATCCAGGCCTGGATCCCTAGGGGGCCCTGCTGCGCCAGGGCCTAAGCCGCCAGGTTCGAAGGCCTAGAACCCCCAGTCGAGTCCGCGGGGCCCGAAGGCGCACCGTCAGAGTCGGGCTGCCCAAAGATTAAGTGGAAGGCTTCGTAAAAACTACCAAGTTGGGCAGGTGTCGCCCCGGCTCCCAGGAAGGGAGGAAGACTTGGAGTGACACAACAAGCTCCGCGGGCAGAGTCGGAGGGCCACCTCCCACAACCCGCGTTGCGTCGGCCGACGGACAGGGAGAGCGTGAAGAGCGACAATGCTTCTTCAACTTCTTTTTGTGCTTCGAATTAACCGTAGAAAAAGACTTTGACGATGAGTGGTGGTGGTGATGGCTCCGCGACCAGTCCCGCAACCTCCCTCTCGACTGGGACCTCAAGCAACGCGGAGCGGACTGCCGGGCCTCAAGAAGCTTTCAGGACTGCTCCCGCAAAGACTTTGGGTCATGGCCCACCAGTCAGAGCAGGACTTTGGGTCGTGGTCGCGCTCCAAACACCAGAAGCACACGAGGTGCAGGTCCGTATCCAACATCAATTTGCGACAGGAATTATAAGCCTTGTATCCAGTTCAAGGACGGGACAGCCCTACATGCACCATGAGTCGAACAACTCAAAAAGAAGTTGTCAAAAGTCGAAAAAGAGTAGTCAAAAAGTGACTAGAGGTACCGCTCTCTCCGGATCTGTGCTGGCTGGTGCGGAAAAACAAAGAACTGACGTTGTCGCGTGGGGCAGAGTCTACGTAGATACTGCAACATCATCCCGGCGACCACGACGCCGACGACGAATGCGGAGGCGACGGACTCCACCTACTGACACGCAGGGGTACTGCTACGAAAAGATTTCTCCGGATCCAGTCTGACGCCTGGGGTTAATTCTTAGGTAAGGAATCTATAACCAATTGTCTCTTTCAGATAGAATGAGCAGGCAAGCCCTCAGGGGGTTGTTTTTAGGCCAATGCAAGGCAAATCTTGATACAGAGCACAATCCATCAGGAGATGGTCTGCTTCTGCACAGCCAATCATTTCTTCATCCCGACATACCCCACGAAGAGTCGGTCATCCACCTGGACCCGGACAATGCTCTTTTTGGGTTGAGACTGTGAAGCCGCTCTTCTTCCATGAGATGTGGAGGAGTGTAAAAAGTAGGCAGAGTGATTGATTGGCATAAGTGAAAGGGAGTGACCACTTTCGGTAGAAAGAAAGCTCTTGTAAGAACCACCAATTTGTTGGAGTGATGTTCAGGTATGGAGGCTTGGATGACTAAGCCTGAAGCTCCCTGACCCTTCGGGAAGATGTAATAGCCATGAGAAAGGCCGTCCTGAAGGTAAGGCGCCTGAGAGCACAATTGTGCAAAGGCTCAAAAGGAGCGCACATAAGGAAAGTGAGGAAAGGATTGAGGTCCCACTGAGGCAAAATGAAAGGAGGAGGTGGGAACAAACGTTGCAAACCTCTCAAAAATCGATTTACAATGGGGGATTTAAAGAGGAATAGGCTGGTTAAGCAACCGCAGAAAAGCTGAAATTGGAGAAAGATAGCCCTTGAGAGTGCCCAGAACAGAGCCCTGCTGAGCAAGAGAGAGAATGAAGAGAAGAACCTGAGAAAGAGGGGCAGAAAGAGGATCAATCTGTCCGTACACCATGCCACAAATTTCCTTCAATGGCATGGGTATACCGTCTTGGTGGAGGGTCACCTGGCTCTCAAGAGAACTTTGCAGACTTAGGGAGGAAGGTCGAAAGCTTTCAACTATCGCCGCTTAATCTCCACGCAAGAAGGGAGAGAGTGGACAGGTTCAGGTGGAGGACACTTCCCTGCTGCTGCGACAGAAGATCACCCGAAGGGGCAGTGTGATTGGAGGACCGACTGCCATGCTCAGGGTACCAGACTCTTTGTGCCCAGTCCGGAGCAACAAGGATGACTGGGCCCAGTCGTTCTTGAGAACTTTGGGCAGGAGTGGTATGGGCGTAGTGTACAGTAGGCCTGAGCTCCACTCGAGATGAAAACCATCTCCGAGCAAGACCCACCTTGGAAACTCCAGTGGCCAGAACCGATGAATTTGCGCGTTCTGGTCAGTGACGAACAGCTCTAATCAAGGCTCTCCTTACTGCTGAAAGAGAACTTGCACCACCAAGATGCCATTCGTTATTCGTAAGGCATCTTCAGCAGAGTTCATGCACCGTGGCTTTCAGAGAGCCCACCAACTGTTGAACCACCAGGGATACGCCCTGATTCTCCAGTCATGTCCAGAGCCTCTTGAAAGAGTCCACGACCCCACCCTGACCTGTTTTTTGCAGTAACACATGGCGTTGGTGTTGTTCGTGAACACCTGCACTAGCCTTAACTCAATGGAGGGTAGAAAGGCTTTCAATGGCAATTGAATAGCTCGGTGCTCCAACAGATTGATGTGAAGTCAGGATTTTGTTAGAGACCAGAGTCCACTGATCTCCACCTCTCCCAGGTGGCCGCCCCATACCAGGAGTGACGCATCTGTCATTACTGTCAGATCTGATTGGGGAAGGGAGAGAGGTCTGCCGCTTACCAAATTGTGATTCATTAACCCCCCACTGCAGATCTTTTACAGCTCCCTCTGAGATCTGGACCATGTCGGAGAGATTCCCTGATGCTGCGCCCACTGGAACTTCAGGTCCCACAGTGGACTGCATATGCCATCAGGCATGTGTCACAAGCAGGATGCAAGAGGCCATGAGGCCCAGCAGCTTCAGAGTCAGTCTCACCGAACTCCAGGATAGAGGCTAAAATATCGGTTTCATACCCTGAATATCCTGGACTCACCATTTGGGAGGATATGCCCAAAATTGCAGAATGCTCAGAACAGTGAAAGGGAGCATCTGAGAGGGAGTCAGGTATTACTTGGTACGTTGACAGTGAACTCCAGGAGGTCTGCCATCTGAAGGTGGGAGACGACAGCCTGGTGTGAGTCCGCCTTCAACTGCCACTAGCCGATAAAGGGGAAGACTGGCAACCCTAGTCTATGCAGATGAGTTGCAACCACCGCCAACACCTTGGTGAACACCTGTGGGGCACTGGTAAGTCCAAAAAGGAGCAGAGCCAACAAAGTGCTTGCAGCCCACTGTGAACGGCTGGTAGCACCTGTGGGCAGGCAGTATGGCAGTGTGGAAATATGTGTCCTGCAAGCCCAATGATACCATCTAGTATCCAGGTCCAGGGCAGACAAGACCTGAGCGAGTGTGAGCACTTTGAACTTTTTCTTGAAGAAGAAATTGAGAGGGCATAGGCCTCGGATAGGATGAAGGCTTCTGCCTTTCTTGGGATCCAGAAAGAAACAGGAATAGCAACCACCACCTACTTCTGGTGTTGGCACCCTCTCTATAGCTCCCCTGGCCAAGAGAAAGCCCCTTCCGTGGACACGAAAGGCGGATTGGGGGTGACGAGGGGCCATGGAAAGGCCCAAGGACCTGCCCGTAGCCCTGCTTTCTTTAAATAGCTCCAGTGCTGAATCCACCTAGTCTCCGAAGAGACGAGAGCCATCAAAGGGCATGTCTGTAAGCGATGCTTGGACATCCCCAGAAAAGCCAGTTGTCCTCAACCAGGCATGGCGCCGTAGGGCCACTGTCAACGAAATCGCTATGCCTATTCTACATTAGATTGTGAACTTAGCTGCGTCCATCCTGTCGGCAACCGCTTGGGAGAGTACGGCTTGGGCCTCCTCCGGGACTGCTGGCAGCACCAACGCACCATGTCCCACATAGTGTGGAAATTCCGACAGACGGTGTTCACAGAGCGCAGGGCCAGGAAACATCTTCATGCCTAAGGTGTCAAGCCTCCAAGATTCCTGATGCGGTGATGCAGTTGGGAATGGACCAGTATTTATGTGGTAAGTGGATGCTTGTGCACGCAAAGTTTTCCAGGGTAGGGTGTTGGGTTAGGAAGCTGGGGTTCCCTGTGGCGGGGCTAGATGGTGAGCAATCATCCTTTTCACAGGAGTCCCTGTGTTGGCCCTGCACCAAGTCCCAAGCAGGACATCAGTAAGAGCTTCATTAAACGGGAGAAGCAGTTCAGAGGATGACACTTCCGGCTGAAGCACTTCTGTCAAGATGTTCGTCTTGACTGCCACTGAGGGCAAGCCAAGGTCCGGGACCTAGGCTGCCCTCCTCACCACCATGACAAAGGATGTTCCCTACTCCATAGCCATGATAGGGTGGGAAAGCATACCAATATCTGGGAGAAAGCATGCCAGTATCTGGAGAGTTATCAAGTCTCCTGGTGTCTGCCAAATCCTCACCCCAGTCCATGTTTGTGTCATAAGGCTGGTAGTCTTCAGGGTCCAGTGACACCTCCCACCTCTCCCCGAGTCCTAGCCCATAAGACTAGGGCTCAGGCTCCGATCGGATGATGCCCCTCCAGCTCCGTGTCAGAGCTGGGAATTAGACTGAGAACGGCGCCGCCGGGAGCTTCAGCATCGGGATCGGTGCCGGGATAGGTCAAGGTGGCACAACCAGTGCCAGTCCGGATTCATGTGTGGATCCAAGGAGCCAGATTGGCACTGGGGCCCGACCCGTCGGCGTGGATCCATTAGGGGCCCCTCCCAAACCCACGGGGCCCAAGGGGGCACCATAGGGAACAGGCTGCCCAAATATGAAGTGCACAGCCTCACAAAAGACCCCATCTAGGGGGTCGCTCTGACAGATGCCCCAGGCACTGACTTTACTGCAGAGCCAGGACTTGAGTGTCGACACTCCCTTGTCATGTTGGCCGATGGACAAAAATAAGTCAAAGATCTCTTTGACTTCTTCTTGTGGTGGGAGCCCACGTCACCCAAGTCCGCCTCCGGGGAGCGACGGGGGGATGTCAGAGAGCGTACACGCTTCTTCGACTTTTTCTTATGGCGTCGCTTACCGAATTCCGAAGATGAAGTCCTCGAGTCCGAGGAGCGACGGCCCCGGTCCCGTGAGTGATCCCGCGAGCGGCACCTAGACCCGGAGCGGTGATGAGAGGAGTGCCGGACCTCCAGCAACTTCCTGCGCCGCTCCCGCAAGCCCTTCGGGCCATAGCTCGGCAGTACCAACAATCCCGGGATTCATGGTCATTCTCCAGGCAGTAGAGGCAGACGTCATGGGGGTCCGCCACTGACATATTATGGTGGCACGACCTACAAGACTTAAAGCCGGGCATCCCTACGTCAACCAGGAGACAATAGAGGGAGACAAAAAGCCTAAAAAAAGTGGTCAAAAAGTGACCAAGGTATGTGCTAAATCCAGATCTGCGCTTTGGCGTGGAAAAAGAAAGAACTGACGTCAGCGCGCATGGGTGGTGCTTCAGTACTCTCCATGACGTCAACTCGGCGCCCACAACGCAGCCAATTCAGAGGAATCTGCAGCCTCACTGAAAACTTGGTTTGACAAAGCCATTCCCTCTTGGAGGATTTCCTGGAAGTCATTCATTGTTAGTTTCTTAGTGAAAGGCAGAAAATAACCCATAGGGATCTTTCCCAGCAATGAAGAGACGATAACGGTCTTCATCGCTGTAGCTAATGTTCCACATATTTTCTTCCTAGCTGAGCCCATCCACTAACTCCAATGGTTAAAGACAAAGGATGCCATTTTCTATCTGTTGAGACAATGACAAAATTCAGCAGGGGATCTGTTCTTAGAAACAGTGGATGTTAATCAGGAGGCGTATAGTTCTTTTAAAGTCTAGTTGGAAAATGCTTGACGGATGCAAGAGTAAGAAAGAGTTGCACCGCAGACTCTGAAAGACCAGGGACAAACTGTAGAAGAGGTCTAGACTATTATCTGTGATGCAGGGTCTCAAAGATTACATATGTACACATTGCGCAATATTTAGTTTTGCGGCTCGTTTGAGGAGTACCTCAAAAAAAGGTGCAATGTCATCTACTGGACAGAAAAAAGTAACAAGAAAGTTTGATATTATGAGACCAAATCTCTAATGGAAGAGAGATCCAAAGTAGATGTCCAAGAATCAGAAAATCTATTTGAGTGCCCATGAGACCGAGACCACCTTCTACAAAGTTTCGAGCACCTAGAATGAGAGCTTTACCTTCTTCTGGGGTGATTTCTATAAGGCGATTGTGTCTTTTTTATGCAGACCTCTGTACCTGGAATGCCTTAAAAGAAAATACAGGAGACATGGCTTATGAATGCTCTCTTTGTAAATGGTTTTATGACTATTGCAACCAATGCTATCCCATCAAAGGCAGGTAGGGCTAGTGGTGGTTTAGCCGCACTTATTTCATTGTCTTCTAGGTTGACACTAAAAAAATACTACACTAAGTCGCCGAATTTCCAGTTTTTATTTTTTTTCAATAGAAGGTCTACAGGATATAATAGTCATCAATTTTTATAATAACATTTTTAATGCTTCACGACACGAGGTCATCATATCTTTGGATAACGAGTTGAGGGATTTTATGAAGAATCTAGGTCGGGACTGTTCCCTAATTTGGGCGGGGGATTTTAATTTAGAACCATGTGCTCGTATAGCGGGAATTCAATGTGGTCACGAAGACGAACTAGGTAGTGTTTTGCACATTTCCCACATAACAATTATGGGGAAAATATTAATTTTATTATGTCTAAGTATAACCTGGAAATTACAGAGAAGGTCTTACAAGGAAGTAGTTGGGAAGACAGAGATAACATCTTTACCTTTGAAGGAGTAAGGTCATCTTCATGCATCGATCACTTTATCACATCAATAAATTTACGGACCTTAATATTAGAAAGCTTTGTTTCCCCAAGCCTATTGAGTGACCATCACCCAGTATTAATAATCTTAAGAACTCCCCTTAGAAAAGATCTACAAGCAGGTACCCACAAAGCGGATATAAAAACATATGGGGAAAATGGGATCTCAATTAAATGGGCAGGTGTGGCCCAGAAGTATTTACAAAGAGAATCCTATTAAAAATAAAAGATTATATTGGTACTTGTTTGGATGATTCCACAAGTAGCCTCAACATTGTTAAGGCCTTTCAATCTATTTCCACTGTAATTTCAGATAACTTATGACGGAAAAGTAAGAAAGCTACATCTATTTCCCCGAGATGGTTTGACAATCTTTGTTCTAGCTTAAATAGAGAATTAAAGTTGGCCCTTAAAATGATCCCATGTAATAGGGAGGTGATCAGTACATTACGAAAATCATATAAAGAAGCCCTTAAGCAGAGAAAAATAGAGATAAGGGAAAATGCGTGGAAGTCTTTAATTAAAGCCGCCGAGCTCAAGGACTCGGTTCTCTTTTGGAAAACTCTGGATCAACCTTTCTTTAAAGATGTACAATCAGTAAAGATTGATACAGTAGTGACCCCCGAGGACTGGTTAACCCACTTAGAATCAATTTTTCAATGAATCCAAACAGGGTATTTTAAACATTCAGGATAATACTGTCATAACCACAAATAAAACTAACGTAGGGTGGATAACCGAAGATGAAATCAGAACAGCCCTTAAGAATAGCTCCAGTGGTAAGGCTGCAGGCCTCGACGGCGTCCCAGTTGACGTATTTAAACACAACATGGACCTTTGGGTTCCTGTTCTGTTTAGGTTCTTCAATGCAACAACTGACGGGGTGATACCAGTTACATGGGCAGAGAGCTTGATAGTCCCCATTTTTAAAAAGGGCGATAGAAGTAGCGCTAGTTGCTATCGCCCAATATCCTTGCTCGACTCAACGTCTAAAGTCATGGGACGAATATTGCTGGCCAGGTTAGAGCAATGGTCATATGACAATACTATTTTATCAAAGGCTCAGTATGGCTTTAGACGAGGTGTTGGTACTATAGAGCAGTGTCTGAACTTTGACCTAATAATAGGAAAATATACCCTTGCGAGGGAGGGCTCCTTTCATCTCTGCTTTGTGGATTTATCAAGCGCCTTCGACTTGGTGAACCATTCAAAGCTATGGGAGACATTAAGAGGAATGGGCGCCCCGGAACATATTGTTAGTTTCCTATCACATATTTACGCTCGGTTATCTGCAAGAATACGATCTGGAATACATGAGGAATGCACAAAGCACTTTAAAATCACCTGTGGTGTAAGACAGGGCTGTACTCTTGCCCCCCTACTGTTTTCACTTTATATAAATGGTGTTGACATTTTATTACAGAACAGTGGGGTAGATGTCCCAATGATCGGTAAACGGGCCACACCCCTATTACTATACGCCGATGATGCTGTCCTGATATCCAGAACAGCAAACGGCTTGCAGACCCTGATGGATAATTTTACCGGTTTTATGACGGAGAAACATTTGAAAATTAACCTGGGTAAGACGTTGGTAATGTCCTGTGGTAAAAAGAATATTAAAACTAAATCCCATTTTATCAACAGGGCACTGATAGAGAGAACTTTTACATTTTCTTACTTAGGGATTCTTTTTAATAGTAAGGGTAATTGGAATAAGCATATAACCCTAAGCAAGCTGAAATTTGTGAAAATAATGGAGGCCATTTTTAGATTCTCCCAAAAGATTGGGAACAAACCTGTTCGTGAGATTCTTAAATTGTACGGAGCGAAGTGTATTACAGGGAGCTGTTATGGGGGGGCCCTATGGGGTCAGATTGAGACATCTCCATTACAAAGCCTTGACAACAACTTCCTAAAACGCTTTTTAGCTGTCCCTGGTGCCACACCTTCAACTATCGTGCATAGGGAAACCAGAACTCCGTATATAAATGATTTAATTAGTATGGCCGCATTAAATCTGTGGCATCGTATCTGGGATAGGGAAGAAACTCATTTTACGAGGGATATTATTTTAGATTGTATGTCTCAAGATGGTTGTAAAAAAATTCCCTGGTTAAGCCATATTGACAGTCCTCTAGAGGATTGCAATTTAACTGTAAATGATTTTACCTCTGGAGATGCACGACACCCTAGTAAGGCTGAATTAAAAAGGAGATTTCTGAGTGTAAGGGCCGTCCGTAGAGATGAGGCCTCAAATTCTAAGAGAACAGTTATTTCTTACGTTGAGGGTCCCATGGTTACGGGTTTACAACCATATCTCGTTTTTGTTACCAATGTACAACATAGATTCAACCTAACCAGATTACGATTGAGCACTTTACATTTCTTATTTGAATTTCCTAAAAGGGTTAAGTGGTGCGCCTCCATGCCGAATTGCCCGTGTGATGGCAGGTCCAAACAAAGTACCCTTCACTTTTTATTGTTTTGTAAGTTTTATATAGAAATTAGAAAAATGTATCTCCGTACTATTTTAAAACTAATAGCCTGTTTTCCTATGAAATTGCTTTAAATAATTTACGGTACTTGGAAAATATTTCAGTATGTAACACAGTTATCTGTTATATAATGATGGCAATGAAACAAAGTAATGAACTAGTTCACTTAGAAAGTTTGAATTATGAAGTAACGTAAGCATATTTGTTTAGCTTGGTGCTCATTTCACCCATGTAATGAACTGATCTTCTTTGATGTTTTTTTTAACTTCGATGTGTTTCTTTTTTAACTATAAAAGGATTTTAGAATTTATGTATAAAATGCTTTTGTGGACATTTTGTATGATCCGAATAAAGCTTGTTTGACTTGACTTAACTTGGCCTTAAAAGAGAAGTGTAGTAAAGTCTGAGGCACTACTGGTGGCACAGGTGATGAAGAGTTGTTAAAAGTGGCAGAGAAACTGTTGGCGAAGGAGAAAAGCAAAAACAAAAAGATCTTCTCTGTGAAGGAGCAGAGATGAAAAACAAAAATCACTCCTCTTTTGTAGAGTAAGCCCTGGAGTACACAGAGTCAGAGGTCTGTGGCAACCTCTTTTTCTTCAAATGGTGAAGACACTAAGAAGACAGATCTACATTTCCTTATAGTATTTATTCTCTTAAGGAGAGAGACCGGAAATCCTTGACGTCAAAGGTGGTATGAACAGCAAATGGCCTTTAGGCCTCAGCATCGAACATAGCCTTGAAAGTAACAGTGGACCTCAACAGGAAAAGCCTGGAGTTCTTCAACATCGACTGTTTCTGCAGCATTCCAGCCTTAATCAGTAAGTTGGTACTGTTACCTACCTACGCTGGGAACAGTGCTGCTTTCTGTGCAGGTGTTTCTGTCTGGATCTATTCCTCAGGGTGTCCTTGAGAGTGCTGAAGGAGCTGTGGTAGCAGGTTCCCCCTGTTTCTCACCCCTCTGTAAGTAAGTGCCCTCTATTGGCATGGTTGCCCTCACTTTTTGCTGAACCGCTGATGTACTTTGACTGAGTGTGCCCTGGGCTCCTGCCAATCAGGTACCCAGGGCCTATGTTCTTTCCCTAAAACTACATTGAAGACAAAACCCGATAGGCACTCTCTGGCCACAGGTAAATGGTACTACAAGTACCCAGGGCACCGTAACCATGGAAGGTCTCTAATGGCTGCAGCACTTACTGTGCCACCATTAGAGGTCCTGTACCTTTACACTCACACACTGCCTTTGAAGGCTGAGTGTTTTGGTGCAGAATGTTATGTTATGTTATGTTAATAACTTTTATTCGGCGCACAGCTGCCCCAGAACAAAGTGAAGAGTCGACATGGTACACATCCCTGTGTGCCATGCCTACAACTCACTGCCCTGGCATAGATCAGCCACCCCTCTAGCTGGGTGCACTATACCAGGGGTGAGGATACAGGTGCATGAGCCCTACACCCCAAAGTGTCTAAGCCAATTCTTAGACATTGTAAGTGCAGTAAAGCTATAAAGAGTATATAGGCTGGGAGTTTATCATTACAAACTCCACAGTACCATTGCAGCTTTACTGAAAACTGAGAAGTTTGGTATCAAACTTCTCAGCACATTAAACCCACACTGATGTCAGTGTGAGATGCAATAAAAAATGCACACGGAAGGCATCTTAGAGATGCATTTTGGACAATGACCTAACACTAGTGTCCAGGATGAGTGGCTGCTCCCCAGCTGCCACCACCAGACATGTTTATGAAACCCTGGGTTGAGAGCCTGTTGCTCTTGGTGGTCTGCCAATGCACATCCTGGGACAAGGTGCCAAGCTTCCTCCCGCAGGATGGGCAGGTTCCACTAAGGGGAAGCTTCAAAGGCTTGCCGCCTTTGTGAGCTTCCCCAGGCCTTTTGCTGCCCCCAGCAACTGATCCCCACTGGTTCTGACCCCCACTTTAGGTGGGAGAACCGGCGGAAAAACCAAGTATGGAAGGGAGATGTGCCCATCTTTGCCAACCCCACCCCTCAGGTGGGGGAGGCGAGGTGAAGCACAACTCTTAGTCCCGCCATCTTGAAGATGGAGGGACCCAGCCAAGCAGAGTGCGGCATAGGCCCCCTTCCACTAGAGGGTGGCATAATAGAGGGTGTACCCACCCCAAGGAAGGTTCCCATTGGACCCAACCTTTCACTTACCTGTAACGACCCCTAAATCTAGTATTTAGGGGTACAACTGAACCTTGCCTCCTCAGATAAGAAATGACCAAGAAGAAAACAATAAGGACCAAACAGCTGTGCTGAAGCTAAGGAGAGGAGGATGCCCACTGACTTGGCCCCAGCCCTACCTGCCTGTCCCCACCTCAAACCTTCAGAAGCGTAACTCCAGTGTGTCCTGCAGCCAGCAATCTCAAGAACCCCGAGGACCTACACTGCCTTCCAAAGAAAAGACTGTATCTCCCTTGAACACCATATTTGTTCACCCACAGACTCTGGCTCTGGCCAAATCCACGAGTCTGCACCACTCTGCACCCGTCGACCCCGGCCTTAGTTTGAGTGGCCCAACATCACGAGGAGGCCTACCCAGCAATTCTGACCAGAGATCCGGTGATCTCTGACCTGCCTCGAATCCCCCAGCGGAGCCTGCAGCCTCTTTCTGGGGGATGACCGCGGCCGGAGCTGGTAAGAGAAACCAGATGCCTAAAGACACCCCTGCACCTGAAGCGTCACAGCTTTGGGTGGGCAACCCAGGGTGTCCCACCATCCCCAGGCATCCCAACTTCCCTGTCAAACCAGTGGTCAACTCAAGCAGATCGTCATCCCAGCGTCTGTAGCCTTTGTTGAAACCGGAGAATACCCATTGAAATCAAAAGAGCACCTGACACCAAACCATCACCCTGCACCCAGCTGCCCCTGCGGGTGCACTTTTTGTGCTAAACAGGATCCTCTTTTGCCCTGAGCCTAACACCAAGAGCTTTGCTCCCACAACCCAGTGGCCTGCTCGTAAGCAGGCACCAACCGGAGAGCCCATATCCTCTATTGGATAACATTAGGCCTCAGCACTCTGCACCCGGCCACCCTAGTGCTGCTGAGGGTGTAACAAGAGTGCATCCTTGACCCTGGGTGAACCCTTGTTCTTAACCCCGAAACTCAACCCCAACGACAGAGTAATTATCTAGTAACGGTTAACTTAATTTCTCTCCTGAACAATTACAACTGTGCAAAACTGATTTTACTTACATTTTCTCTAAGAAATGTCCCAGTGTGATATATACCCAGACATGGGTTCCGTGCTCTTCATGCCACTGGAGTCAAGCTATCCTGGATGATGAGGGCAGAAAGCCCGAAATCCGGTACTAGGATGCTTGTTTCCAGTCCAGGGAGGACCTGGCTTGGCAGTTCGGGCTAAACTGTTCCCATTGGGCGCAGAGTCAAGACGGATTTGCATATTGCTGAGTCCGAACTGGAAAGGCATGGTGAGCACAAAAACAATGGATTTAGGCCCAGATCTCTGTATTGGGGTGAATGTATGACATTCTTCTGCATTCGGTCAATTATTTGTTCTTTTTCCAGTGTATATGCATATCACACTGAGTAGAAAAAGTAACTTAAAACGTAACTATAAAGTAATCTGTACAGTAATTTCAATACCTTGACTTGTAATTCAAATAACTGCCTTTGAACTTGCATTCACTTGTAAACACTGCATAATATTTTACTAAGCATTTATATATATCACAGATATATGCATATCACACTGAGTACAAAAAGTAACTTAAAAAGTAACTATAAAGTAATCTGTACAGTAATTTCAATACCTTGACTTGTATTTCAAATAACTGCCTTTGAACTTGCATTCACTTGTAAACACTGCATAATATTTTACTACGCATTTATATATATCACAGATATATGCATATCACACTGAGTACAAAAAGTAACTTAAAAAGTAACTATAAAGTAATCTGTACAGTAATTTCAATACCTTGACTTGTATTTCAAACAAATGCCTTTGAACTTGCATTCACTTGTAAACACTGCATAATATTTTACTAAGCATTTATTTCACTTACTTGTGCCAGGCTTGGATTGGTTCTAGAAATGAAATAACTGAGTTTAGTCTTTAAGGGTGTGACATCATTTGCTGATTGAGTAGGTAAAACAAATGCTTACCACTACCCTCTTATTCAGCCTTACTGCTCGCCCACACTACCGCAGATAGAGAGTACGGTGCTATCTACTTTTACCTCTGCCTACCTTTGGGGTTCCACTGGACTCTGTGCACACTTTACCTCATTTTGTTATAGTATATACAGAGCCAGCTTCCTACACTCTCAGATCTCCCTGAAGTAGCATCTCAGACCCTCTACGGCAGCCTAATCTTCTCCCTGTCCTTTAGTGTTCTTCTGGAAACCAGGCAGTGTCAGCAGTCTTCAGGGAGAGGATCATCAGGCAGGCACACAATACAGAGGTCATGGGGGTCTGAGTGAGCCTTTTTTCCATTCGCTGGGCACTTAATGAAAAGGCATCCTGATAGAAAAAAACACTCTAAGCCCTGAGGCGCATCTAGTGAAAAGAATCTTGAAAGTGTGGTAAGGTTTCCCATGCCAATGCTCCAGATCCTGTTACCAGGAGCCAGAAGAAAAACTGACTTGTTGCTAGTGGGGCATGATGGGACACAACAGGTAAGGTGAGCCCTTAAAGAGACAGTGCCAATTTTAATTGTGGCGTCTTTGAAAGCCCTTCTGCCAATATTGCTTTGCTTTTCCTTTCTTACCTTTTTAAAAGGTCTGTGAAAGAGACCAGCCACCTTTTAATGAATTAGAAATTATTTGCCTTCATTATTTTTTTTATAAAGAAAATAAGTGGCATTTGGTGAATTTTTAGCCTTAGAGAGATTTTTTCATGTTTTTTTAAAGTGCACTTTTCTACTGAAAAGTTCTTCACATATGCGTATCCGCATATATTTGGATATTTTTTTAGAAGACTCTCTAGGATCTTGTACTCCAGTTGGAAAATTCAGTGATTAGGACTACTGATGAGGATCCCCTGGAGGAGAATGTCTGATTCCCTTATATACATGTATATGCTGCAGGTCAAGACATACAGTTGTACACAGACACTCAGGCAGATGGCAGGTGGAAAAATGACTGAGAATTTTAACTGACCTGCATTTGGTGGATGCATGGATGAATCAGTATATACATACAAGACTAAGTAAAAAATCTGTTCTAAATTAAATACACATCTAGCAAAGGATAGTTTATTAAACAAATCTCTAAGATTTCTTATGTTTTGATACAAAGACAGTGTCCTAAGGCTGTTTATATAGTCATGGTTTGATGCAATATTGTTGATATACACGCTTAGATGAATAGGTTACAATTGTATTCTAAACAGACCTGTAGAAAACAGATTTTTGTATTATATTCTTCAGAAACCTATTATTGGTTATTTCTATACAAACAATATGAAAAAAAAATGTAACCATCAGTTCCAATTTAGGTTTCATTGACAGTCTATATGTGTAACCATGTAGAATTGTTTCACGTTTCTCGTTCCTTCCTCTCCCTGCCATGGCCTGAGGCATATGCAGATTTTTATGGTTACTTTCTGGTTCCCCATAGCCCCTGATATGATTTCCAAGCCCCTCAATTGTTTCTGATTTATTAGGACTGCCTCTCCCCTGCTACACCACATTTTCAGCAAGCATACACCAGTCCATATCCCTTTTCTATTCTGCCTGGCCTGGAATTTCTCAGGCCCCCTATTTTCAGGCAATATTTCATTTTGCCATGATCATGCCCAGTGCTGCCCTTCGTCTGGAGTATTTTGGTAGGTCCTCCAAGGGGAAGTGGCTCCTGTACAAAATGCTAATATATTCATCTTCAAATAAGACATTTCTACGCCATCCTTCGAGAAAAATGTGGTGCTAAGAGATGCACTCTTTTTGTTCAGCAAGCCACCAGTCTTTCCTAATGGAAGCCATTTTGCAAATGCATAAAAACACAATTTAGTGAATTCTGTGAGGTCATGTATATTGCCATTTATGATTAGAGCACACTGATAAGAATATGTTACAACATAATCTGTTCTTATTAAATGAATAATTAAAATTAATATTTATATTTTATAATAATTAAATAAATAAGATAGAATAACCACTTCAGATAATGTGCTTATTGTTTATATGTATATGGAACTTACTTTGAGTGTTGCTTTGGAGACAGTTCTCTGATACAGTCGTGGTGATCTTGTTCTTTTTCATTTGAACATTCAAGGGAATCTTGTGGAGGTCTCAGACTGTTTGAAAGTCCATCTTTCTTAATCGGATCTACCGCCTCTAAATCTGATTGGTAATGCTTACTTTGTCCACAGTTTGAAGAGGATTCTTCCGAAGTTTCAACATCACTCTAAAACACAAAATACACAATCAATGTCTCTAAATGTAAAAATAAAGACTGTCAATTCCAGGACTTTCAAGAGGGGCAATAAAAAGATTAGGAAATAAGCAAAATTAAACTTGGATGAGTTGATTTATGTTCAAGAGAAAAGGGAAGAATGAAGGAATTAATATGCTAAGCTTAAAGGTAAAACTAGGATGCATTAGTAGCAAAAGATATCAGTTGTAAGTCTATTTAAGCTGTTGTAAACTAAAGGAATCTAGGTGCATGTCTCAGAAGCTCTTCTGGCATGACTTCCCATACTCACTAAGTCAACAGAATGCCTTCCTCAATCTGAAAGTCCTTCCTGTCTATCACTTGTGATCTCCAGACAGCACTAACTGTCACATTACATCAACCCCATTTCCAAACCCACCTATTCCTCACTCCACAGAAAAGTGCAATGCCATCACCAGAAGAACAGAAAACACATTGATGATACCAAGCCTGCTTCATCTCTCACACAAACTCCTTCCTGTAGCATTCCTGCAATGGTCAGCCTTCAAAGCCATTTCTCGCCCAGATCTGTTTTGCATTTTTCGGTCCCTCAAAACTGTTTCTTAGAAAAATCATCATCCTTTATCGGAGCTCTCTGTGGATACTTTCTTACCCCTGCTTACTATTGTCACACTCTCCCTCAAGGCAGAAGCTCTCAACATTTGCCAGACCCTCCCACTTTTAAAGAAACCAGACTCTAATGATCCCGCCAAGTATCAGACCATCATTCACCTATCATTCATGGGCAAGATGATTGAAAAAGCAATGCATCTTACAACTCCAAGATCACCTCAACACTAACCATCCTGCATGGCTATCAGTCTGACTTGAGCTCATGCTGTAGTACGGAGACCACAACCTAACACATAGTAGCCAATGTCCTTTTGACCACAGAAGAAGATAACCCCTGCCTCCTGATATTACTGGACCGCTCAACTGCCTTTGACACAGTCGACCAGCCCACCTCATACACACCTTCGAGAATAGGATTCACCTGGTATGTCCTTCACTGGTTCTCCTCCTACCGTTCCAACCAACATTTCCTTATTCAGATGGGCACTGGGCACCTCCAGGCCACAAAAAATCCCTATCAAATGAGGAGACCCCCAGGGTTCTACACTGTCTCCTGTTATCTTCAACCTTTACATGGAGTAGCTTAGTTCTCTACTCACTGATAACAACATCAAGATTCACCAATATTCCAATGCTACACATCTCTACTTGAAAGTCTCCACTGCTTCAGACATTCAATGCCTCAAACACTTCTTGTACATAATTCAGAACTGAATGCCCATTACCTACGAGAAGCTCAACCCAACCAAGACAGAATTTCTATTATTTGCCAAGAATAAAAAAAACATATACAGACCAAACCTGTCTCAATAACATGAACCTGCTTTGAACCCCAACTCTCACCAAATGCCAAATCACCTAGAGTCACCTGGGTCAACACCCTCTCCCTCAAGCAAAAAAGCAAAGACAGCCTGCTACCAGCACTCTTCTAAAGAAATTCAAACAGTTTCTTCCAGAAAGCAACTTCAGAACTGCTGTTCAAGCCCTTGCACTCTTGTTATGATGTTGTAATGTTACTGGAGTTTATAAATCACGCATTCACTGTGCGCTTTCATGGCACTACTGAGGGTACAAGGAAGTAAACACGAGTAAGCAGAGTGTTAGTTGTAAGCTTGTCTGAATAGCCAATTTTAATGCTTTTCTAAATTCTAAGATTCCAATCTTATCTCAAGGGAGAAAGTGTTCCAGAGGTTGGGCAGCGATGACCGAGAATCTGGCGCCACCGAATTTCTTTCTCCAGAATTTGGGAACTGATAGGTAGTTCAAGTGAGAATTTAGGGATGTACTTGTTGAATTAGAAGGGGAGAAAGAAGGGGCTTTTGTTGTGGAGTGTTTTGAAAATGATGCAGCCGACTTTGAAAGTCCTTCTTTGTTCTACAGGCAGCCAGAGGAGGTCTTTCATGAAGGGGGTGATGTGGCATAGTTTGGATTGCTTATAAATTAGATGAGCTGCCTGGTTCTGGACGAATTGGAGCCTTTTGATGAGGAATTTGGGTAGGCCAACATATAGGGAGTTGGTTTAATCAATCCTAGAACGAATGAGAGCGATGATAGCTTGAATAAGGGCCTAAAGGTGAGGAATGTGGCAATCTTCTTGATTTTAAGGACTCTTGCCTATGGATGTTGGAAATGCCCTACTCCATGGCCTCCCAGACTCTAAACTGGTACCCCAGGTGCATCCTACATGCCGCAGCACGTCTCATCCAGGGTCTTAAGCAGGCTTCTCCAATAAGTAGCTTGTGACCTACTGGTAGCTCTCCAGCTACATGTGAGTAGATCTCCTCTGTGAAGTCCAGCCTACTAAACTAGAAGCTTTTCGCTTGGATGAATACGTTTCCCAAAATTGAAAACTGAGTATTCAAGATGAAAATTGAATATGCTACTTACCAGTATGCATCTGTTCTTGGCATGTAGGGCTGCTAACATTCATATCTGTAGCATAGATCGCCGCCTAGTGTTGGGTCCGGATGATTGCACATTGTTGTCCTGGAAGAGTCTTCGAAGTATCACGAGATAGGTGGCTCCTCTCCTGGACTACAGTGCGCATGGGCATCGACTCCATCCCCAGATTGTTTTTAGCCATTGTGGCAAAGATGGAGTTTAACAGTGAAAGTGATGGCCATGCTAGAGATAAAATGTAAGAAAAGTCTGCAGCCGCTACGGGCGCCGGGGAGGAGGGCGGGCGATATGAATGTTAGCAACCCTACATGCCAAGAACAGATGCATACTGGTAAGTAGCATATTCAGTTCGAGGCATGTGGGCTGCTAAATTCATATCTGTAGCATAGAATACATAGCAGTCCCTCCATTAACGGCGGCCGCCCGTGCCAGCTGCAGAAGTCTGAAAAAGTGTTTTAAGAACAGCCTGTCCTACAGCTGCCTGCTGTTTGGAATGCACATCTACACAGTAATGTTTGGTAAACGTATGTGGTGTAGACCATGTGGCTGCCCTACAAATGTCTTCTAAAGGAATGTTACCCAGGAATGCCATGGAGGCCCCCAACTTGCGTGTGGAGTGTGCCCTGGGGGGGACCGTTAAAGTGCGCTTAGCCTTCTGATAGCAAATCTGAATACACTTAACGATCCACCTGGCTATTCCTGCTTTGGAAATGGGGTTGCCTTTGTGCTGGGCTGCAAAGGCAACAAAGAGTTGCTGTGTCTTTCTAAAAGGTTGTGTTCTGTCAATGTAGTACATAAGCGCTCTTTTGACATCAAGCGTATGGAGCATCCTTTCTGCTACCGTTTCTGGGTTGGGAAAGAATGCGGGCAGTTCGATAGTTTGATTGACATGAAACTGCGACACCACCTTAGGGAGAAATTTGGGGTTAGTGCGCAGCACCACCCTGTTTGAATGAATTTGTATAAATGGCTCTTGGATGGTGAGCGCCTGTAGCTCACTAACACGTCTTAGAGACGTTATGGCAATGAGAAAAGCCACTTTCCATGTGAGGAACTGAAGCTCACATGAATGCAGAGGTTCAAATGGGGGACCCATCAATCTGGTGAGCACCACATTGAGATTCCACACAGGAGCTGGCGGGGTCCTGGGAGGGATGACCCGCTTCAGCCCTTCCAGGAATGCTTTAATGGCAGGCACCCTGAAGACAGAGAGGTGCTGCCTGTTTTGGAGATAAGCCGCTATGGCGGATAAGTGTATCCTAATGGAAGCGTATGCTAGATTGCATTTGTAAAGATGCAACAGATAGCAGATGATATTAGGAATGGAGGCATCGAGCGGGTTGATAGCGTGCTCGGTACAGTAGATGACAAACCGCTTCCATTTTGCTGCATAGCAAGCTCTGGTAGTGGGCTTCCTTGCCTCCCGGATGATGTCCATGCATTCAGGGGGCAAATCAAGGTAGCCAAACTCTAAGACCTCAGGAGCCAGATCGCCAGATTGAGCTGCTGCGGATCCGGGTGCTGAATGTCGCCACGGTTCTGCGTCAAGAGAGGGGTGTGAGGTGCAGTCTTTGATGCGGTACCACGGAGAGTTCGAGGAACGTGGTGTACCACGGTTGTCGCGCCCACGTTGGAGCAACTAGGATGAGCGTCAGCGAGTGTTGCTTGAGCTTTCTTGCCACCAGCGGAATAAGAGGCGCTGGGGGAAAGCGTACGCAAATCTGCCTGACCAGTTCATCCATATCGCATTGCCCTGCGATAGTGGGTGAGGGAACCTGGCGGCAAAGCTTTGGCATTTTGCGTTTTCCTCCGTGGCAAACAGGTCTATCTCTGGATGACCCCTCTGCTGGAAGTACGGGCGGAGTACTGATGGATGTAACTCCCACTCGTGCATTTGGTGGCTGTACCTGCTGAGCAGATCCGCCATCTGATTGTCCGTGCCCGGGAGGTGTTCCGCCATGAGGAAGATGTTCCTCTGAATGGCCCACTTCCACATGCTCTGAGCCAGATGAGACAACTGTGGAGAGTGCGTACCTCCCTGTTTTTGAATGTAGTACATGGCTGTCATGTTGTCCGTCCGGATCAACACGACTTTGTTGCACAGATGTACTTTGAAGGACTTGAGTGCCATGAAGATTGCCATCAGCCTCAAGTAGTCGATGTGCATCTTCCTTTGCTGCGCTGTCCATAGTCCCTGCACCGTATAGTGGAGCACATGAGCCCCCCATCCCAGGAGAGACGCGTCCGTTGTTAGTGTAATCTGTGGCACAGGCTCCTGGAACGGTCGGCCCTTGCAAAGGTTGTGTGGATCCCACCAATGCAGAGAGCTGTATGCCCGACCCGTCACCAACACTAGGTCGTTTAGTTGTCCTTGAGCCTGAGTCCACTGATGCGCTAAGCTTTCTTGGAGCGGACGCATATGGAGTCTCGCGTGCGGGACTATGAAGATGCAGGAGGCCATCATGCCTATCAACTGCATGAACACTCTCGCTGGGAGTGAGTGTTGTGGTCTGAACTTTTGGATCAGCGTCAGGATGTTGTCGATCCTCGCTGGGTTCGGCTGAGCTGTGGCAGCCAGAGTATTGATCGTCGCGCCTAAATACTGCCGCACATGGGCTGGCTGAAGGTGTGACTTCGGGTAGTTCAGTGTAAATCCTAGACTGTGAAGGAGGTGAATGGTGTGGGACATGTCTGCAGCGCACTGCTGGGCAGACTTTGCCTGCACGAGCCAGTCGTCCAGATAAGGGTAGACATGTATACTCTGTCTCCGAAGGTGTGCCGCCACTGTCGCCAGACATTTTGTGAACACTCTGGGAGCAGTGGTCACTCCGAAGGGGAGTACCTTGAACTGGTAATGCCTGTTCTGGATGGTGAACCTGAGGTACTTTCTGTGGGAGGGGTGGAGTGGTATGTGAAAGTAAGCATCTTTGAGGTCCAAGGTTGCGAGGAAGTCTCCCCGTTGTAACAAGGGAAGAACCTGCTGCAGTGTCAACATGTGGAAGTGTTCTGAAAGAATGTACTGGTTTAAGGGGCGTAGGTCTAGAATCGGTCTGAGCGAGCCATCCTGTTTTGGGATCAAGAAGTACAGGGAATAAACCCCTGTGCCTTCCTCTTCCACCGGCACGAGCTCTATTGCGCCTTTTTGCAGCATCACTAGAACCTCCTGCTGCAATAAGTGCAAGTGCTCTGCTGACATAGGACGGTGTTTTGGGGGCATGGGTGGTGGGGTGGATGTCAGTTCTAAACAATAGCCAAACTGGATAAGTTTCCTGACCCACCTGTCTGTGGTGATGGACTTCCAGACGGGCAGGAACCGTTGGAGTCTCCCCCCGACAGGTGTAGGATGGTCGGGGGGCAGTGACAGGGAGTCACTGTTTGTTGGCGGCAGAGGAACGGGAACTGTTGTTGCCTCTGCCTCTACCCTTGGCACTGTTTCCTCTGTATCCACCTCTGCCCTGCTTGCTGTAGGAGGATTGCGCACCACTTTTATTGAATGGCGTCTGCTGCGACATGTGCCCTCTGTTAACACCTTGATTGCCTGAGCGACGAAAAGTGTTCCCTCTAAATTGTTGTGACTGGAGAGCTCCCATGGACTTGGCAGTCTCGGTATCTTTTTTGATCTTCTCTAGGGTGGTGTCCACCTCTGGGCCAAACAACCTGTCCGGATTAACGGGTTGGTTGAGGATAGTAGTTTGGATCTCTGGCTTGAATCCCGAGATGCGGAGCCATGCCTGACGTCTCAGCATCACACTAGCGTTGATTGCTCTCGCTGCTGTGTCCGCAACATCTAGCGCACACTTTATAGCAGCGTTGGAGATGAGCTTCCCGTCCTGAATAAGCATTTCAGCTCCCTCTTTAAACTGGTCTGGGAGGTGTTGTAACAGCTGCTCTAGGGTGTCGTAGTGCGCCCTATCGTATCTGGCCAACAGAGCTTGCGTGTTTGAGATGCGCCATATGTTGGCCGCCTGAGCTGATACCCGCTTCCCAGATGCCTCCAGCACTTTTGACTCTTTGTCCGGGGGAGGAGCTTCACCCGTTGTTTGGGAGCTTGCCCTCTTGCGGGCATTAGAGACCACCAAAGAGTCCAAAGGCAACTGGCCCCGGATGTAAGTGGGGCCGCCAGGTGCCGGTCTGTATTTCTTCTCAATGCGTGGGTTTACCACCCGGGATCTCGTGGGTTCCTTGAAAATGTCTGCCGCATGCTTAAGGACCCCTTTCAACATTGGAAGAGTCTTGACAGTTTTTTCAGCAGTAGAGAAAGTGTCAAAAAGGAAGTCCACTTCCACGGGGTCAGCATGCATCTCCACCTTATGGTTTGTAGCTGCCCTTTCAATTAAGGCATTAAATGCCGCAGAGTCCTCAGTGGGGGACGGTTATAGACCCGTGGATCCTGGGCCATATGCTGGTCCCCTTGATCACCAGTATCCATCCATGAGTCCTGCTGCTCATCAGGCTCTGTATGAGCAGGGAAGTTGTACTCCTCATCTTGGTCCCCTCCATCCCCATCTGAGTATGTGGGTGAAGGTGTTGCACTCCGCCTATGCTGAGGAAGAATCTGCTCCACCATAACTGGAGCGTCTGCTGCAGGCTTTTTACATTTCAGAGGAATGGTAAAGGACTGCAAAGGTTGTGAAGTAATCTTCCTCTTGTATAGCGTGAGTTTCCCGGTGTCGGCATCGATGAAATGCTCCGACCATTCTTCAGCCAAAGGTTGTCGAGGTCCCACGGTCCCAGTCGGTGGAGTGGACGTCGACACGGTGTCCTTGGGCACCGACCGCGGTGCAAAGGCCTTTGGCGCCACCTTAGGTGGCAACGTGTAAACGAGCGGGGCCGATGTGGTCTTCTGTTCCGATGCCGAAGCCTTGTCCTTAAGGCGCTTGAGGGAGTCCGAGACCTGCTTCGTAAAGGAAGCGGACGGTTTCGACGATCCGACTGATGTCCGTGTTCCGCCCCCTGGGGAAGACCCGAGCGTGGCTGACTTGTGTTTGTCCGGTCGAGGAGCACACGTGACTGGTGCGCTTCGATCACTGTCCACTACCGTAGACGTCGATGCCGATGGCTTCGGATCGATCGGTTTTCCTTTAGGGGTCACGGCCCCAGACCTCGGCTCTGCGGCCTTCACCGACTTCGCGTCAACGGGCCCCTTGGTCTTCGGCGCGACAGACTTTCCCGATGCAGGCTCGGCAGTCTTCTTGGGCGTAGGCTTGTCTCCCTTGGTAGACTCCGACCCGATGGGCTTCTTCGAGCTTGGCTCCTTAACCACCTTCGGCACCTTAGCCAGGTCGGCAGCTCGCGCCTGTTTGGGGGCCCCCGAAGACGACGGCGTCGGCACCGGAGCGGACGTCTTCGGTTTCGATGGCGTGTCGGCCATCTTTGTTTTCACCGGTACCGAGGGTTTCGGTTTCGTTTTCAATAATGGCGGCTCCGCGGAGGTGTCCGTAGCCGAGCCGGAAGGCGGGGCCGTGGATCGAGGTGTAAGGTCGTGGGTAAGGCCGCGTGGCGATCCCGTGACCTGAGCCTTTGTAAGAGTACGAACGGGGCATAGCTTTTCCTCCGAGCTATCTTCCATGGCCCCATATGCTTCGTCGTCGTCCCCTACCTTCTCGACGATTTCTTCAATGTCGGGAATGTGGTCGTCAGCTCCGTCTTCGGACTCGACCTCCACCGTGGTAGGGGAAATCTGCAGGTGACGCACTTGCTCGTCTTCCGCGGGGTCGTCAAAGATGTCCACCGGTGCTGGAGCCGATCGCTGGGCCTCAAGGCACGCCACGCGCCGAAGCTTGATCGTCTTTTTCAATCGAAATCTGGAACAGGCCATACAGTGGGCCTCGTCGTGGTCCGGCGACAGGCCCTTGTTGCACACAGGATGGACGTCGATGTGTGGGTACTTGGATCCACACACGGGACATTTCTTGAATGGACTCCGCTCCATGCCCTCGAAGTCTTGCTGCGTCGACTAGGCCCCGATTACCGAAGAGTCTCACGACCCCCCGGATATCCGACTCTACGAGCTGGAAGATAGACGGGACCGAACGCGAACAATACCGACGGTGCCAATAAGGCCTTTTGGCCTCGATAAAGTACTTTTACGATTCCGAACAGGAGACGTCGAAATCACATCCGAACCCAATGGCGGAAAAAAACAATCTGGGGATGGAGTCGATGCCCATGCGCACTGTAGTCCAGGGGAGGAGCCACCTATCTCGTGATACTTCGAAGACTCTTCCAGGACAACAATGTGCAATCATCCGGACCCAACACTAGGCGGCGATCTATGCTACAGATATGAATTTAGCAGCCCACATGCCTCGAACGTGTGTATTTTCAAAACACATAATTCCTGTACTATACTTAAAGCTGATATTTGAAAAATAAATTATGCAGCATTCGGAGGTTTATGATTAATATTATTACATTCCTATTATTACCTTCATGCTAGGGGCATTGCAGCTGTGGTCATCATGTACATTACCCTTGTAGAGGCTTTCAAAATTAAAAAAGCGGCAACACAGTGTTGAATCTACGCAGGGTGCATGGTGTACTGGCCAAAGCAGCTACTATCCAAAAACCGGCAGTGTTGGTCTCCTTGGACACCACCACTATGGAGTTTGACATGGTGGAATGGCCGTATCTCTTTGCGGTGCTTGCCAAAATGGGCTTTGCTCCGAGCTTTGTGAGTTGGGTCAGGCTACTATATTCAGAGCCAATGGCTCAGGTAGTGGTGAATAATCGCACTTCAAAGACATTTCAACTGAATAGGGGCACGTGGCAGGGGTGTCCTTTGTCCCCACTCTTGTTTGTTTTGGCCCTGGAACCTCTGGCGGGATGGATCCGTAGAGATCCGGTGATTCACAGAATGCGTTGGTCAATGGATTGGGAAGATAAGATATCTTTGTATGTGGATGATATCCTATTGTACCTGACGGTCTAGAGGGCCTCTTTGATATGTTTATTCGATTTCATGGCAGTGTTTGGTAGATATTTTGGGTTCATGGTGAATTGGACAATATCGGTTTTCTATGCCCTTCCGAGGAACTGCCCACTTCAGATAGTATCTGATGGCTTTCAATATTTAGGCATCTACATCACACTAAGTCCTGTGAGCCACTTCACTCGCAACCTCCGACCCCCCATGCAAAGGCAAAAAAAGGATATAAAGACCTGGACATCTTTGTCACTCTCCATGTTGGGTAGGGCAGCTCTTTTTAAGATATGTCCCTGCCCAGTTTTCTCTATGCTCTACAGAATTCGATGGACCCGGTCCCTGCATCATATTTTAAGGAAATAGAAGGACTTCAGAGGGACCTATTATGGGATGGCAAGCCCCGGATTGCATTAACCAAGCTCACGCTGAATTGGTACGATGGAGGCATTAGCCTACCGGACATAAAAAAATATTACTTGTCAGCTCACTAATTAATCATGGGACCTATGGAGGCATTGGCGTTCCGGGGTATGCCATCTACAGATGGCTCCTCCCTGGGGGTGATTATGGCAGAACGCTCTACTCCACACCTGGCAGATATCGTTTAACTGGGCCAACCGCTCATGCAGTACAAGTTTGGCATATAGTAAACAAATATTTGGGGTGGAATAATAGACTTACACTGGCAACCCCTTTGTGGAACTCCCAAAAACTTGGGAATTTGTGGCAAACCAAGGGCTTCGATAAACGGCACCTAATCGGCATCTCCCACATCAGAGACCTCTGGGTTAGGGAGGAGGTTATCCCATTCATATCCCTTCAGAAGCAGTATAGCCTAGCTACAGATATCTTCAAGTCCGGCATACCCTCCGAACCCACCTTGCCTCAGGCTCCGCTCTGCCATCTTCTTCTCCCTTAGAGGATAGAATACTTGATGAACATTTGCCTAAAAAAGCCATTTCATTGATCTACAAGAAGCACAAGTTACTACTTGTGTAACAATATATCTGTAAGAGACATTAGTTAGTGATAGATTCCTTACCTTAGAATATCCCCAGGCGTCACACTGGATCCGGAAACTTTTGCGTAGCAATACCCCTGCGCGTCGGTAGGCATCGTCCACGGCTCCGCGTCCATCGTCTGTGTTGTTAGCGCCGGAATGACATCGCCGGAGTACTTAGACGCCGCCCTCCCGTGATGACGTCAGTTCTGATACACAGCTTTTCCGCGCCAGATACGCAGAGCCATGATAGAACCAACACTGGTGCCAAGAAACTAGGGCCCTAAAAGGGGATGACCTTAACCCTAGATATCGGTTCGCAGAACGGGGAGGATGGGTGGGTAGGTAAGGAATCTATCACTAACTAATGTCTCTTACAGATATATCGTTACACAAGTAGTAACCTGTGCATCTGAAAGAGACACTTAAGTGATAGATTCCTTACCTTAGAATAGATAGCCCAGCAATACCAACCCCGGTGGTGGGTCTGCGAACCAATAATCACACCAGAAAGTCCTGGAGGACGGAACGGCCAAAGAAGCGATCCCTCCGGACTTGACTGTCCAGGCACTAGTGTCTCGTGAACGTGTGCAGCGAGGCCCACGTAGCTGCCTGACAAATGTCCTGCAAGGGGACTCCTCGGCCCAGGGCAGTAGTAGTCGCCATGGCCCGAGTGGAGTGGGCCCTCAGCCCAACAGGAGGTACCTTTTTAGCCAAGGAGTAACACGCCTGGATGCACAATACGATCCACCGAGAGATGGTCCGCTTGTACACCGCCCGTCCTTTCTTAGTGCCCACGTAACCAACAAAGAGTTGGTCATCCATCCGGAACTGGCGTGTGCGATCCAGATAGTAAGAGAGCGCACGTTTTGGGTCCAGACGGTGGAGCCTCTCTTCCTCTTTCGAGGGATGCGGAGGCAGAAAGAAGGTGGGCATGGTGATGGACTGCCCGATGTGGAAGGCTGCGACTACCTTGGGCAGGAAAGAGGGCCTTGTCCGCAACACAACCTTCTCCGGATGGACAGAAAGGATAGGAGGTTTGGAAGAAAGAGCCTTGAGCTCACTCACTCTCCTGGCAGAGGTGATGGCAACCAGGAAAGCAGTCTTCAGAGTAAGAAGGTGGCGAGGACAGTTATGAAGTGGCTCAAGGGAGCGCACATCAGATAAGTAAGTACAAGGTTCAAGTTCCACTGAGGCATCACAAAAGGAACAGGAGGGAACATGTGTGTGATGCCCTTCAAAAACCTATTTACAATAGGGGACTTGAACAAAGATGGCTTATCAGGTAGCCTTAGGAAGGCGGAAAGGGCAGAAAGGTAGCCCTTGATAGTGCCCAGAGCAGAGTCCTGCTGGGCCAGAGAAAGAAGGAAGAGGAGAACCTCAGAAAGAGGGACAGAGAGTGGATCCACAGCCTTTGCTGTGCACCATGCCACAAATCTGTTCCACCTGCAGGCGTATACCGACTTTGTGGCGGGACGGCGGGACGCCTGGCTGCCAGAATGACATTACAGACTTCAGGAGGCAAGTCAAATGGCCTCAACTGTCGCCGCTCAATCTCCAAGCTTGGAGGTGGAGACTGGACAGGTTCGAGTGGAGGACCGTCCCCTGCTGCTGCGACAGAAGGCCATCAAACGGCATGTCCAGGAGGGTGGCCTGGACATCAGCCGAAAAGTTGGCGGTCCTCAACCAGGCGTGGCGTCGAACCACCACCGTCGTTGCCATCCCTCTGCCCAGTGAGTCCGTGGTATCCAGCCCACACCTGATGGAATAGTGTGCTGCATCTCGACCCTCCGCAAGGGCTTGGGCGAGTTTAGCCCGGGCCTCCCCCGGACATTGTGGCAGCACATCCGCGACCGTGTCCCACAGAATGTGGGTGTAGCGGCCCAAGAGGCATGCGGTATTGACTGACCGCAGTCCCAAACTCAGGGACGAGAACACCTTCTAACCGAATTGCTCGTACCTCTTGGATTCCCGATCGGGAGGAGCCGTTGGGAATGCGGTCTGGGAAGTAGAGGCCTGGATGACCAGGCTCTCGGGGGTGGGGTGGGTGGACAAGAAGCAAGGGTCGCCCGGAGCCGGGCGGTAGCGTCTGGCCACGTTCCTATCTACAGGCTGACCTGTAGCGGGCTTGGACCAAGTGCCCAAAAGAACATGACACAAGGCCTCATTAAACGGCAGCAGAGACTCAGCCGAGCTTGCCTGCGGTTTAAGGACCTCAGTGAGGAGGTTAGTCCTCACGGCCGCAACGGGGAGCTCAAGGGCCAATGCCTTGGCTGCCCGCGTCAACACTACACTGTAGGCAGCCCGCTCCTCCGTAGCCACGGTTGGAGGGGAGACAAAACCAGTGTCTTGCGAAGTGTCCAGTCCACTGGCATCCCCAAGCTCATATGTCCAGTCCTGTTGAGACTGGCACTCCAGTGCCAGAGGGTCCACAGACCCCTCCCAGTCTCCCTCGTCACCCATCACCTGAAATTCAGGTACAACGGATGGGGCCGGTTCGTGCAAGTGAAAATCTCCATACGACGTAGAGAGCGGCGCCCAGCGGTGCCGCTCCGGCGCCGGAACCGAATCAAGGGCAGGACCAGGGACGGCGTCGCCCGTAGGCGGCAGCCGGGGCGACACCCAAGGGGCCGGCGTTGGTGAGGTCGACCGGCGACGACCCGGATTCGGAACCGGATCCAGTGAGGGCCTGCGGCGACGGGACTGAAGTCGCCGGCGGCGCCGGGGCCGAAGCACCCGATGGCGTCGAAGCCGAAGCACCCGACCCGCTAGGCCCTCCAGCCGGGACCGCTGAGCCCGAAGGCGCCACGGAGCCCGGCGGAGGAGGGAGAGACCTCATGGCCATGAGGTACCGCTCGATCTCCCCTGGCGTCGCATCATGCCCAGGGACCTGAAGGTATGGGGCAGGTTGCGACGCCCGCGACTCCGTCGGAGCCGCGTGGGTGGTGTCACCCGAACCCCCGGCCGCGTCGCGCCAGCGTCGGGGTGGGTCGGAAGAACGATGACGCCTTTCCGACCTCTCATGCCTCTTACCTGAGGACCTGGATCCTGAAGACCAATGCTCGCGGCAGCGTCGGGGTGGGTCGGAAGAACGATGACGCCTTTCCGACCTCTCATGCCTCTTACCTGAGGACCTGGATCCTGAAGACCAATGCCGACTCTCGGAGCTACGAGGGCTCCGACCCCGCGACCGGTCCCTCGACCTCCTGTGTGACTGGGACCTTGAACGGCACGGGGCCGACTGCCGGAGCTCAAGCCGCTTGCGGGACCGCTCCCGCCTAGCCTTAGACGTCAGGGCCCGGCAGTTGGAGCAGGTTCGGTCATAGTGGTCGAGGCTTAGACACTGAAGGCACCGGCGGTGGGGGTCGGTAACCGACATCAGTCGGCTGCACTTGGAGCATGGTTTGAACCCGGGCATCCCTACCGGCACCGTAGGAGTCGAACGACTTGAGAAAAACTGATCAAAAGATCAAAAAAGCTTAGTCAAAAAGTGACTAAGGGGTAGAGCTTCTCCGGATCTGCGCTAGCTGGCGCGGAAAAAAGAAGAACTGCCGTCAGCGCGCGAGGGCGGCGTCTAAGTACTCCGGCGACGTCATTCAGGCGCTAACGATGCCGACGACGGACGCGGACGACGCCTACCGACGCGCAGGGGTATTGCTACGCAAAAGTTTCCGGATCCAGTCTGACACCTGGGGATATTCTAAAGGAAGGAATCTATCACTAACGGGTCTCTTTCATATGCTAATAAACATAGAGAACCCTCTCCAAACACTCAAAGGCAAATGGGAGGGGGATAGCCTTGAGCTGGATGAGGAGGACTGGCAAGATGCGGTTTCCTCCCTGAGAGAGGTGGCGAATCAAGCGCGACTGCGATTGGTGCAACTTAACATTCTCCAAACTAATTATCACGATGTAACTACCAATTTTATATTAGAGGGGATGGTTTAATATAAAATTGGTAGTTACATCATGATAATTAGTTTGTTTCCAAACGAGATATGCATGCCGTGGCACGCTGGGCTATATGAATAGAACCTGAGAAAAATGTGAAGCTGTTTTAAAGAAGTGATAATTTCTAAAAACTAGATGTCATGGTAAGCAAAATTACGTTTTGGTAACAGCCTTAATGTTTAAGAACTGGCGATTTTTATCATTTGAATTAAAGGTGGGATGGAACAGGGGTAAATCAACGCTACACAATGGTTGTCAGTAGTAAGTGGGTCAGAGCAGGGATGGATATAACTCTGATATTATTTTTTCGAGTGGAAGAACATCAGGGAATTATTAAGAAGTGATTGAAAAATGTTTTTCCCTTGTTTTATGGTTTCTGGATAACAACAGTCTGGTGCAAAATAGAGGGATTTCGTTCATTGAATACTTGTACTGTAGAAGTTGAAGTAATGGGAAGCGTATCATTTTGTAGTTTATGAAGAAAATTAAATGTATGTATTTACCTTTTTAGATGCCCCTGACGAAGGGATACTCTCCCGAAATGCATTGGGTATTTTAATAAATTATGACATGTGGAAACTCATCATTCCTCCTGTTTTTTTTTATTATGATGTATTAATTAAAATGGAAAATAAAATATAAAAAAAAACTGTCCCTTACCCCCAATGCCACAACCAGTCCTTTCCGTAGGAATGACCCTTTATCATCCAATGATATACTCTCCCTACTCCGATCTTATGAACCACCCCTATCCCACCCAGAACACAGAGTGCTCGAACAACATAAATAAACATTCTCTAATCTAAACCATCCCCTCTATTCCACACAGAGCTCCAAAACACAACCCTAGGGGAATATCCAAAGGCAATCTTATGCGAGTCCCCCTCACACAAGAATCTCCAGCTCCCATCAAACCACATCTCAAATTTATTCTACTTAACTGTAGATCAGCCTCAAGACATGTGGCTGATACAGAGGACCTCATACTCACGCATGAGCCCGATCTCCTATTTCTGACCGAAACATGGTCAAATGAATCGTATACACCTATCCTAGACAGTCTGGTCACCCCCAAACCATGACATCACCAGACTAGATAGATCTGATAGAGCAGAGGGCGGCATTGCCTGCATACATCGGAATAGTCTCTCAGTGGCCCAATCACATGCACCGATATTATTATTATGTGAATACCTTTGCACTGATATCACAAGCAACAACAGACCAATCTGCTCATTATATACATTCTACCAACCTCCAGTTGACAACCTCACTTTCGTCGAACAATTCATGGAAATCGTGACTACAAACACTGGACTACAAAGTACCCAAATATTCCTCGGAGATCTCAATCTTCACTGGAACGACCTTTACGACCCCACAGTCAGTAGCCTCAAAGATTTCCTCACGGACCTCGATCTCACCCAAATATGCAACATCCCCACACATGACAAGTTTTCCATCCTAGACATAATTTTACTGAGTCATTAATGAAGAATATGATGGAATAGTGGTCGGACCAATCACAGGGGAGGATGGTCTCCAGTTGAATGGAGTCGGCATTGGAAATTACTAAATTCAGCCCAACCCAAAAAACTCAAAATATGGAAAAGGAACCTAAAAAATGCCATCACAGATTTCCTTACATGCTCTAGTGCCAACCCTCTGTAGGCCTATCTGATGTTCGAACTCTGACAAACCACTACTTCACCTCTATGACCACAGTAATAGACACAGTTGCTCCGCTACAACTGAATAGGATATCCACAAAAGATTCCAAACCATGGTACAACGGCAGACTCAATGAGGACAGACGCTCCCTAAGATTAATTGAACGCCAATGGAGATCATCACCATCCCCTGACCACCTGAAGCTGTTAAGAGCTACCAGAAACTCCTACTACATAAATATCAGAAGATCTAAAGCAATCTTTTTCAGGATCCAAATAGACTAAGCCAAAAATCGACCCAAAATTACATTTGAACTATTCAAAGCACAATCTAATGGATAACCATACCCCCTCCCACCCCCACCACTGTGGTCCTAGCTCACTACCCAGCGGCGAAGAATTTGCCTCCTTCTTTACAGAGAAGACAGAAAACATAAAGATGGACTTAATTAAGACTGTAGTAACTCACACTGAAACCCACAAGGGCCCCACCTCCCTATCTTACATTCCCTAGATCATTCACACCAAAGTTCGCCCACAAAAATAAAGCTGAATGGTCCTCCTTTAATACTTACACAGAAGATGCAATATTAAAAGCGCTCACTTCATTGAACCCCTCTAACTACTTCATCGATCCTCTTCCTACAAACTACCTAAAAGAGTTCATATCGCTGCTACTGCCACTATGGACCACGATTATCAATACCTCTCTGCTTCAAGGAATCATTCCTAAAAACCTTAAATTTGGGCAGGTGTCACCCATCCGAAAGAAACCAACGGCAGACCACATCGACTTAAATAATTACCGCCCTATCTCTGGCTTAACTCCTAGAAAAATGTGTACACAGCCAGTTGCGAAACCACATTGACCATTTCAACCTGCTCAACCAATACCAATTCAGCTTTCGCGTGGGGCACAGTACTGAGTCGGCCATTACCCACATAACAGATGAAGCACTAAAAATCCTTGATCATAACGAAGCCTGCCTGCTAATCCTGCTTGATCTATCTTCGGCATTCGACACCGTCAAACATGATAGTCTTCAGGACCTTCTGAAATATAGAATGGGCCTATCTGGATCAGTTCTAAAATGGTTCACCGCTTTCCTCCAAAACAGATCCCAAAGATTCAACCAATCATTATCTATGGCCGTCCCAGTCACTTTAGGAGTACCGCAGGGTTCATCCTTCTCACCTACACTTTTCAACCTTTTCATGGAACCACTCACCGAAAGCACAAGTTACTACTTGTGTAACGATATATCTGTAAGAGACATTAGTTAGTGATAGATTCCTTACCTTAGAATATCCCAAGGCGTCAGACTGGATCCGGAAATTTTTTGCGTAGCAGTACCCTTGCGCGTCGGTAGGCGTCGTCTGCGGCTCCGCATCAGTCGTCGGCGTCGTGGGCGCCGTGATGACGTCGTCGGAGTCCGCGTGCTGACGTCAGTTCTTAGACACAGCTTTTCTGCGCCAGAAGCGCTGAGCCATGTTAAAAACCAACACTGGTGCCATTGAAACTAGGGCCCTGAAAGGGGATAACCCTAACCCTAGATATCGGTTCGCAGAACGGGGAAGATGGGTGGGTCGGTAAGGAATCTATCACTAACTAATGTCTCTTACAGATATATCGTTACACAAGTAGTAACTTGTGCATCTGAAAGAGACACGTTAGTGATAGATTCCTTACCTTTGAATAGATACCCCAGCAATACCAACCCCGGTGGTGGGTCTGCGAACCAATAATCACACCAGAAAGTCCTGGAGGACAGAACGGCCAAAGAAGCCATCCCTCCGGACTTGGCTGTCCAGACAGTAGTGTTTCGCAAATGTGTGCAGTGATGCCCACGTAGCTGCCTGACAGATGTCTTGTAAGGGCACTCCCCGGCCCAGGGCAGTTGTAGTCGCCGTGGCTCGGGTGGAATGAGCCCGCAATCCAACAAGGGGCTCCTTTTTAGCCAAGGAGTAACATGCCTGGATACACAAGATGATCCACCGGGAGATGGTCCTCTTGTACACCGCTTTCCCTTTCTTAGCGCCCACGTAACCAACAAAGAGTTGGTCATCCACCCGGAACTGGCGTGTGCGATCCAAGTAGAATGAGAGCGCACGTTTTGGGTCCAGACGGTGGAGCCGCTCTTCCTCTTTAGAGGGGTGCGGAGGCGGAAAGAAGGTTGGCAAGGTGATGGACTGCCCAATGTGGAAGGCCGTGACAACCTTGGGCAGGAAAGATGGTTTAGTACGCAACACAACCTTGTCCGGATGGACAGAAAGGAAAGGAGGAGTACAAGAAAGGGCCTGGAGCTCACTCACTCTCCTGGCAGAGGTGATGGCAACCAGGAAAGCAGTCTTCAGAGTTAGAAGGCGGAGAGGACAGTTGTGAAGTGGCTCAAAGGGAGCACACATCAGAAATGTAAGAACAAGGTTCAAGTCCCACTGAGGCATCAGAAACGGAACAGGAGGGAACGTGTGTGTGATGCCTTTAAGAAAACGATTTACAATAGGGGACTTGAACAAGGAAGGTTGATCAGGCAGCCTTAGAAAGGCTGAAAGGGCAGAAAGGTAGCCCTTGATAGTGCCCAGAGCAGAGCCCTGCTGGGCAAGAGGAAGAAGGAAGAGAAGAACCTCTGAGAGAGGGGCAGCAAGAGGATCCACAGCATTTGCTGTGCACCATGCCACAAATCTGTTCCACCTGCAGGCGTATACCGACTTTGTGGAGGGACGCCTGGCTGCCAGAATGACGTTACAGACTTCAGGAGGCAAGTCAAATGGCCTCAACTGTCGCCGCTCAATCTCCAAGCATGGAGGTGGAGACTGGACAGGTTCGGGTGGAGGACCGTCCCCTGCTGCTGCGACAGAAGGTCCTCCTGAAGAGGCAGACGAACCGGGGGATCGACGGACATACTGAGTAGCTCTGGATACCAGTACCTTTGTGCCCAGTCCGGAGCCACAAGGATGACTTGGGCCCGGTCGCGCTTCATCATCTTCAGCACTCTGGGCAGAAGTGGTATAGGCGGAAAGGTGTACAATAAACCGCAACTCCACTCGTGACGAAAAGCGTCTCCGAGCGAGTGCCGCCTTGGAAATTCCAACGCGCAGAACTGATGACATTGCGCGTTCTCTTCGGTGGTGAATATATCTAACCAAGGCTCTCCCCATCGCTGAAAGAGGCCTTGCGCCACGTCCGAGTTCAAACGCCATTCGCGATCCATCATGCACCGACGGCTGAGCTCGTCCGCCCTGGCGTTCAGAGGACCTGCCAGGTGTTGAGCCACCAGGGTCACGCCCTGGCGTTCCAGCCACTGCCAGAGGCGCAGAGCCTCCTGGCAAAGGGTCCACGACCCCACCCCGCCCTGTTTGTTGCAGTACCACATGGCGGTGGTGTTGTCCGTGAACACCTGCACTACACTCCCCCGGACAGAGGGGAGGAATGCTTTCAGTGCTAGACGAATCGCCCGCAACTCCAAAAGGTTGATGTGGAGCCGGGCCTCCGCCGGGGACCAGAGGCCTCTGATCTCCGCCTCTCCCATGTGGCCTCCCCAGCCCTGGAGGGACGCGTCCATCACAACTACGTGCTCCGGTTGGGGAAGGGAGAGGGATCTGCCGCTGACCCAATCGCGGTCCGTGAGCCACCACTGCAGCTGTCTCGCAGTGCCCTCCGAGATCAGGACGTGGTCGGACAGGTTGCCCTGATGCTGGGCCCACTGAAACTTCAGGTCCCACTGCAGAGCCCGCATCCGCCACCTGGCGTGATGCACCAGTAGGATGCAGGAGGCCATCAGCCCCAGAAGCCGCAGCGTCAACCTGACCGAACCCGGGATAAAGGCTGAAATAGTGGAATCAGAGCCTGAATATCCCGGACCCGCTGTTCGGGAGGATAAACCCGAAACTGCGCTGAGTCCAGAACCGCTCCGATGAAGAGGAGCTTTTGAGAGGGGCACAGTTGTGACTTCGGCACATTGAGGGAGAACCCCAGCTGGTGCAGGAGGTCTGCCGTTGTCTGGAGGTGGCTGACGACTGTTTGGGGCGAGCCCGCCTTCAACAACCAGTCGTCGAGGTAGGGGAAGACTGAAACCCTTAACCTGCACAGATGAGCTGCGACCACTGCCATCACCTTTGTGAACACCCGTGGGGCGCTGGTAAGGCCGAAAGGGAGCACGGTGTACTGAAAGTGCTCGTGGCCAACCGTGAACCGCAGTTAGCGCCGGTGGGCCGGCAGGACGGGGATGTGGAAATAAGTGTTCTGCAAGTCCAACTCTACCATCCAGTCTCCTGGGTCCAGGGCAGCTAAGACCTGAGCCAGTGTCAGCATTTTGAACTTCTCCTTCCGGAGGAAGCCGTTGACGTTCCTTAGGTCCAAGATAGGGCGTAGGCCCCCTTTGCCCTTCTTGGGTACTAGAAAGTAGTGGGAGTAACAACCACACCCTACTTCTGGCCAGGAACGCGCTCGATGGCTCCCTTGGCCAAGAGGGCCGTAACTTCCTCCTGCAGAAGCCGCAAATGATCCCCCGAAACTCGGTGGTACTGCGGTGGCATGGCTGGAGGGGTCGCCTCGAAGGGGAGGGAGTAGCCCCTTCGGACGACTTGCAGCACCCACCTGTCCGACGTGACAGTGCGCCAGTGGAGGAGGTGATGGCGAACCCTGCCCCCCACTGGCGTCACATGGCCCTGAAAGCACGGACTAGGAGGGTTTTGAGGCGGATGCTGCGGGGGAAGGTGTGGACTGACCTCGCCGTTGTCCCCGACCGCCTCCCCGGCGCTTTCCACGGCCGCCACCGTGTTGGGTATTACCCTGCGGAGCGTGGCTGGCAGCACGTGTGGGTACACCCCTTCCGTGGCCACGAAAGGAGTGAAAGGCAGCCAATTGCTGGCGCGGGGCCGAGAGGCCCAAGGACTTGGCCGTAGCCCTGGAGTCCTTAAAGCGCTCAAGCGCATGGTCTGCCTTGTCGCCAAAAAGGCGACGGCCATCAAATGGCATGTCCATCAGTGTGTTTTGGACATCGGCCGAAAAGTTGGCGGACCTCAACCAGGCGTAACGTCTGACCGCCACCGTCGTTGCCATCGCTCTACCTAGTGAGTCGGTGGTATCCAGCCCACACCGGATAGAATATCTGGCTGCATCCCGGCCCTCCACAAGGGCTTGGCCGAGTTTGGCCTGTACCTCCAACGGACACTCTGGCAGCACTTCTGCAACCGTATCCCACAGAGAGTGGGTGTAGCGGCCCAAGAGGCATGCGGTGTTGGAAGACCGCAGTCCCAGACTAAGGGATGAGAAGATCTTTTTACCGTACTGCTCATACCTCTTGGATTCCCTGTCCGGCGGAGCCGACAGGAATGCGTTCTGGGAGTTGGAGGCCTGGAGGACCAGGCTCTCGGGGGTGGGGTGGGTGGACAGGAAACATGGGTCACCCGGAGCCGGGCGGTGGCGTCTGGCCACGTTCCTATCTACAGGCGAACCTGTAGCGGGCTTGGACCAAGTGCCCAAAAGAACGTCGGTCAAAGCCTCATTAAACGGCAGCAGAGGCTCAGCTGAGCATGACTGCGGCTTAAGGACCTCAGTGAGGAGGTTAGTCCTCACGGCCGCGACGGGGAGCTCAAGGCCCAAGGCCTTGGCTGCCCTCGTCAACACCACACTGTAGGTTGCCCCCTCCTCCGTAGCCACAGTAGGAGGCGAGACAAAGCCAGTGTCGGGCGAAGTGTCCAGACCACTGGCATCCCCAAGTTCACCTGTCCAGTCCTCCTGGGACTGACATTCACTTGTCAGAGGGTCCTCAGACCCCTCCCAATACTCCTCATCACCCATCTCCTGGTACTCAGGGTCAGAAAAGGATGGGGCCGGTTCATGGAAAGTAAACTCTCCGAACGACGTCTGAAGCGGCGCCCAACGGCGCCGCTTCGGCGCCGGAACCGGGTCGAGGGAGGCATCGGGGACAGCGCCGCCCGAGGGCGGCGCCGGGGGGTGACACCTGGGGGGTCGGCGCCGGGGAGGTCGTCAAGTCCACCGGCGGCGACCTGGATCCGGAACCGGATCCAGTGGGGCCCGAAGGCGCCGGGCCCGAAGGCGCCGGCGGTGTCGGAGCCGAAGCACCTGACGGCGTCGGGACCGAAGCCCCCAACCCACTAGGCCCCCCAGACGGGTCCGCTGGGCCCAGAGGCACCGCGGAGCCCGTGGGAGGAGAGAGGGACCTCATGGCCATGAGGAACCGCTCTATCTCCTCCGGCGTCGCGTTAGGCCCAGGGACTGAAGGGTATGGGGCCAGACGCAGCGCCTGCGACTCAGACGGAGCCGCGTGGGCGGTGTCACCAGAACCCTCGGCCGCGTCGTGCGAGCGTAGGGGGGGAGCCGGAAGAGCGATGACGTCTCTTTGACTTCTTGTGCTTATCTGACGACTTCGACCCGGAGGAGTGATGTCGACTCCCGGAGCTCCGATGGCTCCTCTCCCGCGACCTCTGTCCGGAGCGGGACCGTTCTCTGCGCGGGACCGACTGCCGGAGTTCGAGTCGCTTGCGGGACCGCTCCCGTCTAGCTTTCGAAGTCAGGGCCCGACAGTCGGAGCAGGTCTTGTCGTCGTGATCGACGCCGAGGCAGTGGAGACACCGACGGTGAGGGTCGGTGACCGACATCAGTCGGTCGCAATCCTCACAGGGCTTGAAACCTGACATCCCTACAGGCACCGATCGGAGTCGAACACTCGAAAAAGGATGATCAAAAGATCAAAAAAGAGTTAGTCAAAAAGTGCCTAAGGTACCACTTTTTCCAGATCTGCGCTGCTGGCGCGGAAAAAAGAAGAACTGACGTCAGCACGCGGAGGCGGCGTCTAAGTACTCCGACGACGTCATCACGGCGCCCACGACGCCGACGACGGACGCGGAGCCGCAGACGACGCCTACCGACGCGCAAGGGTACTGCTACGCAAAAAATGTCCGGATCCAGTCTGACGCCTGGGGATATTCGAAGGTAAGGAATCTATCACTAACGTGTCTCTTTCAGATTTCTAAGTTTCTCAAACATCCACTATTACATGTACGCTGACGATACACAACTATACTTAAAGATCACTTCTCTGGAGGACATCACATGTCTCAGTTTAACTCTACAAAAAACCCAGACTTGGCTGGTGGAAAACCACCTGAAACTAAACACCTTCAAGACTGAATTCCTCCTAATCACTCTATGCAACCAACATTGAAGAATGGCTTAATCAACTAACATCGCTCAACTGCCAACCTCATATTGTTGACCCAGCAAAATGGCTGGGATTAACACTTGACAGATCTCTAAACATGCAGAAACATATAGTGCTGCAACAAAAGGAGCAAACATTCAGATGAACACCATGAGAAAACTTAAACCCTTCCTTCCCGCAAGTGACTTCAAACTGGCAGTTCAAGCACTAGTAAGTCCAAGACTAGACTATGGAAGTGCAACGCTTTGCGGTCTTCCCAGATCATCAACGGCCCCTCTAAGAGCCTCATTCAATTCAGCTGACAGGCTCATCATGGGCTGAAAAAGAAATTGCCCCATCTCCCCCGACTTCAGGGCTCTTAACTGGCTACCATTTGAAGAAAGAATTTAACTAAAAATGGCTTGCATGACTCACAAAGCCCTACATCACAATACTCCAAGTCACTTGGCCCAGAAATTGGTGCTCTCATGTGGCAACAGATCCTCCAGAAATTCTTCTGAAACCACAACATTTTGCCAAAAAGAAAACATACAATCTGGAATCACGCCTAAGATATGGAACACACTGCCCCCGGAAACCAGACAGAATCCCTCTTCTACCTCTTTTAAGAAAGAAGTAAAATCTCTACTCTTAAGGATATTCACAAGAAACATGTATCTATTTCCCACAACGGCTGTTTTTGTATAACCAGATTTAATTATGACACTCAGTGCTCTTTTGTTTGTTACTTCTACCTATATAAAGCGCTCTGATACCCGCAAGGGTCATGTTCACGCTATATAAAACCTTCAAAATAAAATAAATATGTATAGAAATGGCTGGCCACACTTGCTAAGCCTGGAAAATCGACTTGGGGGTTTGTAGGGGTGGCCTGCTCACGCAGGGGTGCCATCACACTTATAACCAAGCACCCTGCTTTCAGGATTAAAAGGTCTGCCTTAGGGGTGACTTACAGGTTTTAAGTGTAGACATATGAAAACATTTATCTGTTGTAAGTGGTGCTAGCAGCAACTTATACAGGCTGCAATTGCAGGCCTGTAGTCACAATTTGAATGGTCTCTCAAGGGTGGCACAATACATGCGGCAGCCCATAGGGGACCACAGGTGCACCTATGGCCTGGGTACCTCAGTACCATATACTAGGGACCTTTAGGGGTACACCAGTCGCCAATTGTGGAGGTACCGAAGTACGTACCATAGTCATGCATCTCTTCAAACCAATGGAAGCACTGTGCAGGATGCTTTAAAGCCAAGCTTAAACCCTTCCCTACATATCTCCACACAGGGACGCATTTTTTAAGTTACAGGCCTAAAGATTGTACCTATAACCACGTTCTGTCTGGAGCAAAGATTGCTCACTGACTAAGACAGGTGAGTGCTTCCACTCACTTATAAAACACTATCCGGGAAGCCCTCAAGAATAAGGCCTCCATGTATAAATTCCTTTGGTCCTGACGAAGGCCATAGACACGTAGGGGCTGTTTCAGGCCGAAACATGTCGACCTGAGCACTAGGTGTCGTGGACCAGCGACTCATCTACTAAACACCGCTTTGTTTTTAGACTTATCCCTATCCTACTCTTTTCCCCCCAATAAAAATTCACCTAAAGGATAGGAGATTATTTTAATCCACTCACCACTGCCAACATCCAGACAGTCTCCCTCCTGGTGGAGGTTTTGATGTCACTTGTAGAATGGGTCACTCAAGTGACAAGACCAGATGATGACGCTATCCACCGAAACACACTAAGCGGAGATGTGGTTGAGGGTTTCTGAGACAAAAAGTTCTGAGACTCTGGTACTGAGGCTTATGTGGTTCATTCCCCCCTTTCTGATATATAACCAGTACCTCTTGGAAGCTAAATGAACCTCTGCTTCTTCCTCCCTCCACCTTCTCGATCTGTACTTATAGGGGTACACCAGTAGCACTTACCACAGTCAATTTAGGGAGGAAGCACAGTGCCTGGGGTCCTGATTAGCAAGAACTCACTCAGTCAGACTAGTCAAACAAAACATACTGACACCGGCAAAAAGCGGGGGTAACCATGAAAGCCTACTTTCCTACAAGCACTATTGTATAAACAATTAGATGGAGGTAAACTTAGATAAAATGGAATTGGTAATTATCGGAAAGAACATATTAAAAACAAAGTCAAGGTTAAAGCCAGTCTCTTAGTTGTGCCTTCAGTACCTAACGAAAACAAAAAAGAACAGACCTTCATTAGAAAAGCTATTGCGGGTATTTAAAAGCCAATTTACACCATTTCTGACCTAGGGAAGTTCGCAAGGTTTCTTAATCTGTCCCAGTACTACATTTACAGAATATTATACGGACTACTGACCTCCCTGTCACAAGCCTAAGTAAGGCTTGAATATTGCCTGGTCAAACCACTTGTACAGTAGGCAGATTATGTTAAAATGTATTATAATTCAGAAAATGCTCCAGATTTATCACTGTATTTAACACTGTATATGCTAGAAACTAGAGCTAGAGAGAGATGGCCGATACAACCTAAGACAGTTTTACCTATAATCTGCATTAAAGTTTCTAAACATTGTTCATCAAAAGTACTACATGCCGGCACAACTTTATAGATATGGACTGAGAGACACACATTGTTGTAGGAGATGTTGTGTAGATAATGCTGATTTACTACATCTAGCGTGGGCATGCCCAAAAGTGGCAGATTTCTGGGGAAAGGTTGCGAAGGCCCTAACGGAAATGGTGGGTGAGTCAATCAAGTGTGATATGAAAGTGTGTTTGTTGGGTTATGTACTGTGATTGAAAACCATCAATCGAAAACTTGTAGCAATGGCAATCCAGTTGGCTAAGCGAAGGGTCGCATTAAACTGGGATGGTAGGCTGGCGCCTACATTGGCACGCTGGTTACATGATCTGGCCCTATGCCGTGACCAGCACACCTGTTATGCAGAAGAACCGCTCAGCGCTTCCAGACCGAGAGACATTTGGGACCCCTTAACTGCCTATATGTTAAGTCACACTGCTGACTGATGCCAATCATTTTGTGGGTAAAGACTGTATTGACTGTTCGTGCTGTATCCTTAATCGACTCTAATTTCTGTCTCTGTTCTGTTTATTATTCACTGCTGCCACGTACGTTGTACAGAACATGTCCAAGATGTACATTGCTGACTATGTTTGAAAATTTATAATAAAAAAAAAAGGTTTCTACACATTAAAGAGCAACTGATTGCAACAATGAGCCCTACTTTATCAATTGCAAATAATTCCCTCAAATAATTTTTTATACAGTTGCCTTTAGTAAAACAACTCTTGTCCGGACAGTTATAAATTCATAAACCCAGTGTCTGACAAAATCATTGTAGGAGAAAGCTTTACAGAAAGATTTAAACTAAAGTTAATGAAATAACTTTTAGGTCACATATTTCCAATTATTTGTTAACCACATTGGGTGTACAGCATAAAAGGCTTAGCAATAGGTAACTATAAGCAGGAGTCAGCTCTGCAAGTTTTATATGTTTGTCCTATTGTCTCCTGTGAGCGTAAGGGATGCTCTCTGACCCCTAATTATTTGGGGGTCCATGCATGCTGCTAGGTAATGATTGTTTTGCCTTAGGAGGTGATAATTCGCAGCTGACAATTAGGGCTGTCAAAATCATGGAAGTAGTTAAAAGTGGTGTAAGATATATTGGAATAACTAACATTTATCGTGGTTGTTAATTTATTTGGCAGTATCGTGTTAATTACAATATGTTCATGTAAATCCACTCAATGCGGTTCAAGCTTAACAGTTTTTTATGTTTTTATATTGCAGGGCAGGTGTTGGAATGAGTATGAGGGTCTTTCCTATTTTATCGTAGCTACGGACTGTTGATTTGAAATACATTTTTGAGATGTGGGCTGGGAAAAAGATAGCGACCTTATGTTTTATGTTAGCTCACATGTTAACGGTTTTACAATAGTTATAAATGACTATACCAATAAAATATACATTCATTCATTCACACTGCCCAAAAGACGCACTTTTCATGGCCACAACTGACAAATCAGTTCTCTGCAACCTTTGAATACTGGGAAGCTACTCCAATCCCAAATAGACATCTACACTGCATGATCACTGCATGATCACTGCAAGAAGGGGTCATGACCAACTGCTGCTTCCCCTGAGCCAGTTACAGCTGGTCCAGGGAGCATGGGTATGTACTCGAGACAAGGGGACAGATTTTTCAGGTTCGCGCAGTGAGGCAGTACACTACAGTTATTACAACTTGCCTGCAGCAGCAACAACCTCAATCAGAGGAACAACTTTACTAGGGTGCATGCGCTCCATGTGCAGGTTACACAAAGCTAACAGGCAATTTGAAAGATATTCATACGCAGAGTGCAATGGCCTTCACTATGCACTCAATTAGACATAGACTCCTCCACAAATATACACAGGTAAGTACATTTACTGTTCATACATGTCCCAAATAATATGGCAGTAAAGGACCCTGGTTCAGGGAGACTGGGTCGACCTTTTACATGTTGAAGCCAGCAGCCAGCTTCCCCCTGAGGATTAGATGTAAAGAGGCCTGTCCCTTCACTATAATCACTCTGTCAGCAATGTTGGTCCCTCAGAGCCTGGGTAGAGAGGGCATCAGCCACTAGCAGGAAAGAGTAATGCACCTTGACTGCATCCTTAACCTTACAGCACTGCCCTAGGATGTCAAGCCAGTTAACAATGAGAAGCACCAATGGGCTCAAAAGATTTTAAAGCTCACAAAAGGAACAACAATTCAACATTCAGAGAAACAACACATGGCCTTTTGTTTTAACAAATACATTTCTTTGAAACTAATGGAATGACTATCTTGGTATGGGGACTAGTCTTACCCTCCCAGATCTCATGAGAAGTACGCCAAGACTGAAGAAGTATTAGGGTAGTAACATCATAGGTAAGCACTAATAGAAATCCTGTTCTCTTAGGAAGAAACACTTGATGATTCCATTGAAAATGTGTTAGAGACAGACATACTAGAGGGTAGAAGACTCAATAAAAGCACAAGAAAATTACAAAATCACAATTTGTATAAGAAACAGAAGTTGGAACCAATTCTAATAGATATACAAAAGCTTCAAAGAGACAAGAAAAGGAAATGGGCAAAGACTATCACACCAAAAGACTGGTACCAAATGGAAAATGAGGGGAAAGTAGATGCAGTCCTGTGAGAATCAGGTGTCAGGTAGTATGGAGGTTCTACACAGACACCATCAAACAAGACTAGAAAAGAACAGTGATCCACAGACACGCAATTTATAATGCAAATTGACTATTTAGACACCAGCACTAAGTAATTAAGGAAGTAGTGCTCCGTATATTAGTCTCCAAGTGGATGAAAAATTATAAGAAATGATTACTGACCCAAAGCCTGACTGCTACCTAGAAGAAAGTCGTTTAGTAATGGGTATTTTCAACAGGCATGCTTGCTGGGATCAGGAAGTATTCTCCTTCATCAGTCAGAACGACTGTAGCAAGCCGCCAAATAGAAATACACATAAATCCCAGATGTAATTATCACTTGAAACATAACAGAAAGATATACAAGTGTTCAAGTCAAAGATTGTGAATAGGAGCATTTATTTGACCACTGAACCTAGAACTCATTGTAGTACATATATTTTTGTCAAGCTATTTGCTGCAAATGATATGGTAAACCACAGCATTTCCTACAAAGACTAAAACAATGAACTGGGACCACAGTCAACTAAGCATAATAAGGTCTATCGAGTCAATCATAAGGAAAGTATGTAGCAATTCTCATCAACTCTATTTTTCAAAATATATGGGCTCACTAGTTCAGTTCACTGAACATTCGCAAATACAATTCCACATGTACATAGAGAATACCCAGATCCTATCCACCTGAAAAATTAACGAGAGAATCAAAATGACAAAAAAGATTTTCTGTACAACATCTACCAGTGAATGGTACAAATGTTTCACTTCTCCCGATAGTGGCCCTACCGGACCAATCGGGGTTCATACCTAGCCGCTCTACATCCCATAATCTCAGAACCATCTTCTCGGTGCTACATTACCTCCACCCTACGGTGCATGCTACGGCCATTTTCCTGGACGCCACGAAGGCGTTTGACTCCCTAGAATGGCCTTACTTGTTCCGTATATTGGAGCCTATGGGATTCAGCCCGCTGTTTATTGCCCAAGTGCGGCTGCTTTATACTAAACCGACGGCACGCGTTAAGGTGAATGTCATGATCTCAGACCCGTTCGAGATCTCCCGAGGCACGAGGCAGGGCTTTCCATTGTCTCCACTGCTATTTGCCATTGCTATGGAGCCTCTTGCAGCCAGAATCAGACAACATCATACTGCTCGAGGAATCGGCTTCAGCACACGTAGTTTATTAATTTCCCTATATGCCGATGACGTAACCCTGTCCTGGACCCCTCCAACAATCTGGACCCTTTGCTGCAGGAATTTGTGAAATTCGGCGGATTATCCGGTGTGTCAATCAACTGGGCCAAATCGGTAATCTTCCCCTTGACAGACAGCACACCCGAGGTGTGGTCGGAGTTCCCTCTTCGCTGGGCAGCAGACGAAGTCAAGTATCTGGGTATCTGGCTCAGCCGTAACCTTCAAGATATTTGGTCTTTGAATTTTGGGCGAGCCGTTAATTGGAGCGAGAGTAAAGTGGCAATCTGGTCGAAACTGCCCCTCTCAATTGCGGTAAGGCTGGCTCTGTCCAAAATGGTGGTCTTGCCTAAATTCCTTTATTTATTTGCCAATATCCCGATCCCGCTCACGAAACATTTTTTCAGTTGCCTTCGCTCTCATTGGTTACCCCTGGTGTGGGCGGGAGGCCAAGTCAGGTTTTCCTGGGCTCTGTTGACCTTGCCGTTGAGACGGGGGGGTCTGGGTGCTCCGGACATGCATCTATATGCACTATGTGCGCAAGCCCAGTTCTTGCATTTCTGGGCCTATCCCACGCCATACCAGCCACATGTGGCGGTGGAGCTGGACTCGGTGGCGCCAATGCCTTTGGCGGTAGCCTTATATCACAGAGCCCCTCGACCCACTGGTGATATTGATACGGCTAACACCCTGCGCTGGGCATGGCGAGAATTACAGCGACTCGCTCGCCTCCCGCTACTTTATGCACCTGCAATCCCTTTAAAACACAACCCAATGCTGCCTTGCCTTGAGGAGAGTGGAGGTGAAATGTCATTAGGTGGCACCCGGTTACGCACCTTCGCGGATATATATCCTGATGGGGCGTTCAGAGACCAGCCAGTGGCGGAGGAAGAGTTAGTGGTCCCCTTTCGAGAGATATTTGCTTATCATAAATTGAAGGCGACATGTCGCTCTTTTTGGGAGGGTTTTCCAGACGAGCCCCCAGCACTGCACGCCCTCCAAAACATATTAGCGCGAGCCTCCCCAAAGAAATTGGCGACTCGGCTCTACACTGCTATGCAAGACCAAGCCCCGATTATAGTGCCAGTCTCCATGCAACTTTGGAACACGGAATTAGATACACCATTGACCGAAGAGCAATGGTCTTTTTGCTGTAAACAGCTATTGGAACTCTCCCCAACTATAAACTGCGCATTATTTACTTTAAAGTTTTGCATAGATACTATCGCACACCTATTAGCCTTCACCGCATGCACCTAAGGGATGATGCTAGATGCTGGAGATGCGGATTTGACAATGCTACTTTTTTACATATGGTCTGGGGCTGCCCTCAGCTTACTGGCAAGAAATCTTTGCTGCTGTAAATCAAAGAGTTGGGAGGACTGATGACCCGTCCCCACACTTAGGTCTCCTTTGGACTGGTGAAAGACACTGTGCCTCAAAGGTGTAAGCTCCATGCCCTTCTACTGTTATGTGCTAGGCGGCAGATTTCAGTCCGACGGGGTGGGAAAAAGTTGTCTAAATTTGCAGCTTGGTTGTCTGATGATACCTATGGTCACACGCAACTCGGCATATATTGGGAGTTGATGCCATCTGCATCTAGACCCCGAGATATATGGGAGCCGTTTCTGCAATGGGCACAGGCAAGAGCGAGCTCTCCTGCGTCTGTACACTCCGAGGTCCAGACGGAGTCTGTCTGGTTAAATTTCAATCGACAGGAATGTATCCACACTTCTTCTAGATTGTATGTTCTATATTTCGCCGTGTATGATAAATAATCAACACATGCATGTTGGCCTGCTGTTCGACGTGCCTTGTCATGCTATCTTCCTCACATGACTTATTCCTATGTATAACATAACCTACAGGATGTCACTCGTTTGAATTCATTTCCATGTTCCTTCCACTGTCTACAGGTGCCCTAGAATGGGAACGATTCACTCTTTATGTCTATATAATTGTATGATGTATTGACCGATATCTGTTTGATTGTACTTTTTCTTTTGTTCTTGTTTAATTTTTTCATTGTATTTCAGCGATTTAGTTAATTTATTGTTTGTAACATTGTTCCATGACATATTAATAATAATCGTTAAGAGAGACATAGAAGTCTGGTTCTGGGTCAGACCTAAAACAATTAACCTAAAAAACCAGTTGGGGTCACGTCAAGAAGCATCGCCTCTGATCCAAGACGGAAAACCTCAGAAGCTGCAAGTCAATGGAAAGCTGCAACTCCCCTGCTCCAGACGATAGGTAGCTACCACGCTCTACATTCATCGTACAAAAACCATAATCACCATCTAAGCATCGGCCCTAAGGCGCAGGGTCTCAGGGTCCCAGAACTTTGGACACAAGCGGACAGGACCGCTGCCTAACCATGAGAACAGAAAAGACCAGGGGCAAGCCCTTACCAGCTGCTAAAAGGAGGACACCAGGTAAAGAAAACAAGGAAAATGGCAATCTTGCCAAGGGAAAGAAAACAAAAGAAGCAAAACCCAAAGCTAAGTCAAAGCCCCAAACAAATAAAGGCCCCCTGATAAACTTTCTGAACGAAGCAGAAACAAATGGACACCAAGGGATAACTAGGAACTGCCCTGACACTAAGTATGCAGCCTGCCCAAATCAGCCTAAAATTTACAGCAAAGTTAACTTCCTGAAAAATGCTGGATTAGTACGCTTTTCAAGCGATGAAAACCCCACCGGACTACAATCTCCTTTAATTCTCCCCCCTCCCCTCCCCCACAGATCCAGAACTATCTCCCCTGCCATCAACCTCTAACCAACCGGCCAACCCTACTTCTGCTCTACCGTTAATCTCCAGTACAAACATTGCGCAAAACTTTGAAGAAGGAAAACAGTAAACTGACAGTCATTGACACCACATAGGAAGGGAGAGTTTAATACAGGCTTCCAACAAGACGGCCAAGGAGAACACAACAGGAGCCTTCCCTGCACACAAGCAAGCGGCGAACGCAAGGTATTCCCTGGCCAAAACGACCTCTGAGGGTAACCCAATAACTAGCAACAGTGCAGGGAAATTTAACAGCATCCCGAATCCTAGCCCTCGATAGGGAGGCACAAGAACCTCACTCACAGAACCTCCCAGAACCCAAGTGGAAATCTAAGCGAAATATAACGAGCCACTCTCGTACCTAAAAACATCAGAATGGGATGAAATACTTGCAGCTTACACACCGATCCCGGATAAAGCATCCCGGACACTTGGAAAATGAGTTCTGATAACAGCCCTGACAGCATGAAATGCAAAGCAAGCGCAGAAAACAATCCCCCTGGATTACCGCATGGGCAACCCTCTTGAAAATGGTCCAGGTCTCTGCAGAAGCCTCGCAGGTTCAGTCAAATAAAAGATGGACATTCAACTCTCAGTACTTAATACTTTGTCAGTCTATATGGCAGGGATCAACGGCAAACTAGGAGAGTTAAACTCCCTAATAAAAAGGGTACATGACAACACCTCCTTCTCCCAAATAAAATGTTGTTGTACAAATATTCTAATGTTGGATGGATGCACAGCTCAAAGATTAATTCAGTATCTGAAAGAAAGTTAAGAAAAGTTTCTGGTGCACCGAAGGGTAACGTCGAGGGTCCCACGACGTCAGTACAATAATAAGATAGTGAGACTAGACCAAGTCTGGAATCATCCCCTGCGGGCACACATTTGATCGTCTTCTAATAAGGAAGACTTCAGGTTTGAAGGTTTTTCACAAATGTTCATGTTTATTTTCATGTTGTCTTTAAAGTCATTTTAGTAGGTTTTAACAACTTAATATCATCAGGCAATGTCCGTTTCAAAATTACCAATGCATTTCGGGCATTAAATTCATGCCCTTCATCAGGGAGACGACACTCTATTTCCTCCTGACAGCGGTTCTGAAGCTTCAAGGAAGCAAGATTCTGGGGGAGGTATGACACCAAAACCCACCAAGCCGGGCAAAGTGGTCTGGTGTGGAAAATATAAAGAAAAATGCCAAATACAGACATGCACAAAGGAGAAAGGGGCGGAACAAAAACCAAGAGCTACTTTATCCCCTCTTCAAAACATAAATAGGACCGGCCAAAATGGCGGTCCAAACCGCCCATCTGGATGCACAGGGGGATGAGCAAACTGCAGGACAGCTCCATCTGGAAGTGAACCACACCAGGCCAAGAAAACAGCTGGCTGAGCTCAGCCAAACCTCCGCAGCAGCGAGCATGTCAGGAGAACTCTCTAGACAAACTCATTTGTCAAACGTCAGCCTTAAATTGAACTCGGCAAAAACGGAAGTTATAGTGTTTGGTTCAAACGTTAACTTCTGGAGTCCTAACTAGTGGCCTGAAGGCCCAAGGTTAAGAACCTAGGGGTACTGATTGATGACCAGTTTACCTTTGGACCCCAGGTCAATGCGTTGTCTTCCTCCATCTTTTTCCTGCTCAAGACAATCCGTAAGATCCTCCTCCTCCATAACTGCATGCAACCATTGGGGAAATAGTACAATACATCATAGGTAAAGAAACTGCCGGTCAACATGTGGTAAATCCTCATAGAAACACTTCGGGAAAGCTTAATAAATTCAACTCCGCTAACAAAGTGTACAAGGAGGTCACCTGTGCAATACATGATCATAGATTTCGGGAGCACAAAACTGGAATTAACAATACTCTTCGAATTCTGAGGAAAAGATCCGGTGACCTGACCACCCTCGCGTCCCTAAGACTACTTAATCTACAGACCAAGAAGTTAAAATGGTCAGAAAAAAGATATCAGGATAATGAACTATAGGCTAAGCTACACATCGAGCTGAATACAATAAGAGTGCTTGATTCTGGGCTAGTGTGAACCAACTCCTCAAACCAGGCCACCGAGGCATTGACTCTTACATCACTGAAGCTACATGGGCCCAATACCAAAAAAAAACCACTGCAACCATGAAGTAACAGATAACCCATGGATGGATCATTTAGAAACTTCAATTACTCCATAAGACGAAGGGCAGCCTAAGGGGGACACGGAGAGCATCAGAAAAACAAATAGTCAAATGGTGAAAAGAAGGAGCCCCGTGCTGTAACAGTATACCCCCCGCGGTGTTTTAGCACCAGTGTCCAGACAGGTCAGAAGCACAAGTAACCTCCCAGCATCATGGAAAAGCTTGATCATATCTCCAATTATCAAGGGCAGAGACAGGTCTCTTCCAGCAAACTATCGCATAATAACCCTGATCGACAACAACGCCAAATACATTTCTGGAACTGTACTTAACGAAATAACTGCATGGGCCTCCAGCAATGTCATCATTCCATACAAACCTTTGTTGTTTCAGTTAATAAAAACCACAACAAATCTTCCAAAGGACCATTATTTTCCAAATCATCAAATTATTAACATTTAATTTCATGTCAAAGTCTACATCCATTATTCCATACAATCAGACTGGCTTTTTAAATTATCGGGCGCGATCACAAACATTCTAGTAATCTCTCTACTAATCAATGCTGGCTGTGCCTCTGTCACACTGCTATTTTATTTTATATTACATCAACTTTAAAGCAGTCTTTGACTGCGTGGACCGGGGAGGCTGTGGCGGAAGCTAGCCAGCTGGAGTATACCGTAAAACCTGCTGAATATGCTGATAATGATGCACAGTGACACATGGGTGCAAGTCAAGATAGGTGCAGGAAAGCACGTCTCCCACAAAATCATAACCACTCGTGGTCTAAAACAAGAAAGTGTTTTGGCCCGACCTTATTTAACCTCTTCCTGGCTGACCTGACCAAACAACTACAGACCTGCACCTCCCATGCTCCTAAACTAGGCAGCAAAGCAATATCAAGCTTTCTTTATGCCGTCGACATTGTGCTGGTCAGTTGAACTCAGGTGGAGCTTCATCAGCAGCTAGACATCATGAATACCTTCTCAGTCGCCAACAGCTTGACTATCAATCTCAGCAAAACCAAAAACCATGGGTTATGACAACAAGAAAACTCAAACACTTGCCAGTTTCTGGGAAGACATTCGGCTGGAAAGCAGGGAGGAGTACCAATACCTAGGGGTCATCATCAACAAGAAAGGCACCTTCACAGCCCAGAAGGAGGCGATACAAAGGAAAGGCCTGGCTCGGTCTATAGCACACAAAAATCTGAAGGAAAAACTTGCCGGCCCTTCTCTTCCTTCCTTCCCTGAAGCCACTGCTTAAAGTTGTTAGAGCGAAACTTCAGCCAACAATCTCAAACAGAAGAGAATCGCTAAGAGGGCGGGATGCCAGCAACCTAGAAACCACAACCGCCCTTGCTTACAGAATCATTTTTTTCTCTGCCAAGTTACACCTCACCTGCACAGATAAGATTGGAATTTGGGTTGCTAAAACAGTCGCTTGCCAGTCAAGGAACATACATAATATGTTGGAACAAGATCTGGAAAGCCAAACCAAACACCCTAAACCAAATGCCATGGAAAGAGCTACAGTGCAGCAACACGTCACTAGCAAGAGTCTACTTACAAGAGTTCCTCAACCTCATAGGCCTCACACAACTCTGGGATACACCTACCAGTTTTCAGGCTTTCAAGCGTCTGGTTATGAAGTCACTCAAAATTCAGTCTGTAATGGAGGACAAGGCCACACTATGAAAAATAGCACGCGGGTGGATGGCGTTCAAAAATTACAAAAACATTGCTCTCCAAAATAATTTTGCATCCAGATACACAACCTTCATCAAACTGCAGTACTTAAGATATCGGCTGGGGCCGCTACCAGTTGAAGATCACTTAGCACCCTGGTTGTGCGGAAATCTCCCCAATGCCTGCCACCTCTGTGGGACTAGTAAGGAAGACCTGTTGCATTTAGTCTGCTCCTACAATATTGTACACAAAGAAAGGAGCCAGCTACTAACTAGCACTTTTTAGTTCAAATCTTTTTTTATTTTCATCAAAGGGAAAAGGCCAAACTCCACAGGAGTATCAGGTACACAGCGATAAGCCTACAACCCTGGGTAGGGCCGGCCGCGTGGTGGGAAGGCATATCAGGTGGCAATGAATCCCAGAGGGAAGAGAAATTATACACAGCGTTGCACCTACAACCCCAGAGGGGCCGGCCGCAATCAAGTGTCAGATAACATCAGCTAGGCCTGTGGAGTGACAAGACCCAGAGGGCCTTTCTATGCTATAGATGGGCAACAGGCCCACATGTAACGATCAATCCAACGGGGCGCTAGGGCCCGAAAAGAAGACAGTAATAGCAAGAAGTGGAGCAGACAAAGGAGATAAAGCAGAACAAGGAGGTAGGATAGAAGAGCAAGAACAGAGACAGCGTGTGCGGGAAGGGGAAGTCGAGATTCTAGTCTATTGATGGCAGCATTGGGGCACAGCGTAGAGGGGCAGTCATGGTAGCAATCTTCTTGGGTCAGGGGGGACAATGGCGTCCTCAAACAATCTCAGCGTCCTAAGTTTGGTGGGCATATAGCGGGCACTTTTAAACTGCGCAAAGGTATTTGACTAGGGGCCTCCATACAGCTTCGAAGCGGATAGCGTGCGCCTGCAGCCTGGCTGTGAAAAGTTCCATTGTAAGGACATGCCAGAGGCGCACGAACCAGGCCGCGATTGGAGGAGCTTCGGGCTTTTTCCAGTATAGGGCTATAAACTGTTTGGCAGCACCCAGCATTTGGAGCGTCAGGATCCAGTCACCCCTGGTCAGGGCCTTTAGAGTAGCAGGCTTAATACCCAGCAGGATGGTGCTTGTGAGTTCAGGCAGAGGGAATCCCAGAACCCCCTTGATGTGGCTAAGGACCTCCTTCCAGAATAGGGTCAGTGCCGGGCACGCCCACCAGATATGGATGAGATCCCCCGTTGCAGATCGGCACCGCCAGCACAGGGGTGAGGAGTTAGGAAACATCTTATGAAGGCGCTGGGGTGTGTAATACCATTGGGTCATTAATTTATAGGCATTTTCTCGCTGTGGTTTGCTACGGTATACTTTGGGGATGTCCAGCCATAGCCTATGCCATTGCGCAGGGGTAATGTCCGTGTCCGACAGCGCCTTCCATCTGTCCTGGTAGGGGTGAGAAGCCGGCATTTGCGGGTGCTGGAGGATCTGGTAGATTCGAGACACCAGCCCTTTTGATTTGATGGTGTGGTGGGCCAGCCGCTCGAAGGGGGTGAAGGCACGCGTGGCTGCCTGGTACATTGCATCTGCAGTCACCCAGTGTCGTAGCTGGGTATACTGTAATTGCGCCGTTGACGGGACACGGAACTCTTCTCTACATTGAGCAAAGGACTTTAGTTTGCACTCCTCGAATAAGTCCGTAACTACCCTGCAGTCCCCTTGCGCCCACTTGGCAAAGGCTCGCGTTTGGTGTGCCGGTGGAAAAGATGGGTTCCCCGCTATCGGGGTGTGCGGCGAGGGAAAGGTCGTGAGGCCTCTGCGCACAGCCACCTTGTCCCAGATGTCAAGCACCGTCCTCGTAGGGACCGCCAGATAGGCACTCCTAGAACGCGCCGCCCGCTGGTGCCAGACTAGGTCCCAGATGGTTTGCCCTGTCACGGCCCGATCCATGTGGAGCCATCCCTTTTCACTCTCCGTCACTCCCCACTCCACCACAAAGCGGAGATGCGAGGCCCAGTAGTAGTCCAATGAGTCAGGGCATGCTAGTCCCCCCCCCCCCATCCTGCGGTGTCATTAACAGCTTCTGGGAGAATCGAGGCCTCTTACCGCCCCAAATGAAGGTTGTGAGGGCACACTGGAGCTCGCAAATGTAGCAGAGCGGGATGGGCATGGGGAGACACTGAAATAGGTACAGGATTTTAGGGAGGATTGACATTTTGACAGCGTTAAGCCTGCCCAGCCATGTCATTATTAGTGGCTTCCATTGCCGCAGTTCTTCCAGGACTGACCGCCGACACTCCCGCCAGTTTACTTGCGTCCACGTGTCTAGGGAAGGAGTTATCTGCAATCCGAGGTAACGGATGCCTTGGGTGGCCCACTGGTATGGCGCCAACTGCTTAAGGTGGGGGATGTCTGCCTCCGGAATGGTGATGTTAAGGGCCCAAGATTTGCTGTGATTAATCTTAAGGCCGGAGGCCCGCTCGAAAAGGGTCAGCGCAGAGTGGAGTGCCGGCAGAGACTCATCGGGGAAGGTAAGGGTGAGGAGAAGATCATCAGCAAACAGCGCCACCTTATTCTCGCATGTCGGGTGCCCGACGGATCATTGCCGCCAGTCGTTCCACCACTAGGGCGAAGAGCAAGGGCGACAGGGGGCATCCCTGCCGGGTGCCCCTGTGGATGGGGAACGGCGCCGAGAGCTGTCCGAATCCGGGCTTGCAGGGCGAGGTATGGTGCCATGATCCTGGCGATCATGCCCGGGCCCAGTCTAAGCTTACCAAGGACCGCCCTCAATAAGATCCAGCCCACCCGGTCAAATGCCTTCTCCGCGTCCAGCGAGAGAAGGCAAGCTGGAATATTCCACTGACGCGCCTTCCCCACCAGGTGAGCTATTTTACGCACGTTGTCCGCTCCCTGACGATTACGGATGAAGCCGACCTGGTCCGGGTCCACGAGGCCCGGCATGTGGGGGTCCAGCCGCTTTGCCAGAATCTTGGTGTAGTCGGTGTTCAGCAAGGCAATGGAGCGGTACTAGGTGCACGGCGTAGGGTCTTTTCCCGGTTTCAGAATCAGCGCTATCTCCGCCATTCCCATGTCCCGAGACGGCCCCTCCGCGTCGGTGAACGAGTTGAACATCCTCAAGAGTTGGGGTCCGAGCTGCGAATGGAACATACGGTAAAAGGAGAGAGGTAGACCATCCGGCCCTGGGGTTTTCCCAAGGGGGAGATCCCGTATGGAGGTCGCTATCTCCTCCTGGTCGATCGGGCGTTCTAAAGCCGTCGCATGGTGCGGGTGTAGCGGCGTCCCCGTGTAGGCATTCAGGACATCCGCCACGGCGGCTGGGTCTGGCGGTTCCTCCCGATAAAGCGCGGTGTAGTAGACTCGGAACGCCTCACACTTATCCTTCTCGGAGACGACTTTCGTCCCATCAGAGAGCTGGACATTGGCGATATGGGCCTTGGCCGCCCGCGCCCTCGGGCGCCTCGCCAATAGTCTGCCCACCTTGTCTCCACCTTCGAAGTATTTCTGCTTCAAGGCCAACAGGGAAGATTCCACCTTATTGGTACGCTAGAGCCGGAGCTGTTCTCTGAGAATGGAGAGCCACCGTCTAGACACAGCAGAGGTGCCACTATGATCCCGCTGTTCCTCCTGTTTTATGTCCTGCTCAAGACTATCTTCGAGGGTTCTGGCCGCGCGAGTCCATGCAATCGAAAGGGTGGTGATGTGGCCCCGGATCGTCGCCTTGAAGGCGTCCCATACAACAGGGAAGGGTGTCACCGGCAGGTCATTACTGGCGAAGTAGGAGTCTATGGCCTCTTTGATGCTATCTACGTCGGCTGCGTCCCGAAGGATGACCGGCGGCAAACGCCATCCCGCCTCTCGAGCGGGGTAGACGGCCGGGTCCTGCAATAGCAATTCAACATGCGCATGGTCCGATAGCGAGATGGCAGATATGGAAGATCCCAATAAGTCCCTCAGCAGAGCATGGGAGATAAATAGATAGTCGATACGGGAATACGAGCGGTGGGCATGAGAATAGAACGAGTAGTTCTTCAATCCCGGGGAGCGGTAACGCCATACATCAAAGGGCCCCAGGTCCGTGATCTGGGCGCGCAGCGCAGAGGACATGGCCCCAGCGCCGCAGGCCGAGGTAACACCACGATCTACATCCGGGTCCCAGACTGAGTTAAAATATCCCCCCAGGATCAAGGAAGGGTCCCCCCCGCGGGACATGCGTGTTGAGAAGCGTGCGTAGGTACCGATCCTGCGACTGATTGGGCGCATACACATTACATACAGTGAAGGTGCGCCGGCCAATGCCCCCACTCACCCTGAGGAAGCGCCCATCCTCACTCCTGAAGGGCCTGGGATCCCCCCGCCTGATGCCATTTCTACACAGAATCGCCACACCTGCTGTCTTAGTGCTTGCCTCAGCCCAAAATTGGAGGGGGTATCTGGGGTGCGCCATACGCCCAACATCCGCCTGCAGAAGATGGTCTCTTGGAGAAATATGATGTCAGGGTTCTGTTGCAGGAGATATCGCCAGGTCTGCAGTCTGGGGGAGTTCAGGCCTTTGACGTTAAGCGTCAGGACCTTTAGGGGACTAGGTAAGGGGGCAGTCATAGTAGAGTTCTAGTGGGAGTCGCATGCATCCCTCCACCCCCACCTCGCAGCTGGTTACCAACACAAACAGCGTGCGCCAGCGAACCCCGGGCCAAGCGCCACCGCCTCACAGCCCCCCACCCCGCACAGGGGGGGAGGAGAGGAGAGAAAAGGAGGGGAGATATGGAAAGACAGAAAGGAGAGAGAGACAGGAAGGAAAATACATGATCCAACAGTGGCCAACAGGGCCAAGTCCAGCTGATCCCGCCATCAGCGACAGTGACATCCCTGGGCAGGGTTTGGATATGCCTTGGGATGTCACTCCCTCACGGATCACCAGGGGTAGGGGCGTAGTCCGTCTCGAGGTCATCGTGGGGAGGAGCCCCAGCGTCGTCCACCCTAAAGAAAGGAGCCGGGGTGCAAAATCGGGTAGGGCAGACCCCCCCCAGTTACATCCTGAGGCAAAAAAAGATGGGAGAGTGCCCAATCCCAGGACGGGTAGGCCGCGAGCTGTCATGATCATGGGGTTGGCGGGTGGGATGTAGCCTCCTCTCGGTCTCCCTCCAAGGATTTGATGTGAGCAATAATGTCTTGCTTAGCCTGGGAGGTGAACGGCTCATCCATGCGAGGCGAGCGTCGATGCCGTTGGACCGTGGTCCAAGTCGGTTTGGCTGGGATACGCTCCTGCCTCCGTGGGTGAACCGGACTCGCAGGCGGCGATGTCGGCAGCTGTAGGGGCTGTGCCGCCTCAGTGAATTTCCTTACGACTCTTCGCTTGGTCTCCCACTGGAAGATAAGGACAAAGGGGTGGCCCCACTGGTAAGCGATGCCCAGCTCCCGCAGCTTTTCTGTCACCGGCTTGAAGGCCTGCCGCCGCTGGAGGGTGTTGGGTGCCAGATCTTGGAAAATTTGAATTTTATGGCCCTTATAGGTGAGGTACGTCTTGCTTCGCGCTGCCCGCAGGATGGCCTCCTTCTCAGTGAAGAAATGGACCCTCGTCAGGATATCCGGATGGGCGCGGTCCAGGGCCGGCGGTGAGGCATCGTCGTCTCCCCAGACCTCATGGAGGAGCTGCGCAACGTAGGTCAGGATATCCTTCCCTTCTTCTCCGAGAGGCACTCCGCGGATGTGGAGGTTGTTCCGGCGGCTCCTATTCTCCAGATCTTCCTGCTTGACCTGCAGCTCTATGTGCTGCTCTTCCAGCGTCGCCAGGCGTTGCCACAGGAGCTCTTGGTCATCAGTGCGGGCATCAACTGTCTTCTCCAGACCGTCCACACGGTCTCCCAAGTCCATGACCTCCCGGCGCAACTCCCGAACACAAGTGTGGACCTCAGAGCGAAGGGAGCTAATCTCCATTTTAAGCTCCGACATAAAGGATGTCCTGAACGCCTGCGTCACCGGGGCCGCATCTTCCGAGGTCCGCGACGCCTCCGCCACCGGTGCTGCTGCCCCCGCCTTTCCCCACATTGCCACCACCGAGTTGTCCCTGGGGGGCACCGCCACCTCAGCTTTGCTCCCTTTGGAGCGCATCATGGCCAGGGCCGATGTGGTGCGCCCAGCCCACCAGCGCCTCAAGGGCCGGAGTCGGGGCGGTGGAAAGCAGTATCCGAGTCGTAGCCGAGAGTCCTCTCGTCCCCCTCCTTGGAGCACCACAGCCCAGGAGCCCAGGCAGCCCAAACACAAGTCTCCATGGGGTCTCGCAGCGAAGTCGCAGTAGCAGGCCCTACCCGAGAGTGCACACAAGATGGGGGCCCACTACAGGTAGAGCGCGCTCAGCACCGCACAGATGGGCGGCAAGTTCCCAGGCTATGGGGGGCCGGGGCACAGGTCTACCCGACCGCCACCGGCAGGAGGGACAAGACACACAAGAGCCAAGGGTGATAGACCCCCGTGGAGGAGCGGTTTTAGAGCTGCAGTTGTGGGCCAGCAGGCAGTCCGTGCACACTCTCTCCGAAGCAGAGAACTTCAATAAGGTGGGGGGCGCTCTGTCCATGCCGCTCTCCTGTGGCCCCCGACCCCGTGGCTCCCAATATGGGCCCATTCAGCCCCGCAGCCCAGGGGGCTCAGATGAAGCCACAGGCCCCCGCAGTGTTAGGTCCGCGCCTCCGTTATCGGCCACCTGAGGAGTGCAGTTCGTGTCCACCCACCTATTCAGCTAGAGAGCACGGGGGCCCCCAGAGAGGTATTGGGGTCCCAGCCGCAGCAGCACACTGCGGCAACGCGTTGGGCCCCCCACTTAGGCAGTCACAGACGGTGGGGAGGCACTCCCGTGGCCACACCGCTCCCTCTCAGCCCCCAGACTTCAGCCGCTCCGTACCTGCCGCAGGAATGTCCACAGGGCCCCCGCTCTCCCGTGTCTGTGGCGCTCTCTGTCACCTCGCTGCCGTCTCCGCCGGTGCAACCATCAGCAAGTCTCCTCAGCCGCCACCAGGACCGATTAGAGTGGGGGGAGGCCGCAAGGCACAAGGTTGGGGAGGGCCGCTCGCGCTCCGTTGAGCCCCTGAGTCACAGCCCCCAACCAACGCAATTGAGAGCCTCACAGAGGCGGGTGCCGGCTACAGGCCGTCGCACCTCCCCCCGCTGCGCTGTAGCTGTTGACAGTCCGGCAGGCTCCGCAGCTCAGGCCCCGATCGCGGCCACCACAGCCTTTTCAGCACGAAAGCAGCCAGGCAGATCTCAGCCACCACAGTCAGCCCCGATGCAGGGTTGCCGCCGCCTCCGCCTCTGACGCAGCACAGGGTCGCACCGGGCCAGAACCAGGACCCCGCCAAAGCTCCGACTAAAATGGCGGGTCCCGCGTACAACCGCAGCAGGCCGCTGCAGAGCCTCCCTGCCCACTCCAGGGGTCGCCGCCACGCGACCCGCAGCTCTTCGCCGACCGGCACCAGAGAGGATCAGCGTCGCTGTCATGAAGACACCTCGCCTCCGGTCCGCCAGCACTCCACTCTGCAAAAGCCCCGGGGGATCGCCTGGAGAGGGACTCCGCCAGAGGCGTACAAGATGGCTGCCTGCGCGCCCAGACCTCCGGGTCCCCCGCTTCTCCTCCATGCAAGACGCCACCAGATCGCTCGCAGCCCTCCTGCCAGTGACCCCGGGCACCCCCCCCGATGCCCCCTGTTAAGGGTAAGTGCTGCGGCTCCCCAGCTCTGCTTTTGATAGCTTAAAATAGTGGCAGCCCGCTCGAGCTCCCAGGAGTCACGTCCTACTCCATAGCCAGCTAAGCCACGCCCCCCACTAACTAGCACTTTTAATCAAAGGGGAATCCGTTCAAGAAGGCAGGCGGCTCTGGCCTGCTTTGACCCAGGGAACTCTCCGCTGAATTGTCGCTGTGTTAAATGTTTGCTGGAGGTGGAGCAAAAACTGCATCACAATACAATTTGTCCAGCCCATTAGACCCAAACTGCAACTTAGTTGCCACGTTATCATTCAGGAACAGTACGACCTTCTAACAGGCAACACTGCGGCAGACCCTAGCCACTATAACTTTGATCCCCACTTTTTCTTTTAACAAACCGATATTTTTACACACCAATGGAAAGATTTAATTTTAAACCTGTTCTGTTTTATGTGCAATATCGAACTACGTGACTATATCGAACAGGCAACAATGCGGCTGACCTTGGTCACTATAACTCTGAACATCACTTTTTCTTTTTACGAGCTGATACTTTTAGACATGAATGTAAAGATTCAATTTTACACCGGTTATTTTGTTTTATGTACAACATCGAACCTTGCAACTATATCTTGTCAAATGTTTATTTCAATGGCTTTAAGTAACTTATCAACTATTTAATCAACTTAATCAACTTAATAAACTTAAACTGAACTACTCACATTTGTAGAGTCAAGAATCACCAAAACATCTTCTTGCTTCCTGGTTTCATTGTTCTTTTCAATCACTGGCATTTTCTTCCTTTCAGGAATCTTGTTAATGTTTGGTTTTGGCCTCTGGAGTCGCCCCCTTGTTGTAGATTTCAGAGGCTGTATATTGTCTTCTTCTCGGAAACCAATTGACCTACACAATACCAACTTAGAATTAGTTACTTGGAGGCACTGTAGGCAAAAATATATAGTGCTACACAATACAGCTCGTACAAGGCAATGTGGGTAAGGATCATGAGCTGGTGTTCAAACGTTGAGGAACCAATCTATCAATCAAGAAGATGTCCAAATAAACACAATACAATATGGTGTCCTTGGTGGGAACACTTCAGCTAAGTACTACATGAATATAGTTTGAGCCTGTGAGGGTCATTCAAAAATGTACCAATAGCCATTACATCACATCAACCAATGTAAAATCAATGTATCTGTTGGGCGAGATGCTTTATTTCTCATTTTTGTTTTTGATTAGGTTTCTTCTGTTTTTTTCTCCTCTAGTAAAAATAAAAACACACAGTTCTATAAAGAAAAACCTATTACTAACAGGTAATTTGCTATTACACACTCTTTTAAAATACTCTGAAAATGTCTGCACACACCAATATTATCTACACTTTCCACAATATTTTCTTCATTCTTCACAACAGAAATAACATTTGAGTAACATTTTGTGAGTCTTGAATTTGCATTCTAGCTTTTTTTTTCGAATTTGTAAAAAAAGAAAAAATAGTATTCTTGCATAAACAAGCTACACATTTTGCCCAATAAATTATAATGATTTATATTCTGAAAATGTACTAGTAAAGTAAGAATGTTCTCAAATTTTTATGCCAGTCTTTAAAACTGTTTTAGTTAGTTAAAATAGTTTATGAAATGCTTTATAACTTTTAACAAGTTATGGGATTAATTAAAAAAAATTCAGAATCGGACGTGTTCAGGCCAAGATGGCAGCTGAGTAGGAAGCTGATTAGCGGAACTCCACTCCACAACAATACCATCTGCTAGTTGTGACACAGTGACAACTATGTGTGCCCACCTGAAGTGAGGAGAGTAATCCCGTCTACCTACATCCACCCAAGTCGGGCAGAGGAGTAGGATGATAAAAGCCACTCGAGGACCTCTCTAACACAAAAGTCTCAAGATGGGTGTGTTAATGTGGCAAGCACAAAGAGCAGCATGACCCTGGGAGGCTAACTGCAAGAATACTCACAGGGCACCTGAGCATTTCCTTTAAGCATCACATACCAGATCACCACTGCTTGACCATGGACTAATGGTGACATAAAGCAGAACCAAATCAGAGGTATGAGAGCAGCTTTGCTTGAGGGGCTGAAAGAAAAGGTGCAGAGCTGAAGATGGCAAGGAGTAAGGAGCAATGGGAGGGGGCAAGGATAATGGTACAGAGTTGGGCAAACGCCACAGAGAACGTGCAGAAGACCACCGATAAATATCCAAGTACAAATGGTGGTGAAGAAGTTTTAGCGTCACACCCCTACTTTCTCAAAAAGCGAGCACCTTTCAGAAAAATGGCACTCTTAATGCAAATTATGAACTTGTGTATTGAAACAAACAACCACATTCGTAGGACTATGAGCACCCTAGAAGCAGAGCACAATGACTAAACGCAGGTGTGTTTGCAGATCAATGGACAAAAGTCTATCCAAAGTCATTGGCACATGATGTTAGTTTCTTATAAGACACATTCTTGGGGAGGGGTATGGTCTGCCGACCGCCCAAGATGGCCGCCTGATAGAAGAGCTCTACGGACCGGAGAAGCCTCAGGGTCTCTGCAAAGCTCTTGGAGTGGTGGAGACAGTGGCCAGGTCAGGTTGCTCTACCATGTGAACCTGGGCCATGTATCCCGCCGAGCACATCACAGATCGCCATCCCGCTGCATGGGAGCTTTTCTCTGGTTGGCCTACCTCAGTGACAGGAAGGGCTCAGCTGGGGCAGAGTGGACCGCGCAGCTCTGGCGCGGCCCACACGATGCCGGTTGCAATCGCACCATTGCCCCAGCTTCATCGGTCTACATCGGGGCCAATGAGGGCCCATAAACCAGGGGGGCTGCTAGGAACACAAGGCCTAAACGCAACGTACCGCTAGGACATAGAGGTTTCAATGGCCTAGCAAGCAGAGCGGGAGCATCAGGTTCTGTAGCTGCTGGGGGTAATGAGACGCAGTGCCTATCCAACTGAGCGCCTCTCCCTCAGCCAACATTTCATCTTGCACGGGACCTGCACATCTGCTATGCAGTCGGCGCACTTCCCCCTCGGAGGCCAGAACCTGCTTCCAGAGCGGCAAGACAGCGAACCTGCTGGTCTGCATTGAGGCAAGGACTGCGCGCACAACTCCTCCTCGATCATCTGGCATGTGGCAGCATCGACCCGTGCTCCTTGGATGCCCTGGAGAAGCGAGCGATGGCGCCCTGCTGCCCTGGGGGCCAAGGGACGGGACCGGCTCAGGCCTGGCCCGAGCCCTAGTGGAAATGACTGGCCATCCTAGTGAGGCCCCTTATCCTTCCAACCTCCTCATTGGAGCCTCCCCCTCCATACCCTGAGATCACACTCCTGAGGTGCCCCTGGACCCTCTTTGGACATTTTGGCCTTCCTGACCACCTCCAGCCTCTCACTTACTCCTGGCCTTTCTTGTCACACCTGCACCCATGGTCCCAACCCCCAGGGACTAAGCGCAACACTTCTCCCCACCCCCTCCACCCATCCCCCACCCCAAGGAGACTGGAACCAGGGGTGCATCCACATCCTGGACACACAGTCATACCCTCTAGTACAGACCTGGCTGCGATGGAGGTGCACCCCAGAGCTCTGGGGCCATGGCTGGTGACGACATACGGCCGGTGCTCACTGACCCTAGTGGGAGCCACTCCTCCTGTACTTGGTGCATCATGCACTGCAGGGCTCTGAGCCACAATGGACCCCCACCGCCCTGGTAACAAAAAGGACAGTCTATTCATCAACTGATAACCTTATCAGGTCTCCTGGTGAGCCAAGCTCCCCTCGTCCCACCCACGAGTCCAGCAATGACCTCCGGTACATAGACCCGCCAGCTGCTCTTAACGGAGGTTGTCTTGCAGCCCCGCCCCGGCTACAGCCCTTGTAGTATCCACTATACCCACCACTGCTTCATCCGGTCCTTCTCCGGACCCCACGATGGATCACATCCTCCAGGAGATCACGGCAGTGGGTCGCCAACTGGAGGGTATGGCCACAAATATGTCGAACCTCATTACAGAATCAAAGTCTATCCAGGCCGATATAGCGAGCTTCAGCAACAGGGTGGAGGGACTGGAGAGCTGCCTATCAACGGTGGAGGACCATCTCAATCGCCTCGCGGACCGAGACAAGGGCTCTGGCACCTGTGCAACAAACTCACTGGGACAATCTCTGTTTTTTCTGCTTACCAGAGCCCACCGGGGGTTCCGATGCTCAGTGCTTCATTAGAGACCTCCTCCCAGGAAGGCCCTCCCAACCCCAAGTGCGGAAGTTGGACATCAAATTGGGCCTCTTCGGGTGAGCGCATATGTGGATCACAAAGGTTGGCAGGTCCAGGGACTTCCTTGAACTAGGAGACCTGCGCTTGTTTCAAAAGGGCTTCATCGATCAGGGGATGGACATGGAGTCTCCGGAGGCACAGGCTGTGCTCAACTTGTCAGGCGACCTCCCCTCGGTGAGTGAGAGCCAGCTGCCTCTATCGAGAAAGGTTGCAGGACCACTTAATCCAGGCCCGCCAGAGGACTGAGGCGGCTACCTCTTCATCCCGGCTGCTGCTCGTCTGTTTTGGCAGCTGCACCATTGGACATTCGGCGCCCTCTGGATGGACGGCTGACTATCTCCTTACTGTCTGAATGTCTGTCTCCTGCACTACTGCTCTTCTGTGTCTTGCTATTTTTTGCCATGTTTCACTCTGTTTTGCTGTTTATTGCCATTGTCGCAACTGATGCTGCCCCAGCACGCATCATTGTTAGTTGACAGCCCTTGGGAAGGGATGTGGCCTGTTGCCACCATTGTACATCCCTTCTCTCCTGTTCTCCTCTTGTCCCTCCCCTTTACCATCCTCCAAACACCCCCTCCACGCCAGGGCCACCAGTAGTGCCTCCAGTGCCCCCCACTGCGTCCCTCCCCCGCATGTTGCCTGAGCTCTACCACACTGGGACCCGGGGGCCCTGTGTTCCTGGCCTCCCCACTGTAATAACTCCCTCACTTCTCTTCGCTCCTGCTTCCCTGGTTTGGCCCAGATGCCTCACAGGGGGATGGTGGATCCGAGGAATGTTGGGCATACCTATACCCCAGATCCTCACAGGGAGGGCGGACCACGGCGACCCTACTGTCCTGGTGGCCTTTCTTTCACATATCCGACCCCCAGCCTATGGCGCTGCGCAGGGTTTCAGATTTAGACCCGTGGTGCACAGTTCCCAGCTTGCATGGAGCGCTAGACCTCAGCTCCTAAAACACCATAAAGTGCCACATAAGTTAGGAACATATATCCAATCAGAACACAGCACACGCAGTAATCAAACGCTCCCCATGCCAGACATCTGGACATGTTAACCACTGGTCGCATTGTGTCCAAGCAAGGTCGAGGCCCACCTGTATTAACCATTAGACAATTATTTATGACTCCAAAGGCAGCAACTTACATTCCTCACCATGTAAGGATCAGCAGAAATATTTTATTGCCTATGATAAACTATTGATCGATTGTAAATTGAGACAGTCACCAGACCCTATGTCAGCAACTGATCGCCCGGTTGCAATGTTTAGTTAAACAAATTGTTCCTGTTTTGCCAAACTCCTCTTGTTTTTTCAGGGTATTTCATTTTCAAGCAACATTTTGGTAAGCCACCATCGGAGCAGACTGGTAACTCGAACCCGACTGCAGCCAAATGAAGGGGACTCGACCAGATGGATTCACATCTGTGCATCAAGGAAGGTGAGCAGACTCCGCAATTTACTGGAAGTTCTGCTGAATATGCTGGGCGGAGGTTCGTTTTGAAGCAGTCAACACAGAGGGCAAGAGACTACATGAGAACCTAATTTTAAAGCATCTGGCGTATGGCAAACTAGGGAGAAGCGTAAAAAGATAACTGAGCGCCCTGCCAATGACAGAATCTGGCATATTACCAATTTTATATGTCCTAGCTTAGTAGGCATAAGGCAGCCTCAGAAGCACTCAAGCGAAAGTCACCTTTTTTCAATAGTAGGCACGCTAGGAAAGGTGAATATTTATACTATAATCCTGTATAGCTCCCAGCACACTATTTTAGTGATAGAGCTATCCTGATTGGGTGGAGTTGGCACCTCAATCCCATATATTTTAGACTAAAATGGTTTCTTAACACCGTTGGTATCTCAAGGGAGTGAGAGGTGTTGTTCTATTGGACCGCTGGGCGTTAGACAGATTGTACGCTTGGCCCCTGGGCATGATATAGGGTGTGATTCGACATCTAAGGAAAAAGATTTGAAACTAGGAAACTAGATGTAACTTTTGTGTGGACAAGAGGGACCTGTGGTTCTCGAGATATCCCTTTTTACGTGTGTATTACCATTACCTTTATCACAGAGCCGATATTGGCAGACTATCAGGCTCACTTAGTACAGTGAACAGCGCACAGCTTTCCCTGGTGACAGGATAGCATGTGCTAGCAGCGAGCTAAGAGATTTTAGGCAAAGCAATACTATGTTTTCTGTCAGCTTTTTGTTGAATTGGTAATGTACATATGATGTTCTGGAGCTACTATTTACTGCAAATTGTATATAGTTATCATGCAGCTACTGTCCTAAGGTTTCATGTTTTGCCATCTATGTTTTTATACTTCATTTGAGGGTGTTGTTATTCATTAGAAACTACATTTTGTGAAAAGTTAACATTGTGTAGAAACTCTTTCACTGCATCGTTTTCATCTTTATTGCAACCCTTCATATGCATTGTCATCTGTGTTTTTTAAATGTTCATATTGAATTGTTTAATGCATCGGTAGATGGCGCCGATCTCATAGTATGTAAAACTGTAAAAGTGCACTACGTACATGTGTCCCCAAGACTAGATCAAAACAAAGACTGCCAAAAAGTCGAAAGGCCTATTTATCCAAGAAATCACTAGAATTATCAATGACTCACCTTTAAAACACATTGAAAGCATGTTCTCAGGCAAAGAAACTTAATGAACACTAGTTAAATGCGACTTACCTTCGGTAACGTATTATCTGGAAGAGACAGGATCTAGCTGCAGATTCCTTACTTTAGAATCTTCTCCAGGTGCGAGAAAGGATACAGAACTTTTTTCCCATAGTAAGTCTGCGCGTCGGTAGAGGGTGTCGTGCGACTCCGTATGGCCACCATCAACTGGATGGGACATCGACGGAGTACATATAACTCCCCCCCCTCCCAACGTTGGTTCTCCCATGACTATTTTCCGAGCTCAAAACGTAGAGACACATATAGAAGTAGCCTGTTGAAACAATGTCCTAAAATAAAAGACACCCTTGTGTACAAAAATCACTGATTACTTCTCTTTCTTTTTACCTCAGGATGTGAATGACCATAATGAAATCTTCGAGACAAAAGATGACTCAGTTCACAAAGTGAGATGGACGGGAAAGTCATTAAGGAATCTGCAGCAAGATCCTGTCTCTACCAAATAATGCTTTACCAAAGGTAAGTAACTTGTTCATCTGATAGAGACATCAAGCCGCATATTCCTTATTTTACAATCAAATGCCAAAGCAATAATATACTCTACCACATAAAAACCCACAGAAGGAATCACAGGTAAGTAAAGTCTCAAGGCACTTAAACCATGGGTATGACAAATCTGTGTCAGAAGCCAACCAACAATATGAGTATAAAACTATTTGCACCCCTAACGGGATCCGAACCATACATTCTCACCTTACAACAACAGTAGACAGAATCATAGTAACAAAAGTCATCAAAACAATAAAAGCATAGTATCATTATCCCTGACAATAAAACAACATCTCCAAATGATGTTGACCCTATGAAAATAAAACCATTTAGTCTTATATCCAGGCCTAAACCGCGTGTTTGAACACAGCGCAGCAGGCCATTCCACTGAGCAATACGTTTATTCCATATAAATTCCAGTCCTAGCCCGGACTGCCCTGCAAATTACACACAGAAAAATCCATCTCCAGTGGAGAAAACATAATGTTCTTATCAAAAAGAAGTCGAAGACTACAATAGCAGGTATTAGCATAGAAGCAGCCTTTCCATAGGAAAAAGAACTAGAGATTATACAAATACCTCTAGGATATCCCATATTATATATATCTATATATATATATATAGATATATATATATATATATATATATATATCTATATATATATATAGATAGATAGATAGATAGATAGATAGAGAGAGAGAGACATAGGAGTAAACTAATTAACACCTATGTATCAACAAAAGAAAAATCATATTTAAAGATACAAAATAAAGCCAAATACTCTACAGACAATACTTGCATAACAGTATGGACTTTTAGTGGGATCATGCCACTTAGGAAAGCAAAAGCTATCCAACCTTTAAGAGTAATGAAAGTTGCCTGAGACACCACCATTAACCCGTTTGTTGCTTCTAACGTTCTGCGCCAGTGCTGAACGTTCGAAGAAACGGGTGCGGCTGCGTCGGCCAACGGACGTGCGCAGCACTGGCAAGGTAGTGCTCGCGACGACCGTTGGCCAACGGCAGCACTAAAGGGGTTAAGCAAAACTTTATAAATAAATAAATGGTAGTATTACGTTGAATAAGATGTTAAGTATAGAAAAAAAAAAACATGATCGCCTACCGAAAACCAAGGTTAGTATGTGCCCTTACTTTTATGAATACATATGATCTAGAAAAAAGTCCCCCTTACTGAAACTGGAAACTTTAAATGATTCCATAACAAAAGAATTCAAACTATCAATAAAATAAACATCAATTTGTATATGTCATCTAGGGACCACAATTCGCAAAGTATAAACGCAACCACCAGCAACTAGAGACAGGTAAATAATGAAGAGTTGACCCCTAGAGGAGCAACGGTTCTGTACGATAGGAATAAAAGTCTTCTATAAAAGGTAGACGCTATGAGGTCAACACCCCTTCCCCTCAAGGACCAACATACACGAACACCTTCATAGACATGAAAAGGTACACCACTAGAGGGAAAAGAAGAAAACCTTTAATAATAACGCACAGCAGTATACCAACCCAAAAAGAGTCAAAAACATTAAGAATCCTTCATAATAGAAGGAATAGAATCGCCTGAGAGACTACGTCTGCCTGGAAATCTGTAATATCATGACATATTCCCAGGTAAACAAACATGCTCAAGGAAAATGTACAATCCAAAAATGTCAGAAGAGCTAATCAACAACAATGTCTATAAGACAAAACCTGAAGAGCAAAATGTGTAGTGTCTTAAAGCTCACAAGATAATAAGATTTTGGTTACTAAGGTTCTAAATCTAACAAAAGTAGAAAACATTTACAGTCAATCATAAGTAACCATCTATCACCTAAAAGTAAGACAAGCACCTGGAGAAAAGAAAGCCATAGTCACATAAACTAACAATGTAGGCTACCAGCTACTTTCTGTGAATATACCAGAAGGAATTTTGGGATAGACACTCTCAGGGCCGTACTATCCCATCAACGGTACCTCAGTCTTTTGACGTATGCCATTAATGAAGCATTAGGTCACACAAATACCATATAAAAGTATAAGAGACACTTCATCATATTAACCAAAATAGGAGATCCTTGTATATAAACCTCTCATCAAAAGGCAGATCATATACCCGAGACCCCCATGGGGTATACATTTCAAAAGTACCTAACACAGGGTAACAAACTTCACGAATATATATCATCCGTCAGAGAAATAACTCCAAACAGAGGGTAGAGCTCTGCATACTCAAATGTGAGACTAATAGCCCCAGGATGAGCAATCCCAGCTTAACACATACATATTTAGAAATGCTCACCATAGCATACAAAAGATACTCCACATAGAGTATGGTACATACCATGAAGGTATCAACTTTAACCTGCATACCAGGCCTCAATTAAAAAAAACACACAAATAAAACAGCTGAAAACCTGTCACCGAAGGAGAAAGTCACAACTTAGCTGTAAATAATAATCAAGAAAGCCACATATCATGGAATATACTTTAAAGAATAAGACTTCTCTGAAAATAATTCTGCAGAATAATTGCCCTATACATTTCCTATAATCCTGACTCACCGGAACTAACGGCCATGAAAAAGACACAAAGATTCACAAGGTTTACTACACAACCTTAAACCCCTGTTTCAAGCAGAAACACCACACTGGTTCTCACCATATAAAAACATATTACAACTCAGCCATGTATAAACCCTTCTTTTCACACAAGTCTGAAAGAGAGAATTCAACCAGAACACCCAAAGACATGTCTAGATGGCTTTGTCACATTGACCAGCTCTGAATTGCCATAAAGCTGTATCACCATGTCCACCAAATAAATGTACACCATCAATTGGCATATCTTTCAGGCTATCCTGTGCAGGCTCTGAAAACCCAGACTGATGTAGCTATGCATGCCTGCACAAGCCAACTGACCGAGCCACAGCAGTACCAACATAATCAGTGGTGTCCATACCATATTTTATGGTGAATTTTGGACCACCTGCAGGAGTTCACTGCTGGCATCCTCTGAAAGAGAAGGCAGCCAATGCGCAACAGAGTCCCATAAAGCATGAGAAAAATTGCCCAAAACACATGCCGTTTTAATTATCTCAATGCCGCACTGACAGAAGTGAATACAATCCCCCCCACAATGTTCTAGCCATCTGGACTCTTTATTTGTTGGGGCCAAGGGAAGAACACTATGGTTCAGCAAAGCCATAGTAGCCTGAACCTGGCTTTTGTGGTGGGATATCGCAAAAGGCAAACTGTGTCCCCAAGGGCGGGTCGATACATATGGTCAGAAGCTCAAAAAATCTACTCCTGAAACCCCGTAGATTCCGGAAAGAGAAAACCTACAAGCGCTCCTTCTCAGGAATGGCACCCAGGATCTGGAATGCGCTCCCTCCTGAAACAAGGCGTATCTCCTCCACTGCACTCTTCAAGAAAGAGGTGAAAACCATCCTTCTGGCCAAGATCTCCTGAACCTTATAGGTGTTGGATCAGAGACTCTGCATTGCCTTGTGTCAATGCTCACCTTGTCCTTTGGCACTATACCCTACTTGATGACTATACTAAAACACTGGTATAAGCCTTCCACACACCCAAGTTGTACCTGAACACCTCTGTATTGGGATCAATGACTTGTGCCGTCTCATATTACTTGTTTACCTGACTGTATATTGATATGTTTTATGTATGTTATTATGATCCCTTCGTGTTGGTGACTACTACATTGTTCCCACTACCTCTGTTCATTCCTACTGCCCCTACCTTGTCATTGTGAAGCGCTCTGATATCTGTAAAGATCTTGTTCGCGCTATATAAAACTTTGAATAAATAAATAAATAAATGGGCCACAGCTCGGTTAACTGGAGCTCACGTAACAGCCTTCGCCCCAAGCTCCTAACAAAAGGTCAAACAGAGATTCATTATAAGGGAGTTAAAGCTCCACTACCTTCTCACCTTGGTGAAGAACATCCGTCAAAGGGTTTGTGGACAATTCCACTGAGGGAAGCTGGCCACCTAAGACTGCAGCTGCCCTTCTCAATACCGCAGCATAAGAAGAACTCTCCTCTGTTGCCATATCAGGCAGAGAAAGTAAATCTGAAACTGGAGAGGACTCTAGTCCACTAGCCACCCCCAGTTAGGTCAACTAATTTTCGTCCAAAGGTGGATGGACCGTAATGCAAAAAAGGGTTTTGACCAGCCATTTTGTGCATTCCTATAGGAAAAGGAGGAACAGGTTGAAGGTGGTCTGATGGAGAGTTACCCAAAGTAGACGGCTCAATTGGCGTTGCATCTGGCGCCGTTTCGGCGTCATATCGACATCGGAAAGAGTATTGGAATCAGCGTTGCGAATGTCATGGGCTGATCCAACGCCGATGGGGTGAGCCCCTAAGGCCTGTGCACAAGCGCTGCCTCGAATCAGATAAGTGATTTGGAGGGCGACTGACGCCCAAAAACATTATGCAGGGAAAAGTAATATTCCCGCAGTTGAACCCGAGTTGCCCAGGCTCCAGGATATTTAGGGAGGCGCGGTGTACACTCCTATGACTGCTCCGCAACCGAAGAATGGGAGACGGGATCAGAGACTGACTTATGCACAGAACGTTTGTGCTCTGGAGCCTCCCTTGACATCGATGGAGGAGGCCCCTCACCTGAACGGCTCCTCAATCGGTCTGTGGACTTCAGCGAGGACAGACAATGCAGTGGTGCCTCAGATAAATGTGCCACCAGACGTTTCATACGACACTCTCTCAACGCCTTCAACTGAAGACGCTGACAGGAACCGCACTCATCGGCGTCATGGTGTGCTTCAAGATCTGTGATTGATATCTGTCTATCATAAGATCCACTGGGTTTCAATCCTAAAGACATCGCAAAAAAGCACACTGTTCTCTGGAAAAAGTTCAAGATGGGCCGAAAAACAGCTCCCTAAATGCTCCAGGTCCATTTTACAAGCGCAGAAAAGAAGGAACTGATGTGTCAGCGGGGGAATTAAATGGACTCGGTCAACGTCACATTCGGTGGACGAAGTCAATACGTAGTCGCGCGACGCCCTCTACCGATGCACGGACATGCTATGGGGAGAAACTTCTGGACTCGTGCCTGGGGAAGATGTTAAAGTGAGGAATATGTGGCTAGATGTCTCTATCAAATAAGTGTAGCCAAGAATGGCACGCACATATGAAGGAACACATATTTCCCTGGCCTGAGGAGGGAACTTTTGAAACAAACACACTAGAACACACATACAGACTAAATACACAGTTCAAGAGAGAGACAAGAGAGAGGCATTACTAGAGTTAGGGGCCATCTTCGAAGAAGCACTGAGCGATAGCCCTAAAATACTGACGGTGAGTAAGGCGTTGGTACCTCCTCCACGATAAGCAGATATGAAGGTGTTCACTCCAGCTCCCCGTGCATTAGGATATTCCAATCCACTAAATGTAGGAGCCAGCAGGCCCCCCACAGAAAGAAAGACAGTTAGGTCCAAGCACAAGGGACCAAAAAGCCATCAAGCCCAGACAATTCCAGTGCAACCCAAGCGCCTCGGAAAGATCCCCAAAAGCTTGGCTCCCCCACTTACCATGTCTGGCACACAGAAATTCAACAGCATGGAGAACACGCACTCCCACAGGTTCAGGTGAAAATACAAGAGTGACAGGGAGGTTTGTGGTAGTTCTAGATAGTGATACAGCAAATGGGGTTATGGAAGGGAGCCTCCGTTCCCCGGGAGCAGATTCTGAGGGTGAGGCTACAGGATCTGTAGCCCCACCTCACGAGTGTGTCCCGGGTGTGCTTCGACACCTGAATACAGCGGAGCAGGTATGTTTCTGAGTGTGCAGTGTAGTGATGTGAAGGTGAAAGTTTAAAACCTATACAGGGATCCCAGTACCCAAGGGTAAATTATATTTTAATAACTGGGTCACTGTTAGCATTAAAAAAGGCTGATGGATGTTATAGGAGTGTTAATTAGGGTCTCCTACATCCAGGTGTGGTCTACATGTTTCAGCCAGGCCTTTATGATTAAAACTGGCTTTCCTCAGGACCAAAGTGTGTAGGTGCAGATTACTTAATTTTAAGTGATTGTGTAATTTTGAAAATGTGTAGCACTCGCTAAGGTGCTTTACATGTGTGAGGGGGATTCCCTCTTAGAGCATTAGTTGGCGTGTTGCCAAATTAGCCCCAAGGAGTAGTCCGGCAGAGGAGTGGACCGAAACTTTCGGTCAGTGTCTGCGTTGAACCTCTTGTTGTCTCGGAGTTGTGTAGGTAATCTGCACCTACACACTTTGGTCCTGAGGAAAGCCAGTTTTAATCATAGAGGTCTGGCTGAAACTTGTAGGCCACACCTGGATGTAGGAGACCCTAACTAACACACCTATAACATCCATCAGCCTTTTATAATGCTAACAGTGACCCAGTTATTAAAATATAATTTACCCTCGGGTACTGGGATCCCTGTATAGCTTTTAAACTTTCACCCTCACGTCACTACACTGCACACTCCAAAACATACCTGCTCCGCTGTATTCAGGCGTCGAAGCACACCCGGGACACACTCGGTGTCACTGGGTGGGCGTGATGATGAAGCATGCCACCAACCAGGTTGGCGGGTAAGGGCTTCATGAACAAACAAAAGGGTTTGTACCCTGTCTTACAGTCTTGAGTCTATGCAAATTCACAAATAGGCGAGTCCTTATTGATTTCAAAAAGGACAAAGTTACCATCATTGCTGGATAGAGCATGGAAATGGATTTCATGCTTCAAAAGAGCACCTTAAGAAGAAGTCTGCTAAGTAGCATTATTGGAGAACAGACTAACGCAGTGTTCACCCAAGCTCGCATCCCAGCAATTACACTAACAGACACTGAGCATGACAGGTCATATTTAACTTGTACAGGCACCAAATATGGACAACCCTGAGAGATATGTTCACTGACCGCCCTGATATAGGAGGGGTAATGACAAGACACTATGAAGCCAGGGGAGAGTATAACTGATTTCTTGTTTAGAACGAGAGAACAATGGAGACAAGACACAGGACAGCTGTGGACCAATACAGGCCCACAAGTCACATTATTTTATAATATTCTTAAAAACGGGTTACCTACCCTTACTGAACTGTACCACATGCTGCGGCCCTCTGAACAAGTAGTCAAATCAGCGGGCCTGAGACAGTGGGAGACCGAGATTGGACGGACATTGACCCCCAAAGAGTGGGCAGATATCCATTACAGAGCCTGCCACACCGCACGCAACACCTCCAGGTAAGAAACAGCCACCATGGTCATGCTGTATTGGTACCTCACGCCAGCTCGATTGCACAAAAGCGATCCGGATCACTCCCCCACAGGCTGGAGGGGTTGCGAGGCAGATGGTACACTATTACACCTGCTGTGGGAATCCCCACCATCTCAGAGCGTACGGGACACAGGCGCTAATTGAGATTGACTGTCATTTTGACACAACACTTTTATGATTTCCGTAGTACGTGGTCCTTGGGGGTCTCGGATAGGCTTACATACCCCCTCAAATCCCGTAAAGGCAAACAATTAGGCATAGGTCTAGGGACGGCACTGCAGGATATAATTTCCCTGTGGACCACAGAAAAATTACCCACTTTCAATGGGTGGTTCCACCACCTATGGTTTGTCCTGGGGATGGAACGCATTTCCTTCTCGTTACAGGGTGATGGAGCTGATTTTGCAGATATGTGGCAACACTTTGTTTCCTTGCTATGCTCAGAACTTCGCAAACAGTCCTGCCCTAAATATCTCCGGCTATTGCGCCTCCCCTCACTCAATCCAGATGCTTCATCGCATTGAGCTACAGCGCAAACAACCCAACCTTCACTTGTATGCTTACTCAGCTTTCATGGGAGAGGAGATGGAAGGGGAGTGGAAGGGGAGTGGACGGGGTTGGTGGTGGGAGGGTGGGGGGTTGGTTTGTTTTGCTCTTATATGATGCTCTGCGAAGCACTCAGACAACTGCACCCAGGATTGGGGTTCTATTAGTAATGCATCTTATTTGTTGTCATAACAATAAACAAATCTTCAACCTATAAACTGGTTACCCACAGAGATACAGAGTGGACTGGACAGCGTGGTTAGGTTATACCCCAAACCCTGGTGAGAGATACAAGCCCACATCTTACATTGCCACAAAAAGAAACAAGAAAAGGAAAGAGAGAAACAAGAAAAGGAAAGAGAAAAACAGGAACAAACCAAGAGAGACACTGCTATAGTGGTCCAACGTAAATTGAAAAAGCCAGCCCCAGAGGGGGACACATAGGCAGGGAGCATGCAAATGGCACCCATACTTAAAGGGAGCTCCACCGCAAAATCCCAGAGGGTTTCAATCCAGCTATGGCAGTAGAGGTCAGGGAGTTTGACAGCAACCAGATCCTAGGGAGTTTGACAGCAACCAGATCCTAAGGAGTACCATTGCCACAGAATGTGCCACCTAGTAGACAGATGCCGGTTAAAAACCAACCATGAGCAGAAATCGATGGGCCAGGGCCAGCCACCACAAAACACTCCGAATGCTCATCCACAAAGTCAAGCACAGGGGAATCAGAGTGCACCCTACAATCAGCTGTAGGGAGGTTCGCCATCCACCGCACCCCCACAGCAGTGATCAGGTCGTTGGAGAAAAATGTGGCAGCAGCAACCACAGACAGGGAACTCAGCCGAACAGGGAAAGGGGCCACAGCCTCGGCAGGGAATGGTAACCATCTGGGGAGGTAGCGCGTTCACTAAATCACAGAGGTAAAATCCTCAGAAAGATAAACCTCCAGATAAGTAAGAATAATTAGCACCCATTCTCCCTCTTCCTCAAAAAAACTGTACCAAACCAAAAGGAGGACCAATGAGATCACGTTTGGGAATACAAACTTTTACTTGCTTTCAGGGATTCAGAGCAACTGAGGGCTGCTGTATGTGTTCTGTTGACCGGGCATCCAGCTCAACATCAAAGGCGCCTCCTGAAGCCCAGGCCCTACTCTGTTGCTGATCCCCCAGGGCGGGGTTGTGGATAACACCCCGGGTGGAGGGAGTTGCGGCTTAGAGGTCGGTTGTACGGCGGAGGGGCAGTCTGACGAGGGCCGGGCAGCTCCCAGAGAAAGTATAAAAAACTTGCATACCCAGGTCCCCACATCTAAAAATTAAATGGGGATGGGTTTCAATGACTAAATGGAAATGTCACTATTCTCGGGCATCCGGCTCGGGATCAATGTTTACCTTCATGGTGTGTAGTCCCAACAGCACCTCCAAAAAGCTAGAAGCCTCCAGCCAATGGAAGCCCTGTGGGAAAGTGCCTCTTTTGGACATGGTTAGCTGCCACTTTTTGCCTGGATAATGATGCAGTGTGGACTGGAAGTGCAAAGTGTCCCTGCCAACCAGGTTCCCTGTACCAGATCTCCTTCCCTAAACTGTACCATTTGTTTCTACAATTGGCACCCCTTTAGTTCGCATGTAAGTCCCTTGTAAAAAAATACCCCTGGTAAAAGGGGCCTTATGGTTAAAGAGGGTCCCTAAGGGCTGCAGCACAAATTGTGCCACCCTAAGGGCCCTCTCACCAAGCACATACACACTGCCACTGCAGCCTGACTGTCTTGGTGCAGACACAACTGAAGAGTCAAAACGGCACATATCCCTGTGTGCCATGTCAGACACTGCACAAGATATAGGTAAGACACCCCTCTGGCAGGCCTTAGCCCTAAGGCAGGGGAACTATATCTCCTGAGAGGGCATATATCTGCATGAGTAGATATGCCCCTGCAATATCCTCGTTGATTCCTGGATATTGTAAGTGATCAGAGAAACCATAGTAAGTACATGGGCTGGGCACTCGTCATTACGAGTTCCAAAGCTCCATTTTTTTTAATAAACCTTTTTATTGTATTTTGCATCCTTCATAAAGAGTATACATCTTACATCAGTGATAGTCATTTAACAGACAGTGCGTGCATTACCATGACATAACAGCATCAACAGAGTAACTATTTGTCATGGTGCGTGTGGTGTGAGGGTCTGTAGGCCTGTTTAAAGAAAATGGGCTTTGTGTTAGACTGTTTAGTTCTTGGATTTGACTGGTGCGCCCCCATTGCACGGGTGTGTCGTTGGAAATAAAGAAATCCATTTATACAACCGAACAGGGGAGACATAACTAGGGGAGATGGGGCTAGCTATAAGGACATTGTTCTTCACAGATCTAATAACCCCAAGAGTTGCTCTCTCACCAGGACAAGTGCGGTGTTCCTAGGTCAGGGGGAGAAGGGACGCGCAACGGGGAAAGTAACCTGCTAATGTTTGGCTGCTAATTTTGTATACTGCTGCCTATTTTGCAATTTTTTTTTAAAAATAACCGATTTTAAACTAGTTCTTTGTTTTAAAGTAAAACTATACACTGTTGGGTATATTTTGCACGGATTGCACTTACAATTTGGTCCTGGCCTGCCCTTCCCCGGTCCACCGCAGGAGAATCCTGTTTGTTGTGGAGGGAGGAGGCATTTCCGGCGGCAGGGGTGGGTGGTGCTAGTGCGGCCTGCCTTCCCATAAAAACCGGATGCCAGTCAGGGCGCGAAGCGGACGCGCGACGGGGAAAGTAACCTGCTAATGTTTGGCTGCTAATTTTGTATACTGCTGCCTATTTTGCACATTTTTTTTAAAAAATAACCGATTTTAAACTGGTTCTTTGTTTTAAAGTAAAACTATACACTGTTGGGTATATTTAGCACGGATTGCACTTACGATTTGGTCCAAGGATGCCCTTCCCCGGTCCACCGCGGGAGAATCCCGTTTTTTGTGGAGGGAGGAGGCATTTCCGGCAGCAGGGGTGGGTGGCGCTAGTGCGGCCTGCCTTCCCATAAAAACCGGATGCCAGTCAGGGCACGAAGCGGACACGCGCAGGCCACCACTCCTGCCGGTTTTACTCCAGTCATCCGTTATAACGCTCAACATCTTCGACAGTTGTGTCCTAAACTGGGGGAAAAGTATAAGCACAGTATTAGCCTGGAAAAACAGGACAAAATTTGCTCCAACTGCTGCTTCACATTAAATCGCAAACTGGACCGCAAAGAGAGGGGACACATGTTAAATCTCTCCATGATTAATTGCAGATCATTAAGGAAGCATCGGGCGGAAATACACGACCCTCTGGTGGATAAACAGGTGGAAGTTCTATTTCTTACCGAGACATGGCTAGATGCCACCTCGGCACCCGAAATCCTGGAAGCTCTCCCGCAAGGCTATGAAATCAGCAGAATTGATAGAAAGACGGGCAGAGGGGGGGGGATTGCCATTATATGTAAGCATGAGATCCAGTGTACCTTAGAGGAGGGGGATGTCGCAGACAGCGAATCCGGTCTCTTCACGATCTCAGCGTCTAAGAATCGAATTCTTAAGGGTCTCCTGGTCTACCGACCACCTGGACCAGGGGCACGTTTCGCGGCTAGCTTGGTAGAGAATGTCACCCAACCCGCGCTTAGATACGAGAGGTTCCTGGTGCTGGGTGACTTGAACCTCCATTTTGACGAGATCTCCAACATGGAGGCGCAAGAAGTTAGGCAGGAACTGGCGGCACTCCAACTCCTTTTGCAATCTGAGAAACCCACACACTGCCAGGGACATCTCCTGGACCCAATATTCGCTAATGGGGAGATGTTGCACATTGAGCCCCCCAAACAGGTGGTATGGTCCAGACCAAAAAACCTATTATGCCGTATTTTTACGTCCTTCCAAAAGTGCACAAACCCAATAGACCACCATTGGGCCGCCCTATTATATCAGGGATCGGGTCACTTTTGGAACCCCTTTCGACTTTTGTCGATTTCTTTCTGAACCCAATGGTGAAGGAAATGCCAACCTTCCTTCAGGACACCAAGAACGTTCTGAGACTTATCCCTGATATCGAATATAATCATGATACGGATCTTCTTGTATTGTTTGATGTGGAGTCCCTATACACTTCAATCCCGCAGGACGAAACTCTTGACACTGTCAACACATTGTTGTCACAGCGGAACCTAGACTCTATAACACTGCCTCATTTCATCATGGCATGCGCACAGATAGCCATGAAAGAAAAAAAATTAAATTTGAGGACACCATCTACCTCCAAACATCTGGTACAAGTATGGGAAGCATTTTTGCTCCAAGCATGGCTAATCTATACACTCATGGTTTCGAGCAGGAACATGTTCTTAATTCCAATAACCCTCATCGTGACTCCATCCGCCTTTGGAGGCGTTATATCGATGATATTTTAGTTATTTGGAGAGGAGATACCACCAGCGTAAATGAATTCCTGGTCTGGCTTAACGGAAGGAATAGTTTCCTGAAATTCACGGTGGAGATTAACAAGTATAAGTTGCCCTTTTTAGACAGAACTTTACACAAAGCCCATGGCCAGAAACTCCTTGTTGAGTTACAAGAGTCATCACCCTGTAGCTCTCAAGGATAATCTGCCCTATGGTCAGTTCCTGCGTATACGCAGGAATTGTTCCACTAAGGACAGCTTTCTCAGGCTTGCTAAGACCCTATCATCCAATCTGGTGAATAGAGATTACCCCAGCAAACTGGTTAGTCGGGCAGCCAAACGTGCTGGCAATAATAACCGTGAGAGTCTTCTGGAAATTAACACCAAACAGGACACAACCCCTAGATTGACGTTTGTTAACACTTATAGTACAATGTCGAATGAGGTGAAAAAATCAATACGTTGGCACTGGACAAAGTTGGGGGTGAGAATATACCAGGACCTCTTTTTGCATTTAAGAGGAGTAGTAACTTACGTGACAAATTAGTCCACACAAGACCACATGCCTTAGAACCACCAACTCAGGACACCATTGGGGGCACACCTGCATTGCAGGGACATTTTCCGTGTGGTACCTGCAAAGCATGCTCCATGGCTAGAAAATCTAAAACAGTGGACATAGGTACAGATCGCCCATGGATACAGAAAAAGTTTACTAACTGTAACAGCGAGAAGGTGGTTTACCTAATTTCATGCACGAGTAAGTTAAACTATGTAGGCATGACCTCAGGTAAAGTTAAATTACGGATCATGGAACACATGAGCACCGTGAGGTGCAAAAAACAAGCCACTGGCCTAACGGCCCATTATTTTGAATTAAATCATAAACCAGAAGACATGTTGTGGACTGTTTTAGAACAACCTTTCATTCCACAACATATCACTGATGTCACAAAATTCCTACTTTTGAGAGAATAACGGTGGTTCTTTAGACTCAAGAGTGACACACAGGGACTGAATGACTCCATTCCTTGGTCCAGCCTCTAACATTTCGCATTGCTGCATGTTATATTTTGCGTAACATCTACATTTATCTCTCTGATGGGTGTGCTTATGTTGTTTTAAGGTCTATGATGACCTACTATATCACCTGGCCCCGGGGAATCTATACCCATGAAGGTCACTTGTATTTATAACTAACTAGCTCACTGCTAAACTCTCGAGTTTGTGACTAGGTACTATATTTTATAGTCCGCTTAGCCTCATTAACAACCATTTGGGAACTCTGTAGATTATACATTTATATAGTAGCCCTCTATCATGCTATTATACATATTGGCTTTATGGCAACATTTGTAAGCAAATTATAAAGTTATCATGCCTTTTTTACCATCTATGAAATCTCTTTAACGGTGGTTAGAGATTGTAGACTACATATCCCATGTTTTCTTGGGCGTGCGGTAGTCGTGTGCGTGGTCCCGCGAGATCTCGAGTGAACTCTCGCGACTACCGAGACCAAGGCAGGAAACAACACGGAAGCGACTGGGAGGCTGCTAACAGAAGCGGGGTCTATTTAATGTGCTCCATTTTCCGCTCGGTACCTCCCCGACGGCTCTGAAGAGCGGCAGAGGTACCGACGGATAGGTAAGAGTCAGCACGTCTGAAAGATACCTCTCTCTAACATTTATAACTTTAAAGATCTCGAACACTGTGGGCGAGCATTGCGCTATTTTGCATTGAGCTACACGATGTATTTATAAAAGTACCTACTTAATTTTGTTTAAGGAGATGTGGCTGAAATGTGGCTGCTATATTTGGGCTATGGCTAATGTACTTAAAATTATCAATAGTTATATTAGTCATTAGAGTGTCGCAATACTCTTTGCCAATTTCTCTGAGTTGGCACACCTTACGGCTAGCGTTTTCCCCGCTTACCGTTACTATTAGAATTGCTGCTAGCTGCAGGCTGTGACCACATACTACTTTCTTGCAATTAGGATAAAGCTAATGGTCATTAATACGACGCTTGTGGCCACATTACTGTTTGAGGAGAAATGTTTGATTTAAGAATAATATATCGAATACCCATGAGTAGGGATAGCGTTGTTTTATATGGGAGAGTGTGTAGTTGCATGAGCTAGGAGTGCTCCACCATCTACTTTTGGTACTTGATCTGTTTTTAATGTTGATGGTTGTTCGTAACACCACAGAAATTTTAGTTTGGTGTACTTTTCCTTCTAGAGCGGTGCCTCCTTTGCCCTGAGCTGTTGCCAGGTGGGGTGAGGCCTTTTCCTCCATACTCACAAGGTAAGATGGTGGTTATAGCTCAATTGTTGGGCGTGAGCATGATGGTTAAATCTGTTACCACACAGTTAATAGAGAAAGAATGGAAACGCTCTGTCTCAAGATTCTGTTGTATATTTTGTCACTTATTTATTTGTCTTTCTAGACGACTTGTGAGCCAACGAGGAAACTCTGGACTGAGGGTACTTTAACTCACACTGTATCCTTTCTTTGTTTGCATACACTTTTGTTTTGCCTACACTTATAGCAGTAGCTGGTTTGTATATAGAGGTCCTGATGAAAGCACAAGGTTTATCTTTACCGCCAAGTGCTGAAACATGTCGACCACTTTTGTAAAGGACGGCTATTTGTTAAAACCGGTCCTGATCACTGTTTTTAACTATTGATCGCAGCAGATATCAATAAAATTCACGGTCTGTCTACGCATCAATTTTATTCTTCACTTTTTTTGCACTGCACTTATATCCATAATTTTTTTGTCCCATACACTCCACAATTTACATTCTGCTCATCTTGGTATCTTTTGACATTCTAGAGCTCCGATACCAATGGAGTAATAATGTCAACTTTACAAAAGGATACCCAAATGATGAAGCTAATCACCAGGCATGGTGACTGATGGGAATCCATTCACATAAATTGTATGTTTTTGTTATGAATCTTGGGCTCTTGTGAGCTATTCCTCATCTTTCTCTACTTCTTAGACATTGGGATATATGTTGTATTTATAAGGTATGGTCCGACCACCTCCTTATCTCTTTCAAGATAGGAACACCCGCAATCTCCAGCCGGAGCACGCAGGGCACCATGATTAGAAGTAGGAAGTGGGCAAAATTCTCCACCGAGGCACTTAATAAGGCCCTAATGCAAGGAGGACCCCCAGGAGGTCGGGGAATTGAGGAAGCATGTACAGCACTTGATAAGCGCATCACGGAAACACTGGACAGCACGGCGCCCCGGTCTAACACTGCACCGAGGAGGCAGTCTAAGTCTGCCCCATGGTTCGGAACTGAACTGAGGGACAAGAAAACTAACTGCAAACGTTTGGAGAGGCAATGGAGGAGAGGGTATGGCGAGGGAGACAAGGTAGCCTACAAAAACATGCTGAGAGAATACCATGCTTTAATCAGGATTACACGCTAAACCTATTATTGCAACAAGATAGAGGGAGCAGACAACTCTGCTAAGGAGTTATTCTCCATTTATAAAGAGATCTCCAATCTCGAGACTACGATGGCCCCGGTGAACGGGTCGACGGAGTCTTGCAATAAAATAGCTCAATTCTTCTCACAAAAGGTAGAGAAAATTTACTCCTCCTTTCCGGCAATGGCCAGAGAAGGCCACCCGGGAGGCGACATTGTTACCATGGTAGCCAGCATGGATTGCCTCAAAACCTTTACTGTTCCTTCTCGAGAGGTTATCTGCTCCATAGCAGGCAGTATCAGGTCTGGCTCTCCGAAAAACCCCGCAACACCTAAAACGCTGAGAGGAAGCGTGGAGACGCACAAGCCTTATATAAGTTATCTTCTAGAGCTCTCCTTTAAGGAAGGTAGGGTCCCCAAAAGTTTGGAAGGAGGCTGTGGTACTCCCCTTAAAAACAAGCATTAGAAATGCAATCGGGCTCGGATTTATTTGAGTTTGAGCTAATGGCATTGTAAATGCCAATGTATTGTTGCTATGTGTTATGGAGTGTGTTCATGTGGTGTGTACTGCCAGTGATCTCCTTGTGAGTGTGAGAATATTGCACCGTTACTGCCTGTGATGTCCTTCTTGTGAGTGTGAGAAGCTTGCACCTCTGCTGCCTGTGGTCTCCTTGTGAGTGTAAGAAGCTTGCACTGCTGCTGCCTGTGATGTCGTTCTTGTGAGTGGGAGAAGATTGCACCTCAGCTGCCTGTGGTCTCCTTGTGAGTGTAAGAAGCTTGCACAGCTGCTGCCTGTGATGTCCTACTCCCTACTCTACTCTACTCACTACTCTACTCACTACTCTGCACTCACTACTCACTACTCTACTCACTACTCTACTCACTACTCACTTCTCTACTCACTACTCTGCACTCACTACTTTACTCACTACTCTACTCACTACTCACTACTCTACTCACTACTCACTACACTGCACTCACATCTCTGCACTCACTACTCACTACTCTACTCATTACTCTACTCACTACTCTGCACTCACATCTCTGCACTCACTAATTTGCACTCACTACTCTGCACTCACTACTCACTACTCTGCACTCACTACTCTGCACTCACTACTCACTACTCTGCACTCACTACTCTGCACTCACTACTAACTACTCTACTCACTACTCTACTCACTACTCACTACTCTGCACTCACTACTCACTACTCTACTCACTACTCTGCACTCACTACTAACTACTCTACTCACTACTCACTACTCTACTCACTACTCTGCACTCACTACTCTACTCACTACTCTGCACTCACATCTCTGCACTCACTAATTTGCACTCACTACTCTGCACTCACTACTCTGCACTCACTGCTCTGCACTCACTACTCTGCACTCACTACTCTGCACTCACTACTCTGCACTCTCTACTCACTACTCTACTCACTACTCTACTCACTACTCTACTCACTACTCACTACTCTACTCACTACTCTACTCACTACTCTACTCACTACTCTACTCACTACTCTACTCACTACTCTACACTCTCTACTCACTACTCTGCACTCACTACTCTGCACTCACTGCACTCACTACTCTGCACTCACTACTCTGCACTCACTACTCTGCACTCACTACTCTGCACTCACTACTCTGCACTCACTACTCTGCACTCACTACTCTGCACTCACTACTCAGCACTCACTACTCAGCACTCAGCACTCACTACTCTACACTCAGCACTCACTACTCTACACTCAGCACTCACTACTCTACACTCTGCACTCACTACTCTACACTCTGCACTCACTACTCTGCACTCTGCACTCACTACTCTGCACTCTGCACTCACTACTCTGCACTCACTACTCTACACTCTGCACTCACTACTCTACACTCTACACTCTACACTCTACACTCTGCACTCACTACTCTGCACTCACTACTCTGCACTCACTACTCTGCACTCTGCACTCACTACTCTGCACTCACTCACTACTCTGCACTCACTCACTACTCTGCCCTCACCACTCTGCCCTCACCACTCTGCCCTCACCACTCTGCCCTCACCACTCTGCCCTCACCACTCTGCCCTCACCACTCTGCCCTCACCACTCTGCCCTCACCACTCTGCCCTCACCACTCTGCCCTCACCACTCTGCACTCACTACTCTGCACTCACTACTCTGCACTCACTACTCTGCACTCACTACTCTACTCACTACTCACTACTCTACTCACTACTCTACTCACTACTCTACTCACCTCACTACTCTACTCTACTCACTACTCTACTCACTACTCTACTCACTACTCTACTCACTACTCTACACTCTCTACTCACTACTCTGCACTCACTACTCTGCACTCACTACTCTGCACTCACTACTCTGCACTCACTACTCTGCACTCACTACTCTGCACTCACTACTCTGCACTCACTACTCTGCACTCACTACTCTGCACTCAGCACTCACTACTCTACACTCAGCACTCACTACTCTACACTCTGCACTCACTACTCTGCACTCTGCACTCACTACTCTGCACTCTGCACTCACTACTCTGCACTCACTACTCTGCACTCACTACTCTACACTCTGCACTCACTACTCTACACTCTGCACTCACTACTCTGCACTCTGCACTCACTACTCTGCACTCTGCACTCACTACTCTGCACTCACTACTCTGCACTCACTACTCTGCACTCACCACTCTGCACTCACCACTCTGCCCTCACCACTCTGCCCTCACCACTCTGCCCTCACCACTCTGCCCTCACCACTCTGCCCTCACCACTCTGCCCTCACCACTCTGCCCTCACCACTCTGCCCTCACCACTCTGCCCTCACTACTCTGCCCTCACTACTCTGCACTCACTACTCACTACTCTGCACTCACTACTCTGCACTCACTACTCACTACTCTGCACTCACTACTCACTACTCTGCACTATCTACTAACTACTCTACTCACTACTCACTACTCTACTCACTACTCTGCACTCACTACTCACTACTCTACTCACTACTCTACTCACTACTCTACTCACTACTCACTACTCTACTCACTACTCTGCACTCACTACTCACTACTCTGCACTATCTACTAACTACTCTACTCACTACTCACTACTCTACTCACTACTCACTACTCTGCACTCACTACTCACTACTCTACTCACTACTCTACTCACTACTCACTACTCTGCACTCACATCTCTGCACTCACTAATTTGCACTCACTACTCTGCACTCACTACTCTGCACTCACTACTCTGCACTCACTACTCACTACTCTACTCACTACTCTACTCACTACTCTACTCACTACTCACTACTCTGCACTCACATCTCTGCACTCACTAATTTGCACTCACTACTCTGCACTCACTACTCTGCACTCACTACTCTGCACTCACTACTCACTACTCTGCACTCACTACTCACTACTCTGCACACTCACTCTGCACTCACTACTCACTACTCTAGTGAGTGCAGAGTGAGTGTGCAGAGTAGTGAGTAGTGAGTGCAGAGTAGTGAGTAGTGAGTGCAGAGTGAGTGTGCACTCACTACTCTGCACTCACTACTCACTACTCTACTCACTACTCTGCACTCACTACTCACTACTCTACTCACTACTCTACACACTACTCTGCACTCACTACTCACTACTCTACTCACTACTCACTACTCTACTCACTACACTACTCTACTCACTACTCACTACTCACCACTCACCACTCACTACTCTGCACTCACTACTCACTACTCTACTCACTACTCTACTCACTACTCTACTCACTATTCACTACTCTACTCACTACTCACTACTCTACTCACTACTAACTACTCTACTCACTACTCTACTCACTACTCACTACTCTGCCCTCACTACTCTGCACTCACTACTCTACTCACTACTCACAACTCTACTCTCTACTCACTACTCTACTCACTACTCACTACTCTTCTCACTACTCACTACTCACTACTCTGCACTCACTACTCCCTACTCTACTCACTACTCTGCACTCACTACTCAACTCACTACTCACTACTCTGCACTCACTACTCACTACTCTACTCACTACTCTGCACTCACTACTCACTACTCTACTCACTACTCTACTCACTACTCTACTCTCTACTCACTATACTCACTACTATACTCACTACTCTACTCTCTACTCACTACTCTACTCTCTACTCACTACTCACTACTCTACTCACTACTCTACTCACTACTCTGCACTCACTACTCACTACTCTACTCACTACTCTACTCACTACTCTACTCTCTACTCACTATACTCACTACTCTACTCACTACTCTACTCTCTACTCACTACTCTACTCTCTACTCACTACTCACTACTCTACTCACTACTCTACTCTCTACTCACTATACTCACTACTCTACTCACTACTCTACTCTCTACTCACTACTCTACTCTCTACTCACTACTCACTACTCTACTCACTACTCTACTCACTACTCTGCACTCACATCTCTGCACTCACTACTCTACTCACTACTCTACTCACTACTCTACTCACTACTCTGCACTCTACTCACTACTCTACTCACTACTCTGCACTCACTACTCTGCACTCACTACTCACTACTCTGCACTCACTACTCACTACTCTACTCACTACTCACTACTCTGCACTCACTACTCAACTCACTACTCACTACTCTGCACTCACTACTCACTACTCTGCACTCACTACACTCTACTCACTACTCTACGCACTACTCACTACTCTGCACTCACAACTCTACTCACTACTCTACTCACTACTCACTACTCTACTCTCTACTCACTACTCTACTCTAATCACTACTCACTACTCTGCACTCACTACTCTACTCACTACTCTACTCACTACTCACTACTCTACTCACTACTCTGCACTCACTACTCAACTCACTACTCAGCACTCACTACTCACTACTCACTACTCTACTCACTACTCTGCACTCACTACTCACTACCCTGCACTCACTACTCTGCACTCACTACTCAACTCACTGCTCACTACTCTGCACTCACTACTCAACTCACTACTCACTACTCTGCAATCACTACTCAACTCACTACTCACTACTCTGCACTCACTACTCACTACTCTGCACTCACTACTCTACTCACTACTCTACTCACTACTCACTACTCTACTCACTACTCTGCACTTACTACTCTACTCACTACTCTACGCACTACTCTACGCACTACTCTACGCACTACTCTACGCACTACTCTACGCACTACTCTACGTACTACTCTGCACTCACTACTCTACTCACTACTCACTACTCTGCACTCACTACTCTACTCACTACTCTACTCACTACTCTGAACTCACTACTCTACTCACTACTCTCCTCACTACTCTACTCACTACTCTCCTCACTACTCTCCTCACTACTCTACTCACTACTCTACTCTCTACTCTACTCTCTACTCTACTCTCTACTCTACTCTCTACTCTACTCTCTACTCTACTCTCTACTCTACTCTCTACTCTGCACTCACTACTCACTACTCTGCACTCACTACTCTACTCACTACTCTACTCACTACTCTACTCACTACTCTACTCTACTCACTACTCTACTCACTACTCTACTCACTACTCTACTCACTACTCACTGCTCTACTCACTACTCTACTCTCTACTCACTACTCTACTCACTACTCACTACTCTGCACTCACTACTCAACTCACTACTCACTACTCTGCACTCACTACTCACTACTCTGCACTCACTACACTCTACCCACTACTCTACTCACTACTCTACTCACTACTTTACTCACTACTCTACTCACTACTCTACTCACTACTCTACTCACTACTCTAATCACTACTCTAATCACTACTCTGCACTCACTACTCTACTCACTACTCACTACTCTGCACTCACTACTCACTACTCTACTCTCTACTCTAATCACTACTCTGCACTCACTACTCACTACTCTACTCACTACTCTACTCACTACTCTGCACTCACTACTCACTACTCTACTCTCTACTCACTACTCACTACACTACTCACTACACTACTCACTACTCTGCACTCACTACTCACTACTCTGCACTCACTACTCAACTCACCACTCACTACTCTACTCACTACTCACTACTCTGCACTCACTACTCACTACTCTGCACTCACTACTCACTACTCTGCACTCACTACTCTACTCACTACTCTACTCACTACTCTACTCACTACTCACTACTCTGCACTCACTACTCTGCACTCACTACTCTACTCACTACTCTAATCACTACTCTAATCACTACTCACTACTCTACTCACTACTCTACTCACTACTCGGCACTCACTACTCTACTCACTACTCACTACTCTGCACTCACTACTCTACTCACTACTCTACTCTCTACTCACTACTCTACTCTCTACTCACTACTCTACTCTCTACTCACTACTCTAATCACTACTCACTACTCTGCACTCACTACTCACTACTCTACTCACTACTCACTACTCTACTCACTACTCACTACTCTACTCACTACTCTACTCACTACTCACTACTCTACTCACTACTCTACTCACTACTCTACTCACTACTCTACTCACTACTCTACTCACTACACTACTCACTACTCTGCACTCACTACTCACTACTCTACTCACTACTCTACTCACTACTCTACTCACTACTCACTACTCTACTCACTACTCTACTCACTACTCTACTCACTACTCTACTCACTACTCTGCACTCACTACTCACTACTCTACTCACTACTCACTACTCTACTCACTACTCACTACTCTACTCACTACTCACTACTCTGCACTCACTACTCACTACTCTGCACTCACTACTCTACTCACTCCTCTGCACTCACTACTCTACTCACTACTCTGCACTCACTACTCACTACTCTGCACTCACTACTCACTACTCTGCACTCACTACTCACTACTCTGCACTCACTACACTCTACCCACTACTCTTCTCACTACTCTACTCACTACTCTACTCAACTCACTACTCTACTCACTACTCACTACTCTACTCTCTACTCACTACTCTACTCACTACTCTACTCACTACTCTAATCACTACTCACTACTCTGCACTCACTACTCACTACTCTACTCACTACTCACTACTCTGCACTCACTACTCTACTCTCTACTCACTACTCTACTCTCTACTCACTACTCTGCACTCACTACTCTACTCACTACTCACTACTCACTACTCTACTCACTACTCTACTCACTACTCACTACTCTGCACTCACTACTCAACTCACTACTCACTACTCTGCACTCACTACTCTACTCACTACTCTACTCACTACTCTACTCACTACACTACTCACTACTCTGCACTCACAACTCACTACTCTACTCACTACTCTACTCACTACTCACTACTCTACTCACTACTCTACTCACTACTCTGCACTCACTACTCACTACTCTACTCACTACTCACTACTCTACTCTCTACTCACTACTCTACTCTCTACTCACTACTCTACTCACTACTCACTACTCTACTCACTACTCACTACTCTACTCACTACTCACTACTCTACTCACTACTCTAATCACTACTCACTACTCTGCACTCACTACTCACTACTCACTACTCACTACTCTACTCTCTACTCTCTACTCACTACTCTACTCACTACTCTACTCACTACTCTACTCACTACTCTGTACTCACTACTCTACTCACTACTCTAATCACTACTCACTACTCTGCACTCACTACTCACTACTCTACTCACTACTCACTACTCTACTCACTACTCACTACTCTACTCACTACTCTACTCACTACTCACTACTCTACTCACTACTCACTACTCACTACTCTGCACTCACTACTCAACTCACTACTCACTACTCTGCACTCACTACTCACTACTCTACTCACTACTCTACTCACTACTCTACTCACTACTCTGCACTCACTACTCTACTCACTACTCTCACTACTCACTACTCTACTCACTACTCTACTCTCTACTCACTACTCTACTCTCTACTCACTACTCTAATCACTACTCACTACTCTGCACTCACTACTCACTACTCTACTCACTACTCTACTCACTACTCTACTCACTACTCTGCACTCACTACTCACTACTCTACTCACTACTCTACTCACTACTCACTACACTACTCTGCACTCACTACTCTGCACTCACTACTCACTACTCTACTCACTACTCTGCACTCACTACTCTACTCACTACTCTGCACTCACTACTCACTACTCTGCACTCACTACTCTACTCACTACTCTGCACTCACTACTCTACTCACTACTCACTACTCTGCACTCACTACTCTACTCACTACTCTACTCTCTACTCTACTCTCTACTCACTACTCTACTCACTACTCTACTCAGCACTCACTACTCTACTCACTACTCACTACTCTACTCACTACTCTGCACTCACTACTCACTACTCTACTCACTACTCTACTCACTACTCTACTCACTACTCACTACACTACTCTGCACTCACTATTCACTACTCTGCACTCACTACTCACTACTCTACTCACTACTCTGCACTCACTACTCTACTCACTACTAACTACTCTGCACTCACTACTCACTACTCTGCACTCACTACTCTGCACTCACTACTCTACTCACTACTCGGCACTCACTACTCTACTCACTACTCACTACTCTACTCTACTCTCTACTCACTACTCTAATCACTACTCACTACTCTGCACTCACTACTCACCTCACTACTCACTACTCTACTCACTACTCTACTCACTACTCACTACTCTACTCACTACTCACTACTCACTACTCACTACTCTGCACTCACTACTCAACTCACTACTCACTACTCTGCACTCACTAATCACTACTCTACTCACTACTCTACTCACTACTCTACTCACTACTCTACTCACTACACTACTCACTACTCTGCACTCACTACTCACTACTCTACTCACTACTCTACTCACTACTCTACTCACTACTCTAATCACTACTCACTACTCTGCACTCACTACTCACTACTCTACTCACTACTCTACTCACTACTCTACTCACTACTCTACTCACTACTCACTACTCACTACTCTGCACTCACTACTCAACTCACTACTCACTACTCTGCACTCACTACTCACTACTCTACTCACTACTCTACTCACTACTCACTACTCTACTCACTACTCTACTCACTACACTACTCACTACTCTGAACTCACTACTCTGCACTCACTACTCTACTCACTACTCACTACTCACTACTCTACTCACTACACTACTCTACTCACTACTCTACTCACTACTCTGCACTCACTACTCACTACTCTATTCACTACTCACTACTCACTACTCTACTCACTACTCTACTCACTACTCACTACTCTGCACTCACTACTCACTACTCTGCACTCACTACTCACTACTCTACTCACTACTCTGCACTCACTACTCTACTCACTACTCACTACTCTGCACTCACTACTCACTACTCTGCACTCACTACTCACTACTCTGCACTCTACCCACTACTCTACTCACTACTCTACTCACTACTCTACTCACTACTCACTACTCTACTCAACTCACTACTCTACTCACTACTCACTACTCTACTCAACTCACTACTCTACTCACTACTCTAATCACTACTCTGCACTCACTACTCTACTCACTACTCACTACTCTGCACTCACTACTCTCACTACTCACTACTCTCTACTCACTACTCTACTCACTACTCGGCACTCACTACTCGGCACTCACTACTCGGCACTCACTACTCGGCACTCACTACTCTGCACTCACTACTCTGCACTCACTACTCTACTCACTACTCACTACTCTACTCACTACTCACTACTCTACTCACTACTCTGCACTCACTACTCACTACTCTACTCACTACTCTGCACTCACTACTCACTACTCTACTCACTACTCTACTCACTACTCTACTCACTACTCACTACACTACTCTGCACTCACTACTCACTACTCTGCACTCACTACTCACTACTCTACTCACTACTCTGCACTCACTACTCTACTCACTACTCACTACTCTGCACTCACTACTCACTACTCTGCACTCACTACTCTACTCACTACTCTGCACTCACTACTCTACTCACTACTCACTACTCTGCACTCACTACTCTACTCACTACTCTACTCTCTACTCACTACTCTACTCTCTACTCACTACTCACTACTCTACTCACTACTCTACTCACTACTCGGCACTCACTACTCTGCACTCACTACTCTGCACTCACTACTCTACTCACTACTCACTACTCTGCACTCACTACTCTACTCACTACTCTACTCACTACTCTGCACTCACTACTCACTACTCAACTCACTACTCTACTCACTACTCTGCACTCACTACTCTGCACTCACTACTCTGCACTCACTACTCTGCACTCACTACTCTGCACTCACTACTCTGCACTCTCTGCACTCACTACTCTGCACTCACTACTCTGCACTCACTACTCTGCACTCACTACTTGCACTCACTACTCTGCACTCACTACTCTGCACTCACTACTCTGCACTCACTACTCTGCACTCACTACTCTGCACTCAGCACTCACTACTCTACACTCTGCACTCACTACTCTACACTCTGCACTCACTACTCTACACTCTGCACTCACTACTCTACACTCTGCACTCACTACTCTACACTCTGCACTCACTACTCTACACTCTACACTCTGCACTCACTACTCTGCACTCTGCACTCTGCACTCTGCACTCACTACTCTGCACTCACTACTCTGCACTCACTACTCTGCACTCACTACTCTGCACTCACTACTCTGCACTTACTACACTAGGTGGTAGTACTGGTGGTGGTGGTGGTACGTGTTGCTATTCAAGAGAAATACATATCAGACAGCGCTTCAAAGGAAATAAGCGAACACCATGTCCTTGTAATCGGGAACACTTCCTTGCAAACACACATTTTTCAGAGCAATAATAAATCACATAAAAGTTCAATACAATAAACGTCCACATTTCTCAGCCCCAAAAAAGCTGCAGACGAACGCGCGCCCTATACATGCAACGCAGAATGGTGAACGCGCTCCCACCATCTGGATTGCATTACAAGGGCACTCTGACAGCTCCTAATTAAGATTAATAGTCTGCCGTGCGCGTAACCACACACAATATGACAACATGGCCGCCTAACATTACATCTGCCCAATCGCATCAAGACTACTAACCATACATCACCGCGAGGACCAATCACAATTCAGATAATAAAAAAAAAACTCGCACACTAAGGAATGTGTCTTTCCCGAGCCCTAAAGAAACTTTTTTTTTTTTCTTTAACATTAGGATCTCGGAGCTCCGCCCGAGCCCTAAAAAAACAACATCAGCATGGCGCAATTGGAGAATCTGTGTCCTATTTCTCTCCTACCGTATATGGCTAAAATTACGGAGAAGGCAGTTAACAATTCAGCTGACAGCCCACATTGAGGCCAACAAACTGCTCCATTCCGGAAACATGCGGATGAAGGCCACACGGCGGCGCTGATCCTACTTGACCTCAGCGCCGCATTCGACACGGTAGCCCATCACACGCTACTACAGTGTCTTAGGAGGGGAGGGGTAGTTGAGAGGGCATGGAAATGGCTGGAGTCCTTTTTGCTGGATCGCATCTTCCAGGTGGCACAGGGCACTTTTCGATCTGACCCCATTGGCTTGAAGCAGGGAGTACCCCAAGGGTCGAGCCTAAGCCCTACCCTCTTCAACTTATACGTAACGCCTGTGGCCAAGACAGTAGAAAAATATGGGCTGGAAGCCGTGACTTATGCAGATGACATACAACTGGTTGTTGCCCTGACCCAGCCTAAAGAACAGGCAGCTGATAATTTTCGCTCTTGTCTGCAGGAATTGGCGGCCAACAACTGTCTTAAAGTAAACGGAAATAAGACAGAGGTTTTGATTGTGGGCAAAGACCAATCACTGTGGACATCGGCATGGTGGCCCACCGTACTGGATCCTCTACCTAAACCCAGCAACCAAGTGAGAAATCTCGGGGTGTGGATCGACGATAAGATCTCTTTTGATTACCACACCAAACCAGTGGCAGGCACATGCTATGGCACAATGAGAGTCCTCAAGAAGACTCTGGACTATTTACCCATGACCGCGAGAAAGACCATGGCCCATGCATTAATTACATCCAGGCTGGACTATGGCAATGTCCTGTATTTGGGAGCCAGTTTCAGATGCCTACAAAGGCTGCAGAGCGTGCAAAATGCAGCTGCACGTATGGTTCTGATGCTGCCTAGGAGAGCCGCCTCCAGGAGAGCTCTGAGTATTCTGCATTGGCTCCCAATTAGAGAACGTGTGGCTTTCAAAGCACTCTGCGTTGGCCACCGAATCTTGCAAGGGAAAGGACCCTCCTTCCTGCACAACCTGTTTGCCCCATACCACCCAGCCCGCCAATTAAGATCTAGAGGGACAGGGATGGTGGTGGCGCCTAAGTTAAGGAGAGTTAGAATGGGAGTTAGAATGGGAGGCCATTCCTTCCGGGTTTTGGCAGCCCAACACTGGAACAAATTGCCTCTGGAACTCCGGCCTCCCCTGTGGTAAATCCTGTCAGGCCTGTGACTGTCTCTATTGTGGTGTGCACTGCTGTCCAGAAGGATTTTAGTGTGGGGCATGCCCATAACATATGGATGAATGTGGCATCAGCTGTGTGACACCGTGGGCAGTTGAACTGCGATGCAGGGGAAAAACGCTTGAGCCGCTGTGGCGTGAGATATGCGCGGTGTAGTATGTTGAATTGGATATTTTTGAAGGGTTGGTTACGTGACACCTTGTGGTGTTCCAGCGCAATTAGCAGTACGTTATCGTGTATCGCTCAACCAAATTCCTCCTCCCACTTTAGTTGTAGCTGGGTTAGCGGCGTACAGGTAAGATCCATGATAGATTTGTATATCCAGGTGATAAGGTGTCTCCCCGCTCCCATATGTAGTATCGTGTGCAGTACAGGGTGTGTTTTGGGTTCACCTTCCGTCAGATCCCACGTCTTCCTACAGTCAGCTACAAGTTGCCTGTGAATAAGGAGCTGTCCAGCGGGAAGCCCGCTCTTCCATCAGACCCACAAACGAGGGCAACTGGCCATCAGTGAACAGGGCTTCCATCTTGGTCAGTGCATGTTCAGTCCACGTTAATAACTCTCTAGTGTGAAGTGCCCATGCCCTTTAGGGAGGCCCGCTAGTGGTAAGTATATTGGTACCGCTCTAGAGAGGTGGTTGTTCCTCAACATGCAGGATATGGCCACCCTCACCAACAGGGGATATGCCGGATTAGATTTGGTCCCTGGAAGAAGCATCCAGGTTATATACGGGGTTGACAAAGTCTCCTCCTGTGTTTCCTGCACTGCGAGGAATTGGGTCTCAAAGGAGGAGCCACCCAGACCCCCCCCCCACCAATCTCATGGCAGCGGCAGTGTCGTCAAAGCTATTCTGTGCCGTCCATTTCCCCAAATCAGCAATATCAGTAAGGTTTTGAGCTCTCTGAAGAAGGTTGGTGGGGGAGCACCAGGACATTTACAAAGTAGTATAAAGGACAGGGGACCATTATCATCATTTTAGATAAAACAACCATTCCTATGGGGGCCAAGGGCAACGTTCGCTAGAAGTTGACCTGGGTTTTTAGTCCTCGCAGGGCTCTGTAATGATCACCCTCTAGGAGATCTCTAGGTGCATGATATAGTCTGATTCCTAAATATCTGGAGCATCCCCCTTCCATGGCAATGTGGCCTCTCCCACACTGATCTCCCAATGAGGCGTATCTGGGTGAAGGTCGTAGATGGTGGATTTGGTCCAATTTACTTAAAACCTGCTGCCTTCCCAAACTCATTGAGTGTGGCACAAAGAGAAGTGAGGTCTGCTGTGATGTCCCTGACTTATATTAAGAGGTCGTCTGCGTATACGGACACACTGTGTGTTCGTCCCTCGAGCGGTATACCCACCGATCGCCTTATTACCAGCGGTTTTATTGAAAGGGCGAATAGTAGCGAGGATAAAGGACACCCTTGGCATGTTCCACGTGTTACCAGGATGGGGGGCGAGATATGCCTGCCTATTCAGACTGAGTGGTCAGATCGGTGTACAACAATTTGATATGCGAGGTAAGCTGGGGTCCTATTCCCACCCACCTCAAATAAATACTGCAACACTAGGGTGTCGAAGGCCTTTTCTAGGTCTAGTAAAAGGCACCCGGCACGTGAGAATCTGCCCCGTACACTATCTTGGACCTGGAACAACCTACCTTTATTTTGGGAGGCGTTTCTCCCAGGCACAAAACCACATTTGTCAGGGTTTACTAGATGAGAGAGCACCCCTGTAAGTCTATCCACTTCCCAAGTATTTTGCAGTCCGCAGTTAGCAGGATGATAGGACGATAGGTCGACCGAAGTAGAGGATCCCAGTCTGGCTTACGAAACATCACTAATATTTATTCCCGCAGGGTCTTAGGAAATGTTCCCGTTTCCAGGGTTACCTTATAGACTATGTCTAGCTGCGGTACTATTTGTTGGGAGAATGTGTTATCAAATTCTATGGGGAAACCATTGTGGCCGGGGACTTTGTTTTTGACTAGGTGTCGGATTGCATGTTTGATCTCTACTGCTGTGAGTTGTCCGTCCAGGGAGGACCGATCCTCCTCCGTCAGCCTTGCTATTGTATCAGTGAATAGTATTTTGTGAATATATGCCTCCCTGTCCGGAATCGGTTCCCTATACAATTCCTGATAGTATTCATGGAAGGCCAACATTATATCCGCTTGCGCATACATGATCTCACCTGCTGTGTTTATTATGCTGGTGATAGGTTGTGCCCCTAGATCTTGTCTTACAAGCCACGCGAGCGAGGCTCCAGCTCGGTCTCCCTCTCTATGGGCTCTAGTGACGTATGCACAGAAATTATATCTGAGCAGGTCTGCGCAGGCTTCTGCATATTTAGTCTTGGTGTCCGCCACTTGTGTAGGAGGAGTCCGCTGTTTATCAGCTCCTTTAGATAATCGCGCTACACGTTGCTCGGTTCTCAGTAGCGCCTTCTCTAGCGTTTTCCGTACCCCTGCAATTTGTCTAATACACATTCCTCTCATGACCACCTTGAAGGCGTCCCATTCAAGTGTCCTAGAGCTTGTGGTGCATGCACTCTCAGAAAATTGTTTTGTCTGTTTTTTTGTTCGTGTTGGAACAACGGGTCCTCCAGGCAATCTCGTGAGAGCCGCCAAGTGGGGACCAGGGGTGAGGGTGGGCACCACCTGAGTGTCAAAACTTGTGCATTGTTGTCCGATATCACCCTGCCTAAGTAGTCTGAATGCTGAGTTAGAGGGAGGATTGTCCGTGTGCATATGAATTGGTCTAGCCGTACTAGCAGATTATAAGTGATAGAGTGGAAGTAATAGAGTTTAGTTGTCGTATATGTACATGTCGCCTGGCTTCCGTCAACAACCGTTTGTTTGTCCAGGCTTGAAATTGGGCTGTTTGCATGTAGGCTAGTGAAGTTTTGGCGGTTTGATATACGAGTAGATGGCGTAACGCTTTCTAGCTGTATGTATACCTGTGAACTTAGAGTGAGAAATTTAATATGTTGTTGGGATCATGGTGGCTTATAGGCCGTGCTATGCTGAAGGGATCTCCCAGGGGTACCCACATAAGCACTATAGTGCAGGTCGATTGTACCTGGTGTGAGATGAAGATATGTTAGTGAATGTTTCTACCCTATGTGACTGGATGGGTGTGAGTTCGGGGTATGGTAAGGGGTTGAACTAGAATACTGTGGGGCTGAAGACCCAATACTGAGGATGTGCTGTAACATACAACATATCGAAACCGGTACAACCGCGTACCCATTAGCAAAACATTCAGGGGAATCCATCTGGCTCGTGCACACTCCTATGACCCTTGCGCGGGGCCCCCATAGTATTGAGTGTATAGTACGCTGGGGCGTCTTGCGCTGTTAGGTGTGAGGCTTGTACCATTGTGGGGTGTGTTATGTGGTGTGGAGCTAGCAAGTGAGGTTTCTCAGACAACTAGGGTCCATATATCTACCATCACTCAAGGACTTCATATGAGTATGTCAGCTGTCTGCGGCATAACCGTTAGCAGGGTCCCAGATTTCTCACCAGAGTCGCTGGAGTAGTTAGAGTGCTCTTCGGGCGAGAAAATGTGCGGAGTGTCTTCGTGGTCCGATGGTGAGGGGTTCGTTCCCAATTCTGCTGCTGCCTGAATTGCTTTTTGGCGTTCTGCTATGATCTGTTCCAGGTCTGGCAATGTCAGCGATTTCTGGAGGGCCTGCATGTCTGACTGGCTCTGAGTTTTCTTGTAGCTGCACCTTGGGGGCCTGGGCTTTTTATGTCTCAGTGTTCTAGTGTTCCTCTGCCTGGGGTCCATTTGAAGGATCAGCTCCATCCAGCTTTTAGCATCTTGCGGGTCTGTGAAAAATATTGTAGCGTCCTTGTGAATGATTTGAAGCTGTGCTGGAAACAGCAGAGAGTATTGAATGTTCTGACTCTGGAGTAGTCTCTTTAGCTCGAGGAACGACGCTCGCTTTCGCTGAACTGCTCTAGAATAATGTGGAAAGAGCATGACGTGTGTCTTCCACCATGATGGGGATGTTTTGTCTGGCAGCTCGTAGTATGGCATCCCTGTCTCTGAAGTGGAGCAGCTTTACGAGCATGGGGCATGGAAGTGAGCCTGGGGGAGGGCAACGCGCCAGTCTTCTGTGCTCCCTTTATATTGAGAAATAAGGAGCGAGTTCTTCTCGTGGCGTGAAGGACCGGAGCCAGGACTCTGTGTACGCGATGGGGTCTCTTCCCTTCACTCCCTCCGGCAGATTCAACATTCGAAAGTTGCTCCTTCTAGTACGCCCTTCCAGATCATCCGTTCTCTCCTCCAGGGTCATAACTCGGGCTTGTAGGTCTTTTATGGAGTCTTGTTGTGCCCTGGCTTGTGGTTGTATTGTCGCTACGTTCTTTCCCCATCCGCTACCTAATCCGCTAGCTTCCGATGGTCATCCCACAGCAGGATAAGGTCCGTGGCCATGGTACCAAACCAATCTTCCATGGTGATGCGCAAGTGCTCTATGGCAGCCAGGACTTTATCCAATTTTGCGGACGTGGTGGCGCTAGAATCCTGTATCAGGACCCCCTGTCAGCCCATAGCAGACGGCAGTGTTATAGGGGCTGGGCCACCCTCTTTATTACCATGTGACTCTTGGGGTGGTCCTGTTGCCTTTACTTTGGGTCGGTTCAATTTGGGTGCCGGCTGGGTCTTTCCGCTTCCGCCACACCCCTCCGTACAGTTGGTGGGTTTTTGGGTGGCTCGCCACAATGGACTCTGGTAGGGTGAGCCCCTTCTTCTCGGCGCTTCTATCGGCGTGCTATCCTGGTCCCCTTTTGCTTTGCCTGTCTCCCTTCGTAGCCTCTCCAGTAGGTGCCGGGGCTATAGAACCAATAGTGGCCAGCTCCTATGGGTATGTGGGGATGTCTGTTGACTCCAGGACTCTTGATAGTAGGCCCTAAGGGGGTATTGAGGCTCTCGTACTGTTCAGGGCCCCGGGCCGGGGGGTTCCCTCCTCCAATGACTGTTCACGCCCTTCTGGTCCTCCGTCCCGGTCCGCTACTTTGATCTTGACCCCCCTGGGTCCCTCGCCGTTCTTGGTTATGGGGTAATGCGGGCCTCCTAGTTTGGGGTCTCCGTCATTCCCCGGCCCTCTGCCGTCTGGTGCCCCACTATGGAGGAGGCGCCCGCCAGCGGCAATGGTCAGTCTCTCGGGGCTGCATGAGTGGGTCGGAGCACCAGGGTTGTGGGCTCCGGTCCTTCCTCCCCACCCCGACAACCCCGCTTGTTTGCTTCCCTGGGGGGCCTCCCTCGAGTGATAGTTGTCTGCTGCCAGAGCATTCGGGGTTCATTACCAGCAGGTTGATCAAAGGGGTAGTAGGGACCCACCTGTGGACTTCCTGGGCCACTACTCCATGATTCCAGTCTGTACGCACTCCGGGTCCCCGGGCAGTTCAGCGCCATCAGAAGGTATCCCGTCCCCCCTCTTCTGCAGGATGCTTTTAGTTTCCTTCACTCTCCGCTTGTGGCGCCAAGTCCGCTTGTGGCGCCAAGTCCGCTTGTGGACTCACAATGCACTGGGGGCCGCTGTGTTTGTGCTCTTTGTTACCCCTCCTCCTCCTCTTTTCGGGGCTTCTTGGCTAAGTTCGGTCGCAGTCGGCCCCTCGCAATTCCGGTACCTGTGCTGAAAGTTTATGATCAGGCTGCACTCTTCTTACTTGTCTAACGCTCCCGGGCTTCCGATCACTGGAGTTTTGTGGAGGTACAGGCTGCTCTCCGGCAGTTACTCGGTGGGCGCCATTTTGGAGTCAGGTGCGCTGCCTCGCAGTGTCCGCTTCCGTCCTTCCTTTCCACCCCGCGATGATTCCCCCAATGCCTCCGTTGTGCAGGGACTCAGCATGAGCCCTTTTGTCGCCTCTCTGGTCCCTGCCGGTGTTGATTTTTGGCCCTTGTCGTGCTTCTCTGAGCCCTAACGGAACGTGACTTCCATCGTGGCTAGTCAAGCCACGCTCCCCATGAGTGGCTAGTCAAGCCACGCTCCCCATGAGTTCCAAAGTGCCATGATGGTTCACTGAAGTGTGGGATGTTTGGTACCCAACATCTCAGCATAACAAACCTGCACTGATTCCGTGTATATATATACTTATACTCGTGGGGTGACCAAAATTGAAGAAGTACTCGGAAGCGGACCGCTTTTCCCCGTAAAAGCATTTATTGGTTAAACAGCTTCATTTCTCAGTCCTTTAAAAGCATGATACCGCTGCCTGACGCGTTTCGTGAACATCACTTCTTCAGAGGCTTACGCGGTCAAAAGGAGCATTGCGTGCCACACCTCCCTTTATTCCCATATCGTACGCTGTTATATATATATATATATATATATATATATATGAAAACTCAGCTCCTCCTCGGCTCTCACAGCGTTTCAAGCCGCAGCAGCGCACGCTTGCAGACGATGGAGACGGACCACAAAAGTCAGCAAAAGATGGAGTTAATATAAATATATACACCAACAAGAGGTATAGTGTGCAGAGAGTCCAGTGGATCCCAGAGGCAAAAGTAGATAATACTGCTGCTCTTCTGTGTCTTGCTATGTTTCGCTCTATTTTGCTGTTTTGCCATTGTTGCCAATGATGCCGCCCCAGCACGCATCATTGTTCATTGCTGGCTCTTGGGATGGTGTTTGGCCTGTTGCCCACCTTGCTCAGCCCACTCTCTCTTGTTCTTCTCCTGTCCCGCCCCTTTACCGTCCTGAAAACTACCCCCAAATCTCAGGGCCACCCGTTAGTGCCTCTGGTGCCCCCTCAGCTGTGGCCCTCCCCCACATGTTGCCTGCACTCTACCACATCAGGACCCTGCAAACACTGCACACTACCCCTCCATGACCCTGCTGCCTTGGTTGGCCCCTGATGCCTCACAGGGGGATGGTGGATCCCAGGAATTGTGGGCATACATTTTTTATTTTATTTTTTTATTAAACTTACCACAGCTGTATACAGTATTACACAAGCATTGGGAACACAGCAATCAGAGTAATAGACAAAAAAAGACATACAAAGGGTGTTTCAGCATTTACTTCTACTCAGATACAGAGACTATTCAGATATCATGCAAAATGGTCCTACAGCCAAGCATGCAACCTATATTTAAGCTTAACTAAATTGGCACTATGTTTCAATGCATCCCAACTTAACCCGCCCATACTTGGCTATCGCGATGGCGTAACTGTAATCGTCACACAGCTCGCCCATATCTCTGACCATTATGTATTGTTTGTTCAGGCGGCTCTGTAGAGACATAAGCTCACTGTATGTTTCAGACTGCGTGTTACAGAATACCATATATTTTTCCCTTTCAGATTTTGTGAGGGGAGGGGGTCCTAGTGATCAGTGAATCGCCGCTCCAAACTTTGCCAAGACCAAACCAAAACCTATAAGTTTCCTAACATCTTTTTTTAGGGGTTTTGTGTAGCTCAACAGTGCTGTCAGGGGATCCGGACAAAGTACAATTCCCACTATAGCCTTTAACTTATGGAATATTGGCTCCAAAAGGCGGCTATCTGGGGGCAAGACCATGTGGCATGGAAAAAATCTGCACCGTTTATACCACATCTATCGCAGAAATCCGACTCTCTCAGCTCGTGTCTGTGCAGGCACATCGGGGTATAATATACCATGTTAAGGTATTTAAAGTGAATTAATCTATGTTTGCCGTTTATCAACACCTTTTGTGTGACTTACAGCAGTACCTCCATTTAATGTCGTCTAGTGGTGTACCCAGGTCAGCCTGCCATTGCACTCTAGCCGAGGAGGAATGTGTGCGCCTGAACTCCTGAGACATATCATATATGTTACATACCAATTGACCTGGAGTTTTTGCATGTAAGGATAAGTGAAGGAGGGTAGAGCAGGAAGCTCTTGGAGTTCCTCGCCCAACAGGGCCTACATGGTATGACGTACCTTGAAATAGTGAAATTGCGTGAGTGGAGAGGCGCGATTCACACCAACAGAAGCCTCCTCCCACGTGGAAACCCTACCATCCGAGAAAAGATCACCCATCGTGTGAATAAGAACAGCTTTGAGTGACAGGACCATGGCACTCTCCACACTCATTGGGAGCCATTGACACCAACCCACTGGTAGCAGAGGACAGTAATAAATCAAGCCAAGCATGCACACTCAAGTTTATAGAGTCTAAAATTCCGCAATGTCTGCTAGGATGCAGAGTGAGCCGCCTAGGGAACAGGGAGGGGCCTACTTCTATTTTCTCAATGTGGAGATGAGGGAGAGTGTGTGGGGCATGACACCAGGAGTAGGCATGTGAGCTCTGTGCAGCTCTATAGTATAGTTCCAGATCTGGGGCACCCAGCCCACCCACAGCATATGGAAGTGTAAATGAATCCATCTTAACCTGAGGCGACTTCCCCACCCAAGCCAATCGGACCATCGGACCATCGGACCATCAAGGCACCCAACCTCTTACCATTGGGATGTTATTAAAAAGAAATAATATTCTGAGCAATACAATCATTTTCATTAGAGAGAAATGGCTAACGAGAGAGAGTGGTAACCTTATCCATGTTGAGATCTTCCTCTTGTTTACAAATTGCTCTTCCATAATTGTCTGCGGGACTATATCTGAGTCAGTATGAACTTGTATCCCTAGATGGCGGACTAAGTCAGTGGTTACTGCAGAAAAAAGTCTAAGTTAAAGGGCAACATGGCTGGAGTTAATGGAAAGTAATGGACTTGTTCCAATTAATCTTCAGCCACGAAACATCCCCGAATCTAATCACCTCGCGAATCAAAGGAGCTAGGTTGGTAGCTGGGTCCATTGTGTAGAGCAGCATATCATCTGCATATGCTGACATAATAAGATTGTACTTGGGAAAACAAATCCTCCGGTGTGCATGGTACTCTCTAAGGGAGCATTCCAAAAGTTCTGCCACTATGGTGTACAACAGCGGGGACAGAGGGCAGCCTTGTCTGGTGCCCCGAGATATACAAACGGGGGATGTGACATGACTTCCCGACCTCAGTCTTGCCGTCGGCTGATTCTACAGGACTGAGATTAATCTGAGGAAAATATCACCAACTCCCATTCTTCGGAATACTGCCATCATGAACGACCACTCAACCAAGCCGAACGCCTTTTCCGCGTCTAGAAAGACTGCTGCAGCCTTGACATCTGGTATAACATGTTGAATAACCCCAATCCTGTCCTAAGGTTTTGGGTTAACGTGCGCCCCGGAACAAATCCTGCCTGTTCAGGTCACACAAGAGTCGGAAGGAGAGGGGCAAGCCTATTGGCTACAATTTTGGCAAATATTCTCATGTCGACATTAAGGCATGATAGCGGCCTGTATGTTGAACAAAACTGTGGAGCTTTACCTAGCTTTAAAAGAGTGACAATGAGGGTCTCCCTCATGGTTGGCGGCACTATGCCTGTTTCACCAATTTCCTCGACTAACCTACTTAGGTAGGGAACCAGTAGGCCCTTATAAGCCTTGTAGAAGGTGACGATTAGTCAGTCGCGCCCTAGAGCGCTTCCGTCTCGCATGGTATTCAAGGCAACCTAAATCTCTGTGGAGTCCAGCGGCCTCATCAAGTACTCCCTATGCCTGTCCAGAGCCAGGGTAACTGCACACGTTCCAAGTAATTCAACCGGGCCGCATCATCTACCGCAATCTTGGAACTGTATAGCCCTTCATCGTATTTACTAAATTAATGCGTCATATCAAAAAGGTCACTCAGTACAGTGCCATCTTCCTCAAGTAACTCCGAAACCCCGCCTGAATCTCTTTAGCGCTGAGCCAGCGCAGCAAGCACAGCTCCAGATCTATCCCCCATACCATAAGCTCTAGCTACTGTGTACATGTGTTTAACTTCACTGTCCGCTTACTCGCTATATTCTTGCAGCGTTGTTTTCAGAACATCTGCCACCGGTGGATCGTTGCCCTTGAGGGCCTCTTTGTTCGAGCCTGCCCAATTACCCCTCAAGGGTCGAGAGCCTGCCCCTAATTGAGCGAAGAACTCCTGCATGTTTACTTATGGCTACACCCCTAATGTACACCTTAAATGCCTCCAAGACTGTGGAAAATTGTTCAACCGAACCGGATTTGAAAAACTTGGTTATTGCTGTTCCCAGCTCTGCAATGAATAAGAAGGGAACCTCTATGTGAATGGGGAAACCTCGTCTGGGGGGATTGCAACCTCCATAATGACTTGAGAGTGATCTGAGAGTGTGCGAGGCAGCACTGTGCACTCACGGACCCGAGGAAGGAGAGAACTCAACATAAGCATGTAATCAATTCTAGTGTGCATGTTGTGAGGGGCAGAATATCGCGTAAACCCGCCAGCCTCTGGATGTCTAGCCCTCCAGATGCAGACTGGCCCCAACTGCGTGGCATATCATCAAGAACTTTAGCAGCATCAGAGGGACGCCTGAGCAGGCCCCGGACCTATCCAAAAGCGGGTTTAAAACACAGTTCAGGTTGCCTACCCACAGTTGCAGCAACACAGGGTGGGACGATGTATGAGCTAATAATGTCTTATAGAACGGAGGATCATCATAGTTTGGTCCATATATATTTACAACCTGCATATCTAGACCATTCCCCAGACATCGAGAGATGGCGAACCTACCATTGGGATCTGTCTTAAGCTCAGTTAGAGAAATCCCCGATTAGGGTCAACGCAAGTCAACACCCCTCTGGCATGGGAGGAGAATCCAACGCGCCTTGAAGCCTCCGTTTATTGAGCATGCAATTATTAGCGGAAGAGGGGCTTCTGTGGCATTAAAGCTACATCAACCTTGTGACGTTTAAGATAGGCCAGTATTTTGTGTAGTTTTCTGAAATCGTACAACCCTCTTACTTTTAAGGTCATGAACCAAATTTTCCCCATACGACTGCGCTCAGTATCTCCTAGCATCTATAGAATCTTGTTAAGTTCTATCTCCTGCAACCCATTATCCTGTAAACTCTCTGTTGCTGTCATCACATGATACATGTATACATTTGCTGTGTATATAAAACAAAAACCCCTCCCATACAATGCAACACCCAACTGTGCAAAAGGCGAGCAAACTCCTGCCCCCCTCATAGCAAAACTGAACTTTCTTGATGTTCATGAAAATTACACACACTTTTTTTTTCATTAAAACAAACAGGAGGTAACACACGGGGGCAGATGTTACCGGTTATTACATCGAATCCCAACAAAAACCCAACCGTCTGGCAAGGAGTGCATTCTCACCACGGGGAACCACTGCCCATACAAGGAACACAATAGAATAGACTGGGTGGGAAACTAACTTAAATGTGACTGGCATGTGCAAAGAACCAATTGTTTTTACCCAAGTAGTTTAAGAAATAAAAAGGGAGGAAAACATATAGTTGGTCTGAGCTGCATTCCAAATGATCAGATTGGTAGGCTAAACATTGCACCATTATTATGCAAATCCAAGGATAAAATAGAGTAGTACAACAATATTAGGCAGAAATCGCAAAGCTAATCATTATTGTCCAGACTTCCAGCAGGACCGGCCGCCCTGGAGCTAGGGGCCTGTTTGAGGGTTCCAGCTATATTCAATTCTTTAATGGCTTTTTGAAGAGATTTGGGATCCGAAAAATTTTAGCAGAGCCATTCACCACAACTCGCTAGTGTGGTACAGCATAGCGTATTCTACATTCAGTTCTCTTAGTTTGCGTTTCATTGGAACAAATTGTCTTCAAGCCTCTTGAACCCCAAGTATAAAATCTGGAAACCGCGAGATCCAGGAGCTCTCGTATCTCAGTTTGCCCAATTCTCTGGCTTTCTTCAGCACAGCGTCCCTGTCCCTGTAGTTAAGCAATTTCGCAATAGTAGGACTAGGTGGAGCGCGAGAAGGCCAGGGGCCCAGTGAGTGGTACGCCTGCTCAACAACAAACATAGCTGTGAAAGTTTCATCACCCAATAAAGTGGGAAGTAGTTTTTCAACAAAAACTTCCATGACCCTAATTGCAGAGGATTCCAGAAGGCCAGTGATGCGCAGGTTGCTACACCGTGACCTGGCCTCCAAATCGTTGGTTTTATCCTATAAAATAGACAAGGCTTTCTCCATTTGCATTTGGGGGCTGTGCACATCAGTTTGCGCCTCCTCTACCTCTGTAATGTGCCGCTCTGACATATCTAGGCGCTCTGCTTGTTTGTCCAGCCTTTCGGATATCAGTCCATACTATATGATAGGGAGTTAATTTTACTGTCTATAGTGGACAGGCTTTTTTGCATTGTTGCCAAAATCTGTTCAATGTCCCCACTTGTTACCTCTGTTTCTTCACTCGACCCGCCATCGCCGGTTCCAATGACTCATCCAGTCGCAGCAGAGCTTGGCGCGATCAGTAACCACTCGCAGCAATGTGCACAGCCAGGCCAATATGATTTCAACCCCTGGAGGCAGGAAACCCAGCCATGAAGACAGGACTCTCCCACATCCGAAGCCCACATGTGCCATGAAGGAAAAGGCAATGTTCAAGCAGGCCCCTGTTGGAGTACCCTCTCCGTTCGATTTGAGGCACTCTATGCAGACTACCACCCCAATCGAGTGCAAACTAGGGGTGAGGCATTTACAAGTAGCTGCAGGGTTGGATGGGGTTCTGCAGCTAGGCGCAGCCAGGCAGGCTGCAGCCGGACCGCTCAAGCGTGGCTCCACCTTCAGGGCACGTCCCAGGCGAAGTGCGGGGACAAACTCCGGTGCTCCCCTCACCGATCACACAAGGCAGGCCCGTAAGGCTCCAAGTAAGTTGCTGCATTCCGGGAACACGCCACAAGCCCTCCGCAGCGCCAGTAGGCCACTAAATGTCGCAGCCAGCCCTAGCGCTCCGCGCTTGAGGCCCGGTTAGTCCCACGACCCGCTTGGCAATCCCCGAGGTCCCACACTCCACAGCAGTGCAGTCGATGGAGAGACCTCAAAGGCCACAGAACGCACGCCGGGCAGCTAGCTCCGCAGAGCGACCGCATCCCAGGGAGGCAATGTCACAGCACTCGTCTTCTCTCTGCGTCGGGAGGCCTCAAGCCGCAGCAGGTTCGAAGGACCCGTCGGGCGCGTATCCCAGCCCGATTTTTACAGCGCCTGGTAGCTCGGCAAGCACCACATCTCCCAGGTGGTTTTTCGGACGGCCGGCCCTGGGTGAAAGGCATATATTTACAGATTGTTTAAAAACGGCTTTAGGAGCAAGCTCAATCTGTGGCCATCTTTGAGCCTGGCAAGCTCCAACCCCCCCCACCCGCCCAATGGTGGGCATACATACAACCCTACCCCCCTACCCTACCTGCGCGGGCTCTCACGTTTAGACCCATGGTTCAAAGTTCCGGGCATGCATCGAGGTGCTGGACCTTGGCTCCTCAGAGGCATGTTTCTCTCCTTCCCCCACTCCCTGCCATTTCCCAGTGCTTCCTTCCATGTCCTCAGTTTTGAGTCTCTTCATGGCCTCTACTTCTCGCCCGTCTTTTCGCGATCCGCTGGGCAATCCCCGAGGGCCCGGACTCCACAGCAGCGCGGTCGATGGAGAGACCTCAAAGGCCCCCGAACACACGCCGGGCACCCATCCCCGCAGAGCGACCGTGTGTCAGGGAGGTCACGTCACAGCACTAGTCTTCCCTCTGCGTCGGGAGGCCTCAAGTCGCAGCAGGTTCGAACAACCCGTCCGGCATGTATCCCAGCCCGAATTTTAAAGCGAAGCGCAGGGTGGCTCTGCAAGCACCACATTTCCCAGGCGGTTTTTCGGACGGTGGGCCCCGGGTGAAAGGCATATATTTACGGATTGTTTCAAAACAGCTTTAGAAGCAAGCTCAATCTGCGGCCATCTCTGAGCCTGACAAGCTCCACCCCCCCAATTGTGGGCATACATACAACCCTCCCCCCTGGGGAATGGGGGTACCACGGCTCCCCTACTGCCTGGTTGTCTTTCTTCAGCTCCTCCCCCCCCCCCCCCCCCCCCCCAGGCCCTCCGGCGCTGCGCGGGCTCTCAGGTTAAGACCCACGGTTCAAGATTCCTGGCTTGCATCGAGGTGCTGGACCTCAGCTCCTCAGAGGCATGTTTGTCTCCTTCCCCCACTCCCTGCCATTTTCCAGTGCTTCCTTGCAGGTCCTCAGTTTTGAGTCTCTTCCCAGCCTCTACTTCTTGCCCGTCTTTTCGCCCTTCCTCTCCCTCCCCCCTTTTCCTGTCTCTTCTCTTTGTTAATATGGAAAAAGACAATGCGGATATGAAAAATTATACATTCATTTATGTGAACCAGATTGCGTCTTTATTAACGAATTCGCATGTTGTGAACCCCACACCAACCCTGACTCGCAAATACGTAGTAAGGCCAGCATTGAGATCTAGACCTGAGGTTATTGAATAACAGGTCACAGGTGGGTGTAGCACTTACCCAGCAGACAAACACACGGACAGGAAACCATAGATCAATCCCACAGATAGGTGCAGCGACACTATAATGGTCAAGGGAGATTGGCCATAATAAAGCCCACAAGTATGGGGGGAAGGGTATGGGGGTGGTACGCACGCTCCTAAAACACCATAAAGTCAAATGCCACACAAGTTAGGAACATTTAGCCGATCAGTGATCATGCGCTCCCCATGCTGGACATTTTACCCACTGGCCGCATTGTGCCCACGCAAGGTCGAGGGCCACCTGTATAATCTGTTAGACAATTATTTAGGACTCCCAAGGCAGCAACTTACCTTCCTCACCATACAAGGATCGAGAGGACTACTTTATTGCTTAAGATAAACTGTATTTAAGAGTGCCACAGACCAATTATAAATTGAGACTCTCTGCCTGTAACTGATCTCCTGGTCACATTGTTTATTTTAAATTAACTGCTCCTGCTTTGCTAAAGACCTATTGTCTCATTTGTTTTAAGGTATTTCATGTTCCTGCAACACCTTCCCTTTCCACATCCGGGGGTCTCTCTCTTCTATCTATTTCCCACTCTACCTTTCCACTCTATTCTCCCTGCCCTGTCTCTTCCCTGTGCACACTTCTCCTCCACAAATTAGTGACGCCACTTTGTGATGGCGGCAGTACTCCTCACCACCACACACCCCTGTATGTCATCTCCTGGAACGTCAATGGCCTCACGCACGTTATCAAGCACAAGAAGGTACTGGCATACCTACAGTCCAAGTGGGTCAAGGTGGCCCTTCTCCAGCAGACTCACCTCTCTCACGAGTAATCAGAGAAAGTGTGGCGTGACTGGGTAGGGAGGGTGGTACTGACTGACCTGGGCAGGCTCGGAAATGTGGCGCGGAAATCCTCCTGCACAAATCCTTGCCGTTCAACGACCTCAAAATGTGGATCAAGCCAGGCGGCCGTTATGCGTTTGTCAGGCTCTGGCCTGGTGAGCTGACACTCTGCGTAGGATCAGTGTATGCACCAACGGGGGCCAAATACCAGTTTTTCCTTCAGCTCAACAGTCTCCTTACGGAAACTGAGGTCACTCACTGGCTCATTGGGGGAGGGGGAAGGACTGCTGACTCTCAGGCTGGTGGCAGCGCCTGGGGTCGGTTTGGAGGGTCCCGGTCATTGTGTTGGAGAGCTGTTACGTGTTGGGAGTGTGTGATTTTACTTCACTGTATTTTTAGAAAAGCGGCGAATTTGCCGAAATTGCTATTTTAAACTGCACTAACCTGCTTTTTGTTGTGCAGGGTCCCACTAACACCCCCGCTCCTCCATTGCCCTCCCTTGTGAATCCCAGCCGGTCTCTCGGGGCCGAGAGGTGAGGGCGAGCCGCCATCTTGGGGAGGGGTGTCCCACGAGCCTGGCCGGAGTTAGCGGTCCAGTGCTCGCGTGGGAAAGCCTTCAATTGGACCAACTGACCAGGGGCTCCGAGCGGACTCTCAGGCTGGTGGCAGCGCCTGGGTCGGTTTGGAGGGTCCCGGTCATTGTGTTGGAGAGCTGTTACGTGTTGGGAGTGTGTGATTTTACTTCACTGTATTTTTAGAAAAGCGGCGAATTTGCCGAAATTGCTATTTTAAACTGCACTAACCTGCTTTTTGTTGTGCACGGTCCCACTAACACCCCCGCTCCTCCATTGCCCTTCCTCGTGAATCCCAGCCGGTCTCTCGGGCCGAGAGGTGAGGGCGAGCCGCCATCTTGGGGAGAGGTGTCCCACGAGCCTGGCCGGAGTTAGCGGTCCAGTGCTCGCGTGGGAAAGCCTTCAAGTGGACCAACTGACCAGGGGCTCCGAGCTGACTCTCAGGCTGGTGGCAGCGCCTGGGGTCGGGTTGGAGGGTCCCGGTCATTGTGTTGGAGAGCTGTTACGTGTTGGGAGTGTGTGATTTTACTTCACTGTATTTTTAGAAAAGCGGCGAATTTGCCGAAATTGGTATTTTAAACTGCACTAACCTGCTTTTTGTTGTGCAGGGTCCCACTAACACCCCCGCTCCTCCATTGCCCTCCCTCGTGAATCCCAGCCGGTCTCTCGGGGCCGAGAGGTGAGGGCGAGCCGCCATCTTGGGGAGGGGTGTCCCACGAGCCTGGCCGGAGTTAGCGGTCCAGTGCTCGCGTGGGAAAGCCTACAATTGGCAATGTGTTTTCGGAAGCGAAGCGGGCGCGCCGGTGGCGCGCCTAAGGCAAGCCCGTCTGCGCCCGTCCGCGGCCAGACGGGGCTCGGGGCGCGTCCTTATGCCCGCCGATTCATCTATTCAGCTAATGACCTCGTGGCATTACAGGGCCAGTGGCCCCTGGCGTATGCTACCATTGCTGATATCGCTTCTCTTGGTTTAGGCCCCTCTACTTACGAGGTAGTCCCTGCCCACCTGGCCCCTTCTACTACTTGTTCGACTCAGTTGCCTTCCGGCCTTACTGCCTCGCTATCCTGCCCTTTATCTATTTTTTTACTTAATACTAGGTCGGCGGTTAGGCATTGCCAGGACTTGTTTGTCCTGCTTGAGGTACAGTAGCCAGATATATTATTTCTGACCGAGACTTGGTTTAGCGAATCGTCCCTGCCCTCTTTATTGGCTACCCTTCCCCCATCCTATGTTGTCCTACGCTCAGATCGCCCGGCTAGCAAGGCGGGGGGTGGAGTGGCTATTATTGCCCGGTCTGACCTTAATATGCAACTACTCCCATCACCCCCGATTGCGCCCATAGACCATCTTGTAGTTTCTTTCCCTACTCTATCTCCTCCTCTTACCTGTTTATTGGTATATCGTCCGCCCCAGCGGTCACCTTTATTTTTGCCCGCCATACAGGATCTTTTAGCCACCTTAGTGGTCAATCATGCCTCGGTCCTTGTACTTGGGGACTTTAACTATTGGCCTACTGACGCCCACGAATGTACCTCTTCTAAACAGTTCTCTGAACTTCTTTTGGCCTTGAACTTGGTTTCCCATGTCCAGGTTCCTACACACAAACATGGTCATGTGTTGGACCAGGTCTGGTCCCTCAATTGCTCTATTTCATCCATCTCTGTTTCCCCATGTCTGTGGTCGGATCACTTCTTAGTCGCCTGTTCTCTTAATTACAGGTCAGTGGTGAAAGTTCCATTAGCCAAAAACACCTGGGCACGTAACTGGGGCCGTGTCGACCTCCAGTCCTTGTCATCCTCCCTGCTGGACTCCTCGCCTAAGTTGGCAGGCCTTTCCTCCTCATCCCAAGCCGCCACCCTTAACACCTGGCTCGCCAGGGGATGCGACTTGGTAGCTCCCTTACGTCGGATATCAACCAGACGCCCCAACGAATCCAATCGTTGGTTTAACGAGGAGTTAAAGGAGAAGAAGCTTGCTCTTAGGCGAGCGGAGAGGCTGTGGAGAAGGGACTACTGCCCTACACTGAAAGTTAGATACACCACCCTCCTGGGCGAGTATAAGAGAGCTATACTCGACGTAAAGACTGCTTATTTTTCCGCCAAAATTTTGGTGGCAGAAAATAAACCCAGAGAGATTTTCTCCATAGTCCAGGATCTGGCCTACTCGGACAGGGCATCCCCTAAACCCCTGCCCACTCAGCATCTATGTGATTCCCTTAACTCTTATTTTTTGGATAAAATAACCAATATTAAACTAAATATTCCTTTCCCTTCCCCGGCTTTTGTCGATCCCTTTCCCCCTACTGCCCGTTCCTCCCTCACTTCTATTCCACCGCTCACTGAGGATGCGTTTCTGGCCATTCTCCCAAAAGTTAAGTCGGGTTCCCCGATGGATGTTTGGCCAGCCCGCATCCTCAAACACATTTACACTGCCTGTCCTTTGCCCCCCCTTATTTTTCTTAATAATTCCTTTACACAAGGGGTGGTGACTCCTTCCCTAAAGTCCGCTACTATAGTGCCTATCCTCAAGAGAGCGGGGGCTGACCCTTCCGCTCCAGCCAATTACCGTCCAATTTCGCTGCTGCCCTATTTGGGCAAGGTGCTGGAGCGGCATGTAACAACGGTTTTCAGCTCCTTCATTGAGGAGAATGGGGGCTTAGCACCCCGACAAGCAGGATTTCGGCCAAGACACTCCACGGAGTCCGTTGTGGTGTCGGTCCTCAACAACCTTAGGGAGGGAGCAGACCAAAACCATCATCAGGCCTTGGTGCTCCTCGATCTCTCCGCCGCCTTCGACATGGTGGACCATTCCATCTTGTTGTCCCGTGTCGGAGCGGCGGGAATCGGGGGCTCGGCCTTGGTCTGGCTCTCCTCCTTTTTAAGGGACCGCACCCAGGCGGTCCGGCTGGGAGACTTTTCGGCTGCCTCAGTACCTGTCACTTGTGGTGTTCCTCAGGGTTCTTCTCTTTCTCCTCTTTTGTTTAATCTTTACATCTGTCCTTTGATTTTTGCTCTCCAGCAGCTGGAGGTCACCGTTTTTAACTATGCGGATGACCTCCAGCATATCTTTAATCTCTCTTCCTCTCCTCATTCTATTTGTAATTTTCAGTCAGTTATGGTTTTCATCAGGGACTGGATGAATCACAACCACCTAAAGTTGAACCCGGATAAGACCGAGCTGCTTCTTACGGGTGGTTGCTCCAGTCCCTGGAATTCTTTATTTTGGCCTTCTTCTTTTGGGCCCCCTCCTTCTCCTTCTGCCTCAGTCAAGACATTAGGTGTCAAACTCAATAATCAACTCACTCTTCACTCACAAGTTAGTCATGTTGTTTCCTCTTGTTTTCTCACTCTCCGCACTATTCGCACTGTTTCTCGCTTTTTCTCTCCTCTGGCACTCAAGCTGATTGTTGTCTCCCGGCTGGACTACGCAAATGCCCTGTACAATGGCATTCCAGCGTACAGCCTACGGAAACTCCAGTTGGTTCAAAACCAGGCAGCCCGACTTATTCATGGCCTTTCTCGCTCGCATCATTGCACACCTCTTCTGAAGGCACTTCATTGGTTGCCGGTTAAAGAGAGGGCCTTGTTTAAGTTGGGTTGCATGGTTTTTCATTCACGGCGGGGGCTCTGCTCCCGCCTTTATTTCTTCCATGATCAGGGAGAATATCCCCACTCGAGAGCTTCGCTCTTCTTCCCAGTCCTTGTTGGTGGTCCCCCGCTTTAAGCGCAAGAAGTGGGGTGGGTCGAACTTTTCTACTCTGGCACCCACTTTTTGGAACTCTCTACCGGATCACCTAAGACTGGCAACACACTACCTTCCCTTTCGGAAGGACCTTAAAACCTTTCTCTTTAAACAGGCCTTTCCCTTGTGATATGCTCTCACTTCTCCTTAGGCCTATCAGTTTTTAGGTGTGGTGGTCACTCTCCCCCACTGGTACCCTGCCCTCCATAGCGCCAAGAAACCGCTGGTGAATGCTGCGCTCAATAAATATTTTAAATTCAAATTCAAATTCAAATTCAAATTCGAAGGACTGGAATCTAGCCGGGGATGCAGTACTTGACCACACCAGCCCACTTGATGTGGGTAACAATGCGGACAAGGTTCTTCAGGGGGACATAGTCTCAGATCATGGCCTTCTGGACCTTTGCCGCCGCTTGCACCCCAGAAACCGAGAGTACACATTTCTGTCACCGGTGCATGGCACCCGATCCCGTCTTTACTATTTCCTGGTCTCCCAACCAGTGGTAGCCCTCTCACGGGAAACGCATATCTTAGAGGGTGCCCTCTCTGACCATTCTCAGCTCCTAGTCTGCCTGTGCTGAGAGCTACCCTTTCCAGGCCACATTTCATGGGGCCTCAATGTCTCACATTATAGCTTCGCCCAGGGCAAATTTCAACAGCAGTCACCTCCCTGGTCAGTAACCTCCCGCGTACCCTGTGAGTGGCTGCTAAAGCGACTATCCGAGGCCTGTTGATGAGGAACACTGCCATTGCCAACATACAGAGGGTGACACAGCAGAAGGCCCGTGAGGACAACATTGAGTCTCTCACTCGTATCGACCCCGACAAACCCTCAACCTCCCTCCGGCGCCGTCTGGAGAAGACTCATATGGACCTTAATACACTACACCTCCAAGTAAGAGTATGCATTACAGCGGATGAAGAGCCGTCACTACGAGCAGGGCGAAAAGGCAGGAGGCTATTGGCGGCCCAACTGTGCCAACAAGAGGCAGCGCTAGCTATCCCACCTATACTAATTACTGACTAATCCTTTTTCGGTTCCGGAGTAGCATGCTACTCACTAAAAAGCGCGTCAACACTTCATCAGGAGTAGCAAGCGCTAAATAAATGCAAACCCTTCCCTCTTCGATCCTTCCACTATCCTTTTTCAATTCAAATAAAAGACAAACATTTCCAGCGTTCAAACTACTTTCAGATTTCGCTAGACTAACTCACCACTAATCCTTTTTGGGTTCAAGAGTAGCATGCTACTTGCCGAAAAGCGCTTCGACACCTCATCAGGGCTAGTAAGCGCTATATAATTGCAATTACAATTTCAAAGCTACGTCCAGTGGCTCTATAACTTGCCCACTGCCCAGGTTAACTGTGGAGGCTTCCTCTCTGACCCCTTCCCAGTCGCCAAGGGACCCAGCACGATAGCCCATTATCACCGCTCCTATTCCTCCTCGCCACTGAACTCCTTACAGCCTCCCTCCACCAATCCAACTCTCGGGGGATGTTGACTATACATCGTTATGCAGATTACATCCTACTTACACTCTCTGACCTACCCAGCTTCCTCCCGGGCCCTCATTGACATCATCTCTGGTTCTGCGGCACTCTCACGTTACCAGATCAATTGGGACAAAAGTGCACCTCACCAATGTCTCGGGTGACCACCCGGGCAACTGAGTCCACCTACCCCTTCTAGTGGAAGTACTTGTGTCTTAAATATTTGGGGATCTATTTCAACCTTGACCGCATAGTGGCGGACAACCTCGACCCGTTGGTGGTATGCATGAACTGGACTTTGAAAAGTGGGCTCACCTCAGCCTCTTGATGTAGGGCAGGACACAGGTGGTCAGGATGGTAACTTTACTGAGATCTACCTATGCTTCCCTAGCTAGTGCTGCAGTTAGTGGATAGGGGCATAAGGTCTTTCATCTGGAGGTCGTCTCATGGACCACTGTTCATGTGAATGCCTGGGTCTCCCCACGGGCAAGCATATGCCCTGGCTTTGTACCTGGCACAGCTCACCTACATGCTCCTTGGACACGGGACCTGCCGTTGTGGGTCACGGACGAGTGCACCATTCTCAGGTGTTCACAGGGGCTACACCCCCTTTATAAGAGCGAATCCCCCCGGGTCTTAGGACCTAAATGATGCAGGCGATGGCTAAATCCTGATTTAGGGGCTACAGTTTTTCTCTGTGGATACTCACCTTCACAACCACGCACGTGCCCTTATGGGGCAATTTCAGCCTTTGCATTGGTGGTGAGGTGCTGAACTGGGGAATGTGGTGTACTGCGGGTACACCCTCGATCACATGCTTGACCAGGGAGCCCTCAAACCCTTTGTAGTGCTCCACAAGGAACTTGACCTCCCGTCCCACCAGTCCTGGTGATACATTTAACTGCAACACTGCCTCACCCACAGCATGGGCCCGAGCCCCTGGACCCTCGAGTCCTCCTCTGTAGTTTCTAGTCTTTGAACGTGGGGAGGATTACAAGGAGGTGATGTCCGACTATTATAGCCTTCCGACTCGTCATTTATATTTCTTGCCCCTGCTGAATAGCTGCCACACCAAATTGCAAACCCAGCTACAGACAACGAACCGGAGGACTGGGCAGAACTTCTGGAGGCACTGGATCGTGGCGCCAGGGAGGCAAGGCTGAAGTTTTGCCTCTTCAAGTACCTGCATGACTGGAACTAGACCCCACCAAAACTGAGGGAGGCGGGCATGCTGTCCCACTACAATTGCTGGTGCAGTGACAGTGACCATTGCAGCTTGGTCCGGTCCATATTCTCCACAACTGACCCACAGTCCGACTCTTCTGGGAGGCTGTTGGTACCACAATGAGTGAGACACAGCCAGTTTCAGTGCCTCTGACCTGACCCCAGATCCTGCTGCATGAGCTATTGGTTTCCCTGGTCCTTGTCCAGCCTGAGGGCCGCCTATTCCACATGGCATTTGTGACAGCAAAGACTTGCATACTTTGTCATTGGCGCTCGCCCCTCTCCTCCTCTCATGAGGAGTGGCTCTGAGCCATGTATCAGACAGCCTTTACGAATGGGTCATCTATAACCTACAGGACAGGGCGGAGACCTTCCTCCTCATTTGGAAACCTTTCCTCCTGGACGATGGACGCTGAACACCGTTGACACCCGAGGTTGGACCTGGCTCCGATGGGTTTCTTTGACCCTATTGACTCACCCTGGCCCCCACACACATTTGCTCACTTCTACCATTCCCTTTCCCCTCTCCTTACCTTCTCCTTTTTGTGCCCTGGACCAGAACTCAATGAGCATGCAAACTCTCAGGGGGTTGCTTCGTAGCCAATGTGTAACAGATTAGGATACAGAGAACGATCCATTGTGAGATGGTCCTCGTCTGTAAGCCTGCCTTTTCTTTTCTCCAACATATCCCACTAAGAGTTGGTAGTCCTCCCAGGGCTCTCGTGCATGCTCAACGTAGAATGACAAAGCTTTTGGGTCCAAACGGAGAAGGCGTTCCTCTTCTTTGGAGGAATGAGGCAGATTGTAAAAAGTAGGCAGGGTGATGGTTTGTCCCATGTGAAATGGAGTGACCACTTTGGAAGAAAGGAAGCTATCGTATGAAGCATTAGCTTTTTTAGCAGATGTTGAGATAAGAAGGCCTGGATGACTAGGTCTGAAGCTCACGGACTCTGCAGGCAGATGCTATTGTCACCAGGAAGGTCGTTTTGATGGTAACGAGCATGAGAGGACAGCTATGTAAGGGCTCTGACGGAGTGCACATCAAGAACGTCAGGACCAGATTAAGGTCCCACTGAGGTATAATGAAAAGAGAGGGAGGAAACATATGTTGCAAACCTTTCAAAAACCTATGTACAATAGGGGATTGGAAAAGGGAAGGTCAGTCAGCCAAATGTACACGGTGCACAAATGTTTCCCAACAGCAGGTGTAAATTGTCTTGGTGGATGGACGCCTGGCTGGCAAGATAATATTACAGACTTCAGACGGAAGGTCAAAAGCTGTCAAGTGTCATCGCTCAATAACCATGCAAGAAGACAAAGCTTTGTTCGGGTAGGAAACCCTCCCCTGCTGCTGCGATAGAGGTCCTCCCGAAGAGGCAGCCTGATTTGAGGACGGCTAGCCATGCTCAGCAACTCAGGATACCAGACTCTCCTTGCCCAATCCGGAGCCACAAGGATGACTTGGCCCCGGTCGTTCTTGATCTTCTTGAGAACTCTGGGCAGGAGTGATATGAGCAGAAAGGTCTACAGGAGGCCTGAGCTCCACTCAAGATGAAAAGCGTCCCCCGGGCAAGAGCCGCCTTGTAAATTCCAGCACAGAACTGCTGACACTGCACGTTCTCGTCGTTGTCTAACAGATGTCATCAAGGCTCTCCTCCCTGCTGAAAGACCTTGCACCCCCTCTGGATGGAGATGCCATTCATGATCCGCAAGGCATCTTCAGTGGAGTTTGTCTGCTGGTGTGCTCAGAGAATCCACCAGATGTTGAATCACCTGGGATATGCCCTGCTGTTCTAGCCACATCCAGAGGTGCAGCGTCTCTTGACAAAGGGCCCATGGCCGCACCCCGCCCTGCTTACTGCAGTACTGCATGGTGGTGGTGGTGTCCGTGAACACTTGCACTAGCCTTCCCTGAATGGATGGCAGAAAGGTTTTCAATGACAATCGGGTCGCTTTGGTCACCAACAAGTTGAAGTGGAGTACGGATTCCAACAGAGAACAAAATCCTATGATCTCCACCTATCCCTGATGGCCGCCCCATTCCAGGAGTGACGCATCTGTCACTACTGTCAGATCAGGGTTGAGGAAGGGAGAGGGGACGGCTGCTGACCCAATGGCGTTTGGTGAGCCACCACTGCAAGTCCTTTGCAGCTGCCTCAGAGATCTGGACCATGTAAGAGAAATTCCCTGATGCTGCAGCCACTGGAACTTCAGGTTCGACTGCAGAGCCTGCATATGCCACTGGGCATATGTCACAAGCAGGCTGCAGGAGGTCATGAGGCCCAGCAGCCTCAGAGTCAGTTTCACTGAAATCTAGGATAGAGGCTGAAACATCAGTATCATAGCCTGAATATCCTGGAATTGCCATTCAGGAGGATAGGTCAGACACTGCACCATGTCCAGAACAGCCCCGATGAAAGGGAGCACCTGTGAGGGAGTCAGGTGTGACTTCTGAACGTTCATAAAGTACCCCAGCGAATGCAGGAGGTCCACCATACTCTGAAGGTGGGAGAGGACAGCCTGATGTGCGTCTGCCTTCAACAGCCAGTCATCGAGATGGGAAAGAGTGGCACCCCTGATCTCCACAGATGAGCTGCAACCACCACCGTCACCTTGGTGAAAACCCGAGAAGCGCTGGTGAGGCCAAAACAGAGCATAGAGAACTGAAAGTGCTCATGACCCAGCGTGGACCACAGGTAAAGTCTGTGGTCAGGCCCGATGGGAATGTGAAAATGTGCGTCCTGCAAGTCCAACATTACCATCTAGTCTCCCAGATACAGGACAGATAGGACTGTAAGAAAGAGTGAGCATCTTGAATTTCTCCTTCTTTAAGAAGAAATTTAGAGATCGCAGGCCGAGGATAGGAGGAAGGCAGTCATCCTTTTTCAGCACCAGAAAGTAGCAAGCATAGCAACCACGACCTACGTCTGCCTTCAGCACTCTCTCTATGGCTTCTTTGGCCAAAAGAGCCATCACTTCCTGGCAGTGAAGGGATAGATGGTCCTCCGTCAGCCTGTCATAAGTGGGTGGCATGGAGGGAGGAGTACACTCAAAGGGGAGGCAGTAGCCCCTTCAGACAATCTGTACAATCCACCTGTCTGATGTTATGGACTGTCAGTGAGACAGGTAATGGTGAATTCTGCAGCCCACTTAATGTCCATGATGATAAACGGGCAGACAAGGAGGTTTTGGATACTGCGGCTGTAAGGGAGGGGTGGTGGACTGACCTGATGACTGCTACTTGACCCATTAGGGCTGGGAGAAACTGCATCCACGGCCACACAGAAGCTGAAAAGTGTGCGCACCGCGATGGCTTAACGGGTAAGGATGAGGTTGCACACCCCTTCCTTGGCCATGAAAAGAGCGAATGGCGGATTGAGTGTAACGAGGGGCTATAGAAAGGCCAAAAGGCGGGAGCCACCAAAGGGCATGTCCATGAGTGACGACTGGATATCCCGAGAAAAGCTTAACCAGGCATGGCGTCGCGGGGCCACTGTCAACGAAACCCCTCTGCCTAGTGTGTCAGTGATGTCTAGTCTACATCTAATGATGGACTTAGCTGCATCCCTACCGTTGGCAACAGCCTGGGAGAGCACGACTCAGGCAGCACCTGCACAACCATATCCCCCAGAGTATGGGAATAGCAGCCCAAAAGACAAGCGGTGTTCTCCACCGGCAATGCCAGGCTAGTAGAAGAAAATATATTTTTGCATAAATTATCCAGCCTGGTGGATTCCCAATCCAGAAGGGCTGTTGGGAATGAACCAGGATTTACATGTGAAGTGAAAGCTTGGACCACCAAGCTCTCTGGGATAGGATCTTTCGTGAAAAATTTTTGGTCCCCCGGAGTGGGCTGGTGGCGGCGGGCAATTGTCCTGTTTACTGGAGCCGCTGGGTTTGGACCATGTCCCAAGCAGGACATAACTAAGTGGCTCATTAAATGGAAGAAGCTGTTCAGAAGGTGACACTACCGGCCGAAGCACTTCCATCAAAACATTACTCTCGACTGCCACTGAGGGCAAGCTAAGGTGCACTAACTCAATCTCCCTCGGCACCACCATTACAAATGAAGCTCCCTCCTCCGTAGCCACGGTAGAGTGAGAAAGCATGCCAGTATCTAGAGAAGTGTACAGTCTGCTTGCCTCACCCAGATCCTCACACCAGTCCAAAGTATCATAAGGCTGGTATTCTTCGGGGTCCAGCGACCCCTACCATTCTTCCCCGAGTTCTAGACCATAGGAACATGGTTCAGGCTGCGGCCTGGAAGGTATGGCTCCAGTCGGTGCTGGTGTGGGACGAGGCCCCTCCACTCCATGTAACAGTCAGGAATGAGGATGGGATGGTGCAGCTAGAAGCGTCGGCTTCAGCACCGGGAAAGGTTAAGATGGCATGACTGGCGCCAAACCAGATCCAGCTGTGGATCCTTGGGTCCCGACTGGCGCCAGAGGATCCAGTACAGGCCTCTCCCAATCTGCAGGGCCCAAAGTCATGTCAGGGGGAACGGGTCACTCAAATATGAGGTGCACGGTCTCATAAAACTCTTGAATTTAAGCAGGGGTCGCTCCAGCTCCCAGAATACAAGGAGGGGGAAGACGGCCCAGGCGCTGGCTTAAATGAAGAGCCAGGCCTTGAGGGATGCTCCCTCGTCTTGTCAGCTGATGGACAAGGTGAAGTCAAAGCACGCTTCGACTTTTTTTTCTTGTGGCTGCGAAAATCACTCGAATGGCTTGATGAGTGGGACAATGACCTCAGACTCCACAACCGCTCCAAGGACCTTCCTCTCGAGCGCCGTGGCGTTGAGTCGCCAGAAACCCTGGGCAGAACTCCGCAAAGTGACAAAAAAAGTCTGCATGAGCGGGGAAAAAACTCTGCTGTATTACGCGAAGCGGAGTTATCTGCACTCCACGAGCTCCGCAGGGCGCAGAGTGCAGAAACCTCTGCGAACGGAGCAGAGTTCACCGCCCAGGCCTAGTCGCTAGGATATTGAGAGATCGCTCACTCAAGGTCTTCAGAAGCATGGTGCAGCAGTCAGGGCAGGCCTTTGGGACATGGTCTTTTTCGAGGCACCATAGGCAAACAAGGTGTAGGTCCGTCACCGACATCAGTTGGTGACAGGAGCCGCAAGACTTGATGCCAGCCTTCTTGGACGACATCTCTGCCACACCAGGAGGTAAGACCACAAAAAAGGCTTAGGCAAAAAGTCAAAAAAGCTTAGTCAAAAAGAGACTAACTGGTAGTCCTTCCCGGATCTACGCTTGCTGGCGCAGAAAGAAAACAACTGACATCAGAGGGCCTGGGTGGCACCTTCATAGGCACCGCGAACGCCACTTTCAGAGCAGACGATGCCAACCTCACTGTGTGGAGCCCAACGACGCCACCTACCGGCGTGCAGGGGTACTGCTCAGGAAAAATTTCCGGATCCAGTTCGACACCTCGGAATATTTCTAAGGTAAGGAATCCTTTGCTAGAACACTCTACCAGATAGGGTATACAAGTCCTTTCATGACGTGCAAAGACAATGAAACCTGACGCTCCTCAGGAGCTGACCCCCCCCCCCTTTAAATACACCCCCCAATTATATACAATCTGCCAGTCCCAGAATTCTGGTACTAATGCTAGCCTTACACGATGGGTGACCCTTATGTCAAAATTTACCTCAGCGACCGCGCGATGGCCCAAATGCCGCTGTGGCGGGTTCCGTTCCTAAGGCGCCAGGACCGACCCGCATACATGAAGAAATCGCCTATCACACGCACAATATTGCAGGTGTGGGACAAGGTGGCGGTCACTAGGGGCCTCACTACTTATCCATCGCCGATGACACCTCTGTTCGACAACCCAGCCTTTGAGCCAGGTACGGTCCCCGGATCTTTCCCTCACTGGAGGTCATCAGACTGTAGATCGGCCGGTCACCTCTTCGATTTGGAAGGCTTTATGCAAATGCAAACCCTATAGGAGACCTACTCACTACCGCGCATTCCACGTTTCCAATACTTTCAGATCCCGCACTGGCTAACGAACAGAGACATATTACCGCAGGTCAGCAGACACCTCACTACATATGAAAAATGGCTCCACACCAAGAGGACAGATAAACTAGCGATAACGGAACTCTATAAAATGCTATGCCCACCGCACCCCACTTCGCGCTCCACGGGTCAGAAAAGATGGGAGCGAGAACTGGGACGATCCCTTACTGATAAGGAGTGGCAAGACGTATATTTCAGGGCCCATCACACTGCTAGGAATGTGGCTATTAAGGAATCAGCAGTCAAGATAGCATACTATTGGCACCTGACACCGGCAAAGCTTCACCAAAGTAACCCGCGACGTGACCCATTGTGCTGGAGGGGATGCGGACAAATAGGTACTCTAACCCACATACTCTGGGAATGCGCTGAGGTGCAGGAATTTTGGTAGCAGGTTCTTCGGGACATAGATAAATACTTTGATACAGAAATTCCGCGTTTCCCGGCCTACACACTACTGGGACTACCCAATAAAATCACCTTCCCACTCAAATCACTCAGGGGCAAACAAATGGGGCTGGCGATGGGGGCAGCGACACAGCACGTTTTGTCGTTATGGGGCTCCACACGGAAACCCACACACACTGGGTGGCTCCACAGGCTCTGGTACACGATGAGCATGGAACGGATACAAGCCTCCCTCACCCAAAAACAAGACACGTTCCTTGATACTTGGCAGCCCCTAGTAGATCTTCTATCCGATGAATTTAATGAGCTCACCTGCCCAAAATACCTCAGCGTTCTTCGACTAGCTGACGAATTCCAGAGGACCTCTGACACATCCACCTAGAGCTTTCAGGTCCGAATGCTGGAACAATGGCTGTCAGAACAGCGACCACACCGGAAGGGGGAGTCCAGGGGGAGGGAGGGGGGTGGGGGGGGCAGGAATGGGGGGAGGCGGGATGGTTCAGTTGGGGTTGTTTGGGGCAATGTCGCTCAGCACCAAGCCCGCACTCACTCGCATGGACACATTCTCCCTCTCCGGCTGCACACTGACCACCCTGTGGGTGGGGGGTGCGGGTCAGAGGAAGGGTATATTTCCCGAGACTTACATTTCCCGACTTGTTCTGAGTTTTATTTTATGAAATGCAATAAAAATGATTTAAACCAAAATTTACCTCAGCATGTTAGGCCTAGAATTTTGCCATGGTTGCCTCTCTCCTATATGTCAAGGCGGACCTGCTTTATGCCAAGAATCACCTCCAATATGCTAGTGCCAGCATTTTGTTAAGAGTGCCTCATATGCCAAGAATTTCCTCTAGTACGTCAGCACCCGCATTTTTCTGTGAGTTCCTTATACCAAGAATTTCCTCCGTGTTCCAGCATCAACGTTTTGCGACATATGTCCCATATGTCAAGCATTACCTTCAAAATGCCAGTGGCAGCTTTTTGGCACAGGTCCCTGTCTTGTTGAGAATTCGCTTCAGTATGCCTGCATCAATATTTTGCTACAGCTGCCTCTATTAGCCAAGACATACCTTTGTTATGTCAGGGTCAAAGGCAGACTCTTAAGCATAACACCACACTCTTACTCACTATTCAGTCACTTACACTCATTATCACCTACTCACTCAGTCATTCTCACTCAATTGCACTCAGGCTTGTTCTCACTCTTATATCCCCTTCATTCTCACTTCCTCACATTTACTGAAATTCAATCTCACTTATTTTCACTCACTTTATACACACATACACAAACACTCCCTCTCACACACAAATTTGCACCCACCTGCAAGAACACCCACAGAGCATACCTTTAAAAACATTTATCCTTACCTCAGCTGCCAGGGAAGGTCTCATTCCAGCTCCTGATGCACCTTTTTTTATAACACAAATTGTAAGTAAGTTATACAATTATTCAACATTACAGTAATAAAGAATGGATCAAAAACAATGAGGGTTGAGCCACCCCTGTGCCCATGGCACCGATTTTGCCTTCTGTAAAGCCAGCGATGGCAAAGGCATTGGCAGTGGTCATAAAGGACAACCAGGGGTTGAAGCTACGACTCCGGGGTACTCCTAAGTGACGTCCGTGCTTTCCCCACAACAGAGTTGGGCTTAAATCACTATTAAAAATGCGTGAGTGACTAAAATGTGTAAACAAGACCTTGAAGCTATAAAAGGGAAAGTAAAGTAGGATTTCAGACTAGGTTTGCTCTAGCCTCAGATGGCTTTCAGAGAAAAGAGCAAACATGGTGAGAATATATGCTCCAAATACAGTTAGTATGAACTCTCTTTGCAGATATTAAGAGGGAGGTGAAGGAAGACCTCATAGTTCATTTGGTGTGGAACTCCATTGATCAAGCCCTCTGATTATCAGTATGAAAACTGCTAGAAACAAACACAATCTTTGCTGAATTTGAGCTGGTATACTCGTGGAGATATCTTTATCCTGAAGTAAATTATTTCATCTCCGTCTTAGAAATGCACAGGGTTTATACATGATTAGACAACATTTTTGCAGTGAGGCAGAAGGCAGACACAGGAACTAATCAGATCACAAAGCATGCACCTGTTGAGATAAAGTAGACCAGAGAAAGTTGTAGAAGCTCCTACAAGTGGAACCTAGGTGGGATGTGCCTCCCAGGACATACAGAAATAGGAACAGGGATAAAGGATTTTAATTCTAAACAACTTTATTGGAGTTCTGAAATAAACAATTCCTTCTATGTGAATATCTACCAGTGTTATATAGGTGTACATATAGCAGCAAGCACCTATCCATGCCTCGGAGTGAAACACGAATTACTGGTGCCTCTTTGGTCCTCCAGTTCTTTCCAATGGGCTGGAATCGGACCACACATAAGATAGATCATGGCTAAATACCTTTGTCCCAAACTAGGAATAAGGGCAACTGAAAAAGGCCTGAGAGGTTTAAGTCAACCCGTGATAGGAAGCAGAGGTGTCTTATGTCATCTACCTTATTAACTCTATCTATAGAGCCCCCACACATATGATAAGAGGTTTGGCGTGCATCAAAAGAATCCCATTTAGTAGAGAAATCCACAAGATTGGTATATTTGCAGACACTATCCCACTAACACTTAAAGACCATGCTAGCAGTCTGCAGGAATTTGAAATTTTCAAGAAGACCTGAGGGACGAAAATAAATATACACCAATATGAAAGTTTCAACCTCAAGGCCAAAACTAAACTGAGAAATAAAATAGACTTGCGAATTGGAGAGTTTACTATATCTCCTCTCTGGGTAGAATCACATTCTTCTTAAACATTACACTGCTTTCAACATCCCTCTATGGCTCTCCCCCACCACCAAGAGTGAATTACTTGATCTACAGAAACATATGACTGATTTCATCTAAGCCTGTAAACACAGCAAAAGTCTCACTGAAGGAAGTTCATAATCGCACCTAGACACAGCCAGGATTTGACCTCTTCAGACTTGCTAAAATTTTAAAAGGAGGCATGCCAAGACCAACCCAAAAGTTAATGAACAGGGAATAAGAGAACAAAATGGTCTGCATGTATAGGGCCGCTGCAGGGTGGGCTTTGTGAGACCTGGTTAGTTCCCCAGGGAGTCAAGACCCTAAAATTGACAGTGGGCAAATTAGAGCTCACCACCGATCAGTAAACCTGACACCAATACAGTAAACCCACGTTTCACATCTGCAATAAAAGAAAAATGTTGTAAGCAACAGAGATAGAGAGACTGCAGAGTATGATTAAACGTGACCAAGACTTTCATGTGACAGAAAAAGAGCAGTTGCCAGCACAGAGTGTGATTACTGAGTATGGTATCCAATCAACAAACATGTTGCCACTAGATAACAGGCAGCATATGAGAAGTTTGAGACTATAGTCCCGACGGGCCTTCACACAGTCTATAAGGGCTACTTTCACAAAGAGAGAATGGACCAGCAATGGACCAGCAATGACTATAGGCTAAAGAAGGCAGAGCAATGTGTCTAGGGCAAACAACATGCTACTATTCCACATACTGGTGGCAGGAGAAACTGGTGGCAGGAGAAAATGCTGACAGCTGTTCTCAACCACCTGGCACATTAGAAGAGGGTTGAGTAAAGAACCAAATAAGTAGTCTCATATCAACATACCCTCTCTTTAAATCTGTCTATTTATTTTATTTTAATTTTATTTTGAAAGTTTTATATAGCGCAAACAAGATCTTTGCAGATATCAGAGCGCTTTACAAAGGCAAGGGGTAAGAACAGGAGAGCGCCTAACAGGCATTTGGGCATAGCGTAATTGTAGGTAATAAGTGAGTGGTAGGGTAGGTACACGAGGGAGCATAGTTAGGCAGGTAAGTCAGTAATACAAATAATACAAATAGGAGGGAGCATGGACAATCAGGTAAGTCCATAATACAAGTAATACAAATGGGCAAAGAGATCAAACAAGTAGTACAGATCGACGCAGAGTCTTAAAAGGTCCAAAGTAATAGTTCAAGTGTATTTAGCCATGAGGATAGCTTTTACTTCTTTCTTAAAAAGAGGAGTGGAGGAGATGAGCCTGGTTTCAGGAGGGAGTGAGTTCCAGATCCTAGGCGCCATTCCTGAGAAGGAGCGTTTGTAAGTTTTTTCCTTCCGGAATCTTCGAGGCTTCAGCAGAAGATTGTTTGTGCTTCTGGTGGTTCTGAAGCCGCCAGAAATTGTCAGCTTCTGAGTGAGGTAGCCGGGTGAGTTCAGGTGTACAGCCTTGTGCATCATGCAGGCAATTTTCAGATGTATTCTGGCTTCAAAAGGCAGCCAGTTCAGGGATTTAAAGTCAGGGGAAATATGTGAGTGTTTTTTAGATCCGGTGATGAGTCTCGCTGCCGCGTTTAGCGAAGCTCTTAGGGGTGCAGTTGTAGATAGGGGGAGACCGCAGAGGGCGATGCTGCCGTAGTCTATGCGAGGGATGACTAGTGCTTGTACTGCAGTTTGGAAGTCTTTGGCTGGGAGGAAGGGTTTAAGTTTCCTCAAGGTATTTATTTGGAAGTTTGCTCCCTTAGTTGCCTTGCTGATATGCTGCTGCATGTTGAGATTGGCGTCAAGTGTTATGCCTAAAGATTTTGCTGAATCCACGATGGTCGGTTGGACATTGAGTGCAGTTAGGTGCTTAAGCCAAGTTTGAGTGGTAGAGATTTTCGCGGGAGGTGAGATCAGAAGGAACTCAGTTTTTAGAGCATTGAGTTTGAGGTGGTTATCGGCAAGCCAGGATTGGGTGCTTCTGATCGTTGAGTTCAGAAGCATAATGTCTTTGGGGGATTGTAATTTGAGATATAGTTTGGTGTCATCGGCGTACATGGTAAAGTGTACATTGGGTGCTTGTAGCAAGGTGGTGAGAGGTTCCATAACTAGGTTGAACAAAGTTGGGGATAGGGAGGATCCTTGGGGGACACCTAACGATACAGGTACTGGAGAGGACATCAAGTTGTTGCTATTGAATTTCTGAGACCGGTTGTGTAAACAGGAAGTGAACCACTGGAGAACAGTCCCAGAAAGACAATTTCTTGTGTTTAAGAGTTCAAGTAAGTTCTCATGTTTAACAGTGTCGAATGCTGAAGAGAGATCAAGAAGGATAAGGAGGCAGGTATCATTTTGATCTAAAATTTGGAGGGCATCGTCAATTATGTGAGTCATAGCAGTTTCGGTGCTGTGCCCTGCTCGGAAGCCTGATTGATGAGGATTGAGGAGATCAAACTGTTCTATGTGCTTTGTCAATTGTAGCTGAACGCATTTTTCCAACAGTTTGGCGAGAGTGGGAATGTTGGTATTCGGACGGTAGTTGTTTAGATCGGTGGGGTCGGCTGTTGATTTCTTTAGTAAATGTGTGACTTGTCCCACTTTGAGGGAGTCAGGGATGGTTCCTTGTTGAAGTGAGCTGTTGATAATTTTAGTCCAGAGTGGGAGGAGCAAAGGGGTGAAGTCTTTTACAGCACTAGCAGGAAGAGGGTCAGTGAGGTGATTGGATGGTTTCAAGGTGCTGAGTAGTCTGTCAATTTCTTCTTCAGAGTAAGTGTCAAAGGATGACCATGTCGCATTGTTTTTTGGTTCAGTGGGTGTTATGCAGTGGGGTTTGGAGTAAAGGCTTGCGTCAATGAGGAGATCGCTCCTTATGTTGTCAGTTTTTTTGGTTAAAGAAAGCAGAGAAGTCTTCACAGGAAGGTGCATCGCTCATAGTGCTGACTGATTGGGGTTCTTCCTTGGATTGTGTTCTGATTAGCTCAAACAGTTTTCTTGGACGGTTTTTTGCTTGGTCGAGCTGGAGTCTGAAGAAATCTGATTTTGAGTGTTTTATTTTCCTGAAGTAGGCGTTTCTCTTTTTCTTCAGAATTTTTAGGTGCAGTGCCGAGGGAGCAGATCTCCAGGTGCGCTCTGCCATTCGCATGGCCCGTCTATCTTCATTGAGACTCCCGTCGTACCATGGGTTGGAGATCTTAGTGGAGACTCTTTTCAGTTGCATCGGGGCAGCCTCATTGATTGAGGTCATAGCGTTGAGATAGTGGTCAGTTAAGTATTGAACGTCAGTAACGCCGGTAAGGGGAAGTAGGAGATTGCAGCTGTTAGGGGGTAAAGAGTTTGGGTTGAGTTTCTTCAGGTCTCTTTTCCAAACTTTGGGCTTGGAGGATTGAACCGGGTTAAGTTTAACTTTTTCATTGATGAAGAATGTGACAATATGGTGATCTGACCAGTCACAGGGTTGGATTGAATCAAGTTGAATAGTGCCTTCTTTGGAGATGATAAGGTCGAGGATAGAGCCTTTGTCATGGGTCGGACTGTTGCATATTTGGGTGAGGTCAAAAGCGTTAAGGAAGTTTTTGAGGCTATTTACCACTGAGTCACTGCAATCATTCCAGTGAAGATTGTAATCGCCAAGGAAAATTTGAGTGTTTTGCCATCATGAATTGGTTGAGATTGTGTCCATGAGTTGTTGGGAGAAGGTGAGGTTGTCCCCGGGTGGGTGGTAGATGATGTGTAGTGAACATACAGGTTTGTTTTCGCTGATGACATCAAGGCAGATGTATTCACAGGAGGTAAGAGAGGGGGCGGTGACTTTATTAACTGAAAGGTTGCTCCTGTAAATGCATGCGATTCCACCGCCTGTCTTGCTGGACCTGTCAAGTCTAATGATGCAGTAGTTGGGGGGGACTAGGATATCCATGATAGGAGTAGAAGATTCAGTTAACCATGTTTCAGTTAGGATGGCTAGGTCAAGGTTCAAAGTAATGATGAGATCAGCGACCTCCGAGGAGTGTCTTTGGGCCGATCTGCAGTTGAGAAGAATGCATTTGAGTCTGGGGGTGCAGAGGGAGGAGGAGGGATCTAGAGTGAGAGGGACTTTTGTGAGGTTGTTGGGGACGGAGCCTCTGTTGTTTTGCGTTGGGTGCCTGAGGGGGTTGGAGAGAATCGTAGGAATGGACAGGTGTGTGGTGGCTAAGAGGTTTTGGCGAACCGGGACATATGTGCGGAGTAGGGTGTGTATGTCGAGGTCCGAAAGTGTATTGATAGTGCGTCGGGGGCCTTTGGAGGTAATGCGAGAGGGGATAGAGGTCCAATGTGGGGGGTGAGTAGGATGTAATGGGGATAAGTTGTTAGGTGGAGAAGTGGTGGTGGGAAGGGGGTGTCTGGGGTGTGTGAGGAGTAACTCTTTGAGGGTGTGGAGTTCTTCTCTCACTTGGAGGAGGGTGGACATAATCATGTCCAGCGTGGGGTTGGGTAAGGAGTTGGGGGTGGGCACTGAAGGAGGGCAGCTGTCTAAGTTACTGGAGTAGGGGGGGAGAGGGGTGGGGGTGTTAGTGAAGTGGTTGGAGTTGGAGGTGTTAGTGAGTGTGTTGATGTTCGGGTAGGTAGGGAGGTTGGGGGGAGGGGAGTGAAAGTATTAATGATGGTGTTGGTGTTATTGGACAGGGAATCAGTGATAGGAGGGGTAGGGCAATTGAGGGAAGTGTGGAGGCTGGGTGTTGCGGGGGTGACGGTGTGGTAGTGGGGAGTGAGAGTGGGGGGAGAGGTTGAGGGAAGAGTGAGGGCTAGGAGTGGCGGGAGTGCAAAGAGTGGGGGGGAGATGGGTTGGGAGAGAGTCATGTTGTGTGGGGTGCAGTCAGGGGAGGTGGGTTGTTCTGAGAAGCTAGTCGGAAGTGTGGGCTGCTGGTTATGTGGGGGTGGGGTAGAGGGCGTGGGGGTGGGGGTGTTGGTGGAGGAGGGGAGATCCGCGTCTGGGATTGAGGAGTGTGAAGTGTCTGTAGCCGGGGGGTGATAGAGTAGAGTACTGGGGGGAGGGAGGAGGTGCGTGTTAGTGGTAGGAGGTGCTGTGGAGTCGAGGATGTTGGGATTGGAGGCCGGATGGTGTGGGATCTGAGGGTTGGAGATGTATTCTTTGAAAGTGGGGAACAGGTTGTCAAATAGCTCAAGGTTTCTGTCTGTGGATTGAATTAAGATAGTGCCGTTGTTGTAGATAGTGATGGTTGCTCTAGCTGGGTAGAGTTGGGATGGTGTGGTGGAAAGTGTTATGCCATGGGCAGTTTTCCTGGTGGTCGAGATGGTGAGTAGGGTGAGGAATGCTTTTCTCCATTGTGCTCTGCGTATAGTGTATAGAATGATATCGGTGTTCTTAGCTCCATTTGAAGAGAGAAGTAGGTGTCTAAAAAGGGGGTTTCAGGGTGGGACTTTAAGAAGTTGTGTTTAAAACGTTTTGCGTTTTTTTTGGAGAGCTCTGGGGGGTAATTAATTTTATATGTGTGTTTGCCCGTGGGTTCCATGTTGGACGAAGGGGAAGAGGTAGGTGAGGGGGGCTGTGTGGGTAGGTGTAGGAAAAGAGCTATGGTGTGTGCGAGGGAGGTGTGGGTGAAAAAGTTAAGAAGTGTGTATGGAAGGGTAGAGATTTTGACTAGCCTAAGATGGCCGCTTCGTTAGGCATGGTGAAGCAATGAGGATTGACTAGTCTAAGATGGCCGCCAAGATAGAGAGATAGCAAAGAGTATAGTAGTCCTTTGTTTGTTATTATGTCCTGAGATCAGGGATGCAGACAAGTTTCATATACTAAACAGGGGCTGGTCGAGGAAGTCCTGTTTCTATCTTACTGGGAGGGTAGAGGGGAGTCCTATGTCTATTTTGGAGAGCCAAGGGGAAAGCAGTGCTTTTAAATTAGCTTTGTGAGGGTCTGGCGATTTGTTGTTGCAGGTTTATGACCCCAGCCATTTTGGGTAATAGATCTGGTTTTGTGTGGAATTCAGGGAAATGGAGTCGAGTAAATACTACAATTTTATGGCCCCAGCCATTTTGGGCAGAAGGATCTCAGAAGTAAAGTCGTGTAAATCAAATTAAAAAGTGGTGCAAATTAAAAATGAAAAACTGAGCAAGAAGCACAATACCTTGCCATAGTCCTGGGGTCGTTTTTTGTATGAGATGATTGCTCTGCTGGCTTCAACACGCCCTTTTTTCCAAGTTGTCGGTGTGTACATTCCTCTTTTCCAATTGTAGGCTCCATAAAAAATAAAAAACTCCATTAATACATGATAGCCGATGGTTGTGCTATCAGCGTTGTTTTGTGTTATTCAGTGCACTTCCTGAGGGGGCGGGGCTGAGAAGCGACTTCTCTCCGTGTATGATCGCACTGTGGCTTTCCAGGGGGTTGCTGAAGCCGCGATCAAGCCGACCTGCTGCCCAGTTCTCCGTAGCAGCACCGCAGCCCAACCGCTACTGTCCAGGGGCTCCGTCGCTATCTGGATGCTCCGGCGAACCACCGCCACAGCACCCGGCGGGCACTCCGGGGAGAGGCCAGATGTCCCTCCGCCGCGAGCCGTGTGATCCAGGGCTTGGCGCCAGGGATCAATCAATCAATCAATCAATCAGGTCATTTGTAGAGCGCACTACTCACCCGTAGGGTCTCAAGGCGCTGGGAGGGGGGGGGGGTGCCGCTACTGCTCGAACAGCCAGGTCTTGAGCTTCTTCCTGAAGGAGAGGTGGTCTTGGGTCAGGCGCAGATTGGTGGGAAGTGAGTTCCAGGTCTTGGCGGCCAGGTAGGAGAAGGATCTTCCTCCTGTTGTCGCTCTTCGGATGCGGGGGACGGCGGCGAAGGCGTGGTTGGTTGATCTGAGGAGGCGCTTGGGAGTGTAGAAGTTGATCCGGTTGTTGAGGTAGCTCGGGCCTTGGTCGTGTAGGGCTTTGTGTGCGTGGGTGAGGAGGCGGAAGGTGATTCTCTTGTTGACCGGGAGCCAGTGCAGATCTCTCAGGTGTCCGGAGATGTGGCTGCGTCGGGGGATGTCGAGGATGAGTCTCGCCGAGGCGTTCTGGATCCGCTGGAGTCTCTTCTGGAGTTTGGCAGTGGTTCCGGCGTAGAGGGCGTTGCCGTAGTCCAGTCGGCTGGTGACGAGGGCTTGGGTGACCGTCTTCCTCGTCTCGGTGGGGATCCACCGGAAGATCTTACGTAGCATGCGCAGGATGTTGAAGCATGATGAGGAGACGGCGTTGACTTGCCTGGTCATGGAGAGGGAGGAGTCCAGGATGAAGCCCAGGTTGCGTGCGTGGTCCGTTGGTTTGGGTGCGGTGCCTAGGGCGGGAGGCCACCAGGAGTCGTCCCAGGCGGAGGGTGAGGAGCCCAGGATGAGGACCTCCGTCTTGTCTGAGTTCAGTTTCAGGCGGCTGGTCGTCATCCATTCGGCTACGTCTCTCATCCCTTCGTGCAGGTTGGCTCTGGCGGTGGTGGGGTCGTTGGTCAGGGAGAGGATCAGTCATCCGGGGCCTCCGTAGCAACAGGGAGGCTCCCAGGGCTTGCCGTTTCCTCGTCAGCACTTTCCGCAGGGGGGTCTTGCCGCTTCGCTCTTCGCTCTGTTCTGCGGGTCGTCAGGGGCCGCTCAGAGTCTAAGCCTCTGCCCTCATCGATTTGAGCAGTGCCTGAAGATGAGTGGGTTCCAGACCTCCATCTAAGGTCCAGCAATGACCCGCAGCAGCCAGGCGATGGCGGGGCAGACTACAGGCGATGACCTCCCAGGTGTGTGCGATACCCTCAGCAGACTCCGGCAGGCTCCGACCATCCGTCTCGGTCTCGAACAATGTCCAGTCTGTCCCGGTGCTCCAACCGCTCGGTCCGGGCAGCGTCCGGTGCAGGTGGGGGTGCTTGAAGTCGAGTGGGCTCCAGACCCCAATCCTCGGCCCAGCAATGTCCTGCAGCAGCCAGTCGAAGGTGGGGTAGACTCCCGGCGAAGGCCTCCCAAGCGTGTGTGAGACCCTCAGCAGGTCTCCGCCAATGTCCACAAACAGTTCTGTGCAGGTGGGGATGATCGCGGGACTCAGCAGGCTCCAGACCTCCGTCAGTCAGGTAAGAGTGCCATCCAGTTACTTGTTGTGCATCCAGTTACTTGTTGTGCAATCCAGTTACTTATTGTAGTTCAATTCTTTAAAAAAAGTGGGTGCTGACATAGATAAATACAAAAGTGGGATCCCAAGCACTAGGAGCTCTTAACAGGAGCTCCTACCAGGCGGCCATTTTTCAATAAAGACAGACCTGCTTCAAATTAGGTGAAATCATATTCACTGTCTTTAAACATTATATTGGATATGTGCCTTCATCTACGCTGGGAGGCTGCAGCTGTTATATATATATATATATATGTTTATCAGTATTTGTCAGTATGTCTGCTATATGTTAATGAGAAACATGCAGTAATGGAAGTATTTGGAACGTTGCCCACTGGGGATGTTGTACTGATTTTATTTTATTTTGTTTGTTTGCAAAAGGCTTGATATGCTGTGCATGCTAGTTATTTATGACTTGTCTGAAAGGTACAAGCCACAACGTGATGCAAACTTGTTTACTGCAGGATTTGTTGGCAGGTTAAATATGTTAAAGATGCATAGCAGTCGGGACGCAGAAGGTCCTATGAAACCATGATATTATTTGTACAGTTCCCAGCTACTAATAATTATTAATATATTCTGTTGAAAACAGTGAATCACACTAGTGACATTTAGAGAGCAGATCTGATGTTACAAGAATGATATTTACTTCACTCTAAGATGGCCGCGATAATGTGGGAATAAGTCCTTTGTTGATTTTCACTTTTTTATCACGTGTAACTTTATTTATTGTTTGTGCCCATTCACTAAAACTACCCGTGACCAAGGCGAGTGCTTCGCCGAAATGCGTTGGGGTTTATTCTGTTGCCCGGATTTCACTATGCAGCAAATGGAATAATAAAGACTTATGAAAAGCGTAAAAGGTGATTGAAGCGGTCTGTGTGTTATCAAAGAAGAGTGCATCAGCGTAGAGTATATATATATATCTCAAAGAAAAGGAGAGCCCACAGCTAAGTGTTCGCTTCAAACCGACACTTTATTGAGTCAGCATCACGTGGCAGTTATATCAACCTTTTAAAACCTAACATGTTTCAGCGCTCCAGCGCCTTGATCACAGGTGAGTATGATTCCATCCAAATGGTCATGTGGTCGGAGATGAAAACCACACTACCCACAATGCACCGTATGTAAATTCAAACACAGTCTCTGACACAATATCAATGTTCGCTGAATTAGCATCGCATATTGTCAAAGTCAGGCATATTTCAATGTCATTGTGAGAAATCCATAAAAAGCATAGTGCTGTTTCCTGCCACATGAAGCAAATAGCTGTTTGAAGGGAGACCGCGAAGTCTGCACGAAGGAAGCAAAACCTCCTTCACTCCCTTTCTCTTCTGCTAAACACAATGGCAGGGCAATCCTTAATGACATGTTCTTGCAGGAGAGCGCGTCATGTCCCCTCAATTTTAAGTTCCAAACAAGAGTTTCCGCTTTGCCGGGGACCTCCGACGCTGCAGGGCGGGCTCTCAAGAAATCAGGAACCGAAATCCTGATAGTAAGACACCAAAGAAAAGGAGAGCCCACAGCTACGTGTTCGCTTCAAACCAACACTTTATTGAGTCAGCATCACGTGGCAGTTATATCAACCTTTTAAAACCTAACATGTTTCAGCGCTCCAGTGCCTTGATCACAGGTGAGTAGGATTCCATCCAAATGGTCATGTGGTCGGAGATGAAAACCACACTACCCACAATGCACCATATGTAAATTCAAACACAGTCTCTGACACAATATCAATGTTCGCTGAATTAGCATCGCATATTGTCAAAGTCAGGCATATTTCAATGTCATTGTGAGAAATCCATAAAAAGCATAGTGCTGTTTCCTGCCACATGAAGCAAATAGCTGTTTGAAGGGAGACCACGAAGTCTGCACGAAGGAAGCAAAACCTCCTTCACTCCCTTTCTCTTCTGCTAAACACAATGGCAGGGCAATCCTTAATGACATATTCTTGCAGGAGAGCGCGTCATGTCCCCTCAATTTTAAGTTCCAAACAAGAGTTTCCGCTTTGCCGGGGACCTCCGACGCTGCAGAGCGGGCTCTCAAGAAATCAGGAACGGAAATCCTGATAGTAAGACACCAAAGAAAAGGAGAATCCACAGCTACGTGTTCGCTTCAAACCGACACTTTATTGAGTCAGCATCACGTGGCAGTTATATCAACCTTTTAAAACCTAACATGTTTCAGCGCTCCAGCGCCTTGATCACAGGTGAGTATGATTCCATCCAAATGGTCATGTGGTCGGAGATGAAAACCACACTACCCACAATGCACCATATGTAAATTCAAACACAGTCTCTGACACAATATCAATGTTAGCTGAATTAGCATCGCATATTGTCAAAGTCAGGCATATTTCAATGTCATTGTGAGAAATCCATAAAAAGCATAGTGCTGTTTCCTGCCACATGAAGCAAATAGCTGTTTGAAGGGAGACCACGAAGTCTGCACGAAGGAAGCAAAACCTCCTTCACTCCCTTTCTCTTCTGCTAAACACAAAGGCAGGGCAATCCTTAATGACATGTTCTTGCAGAAGAGCGCGTCATGTCCCCTCAATTTTAAGTTCCAAACAAGAGTTTCCGCTTTGCCGGGGACCTCCGACGCTGCAGGGCGGGCTCTCAAGAAATCAGGAACGGAAATCCTGATAGTAAGACACCAAAGAAAAGGAGAGCCCACAGCTACGTGTTCGCTTCAAACCGACACGTTATTGAGTCAGCATCACGTGGCAGTTATATCAACCTTTTAAAACCTAACATGTTTCAGCGCTCCAGCGCCTTGATCACAGGTGAGTATGATTCCATCCAAATGGTCATGTGGTCGGAGATGAAAACCACACTACCCACAATGCACCATATGTAAATTCAAACACAGTCTCTGACACAATATCAATGTTCGCTGAATTAGCATCGCATATTGTCAAAGTCAGGCATATTTCAATGTCATTGTGAGAAATCCATAAAAAGCATAGTGCTGTTTCCTGCCACATGAAGCAAATAGCTGTTTGAAGGGAGACCACGAAGTCTGCACGATGGAAGCAAAACCTCCTTCACTCCCTTTCTCTTCTGCTAAACACAATGGCAGGGCAATCCTTAATGACATGTTCTTGCAGGAGAGCGCGTCATGTCCCCTCAATTTTAAGTTCCAAACAAGAGTTTCCGCTTTGCCGGGGAGCTCCGATGCTGCAGGGCGGGCTCTCAAGAAATCAGGAACGGAAATCCTGATAGTAAGACACCAAAGAAAAGGAGAGCCCACAGCTAAGTGTTCGCTTCAAACCGACACTTTATTGAGTCAGCATCACGTGGCAGTTATATCAACCTTTTAAAACCTAACATGTTTCAGCGCTCCAGCGCCTTGATCACAGGTGAGTATGATTCCATCCAAATGGTCATGTGGTCGTAGATGAAAACCACACTACCCACAATGCACCATATTTAAATTCAAACACAGTCTCTGACACAATATCAATGTTCGCTGAATTAGCATCGCATATTGTCAAAGTCAGGCATATTTCAATGTCATTGTGAGAAATCCATAAAAAGCATAGTGCTGTTTCCTGCCACATGAAGCAAATAGCTGTTTGAAGGGAGACCACGAAGTCTGCACGAAGGAAGCAAAACCTCCTTCACTCCCTTTCTCTTCTGCTAAACACAATGGCAGAGCAATCCTTAATGACATGTTCTTGCAGGAGAGCGCGTATATATATATATATATATATATATATTCAAAAAAACAATCTCCTATTCGGTTGGAAGCAGACAAGGGGACGCAAGGGGCTTTGTGGAACCATTTATTTCTGCTGGCATGACGCGTTTCGGCGAAGCCTCTTCAGATGCCTTCTGGTGCTGTGGGATTTGCAAGTGGTAATTGCCCCTCCCTCTAAAGTAGGTTGGGGTACACCTGTGCCTTGTTTGTAGAGAAGACGCAAGTAGTTTTTAAAGTGTAGACTGCATTTCCCATCATGCAGTTTGTTCGTGGTTGCCTGAATGTCTCTCTCAGCCCGTTTTTCCTGGTTTGCCTATAGTAAGAGGCTGATGTCATACAAGGTGAGGTAAAATACATAGCACTGTGCTGAGGGAAAAACGGTTCTCAAGCCCCCACTTCCAACCGCTCGTTCCCTCTGGTCGCTAGAATGGAGATGCAGTTAAAGTAGCTGCATCTCTCCGTACAGTCACGGGCTGTCAGATGACAGCAGAACCTTTGCTTCCTCGGGGTGAGCGGCGGTCTGGGTCCAATGCCAATGACCCCTGGACTCATTCTGGATGGGTCCCCTTTCCGTGTCGTTGGCAGCACGTAAATATTCAAAAAAACAATCTCCTCTCCGGTTGGAAGCAGACATGGGGACGCAAGGGGCTTTGTGGAACCATTTATTTCTGCTGGCATGACGCGTTTCGGCGAAGCCTCTTCAGATGCCTTCTGGTGCTGTGGATTTGCAAGTGGTAATTGCCCCTCCCTCTAAGGTAGCGTGGGGTACACCTGTGCCTTGTTTGTAGAGAACACACAAGTAGTTTTTAAAGTGTAGACTGCATTTCCCATCATGCAGTTTGTTCGTGGTTGCCTGAATGTCTCTCTCAGCCCGTTTTTCCTGGTTTGCCTATAGTAAGCGGCTGATGTAAAACATATATATATATACATATATATATACATATATACATATATATATATACATATATACATCACACACACGAAAGAGTTGCCCCCTAGGAGAAGCACACACAAAGGAAGGTTTTCTTATTCCGTTTATTTCAAGGAAGTAACAGCCCAGCGTAGCGTGACACCTTGCACAAAGATTATTTTCCCAAATCGCCGACGCGTTTCGTGCTTGCTAGCACTTCTTCATAGGCATGGAAATGTCCAAACAACGCGAGGCAGCGTTGTGCACTTTTATTTCATTTCAATCTGACTCCCGCCCCAGTGGGCGTTGGCTCCTCGCAGAGCCTTGTGGTCTCAGTAGTGCACCAAGTATTACTCTTGTGAGTTTGCTTGTCGCGTTGCAAGTGAAGACAAAGTTAAGACCCCCAGTGGGTGTGCAAACTGTTCTACTCCCATTGCGCGTTGTTTGGACATTTCCATGCCTATGAAGAAGTGCTAGCAAGCACGAAACGCGTCGGCGATTTGGGAAAATAATCTTTGTGCAAGGTGTCACGCTACGCTGGGCTGTTACTTCCTTGAAATAAACGGAATAAGAAAACCTTCCTTTGTGTGTGCTTGTCCTAGGGGGCAACTCTTTCGTGTGTGTGATAATAGTACGGCTGGTCCGGCCGTGGAGAAGACCCGCTGCAGCCAAGCAGTCCAGTGGTGTCATCACATGAAGACACTGCGTTTGGAAAGGAAGGCGTTTTGGAAGGTTTAAAACAACAGCGCAATGGGAGTAGAACAGTTTGCACACCCACTGGGGGTCTTAACTTTGTCTTCACTTGCAACGCGACAAGCAAACTCACAAGAGTAATACTTGGTGCACTACTGAGACCACAAGGCTCTGCGAGGAGCCAACGCCCACTGGGGCGGGAGTCAGATTGAAATGAAATAAAAGTGCACAACGCTGCCTCGCGTTGTTTGGACATTTCCATGCCTATGAAGAAGTGCTAGCAAGCACGAAACGCGTCGGCGATTTGGGAAAATAATCTTTGTGCAAGGTGTCACGCTACGCTGGGCTGTTACTTCCTTGAAATAAACTGAATAAGAAAACCTTCCTTTGTGTGTGCTTCTCCTAGGGGGCAACTCTTTCGTGTGTGTGATAATAGTACGGCTGGTCCGGCCGTGGAGAAGACCCGCTGCAGCCAAGCAGTCCAGTGGTGTCATCACATGAAGACACTGCGTTTGGAAAGGAAGGCGTTTTGGAAGGTTTAAAACAACAGCGCAATGGGAGTAGAACAGTTTGCACACCCACTGGGGGTCTTAACTTTGTCTTCACTTGCAACGCGACAAGCAAACTCACAAGAGTAATACTTGGTGCACTACTGAGACCACAAGGCTCTGCGAGGAGCCAACGCCCACTGGGGCGGGAGTCAGATTGAAATGAAATAAAAGTGCACAACGCTGCCTCGCGTTGTTTGGACATTTCCATGCCTATGAAGAAGTGCTAGCAAGCACGAAACGCGTCGGCGATTTGGGAAAATAATCTTTGTGCAAGGTGTCACGCTACGCTGGGCTGTTACTTCCTTGAAATAAACGGAATAAGAAAACCTTCCTTTGTGTGTGCTTCTCCATAGGGGGCAACTCTTTCGTGTGTGTGATAATAGTACGGCTGGTCCGGCCGTGGAGAAGACCCGCTGCAGCCAAGCAGTCCAGTGGTGTCATCACATGAAGACACTGCGTTTGGAAAGGAAGGCGTTTTGGAAGGTTTAAAACAACAGCGCAATGGGAGTAGAACAGTTTGCACACCCACTGGGGGTCTTAACTTTGTCTTCACTTGCAACGCGACAAGCAAACTCACAAGAGTAATACTTGGTGCACTACTGAGACCACAAGGCTCTGCGAGGAGCCCAACGCCCACTGGGGCGGGAGTCAGATTGAAATGAAATAAAAGTGCACAACGCTGCCTCGCGTTGTTTGGACATTTCCATGCCTATGAAGAAGTGCTAGCAAGCACGAAACACGTCGGCGATTTGGGAAAATAATCTTTGTGCAAGGTGTCACGCTACGCTGGGCTGTTACTTCCTTGAAATAAACGGAATAAGAAAACCTTCCTTTGTGTGTGCTTCTCCTAGGGGGCAACTCTTTCGTGTGTGTGATATATAGATATATATATATATATATATATATTCGCTCCAACTTCCCTCCCAGTCACGGAAAGGATGGTCGCACTCGCAGGGTAAAGTTTAAATTATTTATTGCACAGGCTGGGGGTCGCGTAACTAGTTAGCATGGAGGAGTCTAGTTCGTTATCGAAATTAACCAGACAAATCGCTCCACCAACTAAGAACGGCCATGCACCACCACCCACAGAATCGAGAAAGCGCTATCAATCTGTCAATATATATATATATCACTCCCAGTATTCCCGCTAGACCTCCGTTTCCAGGCGAAAAGAGAGAGACGGGCCACAAGGTTCTGGCAGGAAGAAATTTTATTTAATCGTCCTCTCTGCGACGCGTTTCGAGCACAGCCGTGCTCTTGATCACACACATTGAAATGTGAACAAGGGCGGGAGCGCCCGAAACGCGTAGTGGCAGAGGAGGCTGAAATAAAGTAATCTATTGCGCAAATATATTGGGACCACGCTCGTCTTTTCTAAAAACAATAGGAACTGCAAGCTCGAGCAAGAAGATATATATCTATATAAATGTTGGATCTAGCTCAACGAGCAGAACTCCAGGGCATAGAGCAAGAAAGAGAGGAAAACGGTTTTAAACCAATATCGGTATTTGTCCCACAAACCCCATGGGACGCTGTAGATGTCTTTGTGGAAGCGATGAACAATGACCTCATGAAATACAGGAAAGTCAATCACCAGATACAAAGCGTTATCACCGAACAACAGAAACTGGCCCTCCAAAATCTAATGAATGACAAAAATGTCATAATAAAACCCTCGGACAAAGGAGGCAACGTGGTACTGATGAGTAGGGAATTTTACAGGGGTGAAGCATTAAGATAATTGTCGGACGACAAATTCTACATCAAATGCAGCAACGACCTCTATCAGCAGAGCATAAGGGACTACGATATGCTAATAAGGAAATGGTATGATGCCCAAATGCTTAGTAAGGATGAACATCTATTCTTACGAAACAGCCAACCTCTGACCCCTACCTTTTACCACCTACCAAAACTCCACAAAGACAGCAAGCACCCTCCAGGCCGTCCAATTGTTTAGTCTATAGGCAGTCTTACAGAAAATATGTCCCGACAAATAGACAACATCCTATTTCCCTTAGTGATAAACCTAAAATCTTATGTCCAAGATACTAAGGATTTTTTAAATAAAATTCAAGACATAAGATGGGAACCAGACTGCCTTCTGATGGTATTGGACATTTCCAGTCTCTATACGGCCTAGAGGCATTGGAACATTTTTTAAGTCTTCGCCAAATGAGATTTGCAAAACATAACATCATGATTTTGGAATTTGTGAAATTTTGTCTCAATAACAATATCTTCTTGTTTGAAGAACAACTATATAAACAAGTGTCTGGAACCGCGATGGGCACCTGCTTCGCTCCCAGCTACGCAAATTTATTCGTGGGCTGGAGGGAGGAGCGGGTGCCCAGGAGCTGTTTGGTGGGGCAGGAGAGAGGGGAAACAATATGCTGGCATCGCTATATTTATGATCTCTTCATCATATGGCGAGGCTCCAAAGACACAGCAGAAGCCTACATCGAGCTACTCAATGACAACGAGTATAACTAACATTTCTCAGGTACAATTAGTCCGGTGGCAGCGGAGTACTTAGACCTGCGAGTGTTCGTGGAAGGGGGCCAGCTTCACACCTCTCTCTATAGGAAAGAAACTGCTGGGAATTCAACCCTTTTTTCCAGTAGTAGCCACCCACCCCAACAAGTCAGGAGCATTCCGTACAGAGAGCTATTACGGCTGCGTAGGAATAGCTCAAGAAATCTAGATTTTGAAGCGGCTGCCTCAGAATGTCGGACTAGGTTTATAACAAGAGGATATGGGGAAGCATTGCTTCAAGATACACTAAGGAGGGTGAGACTGATCCCTAGATGTACACTGTTAACATCTAACTCATCCAAGGGAGGAAGAGGGAAAAAGAGAGTGACAGGTGAAGGGAAATTCAGAATGATAACTCCCTTCTCCTCAGGAGCAAAAGATCTGAGAGCCATGTTACAGAAAAACTGGCACATTCTCCAAACGGACAGTGTGCTCAGTGAAGACCTGCCCGCATACCCACTGGTGACATTTAGCAAAGCTAGATCACTGGGGGATCTATTAGTTACCAGCCATCTTGAAAAACCGCCACCTAGAAACAACACATTGAAAGAAATTAGGGGTTTCTTTCCCTGCGGGCGTTGCAAAGCCTGCTCAGGTAGCAAACAAGTTCTATCCTATGTCATACCAGACACAGGTAGAACGATGCACATAAAACAGTTCATTACCTGCAGCACCCCTTTTGCAATCTACTGTCTGGTATGCCCATGTGGCCTTCGCTACATCGGCAATACCATTAACCAGCTGAAACTGCGAATATTAGAACACCTGAGAGCCATAGACAAGGCAGATCCATCATATCCAGTGGCCCGTCATTTCGCAGAGAGTCATAACAAAGACCGAAATCAGCTACAGTACTTTGGTTTAGACACCATTCAACCGAGTGTAGGAGGTGGAGACAGACTTAGACGATTACGCAGACTTGAGTCTAGGTACATTATTGACCTATCATCTAAATACCCTCGAGGTCTGAATAGCGGGGAAGAAATGGCTTTCCACCTGGGCAAATAATGTTGGACTGTGATTTATGTGAACTGCAAAATTTGCCCATACTGTATGATGTAATTTGCACAGTAAGAGGGACTGTATCTGGAGATTTTGAAAACCTTTTTTGGGCATGAATTACTTAACATCAAATAGATTCCCACGATTGGGGGACATTTGATGTAATTTTGCTGGCTGCTCTCAGCCATATTGGTTTTCGGAAGTTTTACTTCGACCTCTGTAGCCATAGGTAGCCTTTTGAAAAATATGAAAAATATGATGTCTTTTTCTGATGAGATTATGTATTGCCATGAATACTATTTGAGATTCTGTGGGTTTTGATCTTTGGATCTGTTTTCTTTCTGATTTGAAAAAGATACTTTGTCTCAGTGCACTTTGAAACTATAATTACATGGGCTATGGTAAGACATGGGACAAAAGCCGATTCACGGCTTAATGTTATTGCATTGCATTTCATCATAATTATACCCTCTGACGCAGAACTGCAATCCATTTGTGGGCATGATAAATGTTGTACAATCAATGCATTCAAAAGTAACTGTGTAATAACATCACTACAAGATGGCGCCCATAAGCGTCGCAGAGGGGTAATGTCCTATGTCTATGTCTATGTTACCTTGATGTAGAGAGAGAGAAAAACTTTATTAACATGCTAAAAATGGAGTGCTTTACACACTGACGAAGGCAGCACGCCGAAACGCGTCTGTGTAGCTCCTGCGCGAAAATAGATATGTGGACACCTGAATCCTCTTGAGTGCTGCTATCTTTTTCCTTGAGAAACGAAAAGGAAATTTTGAGCGTAATATATATATATATATATATATATATATATATATATATATATATATATCACTCCTAGTATTCCCTCTAGACCTCAGTTTTCAGGCGAAAAGAGAGAGACGGGCCACAAGGTTCTTGCAGGAAGGTATTTTATTTAATCCTCCTCTCTGCGACACGTTTCGAGCACAGCCGTGCTCTTGATCACACACATTGAAATGCAGCGAATGCCATTGTTTTTAAACTTTGCTTGGTGTCCACCCCTTGTGAGAATCACGTGGTTGTCCAAAGATAAAAATAGAAGAAACACTTCGCAAATGCACCATTCTTTTTACAACATTGCGGTGAATCAGCTCCATGGTAATATTTCTGCTTTGAGGTTTTGTTTTTTGAATTTGCTTTTTGGTATCATCAAAATTGTTATATCAGCATAAATGCATGCATGTGCAAAAAACGCAAAATCATGATCAAAATAAATATATAAAATATATAAATATATAAATAGCAATAAAACCCCAACATGTCAAACATATAGTAAGAAATTAGGAAACCATATTCCCAACTTACATATAATAAAATAAAATTATATGTTTATGTAAACAGTACACTGTGCAAACATTAAGCCAATTGGGCAAAAAGCTGCAATACTGGGTTTACCTACGACCAACTGTACCGGAAGCACGTTCTAAGTTCATACACGTATATATTGGGATTGTTTCGCCAAATTTTATAATCTTCTGCGTAAATGCAGTGGCTAAACATCACCACCTCTTTGTGTTCACAAGTTACCATGAACTTACGATCTATTTAAAAAACACCTCAACCTATACTTAATTGCAAACCATATCTACAAACGCCTAATAAAATTCTATTCTAATTCCTCTATTGTGCAAAGACTGGTGGTTAAAAAAGGATATATTTATATTTGTCAATTTAACTTTCAAAGCGAATGAGTCTATATCATGCCAGTTTTTCAAAAATCATGAAGATTGTTTAACGTGTTGAAGACATTACATGACATTATGGCAATGTCATCCGACCTAACCCCTGGATGGTCCTGCTTTGATGCGACAAAATTGTACCCAATTAAGGTGCAGTAGCAAAATTCCTTACACACCACAATGACCTTCATCAATAAATACTTAAAATTGTCAGTAATAAACACACAGATAGCAGACAAATTCATAAATAATTGTGCAAATCTTCGGTGATGTTTAACCCATTTGGACGTTTTCTATCCAGTTCCACAATCATGCGTCTCTCTAATTTCCTTAAGAGTTTCTCTCTGTCCCCACCCCTTCTCAGTGGGGCCACCGCATCGATTACATAGTATGTAAGGCACTTTAAATCATTGTTGTGTTCTGCCCTGAAGTGTCTAGCAACTGGATATGATGTATCATTCTTAACTATAGCCCTGAGATGCTGCAAAATTCTGACGTACACCTGAAGCTTGGTGCTAACCACATAGCGCAATCCACAGGTGCACGTCAGAACATACACAGCATACTCAGTGCGACATCCATAACTCCCTTTGATTGCCACACTCATGTTAGAAAAGGGAGTGTTGTAATGGGTTGTATTGACTCCGAATTTACATGCACGACACGATGAGCATTTATGAAATCCTACTCTAGGTTTGAGCCAAGAACCTCCAGTGTTAATTTCAGGACTCATCTTAACCAATTGACTCCTCGTAGACCTCGATTTTCTATATGTGATGGTAGGTATTACGGGCAGCCTACTTCCAAGCACACCATCAGTAAGCATAATGGGCCAGTTCTAATAAACAATTGATTTAATTTTCCGCTCTTGCTTACTGAATGTGGTGACTAGTCTAGGACTTTCCTCCTCCTTATCACCCAGAATAGCTTTAGGAGCTAACAAAGATTCTCTTATCCTATCCTTTGCCCTGCTCAAACCTCGTGAGAGAACTGTTTTAGAATTCCCTCTCCCTTGTAGCCTCACCATCATCTCCTTTGAACATTTGTCAAAATCTTGTGGTGAGCTGCAGATACGTTTTAGTCTCAGCAGCTCCCCCAACAGAATACTGTCTATGAGGTGTCTTGGGTGACTACTGGTGGCATGCAATATGCTATTGCCTGCTGTCTTTTTCCTAAACAAAGTTGTCAATAGGTTATTATGAATAATTGAGACCCATACATCCAAAAACTCAACTGTGGACTGCCTGATGGTAGACGTGAAATTGAGGTTGCAGGAGTTGCAGTTTAAATTATTGACAAACTCCTGTGCACTTGCTACATCACCCTCCCATACTGCAAAAACATCATCTATATACCTCAACCAGTATCTGGCTTTGTCTCTGTTGGGTATTTTGCTTAGGACCTTTTCCTCCCACCAGCCAACATGCAAGCATGCGTAACTGGGGGAGAAACAGGATCCCCTAGCTACACCCCTTTCTTGCTTCCAAGTCTCCTTACCAAATAGGAAGAAATTGTTGTTAAGACACCAAGCAGTCAATTCACACAGCATCTTATTGTGCCCATAATATTCACAGGACTTTTTACTCAAGAAATAATTGACTGCTTGTAATCCTGCCTCGTGATTAATGCTGGTGTATAATGACTCGATGTCTAATGTAATCATGCACCAGTCACTCTCCCATTTAATGCTAATAAGTTTGTTCAGGAAATCCCCAGTGTCTTTCACATAGCTGGGAAAACTTTTCACATGATCTTGGAGAAAATAATCAATATCAATATATTGGGAGATATGTTCTGCCATGCTGTTAATCGCAGAGATGATTGGTCTACCGGGCGTTGGAGATACCATTTTGTGCACCTTAGGTATTAAATATAAAATTGGAATCACCGGATTTTCAACATGAAGGAATATAAATTCAGTTGTAGAAATCAAGCCATCTCTATTATATTCGTGCAAAAAAAAATTTATGCTCTCTTTTGCTTTCTTGAATTCCAATCCATTAGATTTCTTATAGCAATGTGCATAATTCAGCTGTCTCGTAGCTTCTTTCACATAATCTTTTCATGGCCACACAAAAAGATTATTATTACCTCCTGATTTTCAGACAATTTTTTCATAAAATTTCCGTATTGAGTTAGTTTGTAGTTTTTCTTTAGACGTTGTTGTTTCTGCACCGATCGGTTCAATTTCGTCAAGTCTTCAATTACACATTCATGGAAAATATCAATTGCATCTTTCGGCATGATTGGAGTGAAGATGCTTTTTGGCTTGAAAGGGCTTTCTCCTGCTCCCTTTTGTGATACATTTATTCCACGAAGGCGATCTTGTGTATTCATTACGTCTTCATCAGATGAATTGTATTGATCTATTGTTGATGTTCTCAAATCATGAAGGGTCAACAAATATATATATATATATAATATATCCGGTGACAGAGCAGCCGGTTTCACTTTTGCTCGTGTCCACCCTTTTTAAAACACTGCTGTTTTGCCCAATTTTATGCTTCTGGACCGCTACTTATGTTTTTAAATTATGTAATTGAATGTACTTTTCTTACTGCACTAATAATTGAATTTGAACTGTGGGGGGGGCAGAACTCGATACCTGGTGGGGACGAAATTGCCTCATCAGTACGGACGCTACGTGGTCGCCATTTTCGGAACGGGGGTGGTCTAGTTGTTGACCGGGTAGATAAAAAGGAATGCTGGGCGAGCGCGCAGCAGACGTGCACAGCGGGGCGCCGCTGGTGCGCCTAAGGCAAGCCCGTCTAAGCCCCGGAGGAGACTGGGAACTCTGCCGGATGCTTGCCAGGTAACGTGCATCATAAAGATGATCATTTAAGATATAGTAGAGAAAGCCTTTTTTGCCATAGGAAAGTGTGTGAGCTGTCGCTCCCACTCTCCCTTTTCAGTTGACATGATCGATCTCGCATGTAAATACTGGACATGGGCGGCCTGCCCTTCCTTTGTCACCAAGGATACAGTAAAAAGAGGGAATAACGATGTGCAGATAAGCCCTATTCTGACTCCTAGAACAAGGAATAATTTGAATGCAGCCCTCCTCAAGATCTTTGAAAAAAACATGAACTGCAACTCTTTGATCTCCTCATTAATTCAAAGCTCGATATTATGTTTGTAACTGAAACTTGGCTGTATGCCAGTTCTAACCCCACTATCGCTAATGCCATCCCGCCTGGATATTTGTTAATCAGGGTGGATAGGCCAGTCGGTAGAGGTGGGGGGTAGCTATAATCTTTAGGGATACTTTTTCATGTGTACCACTTTCCATTGCTGGAGTAGCGGGGCCGAGTCTATCAGCTTCCTTCTAACAGTGTCGGCTCATCAGTTCATTGCGGGTGTATTAATATATAGACCACCAGGGCCGGCAGGCGCGTTTCTGGAGTCATTAGGACATGCCGCTGACCCGGTCGTGGTCAAGTACAGTGACTGCATAGTACTTCGCGATTTTAATATCCACATGGACCAACTTACGGAATTCGAATCCATGAGGCTGTACGTATCCCTAACTATCTTAAATTTGAATCCCTATGTCTCACTCCCCACTCATGATAAGAGTCACATTCTCAACCAGATTTTTTCAACGTAAGACTGAAATAGATGTACCCCTCCCCATTATTTTGTCTGATTATTTTTTACTAACTTTTAAAATTATTAAGGAATTAGGAAGGTCTCAATCATATGGTAAGTGGCGGTTGAGCTGTTTCAGGTCTTTTGATCAGCTCACCTCGGAGGCATTATCGAACTTACTTAGGCAACATCCGATCCCTGTCAGTGGAAACATGGATAACGACGTACGCTCTTTAGATAACTGGCTCCTGGAGCGCTCCATGGAACTAGCCCCTCGTAAAACAAGAGCAGCGAAATCCTGCAGAGCCTCAGCTCTGTGGTTTACGGAGGCTCTTAGAAAAAGTAAAAGTGCATGCAAGCAGCTTGAGAGGGTATGGAGGAAGAATTTGAACCCCACGAATAAAATTACTGATAAATTAGCGTTAAAAGCTCACTACGCCAAAGTCCGTGAGCAAAACAAATTCTTTCTATCTACGAAAATTGAACAGGCTGGAGACAGGAGCAAAGAACTCTTTCAAATTGTAAATGATTTTCCCAGAGCGAACGCTATCAATAGCCGCTTCACCCCCACTCAGGAATGTATTACCCTGATTGCAAAACATTTTCACAATAAAATTACAACTATTCAAGATTCTTTTGGCGATCGACCCAATGAATCGGATGGTGACTCAGGTTTGCCCCCCCCTGAAGCCCCTGATGCCACTATTTTAAAAGGGGCTCTTTTACAGTTTCCCTCCATCTTGTTGGCCCAATCACAAAAAATTATGAGATCACCTAAATCTGGCTCTCCTGCAGACCCTTGCCCTGCGAAAGTTCTGACATCTATAGCCTAGGTGATCAACCCTGTGGTCAACTCGATTATGAACCTTTCACTGTCCAAGGGTACGATGCCCATTAGCTGGAAATATGGGAAAATGTTACCGCTGCTAAAGAAACCCTCGGCAGATTCTACTGTAGCAAGCAATTACAGGCCGATATCGCTGCTACCTTTCTTCTCAAAGGCTTTGGAGAAATATGTAAATAATGTCATAACTGACTTTATAGAGGACAATCATGTTTTACGCCCAAGTTAATCAGGGTTCAGAGACAACTTCAGTACAGAGACAGCGCTATTTGAAATTTCAAAAACGATAAACAGCACGCTTGATAGAGGAGGTAAAGCCGTACTGATACTATTAGACCTCTCTGCGGCTTTTGATACTGTGCCCCATAATCTACTTCTGCACAGACTTAGGGCCTGCGGCATTGGAGGCACGGTACTTCATGGCTTATTTCATATTTGGAAGAACGTCAGCAAACAGTATGGGTCCCTCCTTTTTCAGCCCTCATCCCCTCTATGAAAGTAGCAGTTCCAAAGGGATCTATTCTGAGCCCGTCCCTGTTTAATGTGTATATGGCACACCTGGCACTTCTGGCAAAGGAATGTGGCGCCAAAGTAATATCCTACGCCGACGCACTCAGCTGCTGTTTGCGTGTGAGAAAGACAGTATGCTGAGGGGAAGCGAGATAAACGCTTGCCTGTCGAAGGTGATTGCCTGGTTCCGACAGAACCGGTTGATGTACAACTCCCAAAAATTGGAAATCATTTTCTTCGGGAATAATCCGGATGAGGAATGGCGCTAGTGGTGGCCTCAACCTATGCCCCCTCCAGTCAGCGCAGTCACCACGGTGAAACATCTTGGAGTACAACAAGACGCGGACATGTCCATGAAGTCTCAGGTCCAAACTGTGGCAGGGACATGCTTTGGACTACTCAAAATGTTGAGGTAGTCCAGGACTTAATAACATCCAGACTGTCAATGTTTTGTACCTTGGTCTCCCAGGCAACCTATTAGGCCACCTTCAGGTGGTACAAAACGTGGCGGCACGTGCCATACCGATGGTAGGCCCCAGGACACACATGAACCCTCACCTGATACCTTGCACTGGCTTTCAGTGCGAAACAGGATACATTTTAAAGCCCTACTTCTGGCTTTGAAGGCTTTTCACAAAATAGGGGGCCCGTACATCAGGAACAAAATTCAACATTATGCTCCCCTTAGAACCCTGAGATCTTCCACTCAGTGACTGTCGACGGTGCCTAACTTTGCTCGTTCCCGCATAGGGGGCCGCTCCTTTCAGGTGGTGGCCTCACAGTTGTGGAACAGCCTGCCGCCTTCTTTAAGACAGGTTCAGGATCTCCTCAGCTTTAGGAGAAATCTTAAAACTTCGCTTTTCCAACGCCTATAGAGATCTCCATGTCAGTCTGTGTTCACTGTTTAGGTCTCTGGGTCCGTCTCAGCGCCACTCTGTGGAGTAGCCATGCGCTTTACAAGTACCAAGTAACATAACATAACATATATATGTATATATATATATATATATATATATATATATATATATATATATTTTACCTACTGGTAGTCGCTAGTGGGTAGTTATAGTTAGGACCTAGTTACCATAGGAAAATCGCAACATTCTATTCCCAATACCTTTGGCGCCAGTCGACGAATCTTCGCGAAATTTTCAAAACTCGCGGGACGCTCCGGTCCGCTGCTATCTTTAAAGTTTCGGGGTGATTCGTCAAGCGGGGGCCGAGAAAAAAGGGGGGTCCCAAAACGTGTTTTCCCCATGCAATTTTCTATAGGAAACTTTAGCCGCGGAATTACACCAAATTTGGCAAAAAGGTAGCACTTGGTTCTCTTTTTGTTAAATGGTGTAAATCCGTTCAGTAGTTGCTGAGAAAATCAAATTAAAAAAATAGTGATATCTATGGCTGCACAGGATCCGCGCACGCTCCCGATCACAAGCTTTATGATAATTGGCTATCAATACTCCAAACCAGTGTTGGCAGCCATCTTGTGCCTCGGTAGAACCGAGGCACAAGTAAAGCGAAAAACAAATGCGCAAAAGACAAAAAGGGGGCAGGGTAGAAACACCCTGACCCCCTAGGCCTGCTTAGGGGCTCCCACAAGGACCCGCAGGGCAAAAAAAAATAATGTTTTTTTTGTTTTTTTAATCGCAGGAAGCACGGAGGATCCGCGGATCCGGGCGTGAAAAAAAAAGAAAAACGGAGCGCGGGCTCCCGCGCTTCGTTTAATTAAACCCCCTGGGTGGGCCAGGTCCAGGGGGCAGGCGGAAAAAAAAGTGTGGGGGGGTCAATCCCCCCCAAACTGCCCCAGGGACTGCCACCCCCCAGGGCTTGTTAGTTTTAAGTTGGAGGGGCCTCAATGGCCCCCCAATCCCCGGGGACTGCCACTCCCTGGGCTCTAATTAATTGTGATTGCAGGGGGGGCACACTGCCCCCCGCAGCCCCCGGGGACCACCACCCTCCGGGGATTTAAAAAAAGAAAATTTTAGCCTGTGGGGGGTTCGAGCCCCCCCACACGGCCCGGAGACCACCACCCCCCGGGGTTTTGCATTAATTGGCCCCCCTCCTAGAGCCAATGAAGGCCCTGGGGACCGCTACACCCCCCAGGGCCGGCTCCTGCAGTGTCCCAGGGTGCCCACCCCCGGGACACTGCTGTTTGCAATGACAGGGTGGGAGCCTCGCGACTCCCACCCTGTCATTGCAAACTGCTTTGCTTCATTGAAGCGAGAGCAGGGAAACCTGCTCTCGCTTCAATGAAGCAAAGCAGAATTACTTTTCCATAAGGGGAGCTGCATGTCAGCAGCTCCCCTTGTGAAAAAGCAATGCCGGCTCCCGCAGGACGCGGGGAGCAGGCGGGAGCGTGGGGGAATTGGGGACCCCCACGGTCCCCATCAGATAGGGCAGGCCCCGGGGACGGCCCGGGAGAGGGGCCATGCAGCCCTCTCCCCTTTTAATTAAAAAAAAACAAAAACAAGGCAGGCTGGCCCCGGGGGATGGGGTCCCCGGGCCATTATAGGCCGTGTGGCCCCCCCTCCGAAAAATTTAAAATAAAAAAGCGTTGCGCAGGCCCCGGGGCATGGGGTCCCCGGGGCCAGAAGTGGCTGGGAAGGGGGCCACGCTGCCCCCCTCCCAGACAAAGTAAAAAAATATATATATAAATAAAGCCCGGCCGCGGGGGATGGGGTCCCCGGGACCAATAGATGCCTTAGGAGGGGGGCCACGCAGCCACCCTCCATAATAAAAATATGTGGCCATACCCCGGGGGATGGGGTCCCCGGGGCCGGAATTGGCCACGGGAGGGGGGCCCACGCGGCCCCACTCCCGTTACATTTTTATTATTTTCGAAAAATGGGGGTGAGGTCCGGGGGGATGGGGGCCCATTTAAAAAAAATAATAATAATAAAAGACCTGCCCCCTCCCTGCAGCACGCTGCAGACGAGCCCCCTGGCGCGTTGTAAGATGGGGAAGTAATTCCCCTTGAATACTGGGGGTCCCTGGGGGCAAACCAGCCCACCAGGAACCTCTAGTATGCGTAAGGTAGCTGCATTGCAGAGAGGTGTTCAGAGGCCCAGCCCCGTTTTACACCTCTCTACAACGCTGCTCTGTGGCGCTTGCTGGAGTTACCTAGTGGGCTAGTTGGACCCCAGGGACCCTCAGGAATCAAGGGGACTTAATCCCCCAACTTAAAATGCGCCACAGGGTGTGTTTGCACTGTGGTGAAGGAAGGGGGCGGGACCGGAGATGATATGTGTGCAAAGACGCCGTGTGGCACGTTTGAAGTTGGGTAATTAAGTCTGCGTCAATCCGGAGGGTCCCTGGGGGCCAACTAGCCCACCAGGTACCTCCAGTAAGCGCCACAGAGCTGTGTTGGAGAGTTTTAAAAAGGGGCGTGGCCTCTGAACACCTCTCTGCAACGCAGCGCCTTGGCGTACACTCGGGGTACATGGTGGGCTAGTTGGCACCTAGGGACCCTCAAGATTGAAGAGGATTAATTCCCTAAATTAAAACGCGCCACAGGGCGTGTTTGCACACCCCCTTCCTTCGCCACTGTGCAAATGCGCCCCCTGGCAAGTTGTAAGTTGGAGAATTAATTCCCCTTGAATACTGAGGGTCCCTGGGGGCCAACTAGCCTACCAGGTACTTCCAGTATGCACCAGGGAGCTGCGTTGCAGAAAGGTGTTCAGAGGCAACACCCCTTTTTACACCTCTCTGCAACACAGCTCTGTGGCGCTTACTGGAGGTACCTGGTGAGCTAGTTGGATCCTAGGGACCGTCAGGATTCAAGGGGACTTAATCCCCCAACTTAAAATGTGCCGCGGGGCGAGTTTGCACAGTGGTGAAGGGAGGGGGCGCGGTCTGAGTTGACGTGTGCAAACACACCCTGTGGTGCATTTTAAGTTGGGGAATTAATTGCTCTTCAATACTGAGGGTCCCTGGGGCCAACTAGCCCACCACTTACCTCCAGTTAGCGCCACTGCGCTGCAGAGAGGTGGCCCAGGCCATGCACCTTTTTACACCACTCTGCAACGTAGCTCTTTGGCACTTACTGGAGGTAAGTGGTGGGCTAGTTGGCCCCCAGGGACCCTCAGGACTCAAGGGGACTTAATCCCCCAATTTACAACGCACCAGGGGGTGCGTTTGCACAGTGGTGCAGTGAGGGGGCGTGGCCTGATGTTACAAGTGCACAAACGCGCCCTGTGGCACGTTCTAAGTTGGGGAAATAATTCCCCTTCAATCCTGAGGAACCCTGGGGGCCAACTAGCCCACCAGGTACTTACAGTAAGCACAACTGGCAGCGCTGCAATGAGGTGGTCCAGGACGTGCCCCTTTTTACACCTCTCTGCATCGCAGCTCTGTGGCGCTAATTGGAGATACCTGGTGGGCTAGTTTGACCCTAGGGACACTCAGGATTCAAGGGGACTTAATCTCCCAACTTAAAACGGCCACAGGACATGTATACACAGTGGGGAAGGGAGGGGACGGGGCCTGAGGTGACGTGTGCAAACACAACCTGTGGCGCGTTTGCAAAGCTGAGGGTACTGGATGATTTTGCAAAAAGGCCTCTTTCTGCTCCTCTGTTTGTTCTTTCTGCACGTCTTCCTTCTTCCTGCACTTTTCTTCGTCTTTGAGGACTTCTGTTGCTTCTTTCTGCATTTCTTTTTCATCTTTCTGTGTGTTTTTTCTTCTTTCTTCAAATGTCCTACCTCTGTAGGCATAGTTAGGAACTAGCATTTAAAAAACCTTTGAAATTAACTGAAAAAACCACAGGTTTCAGGCACGTTATAGTTACAAATTAGCATTTAAAAAACCTTTGAAATTCACTGAAAAAAGATAGGTTTCAGGCACGTTATAGTTAGAAATTAGCATTCAAGAAACCTTAGAAATCCACTGAAAAAACCATAGGTTTGTGGGGCGTTATAGTTAGTTGGACATTTCACTCTTACAAAACCATTGAAATTCCCCCGTTATAGTTAGTTTAGCTAACTATAACTCGCGCACCCGCAATGCACTGCTGATGATGTCACATATTACATCACTCATGACATGGTCAGTGACATCACTCAGGAAATCACTGCTTGTGTCAATGATTGTTGACGAGAGTAAGCATGTGTTAGTAGCTGTATGAATAAGTGAAGTGGTGTGTGTATAACTGTATAGGTGAGTAAATGGGAGTGTGATTGATTCTTTGCATGACTGACTAGGTGTGTGAGTAACTCTATGGGTGAGTGGTAGTGTGCGAGTGTCTGTATAAGTGTATGAGTGGATATGAAAGTGATGCATTGATGAGTGACTGCATGGATGAGTAACTGTATGGGTGCATGAGTGGTCATGTGTGTAGACCTAGGAATCAGTGAGTGGGTATGTATTAACTTTTATCGGTGTGTCTATGGTTTCGAAAATGGTAGTCTGCATTTTAGAGTGGGTGTATCAAAGGTTATATTAGGGTGTGAAGAGGTGCATCAGATGTTCACGTGAATGATGTCATCAGTAATGCAATTTGAGATGTCATCAGTGATGTCACTGACCATGTCATGAATGATGTAATATGTGACGTCATCAGCAGTGCATTGCGGGCGCAAGTTACAGTTAGCTGAACTAATTTTACTGGTTTTGCACGAGTGAAATGTCCAACTAACTATAACGTCCCTGAAACCTGTGTTTTTAGGTCTCGCTGAGTCAGCGCGCATGCGCTGCTCGGAGAGACATTTAGTAGGGGCTTTTGTAAGTGTTCCCAAAGTGGCGACCAGCTTGCCAGAACGCACACAAGAGCGCGCGCGACTTGCACAGCTGCCATTTGCCACTCGCCAGCCTGCCGTAGTGTGTGGCCGCCATCACTTTTAGGGCCGCGACAACCCCCCACAGCATAACACTTTCGCTTTTCCGCGTCACTTTTAGGGCTACGCCAACCCGCCCCACACCCCCCCCCCCCCAATATCCCTCTCCCCTCTTCCTGGCGCCCGCCACAGAACACTTTTGATTTCCCGCGTCCCACACATGTATAAAGCCAGCTAGTATACAAAAGACAGGAACGTGATGCAACTATAGGTCTCGCATTCTATAAATGTGCATGTTATTAATTATTTGTTAATATGATACATTTTGGAATCATTGGTTCAATTTAAAATAAAGCCAGATAGCAGTTCATCTAAAAAAAAAAAAAAAACCACCTCACATAAAAAAAAAAGTAACATGACTCCAGCTTTAGAAGGAAGGTGTCTTTCTGCAACTGTGTTCCAGTGGAATGTAACCATTAAGCAGATGTAAACACTGTGTGTTTACTCAGCACAGAAGAGAAGGCAATCTTTTACCCCATGGTGATTAGGTTGTCCATTAACCTGGGAAAGGGGCTCTCCGTAATTAAATGTGCCTGTAACTTCATATGTGATCTCTCCCTCCCCCAAACTCCACTCTTGTTCTTTGCTCCTCCCCTTTCCTTTTCCCCCCACAGCCACTACAGATCTCAGAGATTTGGAATGCCAGAAAACACAGGCCATCGCTCACATCATTAAAGTGATTTGCACCACTTTGCTAATTAAGGACAAGCTATAACATAATACTCGCATGTCTGCAGAAACCTTCCTACACCAAGTTTTATTTTCCAGTTTAGTGTTTAAATACGGAAGTCTCGGGCTACTTGCATATACTTAGGTTTGTTATCACACGTCTGTTTAAAAATGCACACTTTGGAGCCCTTGCAGGACAAAGCCTCTTCAGCTGGCCACATTGACATGTTACATTTCCAGAATCGGAGCCCTTACTAATAATTCGCAATTCGTTTGTGAGAACGGATATTTTACAAGCCCTTGTTGGGAGGTTTGCGATTGCTAGTAATCTTCATCGCAAAGTCCTGCCCGAAAACAAAGTTTGCGTTTTGTAGTTTCAGACAACAAGGAAAGCGTAAAAGAGTGTGTGTGTGTGTGTGTGTGTGTGTGTGTGTGTGTGTATATATATATATATATATATATATATATATATATATATATATATATATATATATATATGTATATATATATTTCGACCTGCTTCTCATCCACCTCCAATAGTAGGACACAGAAAACGGCAATCAAGTTACCACCATTTTGTTTTGAAACATATTTAAGTCCGTCTTTCATGACCAGTTCATAGAAATAGAAAACATAATCACAGTCCATCTCAGACATCAAATAATATGCTTGCATAATATATTGCGATAATGTGGAAGGTTATCATATTTACACATTTGGAATTCATATATTTACAAATTTACAAATTTGCAGTGTAACATTCCATATCCCCGCAATTGCAGGATAGCCGTATAATATCGGTCTATTCTCTTGAGTGGTCCCTAAGCCAGCAGGGTAATGTAGTTCGCTTATCAAGGGCTGCTCTGCTATTGGGCGTAGGCCTGGTGTCTCTGCCTGATGTCACAAGACTCCCAACTGCTCGCTATGCGGCTGGGTAATGTAGTCTCGCTCCAATATGAACGGGGTTCAAGACTGCTCTGAGTAGGAATGTTACTCTTACCGTATATATGTGCACGGAGTAACAAAAATTACATCTAAAATCTAAAGGAGCTCCCTCGATTCAAGCTGTGTCTGGAGTGATGGATATCCCCGTAACAAAGGTTAATACGGGGACTTGAATGTTTCCATTGGGTGGTATGCCTTAGGTTCAAGTGCTTATAATTGGGAGTAAGGAAATGGTGACGTATAGGTGTGAGCGTGTAATTGTGTGATAAATAAATAGCTAATGGAAATAATTATTTCCACTCAAAAGTGACTTGTGTGTGGCTTACTAATTATCATATACTGGCCCAACAAGACGACTCGCGTTCCTGTGCTGACACCACAATTGTGGGTTTCAATTCTAAACCTTGGTGTGGGTGGGCTGATGGTATATGTGTAAGCCAAATATTAAAAGTGCTAGTGGTTTAAATTAGACTTACTTTCTGACAGAACTCATCATACAACGAGGTAGCTTATGCCGTGTCCCTGATAGCTTTAAATGCCTATATGTGAGGATAGCTCCTCCCCACAATTGAGCCCCTTGGGGGTCTTACAATCCAGATCTATAATATATCTGGATTCTTTGACTCTCAACTGTGTTTCGTAGTCTCCCCCACGTATGTTTTTAGGGATCTTATCGATGCCAAAGAATTTCAGACTGCCATTATTGCTATTGTGTCTTTCTTCATAGTGGCGGGCCATTGGATAATTATGGTCCTTATTTGTGATGGCACGTAAGTGCTGTAGGATCCTCACCTTTAGTGGATGTTTGGTGCTGCCCACGTATCAGAGGCTACAAGGGCACTCCAACACGTAGACAGCAAACTCAGTATTACAATTGATTTGTTGCCTAATTTGTTTCTTTTGTCCTGTGCCATTTAGAAAGTCCTTACAGTATTTTCCATTGCGGTCTGCCTTACAGCTACCACAGGTTGTGAAACCATTGGGTCTGGGGGGCCAGTTTGGTCGGGATATTTCCCCCGGGTAACTGTGTACCAGTTGGTCTTTGAGTGATCTTGCTCTGCGATAAGTGATTTGGGGTCTTTGTCCTACATAGGCTGCTATGATAGGATCTGTCGTGAGCAAATTCCAATGTGCCCTCAAAATTTTACCCAATGCCCACGCTCCTCTACTGAAATTCGTAATCATGCGGGGTGGGCAGGGTTGGTTCAGTTTCTTTGGGTCATCATTTCTCAAAGCAGAACCTGAGGTTCTAAATAGGAGTTGCTCATGTTGTAAATCCTTTACTTTGTCATGTGCCGTCTTGAGGGTTTCCTCACTATACCCTCGCTGTTTAAATCGCAAAATCATGGCCTTCTGCTCACTCTCAAAGTCTGCATCAGTACTGCAGTTGCGGCGAGCCCTCAGAAGTTCCCCATATGGGATGCTCTTCTTTAGAGGTATGGGGTGGTGGCTCGCCGCATGCAGCACTGCATTGCCTGCTGTGGCTTTTCGGAACAGGCGCGTGGTAATATGTCCCTCCTTTACCTCAACTGCTATGTCTAAGAATTCACCGTACTTATCACTCATGCTATATGTGAATTTCAGATTCAAATCATTCACTCCAAGATGACTTATGTACTGTTTGGCCAAGTTCTCGGGACCATTCCATATTATGAATAGGTCGTCGTTGTACCTGACCCACATTACAATGTGGTCAGTGTACATCTCCGATTCCTGCGACCACACGATCTGTTCCTCCCACCAGCCCAGGAAGAGATTCGCCAGGCTGGGGGCGAAACAAGTTCCCATCGCGGTCCCTGACCATTGTCGGTATACAGTTTTTTCAAAGAGGAAAATATTCTCCTGTAGGCAGTACAACATCATACTCCTCAGCATAGCGTTATGAGCCCAATAGTCTATATGTCTGCTCTTCAAAAAATACATACATGCCTCTACCCCCTTCACCTGATCAATACACGTATATAGGGAGCATATGTCCATGCTTATCATATATCGCCCTCCTCCCATCTTAGATCATGCAACTGTCTCAAAAAGTCTGTGCTGTCTTTGCAGTATGAATTAAAATTGCATACATATTCATTCAAAAACAGATCCAAAAATATCGAGGTGTTCTCCAAGAGTCCTCCATTTGATGATACTATAGGACGCCCTGGTGGTGATAGTGGATCCTTATGGATTTTCGGGAGGAAATATAGACATGGGATACGGGGTTGGTCCTTTTTCAAAAATTTATATTCATCAGTGTCTAGGAGTCCCTCATGATACCATCCTCCCAAAAGTGCATGATACTCCCTTATCGTTTTTCTATATTGCTCCAAATTGATTAGTTCATAACATTTAGTGTCGGACAGTTGTCTTGTTGCCTCCAATTTGTAATCATTATAGTTCATAATTACAACGTTGCCCCCCTTATCGGAGGGCTTAATTACGATGGAGCTGTCTTCCTTCAGATTTTTTAATGCCAATCTTTGTTCCTTTGTTAAATTGTCCGACTTGGAGTTGCAAAAGTTTCTCCTTGTTTTCTTTATTTCTGCTATGATCGCTTGATTATATGCTTCAATGTTATCAAAAGGGACATTGGGATTGAACTTGCTTTTAAGTCTAAGACCACTATGTTTAATTTGTTTGTTCATGGGTCCACCAGGTCGTGGCAGCACATATTCGTTTGTAGCATTATTGTCACATGTCTCCAGTTCATACATGTCTCTCAATAGTTCCATGTCACACGCCTGTAAATTGATATCCGGATCATCTGAGGTTCTTGCATTGGTCTGTTTAGGTTTGGAACGAACTGCATATAATTTAAACAATTTCAGCTTTCTGATGTACAGAAAC